>NC_072801.1:71928640-72533015 GCF_028583425.1 Eublepharis macularius
CTTAATGATTATTTAAAATTAATTTTGTTAATAAACCAATGTGATAATTAAAGTCCAGGATTAATAAGAAGAGGAAATAGAGAGGGGGGATAGAACGAAGCCAGGAATAATGGATAGATGGGCAAGAGGAATGAATCTTTTGTCAAGGGGTGTGCGTGTATTGATTTGTAAGAGAGAAAGAGATGGCTGAAGAAAAAGGGGCATTGGCAGGGAATGCAAGGTAAACAAGATGAAAGACTGCAAAAAAAAAACTAAAGAGAAGAGTCTGATTCGTTCCAGGTCATGGAATCCATGGGAAGGTTGATCAGCCTCCCGAAGTCCACATCTCACTGGGAACAACAGCTCAGATACCCTGCAACTACAACATTTATGGGTTTCAAGGTGTTTTCTGGTACAAACAGAGCCATGGCGCATCCCCACAGGTAGTAACCCATGGTTATTCTACTAAGAAAGATGCACGGTACATGATGGACATGAAAAAGGCCGGCCTATCTACAAAGCCCTCCATCAGCAATGTGGAGATGGAAGATGCCACTGTCTACTTCTGTGCTGTGAAAAGCACAGTGGTGGGAAAAGCTAGGGGACCTGAACAGATATTGGCAGGGGAGAGTGGCTTAAGTCCTCTGAGCTGTAGGTCCATTCTTTGCTCCAGATTCATTTCACGGACACCAACATGCCCCTCCACACAGATGAACAGATTGTTAAGTGAAATCCCAGTTTGTACATTGAATCGCCTTCTCTTTCCTCCTCCTAGTCCCTTTAAAATTAGTGATAACATGTCATTTCCATGAGATCAGATCGCAAGACTGCATGCATTCACTTGTGTAGACTTGCAATTTTGTCCTTGCATGAATTTCATGTAAATCGGTAACTGGAGATTTTGAGCAAGATTCGGGTCCAATAGCACCTTAGAGACCAACTAGATTTTCAGGGGGTGAACTTTCAGAAGTCAAGGCACCCTTCAAAAGGCGCTTTGACTCTCAAAATTTACACCCCGAAAATCTGATTGATCTCTAAGGTGCTTCTGGACCTTAATCTTGATCTTCTGCTATGGACCAACACAGCCATCCACCTGAAATGATCTTCATTGAGATTTTGAGGAAAGTATCCAAACTGAGTTACAGGAAGGGAGAGCAGGATTTGAGTCCAGTGGCACCTTAGAGACCAACGGAATTTTCAGGGTATAAGTTTTTGAGAGTCAGAGCGCCCTTCCTCGGGAAGAGAGAGCTGTCTAAAGAAAATTGTTCTTTGGGAGGTTGAAATTCTAGAAATTGGGCTGGCATCTTTTCATTCTGTGACTTACTCCTTACATTTGATGCTGTTGTGAAACTTTCAATCACAAGGTGGAGATGTTGCGTAAATTTGACTCACGTTTGGCCAAATGTTGGAGTGTGATTTTTCTAAAGTATGCACGGAGATCAAGCTGCTAACCACATCCTGTGGTTTATCATCACTCTTTTTTTCCCCATTGGGTACAAAGTGGAAGAATTCAGCTGTATACTTTACAGTGTAACTAGAAGCACAACGTCCAGAATTGGACTAGAATTCAGCTCTTACAGGTACAGCAACAAAACCAGCTACCTGTCCCTGCCTAAATCGGGCAGTATCTGAAGAAGAGAGCTTTGACCCTCAAAAGCTTACACCCTAAAAATCTTGTTGATCTCTAAAGTGCCACTGGACTCAGCTCCTGCTGCCTAAACCAGAAGGATGTTTCGCCATTGGATTTTGGCTGCAGTAACCATGGCGATCTTAAGTAAGTCACAGTTGATTCGTCTCCCTCTTGTCTTTTTAGCTACACAGATATTTCCGTGCTTAAGTCCCCTACTTAGGATGTTTAATCTTTCTGCTTAATTAATTAAGGACTGTCAAGTTGCAGCTGACTTCTGGCAACCCCTGATGGAGTCTTCAAGGCAAGAGATGAACAGAGGTAGTTTGCCATTGCTTGCCTCTGGGTAGCAGCCCTAGACTTCCTTGGTGGTCTCCCATCCAACTACTAACCAGAGCTGACCCTGCTTAGCTACCAAGCTCTGACAAGCTCAAACAAGTCTGGCCTATTCAGGCTGCTATTCTTTATGTTCCTTCTGATGAAATACAGTACACATTTCTGCTCAGGAGATTTAAAAAAGAACTTTGAGATTCTCACGTGAAGTTTGTGAGCAAGTGTTGATGCAAGATACGACAATTTTAAAATTATCATATTTTAAACACCATATCAGTTTTACATTTGTATTCTAAGGGAGCAATCCTCAACAGGTCTACTCAGGATTTTATTCAAGTTTATTCAGTGGGTCTTTATCTTCATTTAGTTCATTTATTTCCAGAATCACTTGAAATTGCCCATGGTGGAAACCTGGAGACTGGTTCCATATTTTTGGGCGAGCAAAGCTACGTTGATGCTCTTCTTACATCTACAGAGAAAGAATATTGTCTACCCCTTACAGATCCTATAGTTCATCAGGAGGATTTGAGAAGTTTACCTCGCTCTTTTTCTTTTTCTAACTGCTGTAGGTGTTCTGGGAAGAGCTCAGAAGATCGAGCAGCCAGGATCAGCTATCGCCTTGGAGGGAACTTCATACAATCTTAGTTGTAGTCTCTCTTCGGTCACCACTGAAAAGATCCTCTGGTATCGACAGTTCTCTGGACAGGGACTTCAATATATTGCTGGCGCTTTCCCTGGAAACACTCAAGGAAGTGCTGATCCAAAGAGCACTTTACATTTTCCTAAGGACAAGAAGTCCTCCACGCTCGTCCTGCACCATGTCATGCTGGCAGATGCTGCCGTGTACTTCTGTGCTCTGAGTGATGCACAGTGTGAAAGGGAGGGACTCTTGCTGTGCATTAACCTCACTCACAGGGGAGAAGGCACAGGGAAGTGGAGAAGGCAGAGCTGATGGAAGGCAACAGGCAAACTGTAGCATGGTGCTCAACAGCTGATGTGGCACAAGAGCTAAGGTCGACTTCTGCAGCCCAGGAAGCCCCCAGTTCAAATTCTGATCATTAGTTAATTTTAGCCCAGTTGCTGTGGTACGCTGTTGGGCTGCCATTGTCGAGACCTGAGTTTAAGTTGCTACTTGGCCCTGAGGTTTGCTGGGTTGACCTTGAGGAAGTTGATGTCTCTCAGACTAATCTACCTCACCGAATTCTTGTGAGGATAAAATGAGAACTGCATGTGGCTCCTTGACCTGCTTGGTGGCAAGTGTGAGATTACAGATGGAACCGATTATTAGATTATTCACTAATCACTAATCTCAGGTCTGAATCCTGTACCTGTATTGGTGATGGTGGTGGAGAGTGCTGTCAAGTCACAGATAATTTATGGTGACCCCCCCCCCGGGTGGAGTTTTCAATGCAAGAGACTAAGAGAGGTGGTTTGCCATTGCCTGGCTCTGCAACCCTGGACTTCACTGGAGGTCTCCCATCCAATTACTAACCATGGCCAACCCTGCTTAGCTTCTGAGATCTGACGAAATCAGGCTCAACTGGGCTATCCATTCACCTGTGTTATGGGGATGATAATACAGACATCATAAGGATGACTGAAATAAATTGTTACTGGCCTCTCATATAGCTGTTTTCCTTGCTTGCTAATCCCCCTACAAATTCTTTTATTGCAAGGAGACCAATTCCGGAAACAATCTGTGGAAAACAATGGAAACAGCAACACTACCAATGCCACCAACTGGAGACCAACAATTCTCCCTGGAGACAGACACTTCCTGTGCTCAAGGTTAGCTATATGTTCTTACAATTGCGGGCACTGCTGTTTAGATATTCTGAGGCATACACACGTAACTGGCTTGCACCATCTCTGCGCCAGGTTGCCATGCAAGATCACCACCCACATTTTACACACTGTTCATTACTGGAAACAGGAAAGCACATTACTGAAAGATGACCAGTCATCTTGAACCACAGATTCCATCCACTGTCATTCATTTTAATGCATTTGTTACATATAACATATAATGTGGCGACTTACCAGCCACAGTTGATACAGTAAATGAACTAGAGGCCCCTTGGCCGTCTTCGGGACCCATATTAGATCATTTCAGCCCTCTTTTCGGGGAAGAGGTGGACAGGATTCTGCAGGTGGTACGGCCTACCACGTGCCCCTTGGACCCGTGCCCGTCATGGCTGGTGAAAGCCAGTGTTGACGGGCTTCGGAATTCCTTGGAGGCGATTATAAACCTGTCCTTGAGCTCTGGGGTTTTTCCCAAGGCGCTGAAGGAAGCTGTGGTACGGCCTCTTCTGAAGAAATCATCATTAGATCCTGCTGACCTGCTCAATTACCGACCAGTTTCCAACCTTCCGTTTTTGGGGAAGGTGATTGAGCGGGCGGCAGAGAAGCAACTGCAGAATTTCCTGAAGGAGACCTCAGCCCTAGACCCCTTCCAGTCTGGTTTCCGCCCGGGACATGGGGTCGAGACATTGTTGGTCGCCCTCACAGACGATCTCCGCAGACATCTGGATCAGGGCGGATCAGCACTGCTGATTTTGCTGGATCTGTCAGCAGCGTTTGATACGGTCGATCATGAGCTTCTGACCCACCGCCTTGCCGATGTGGGGATTCAGGGGACAGCACTGCAGTGGCTGGTCTCCTTTCTCCACGATCGGGGACAGAGGGTGGCGCTCGGGGAGAGGGTGTCATCTCGTAGGCCACTGGTTTGTGGTGTGCCACAGGGAGCAATACTCTCTCCATTATTATTTAATATCTATATGCGCCCCCTCGCCCAGCTGGTGCGGAGTTTCGGGCTTGGGTGTCACCAATATGCGGATGACACCCAGCTTTATCTGTTGTTGGACGGGCAGCCTGGATCGGCCCCTGATGCCCTGGAGCGTGCTTTTGAGGCTGTGGCTGGTTGGTTGAGACAAAGTCGGCTGAAATTGAATCCCACGAAGACGGAGGTCCTGTATGTGGGTCGTGGGGAGATGGCTTTGGGACCCCAGCTTCCTACACTTGATGGGGCAGCACTTACACTGGCCCCGAGGGTTAGGAGCCTGGGGGTGATTCTGGATTCCTCCTTGAAGATGGAGGACCAGATCACTGCAGTTGCCAGGTCTTCCTTTTATTATCTTCGGCAGGCCAGGCAGCTTGCCCCTTATTTGTCTCCCCGTGACATGACTACAGTGGTCCAAGCAATGGTCACCTCTAGGTTGGATTACTGTAACGCGCTCTACGCTGGGCTTCCCATGGGCCTGATCCGGCGGTTACAGCTGGTACAGAATGCAGCAGCGCGGGTCATTGCTGGAGCACCGGTGTGGGAGCATATTACACCGGTGCTACGCCAGCTGCATTGGCTGCCAGTGGAGTACCGAATCAGGTTCAAGGTTTTGGTGTTAACCTACAAAGCCCAACGCGGACTGGGACCGACGTATCTGAGGGACCGTCTCTCACCATATGAGCCCCGGAGGACTCTCCGCTCTGGCGGAAAACATCTTTTAAGTGTCCCTGGCCCTAGGGAGGCCCGCCTGGCGTCGACCAGGGCCAGGGCCTTTTCAGTCCTGGCCCCGACCTGGTGGAATGCTCTGTCTTGCGAGACAAGGGCCCGGCAAGATTTGCTTGCATTTCGCCGGGCCTGTAAGACAGAGCTATTCCGCCAGGCATATGGCTAACCCCGGGCAGTGCCCGCCCCCCCCCCCCCCGTGAAGGGGGGGTTAAACCATCACCCCTATGCAAACACAGAGGCATGTATGAACCACTGGGCAGCATGAATTGTTATATTTAATGTTTTTAAATGTTTTTAAATGTATTATTTAATGTTTTTAAATGTTTTTAAACATGTTTGTATTTGTTATCCGCCCTGAGCCTGCGAAAGCAGGGAGGGCGGAATATAAATATAATAAATTAAATTAAATTAAATTAAATTAATATCTTGTGGTCTTTTTGGAGAAGAATAAGGTTGCCAGCTGTGGGTAGGGAAATTCCAAGAGATGTTGGGGTTGGAGCCTGGAGAGGGCAGGTTATGGGGAGTGGATGGACCTCAGCTGGTTATAATGCCATGGAGTATACCCACCAAAGCAGCCATTCTCTCCAGGGGAGATCAAATGTAATCCTGTGAGATCTTCAGGCTCCATGTGGAGGTTGCCAATCCTACAGAAGAATGGACTAACACGTAATTGTTTGATTGGGCCCAGTCTCTTCATTCTTCAGTAGAAATGTGTATATTAGGACAGATACATTCTTTAATTATATTATTTAATTATTTCTCCTCATTAGGTGTTCCCGGTTGTTTAGCTCAGTTCTCACCAGAATAATGTAGCACTTGGGGGAAAAGATACAACCCAGCAACCCAGCACTGGAGGCCAAGATGGAGAAGATCTCCACTACCACCATGTATTTCCCTTTGGTGCTCAGGTAGGTCGGAACAAACAATACCCAAACACTACAAAACAGCAACATGCTGAAGGTGATGAACTTGGCTTCATTAAAACTGTTTGGCAACTTCCGGGATAGGAAAGCCACAGTCAGACTTATGATGGAGAGAAGTCCCATGTAGCCCAGGAGAATATAGAACATGATGACGGAACCTTCATTACATTCTGCTATGATCTCTCTAGCTGATGACTGAGTGTCAAAATTTGGGAATGGGGGAGAGGTTCCTAACCACCCAAAACAAATACCTATTTGAATGGCAGAGCAGGAAAGGACAATAGAGTTGGTCAGTCTTTTCCCCACCCACTTCCTCATGCTGGACCCTGGCTTGGTGGCCATGAAAGCAACAACCACAGTGGCGGTTTTGGCCAAAATGCAAGAAACCGCCACTGTGAAGACCATGCCAAAAGCAGATTGGCGGAGGAAGCAAGTCACCTTGGTTGGTTCTCCAACAAAAAGCAAAGAGCAGAGGAAGCAGAGCAAGAGGGAAACCAGGAGAGCATAGGTGATATCTCGGTTGTTGGCCTTGACTATGGGGGTGTCTTTGTGCTTAACAAAAGTTACCAGAACCAAAGCTGTGATCAGGGAACACGACATAGCAATGGCAGCCAAACTGATCCCTAAAGGCTCTTCATAAGACAGAAAATTTGTTGTCCTGGGCAGACATTGATCTTGTTCCTTGCTTGGATACTGATCTTCTGGACACTTGATGCAGTCATTCATGTCTGGAAAAAGAGGAAAAGGGTTGATCCCAGAGCTAATACACATGGAAATCAAGATAGATTCTAAAATGAGTACCCAGTTTCCTGGGGGTAAAGTGTAGGTGACTGAGGATGGCAATGGCAAACCACCCCGCAAAAAGTCTGCCAAGAAAACGTTGTGACGCAACGTCCCCCCATGGGTCAGTAATGACTCGGTGCTTGCGCAGGGGACTACCTTTACTTTTACCTTCTCACCATTGTAGTGGGTGAGAAACCGAGTTTTCTTCAGTTGCCAGTTTAAGTTTCTTATTCTGCTCACATTCCATTTAGTACAGAATATCCAACAGGTAGATTGCAAACTAGCAGTAGTGTGGGTTGCCAACTCCAGTTTGGGAAATTCCTGGATATTTGGGGTTGGAGCCTGGGGTGTACGGGGCTGGGGAAAAGGAGGGCCCTCAGCAGAGCATATTTCCATAGAGTCCTCTGGCTGGCCATGGAGTGAGATAGTATGTTGGACTAGATGATCCACTGGCTTGATCCAGGAGGGCTCTTCTTATGCTCTTATGTTCAAAGCAGCCATTTTCTCCAGGGGAATAATCACGGTCACCTGGAGATCTCTGTAGCCTGGGTTGTAATTCTGCGACTGCAAGATCTCCAGAACCCAGCTGGAGGTTGGCAACCCTACCAGTAGCTCATGTACTACTGAAGAACATCTCATGCAACCTCTAGAAGACCTAAGATAAGATCACAAGTGAGAATACTCTTGCGAGATTCAAAGACCTAGGGGGTCTTATTCCAGTGACCCGATGAGTGGAAATACACGTTGCGAATTACCTGGGGATGCTCAAGTGACGGATTTTACGTGCCATCCTCAATTCACATGCAAGCTGTTCTTGTTTGGCACATGGGCATGCCACTTTGTGGGACTGCATCTGCAAGTGATGCCAGATGGAAGAGTGCCAATTCAGCTCTATTTTCCCCGCGAGAACAAGTACCGTAGGCTCCTTTGACTTGCCAATTTGCATTCCTCGAAGGTGTGAGAAACTGTCAAACTTGGTGGGGGAAACTGGTATACTTTTAGCCGTTGCGGAGGAACTGATATCAAATGTGTGAATGTATTCACGGGGAGTAAATTGGACTATGCGAGTGAGTGCATGGGAAGTTGGAGGGGGGGGGCATGTGAAATGAGGTTCACTTGGGTGTCTGTAGGTACTTTGTAATGTGTAGAGAGCCTCTCTCTGTGTGAAGGGAGTTGGATCCTGTGCGGCCAATTAGCTCTTTCCCTTTCCCCTGTTTAGAGTGGCCGAGGGGAGAGTGAAAGACGACGGGAACGAGATAGTTTCTGCAAGTGGACACTAGCAAGGAGTCTAGCCAGCCCCGGCACAGGCCACATGGCTCTGTTGCCTGAATAGATGATATCTTGGGGTGCAAGGGAGGTCAGAGACTTGGAATGTAAAAAGGGCAATTAGGAATTGGGGCCTGCTGGGTTACCTTCTTGGGTTTGCCTTCCTTGAGATGGTCAACATTCTTTTCACTTTATTGCAAGCTCACTGCGGCCCACAATGCACGTTATGATTTATAACATAGGGGTTGGGGGTCCCCCCAACCTGACTTTGACACCAACAGCCAGGTGTCTTTAGGGTGGGGGGAACTTGCTTCTAGACCCAACATAGATTGAGACCATAGCGTGGGGGGAGGGAAGAGGCTGCAGTCTCCCCCCCCCCTCTGCCCCCCATGCTGGTCTCATGGCCCAAAATGTCCCTGGTGGGTGAGAGCTGTTAGCGTAATTTCTGGTGCTTTTCCTACTCTACTCCACGTTCAACAAAACATGGCAACGTGCTGGTGGGAAGAAGTACATTTCATGTTGCAAGAGGGATTTAAAAATATATTTCTGTTAGAATACCTCAGGAGGTTCTTCCTTCATCAGAAGTAGCGTTCATTAAAGAGAAGATTGGTGATCCCACCTGGCATAGAGGCTAGCTAGGGTTGCCAGGCCCCCTTGCCCTCCCCGTGGGAGGGGAGGCCCAGCATGCACCTTGTTTTCACTCTTCATGTGTGAAGGGCCCCAGATCAGCCTGATGTGAAGCACGGGAGCATTCTGGGGGCAGCATGATGACATCACTCCTGGGAACTGACTTCATTGTGCCATCCAGGGAGCTCACCTGCGAGGCCCATTCTTGTGCCTTCCCCCCCGCCAGCCAGTTGAGTAGTGATGGAGGGTGGAGGGTGGGATCGGGGGATATCCCCCCCTCATCAGGGGGCTAAGATCCCTAAGGCTAACAGTTCTCTACCCAACTTTATTGTAGCATAAGTTTTCGAGAACCACAGCTCTCTTCATCAGATGCACAGAGGGTATGATGAAACTGGCCAGAGAGATATAGGTTGTGAGTAGAGCGGGGAAAGAGTGCAGGGAGTGAGGGCCATGTAAATGCAAATCAGTTGCAAAAGTCATGAAAGCTAGTTTTGTAACTGATTTGCATTTACATGGCCCTCACTCCCAGCACCCTCTCCCCCTTCCCCTCACCGCCTATATCTCCCTGGCCAGATACTTCATACCCTCCATGCATCTGACGAAGAGAGCTGTGGTTCTCGAAAGTTTATGCTACAATAAAGTGGGTTGGTCTTAAAGGTGATGCTGGACTCTTTATTATTTTGCAACTACAGACTAACACAGCTTTCTCATCTAGTTCTCTACCCACTCACTCTTGTCAGGAAACCAATAGTCACATATTAGCATACAGATTTTTTGCTAAGCCTGACAAGTTTAGGAGGCCTTGTTCTTGAGATGCTGAGTGGTTCTCTGCATGTGTGAACGAGCAATCTAGTCCTGGACCATCAAATAATCGATCCAGCTCTTCAAACAAAGGCTCTGTCCAGAGGAGGAAAACACTTCTGCTCATGGGATAGACTCAACTAAAGGTGTGCTAGTTGTCTAGAAAGAGCAACAGGATGGCCACAAATGGCAAATACTTTTAAATAATGGTTTTAGGAAAGGAGGCCAAACATCATGGAGAGCATGGTCAGAATTTTAAATGTGCCACGGTGCTAAAAGTTCCACCCATGTTCCATTATAATGGCTACATTTGATGAAAAAATACGGGAGGCATTCTAATGCTGAATTTAGCTGCGGTTTCTATGTATAAAGGTGATTAACTAGCACATGAAATAAACCTGCCTATTCGGATTGTGGGTTGGCCTACCCTTCTGAGTTGAAATCTTCCCTTCAGGACACAGAGAACAATCATAGCAACAAAATTTCTCCCCTTCCTTTTTCTTCTTCTGAGAACCTGCATGGCAGTGTGTGTTACACTCAGAAAGAGGTGGAACCTATCCGAAAACATGAAATAAATTCAAGATAGAAACAAGGAGACATCGTTTCATTACTAAGCAATTGCTGCACCAAGAAAGAAAGGAACATTGGAGTGGCCCAGTTCAGATGTGTGCTGAAAACTGTAAGTGATGCTTCCTAGAGATTCGATGTTGCAATCCATTCTTTGGCTGAAAAAAATGTCCCCCCCACCTTCATGGCCCCACTGAGGGCCAAGCTACAAGTGACGAATGACACTTGAATGGCAAGTGTATTTCTCCCTGTTCACTTGCGCTCCACTCAATCCACTTGCCGTTCAAGTGTCATTCGTCACTTGTAGCTTGGCCCTGACTTCTCCCTTAGAAACCAGGATAGACAATAGGAGAGCTATGAGAAAATGTACACATGTTTTAGGAAGAGTCAGTTGACTGTCCTTCCCTGCCATTCCCATGAATTCATGGAAAATATTTCGCAGCACTTCACGTAAATAGAAAAATATTTTCTAAGTTTATGAGGAACAGATATAGCCAGAACTCTTAGTTTCCTAATATGTTACATAATGATGAGCAGGGCTTGTTTTCAGGGGGAACGCGGGGGAACGGAGTTCCGGAACCTCTTGAAAATGGTCACATGGCTGGTGGCCCCGCCCCCTAATCTCCAGACAGAGGGGAGTTGAAATTGCCCTCCACGCCGCTGAGCGTCGTGAAGGGCATTCTCAGCTCCCCTCTGCCTGGAGATCAGGGGGTGGGGCCACCAGCCATGTGGCCATTTTCTCTGAGGGCAACCCACTGAGTTCCACCACCTCTTTCCTCAGGAAAAAAGCCCTCACGAGCAATATCCTACTAACAAAATTCTGGCCCCGTAATCTGTCCTCCAGAGAATAAAGCACTTCCTGGAATTTCCAGCTATCCGCACCTGGTCAAAACCTTTTTGCCACACAATTAAATCTTCATGAATGATCAGTTCTTTTCCTCCAAGAGCTGTGGAGTCCAGCCTTCCAACTTTTACTCTAGAAAAGGACTTGTTTGGGAATGTGACCATGTTCATGATATCAAATCCTCCTTCTACTTCCCTGTCATTGTTAAATGATACTTTTTCCCCTGCTGAGTTGTTAAATGAGTTGCTTTGGAGAAAAGGGTGGAGCTGGGGGAAAGAGAAAACGAATAAATAAAAGTTTAGCACAAAGTTGGATTCTTCTGAGATTTTGAAACACTTTCCCTTGCTGACATACCTTATGTGTTTTTGACAGCTGCTGTCTCCTACCCCACAGTGCTCTGTGTAATACTGAGTGCCACATCATAGATTCGTTTTAATCTGTATTTGTACCATATTTGATGTATTTTAATGTATGTTTTGTATACATTTATCTTTTATTGTATTTGATGTTGTTATGTATTGTATTTATTGTATTTGATGTGTTTATAGCATTTGTTTTTATTGTATTTGATGTTGTTATCCGTCTCAAGCCCACTTGTGGGGAGGGAGGGTTAAAAGTCTCAAATCAAATCAGATCTATTCTAGACAGACCCCAAAATGGGCTTCTCACTTTTTTGGGGGGAGGAGGGGGGCAATGACACAGCACCATATGTGAAAGACACTGTAGAGCTGTTGCTAGCCAAATAGAGATGACTGACCTTGACAGAGCAATGGTTAAAATGGTGTAAGACAGTCTTATGCATTTATCTATTTTCCCAGGCTTTGAGTCTAGAAAGAAACATGAACCCACAAAAAATTTTCTACTGTCAGTGTGCATAACATCATTCCACATGTCGTTCGTGGTGGAGCATGGTGAATGTTGTCTCACGTTGTACTAATCTATTTCCTGAAATAAAAACATAAAGCATTACCTGCCAAGGTTGAAGATCTCGAAATTCAGCTCTTGTACTGCCACTTCTTGCTGTAACATATGACCTAGATGAGTACATGGCTTGCAAAGCATGTGCCACGGCATAGACACCATCATAGATGCTATAACTGTGGCCGCCCATGTGCATTTCAAACACTGGCCCAGGCAGGCTCTGCAACTTCTCCTCTCCCGTGCAAGCGCCATCGACTTCCGGGGACTGCTTGCTGTTCATAAATATACAGTCAAATGCTTGCACCCAGAAGAACTTCAGAAAATCATTTTCTTCTGCCCCATAAGGTTTGATGTCTTGAAGAAAAGTATGGAATCTTAGAAGTTTGCTTGAATGAATTGTGAAGGCGATTGCCCCATGGAAGAAGTGAAAATCCCAGAACCTTTGCATGCCTGCTAGGGTAAAATCAATCTGGGCTGTTAAAATCCACACTTTGCTAAATGTATTGTTGCTTGCAACATTCACTAGCATCAAATAAGTGTTCAGTACAACAATTGTCCTTGAATCTCCATAGAGAATTAATGTATTGATTTTTCTGTCTGTGAAATGTAGATATATATTTGGTATTATATTACCAAAATCATATATATGATCCCACTTTGTTTTATGGGGAATGCTTTCAGTGAAAGCCAAGCAGATCCCGTTCCTGGAAAGCAGCGGCTCCAGAGTTTGCAAGAAATGCTCTCCACTGTGATCATCCATGGCAAAGAGCCCCACCCATGTCCATCCAAAATGGAGAAGCAGCTGAATAATCCCAGTGTAGTGATGGGCTTCATTCGGGACCATGCGATAAAAGGAGAACTCTTTTCCATCACTCTCCTCTGAGGCAAACGAACCATAGGTGAGCTATGAGTAAATATACAGGTATTTCAGAGAAGAGACAGGAAGAATTTCTGTGCCCTTCTGCCTGATCATTCATGGTATATTTGCTGGAACAAATACTGAGATTCTGCAGGAGTCAGTGCCTAGGGTGTGTATTTGGAAATTTGGAAAGCCACCAGAGTTCACAGGTAAAGGGGGAGTTATCCCTGCATTCTCTTGTTCTGCATTCCAATACTTGGTCTATTTTCCTTCCAACCATGGCCATTTCCACACGGCTCCCCGCTGCTCATAACAACCCGGAATATCGTGAAAAAAACCGCGGAAGATCGCGTTTTCTCGCGCGAGAAAATGCGATCTTCCGTGGGTTTTTTGCGATATTCCGGGTTGTTACGAGCAGGGGTGGGGGGGCGTGTGGAAACGGCCCATGTTCTGATACTAGAAATCAACTAGGTTGTTAATAAAATCCTGAAATCAACTAAACACATCCAGGTAGGTAAATAGAATTTAAGCTCCTCCAGATGTTCAGTTTTGTTTAAATGTTGATTCCTGCTCCCCCTTACACACACTTGAACATCATACCTTAACAAACACATCTCTAATAGGTAGTGGGGGAGTGTAAGGTAGCTGCATATTGAAAACATCACCTCAATCCACAAAATGAGAAAATAACAGGGGAAAGTGGTACAAACGTATTTCTCACTGAAACCAATGAAAGCATAAAATGTGCACAGCAAAGAATTCTGTTTGGCATAATACTGAAAATGAATACAAAAAGATGGAAATGAAATTTACTGAAGCCACAGACAAAATTTCTGGCAAATGGTCTGAGAACTAGCTCTTCTAAAAGACTTAATAGGCGACCTTTAGTGAACCGTAACCATAAACATAACCAAACATAACCAAAACAATTAAAGACTCCTAGATAGAATTACACATGTGACCCCCCACACACCAATTCCCTTTTCTCCATGTCCGTATCTCACCTGTGGAACCTTGAAAAGATCCAAGATGTTTGCCATACGGATGGAGCTCTCACGGTCAAGGCCACCGATGGCAGCGATGAGGGTTTTTTGGGTGCCACATTTGTAGTTAGGGACAAACCCCTGTGATTTGAAAAGCAGCTCCAGGGTGGCCTGATAGGTCATCTTCTCATCGTTGTAGTTCTCATAGATGTGGAACCCGAGTGTCTTATTGGGCAAGATGTGGGGGTTCTCATTGATCTCTTTGAGAGCAAAGGCCAAGGCCAGGACGTGTTGGTAGAACTTCATAATAATTGTTCTGTAACAGAGTTTAATGCACTTTTAGAGGACAATGCAACAATTTACCAAGCTGTTTCATTACAATATGGGTCTACTCTGGCTTCTGTCAATAAAATAGAAATTTCATGGTTGATGTTTGTATTCTAAAATAGATCTTCATTTTCTACTGAAATAATAAAGGACACCAGTAATTGTGAAGTCTTTTGGCACACTTACAACCCTTTTGCGTTGTCACCCAAGCAACGTTCTCATTGTCCTTAAAAAGTTCATGTCACTGTCCTTTCTTGCTCTTCAAGAATGATAGACCATTTAAGCCTTCTTGCTTAATTGGAAAGAAGCTGCACAATATTGTGGAGTCCTAGGTTTTATTAGTCCTGACCTGGATAGCCCAGGTCAGTCTGATCTTGTCAGATCTTGGAAGCTAAGCAGGGTTGGCTTTGGATAGTAATTGGATGGGAGACCTCCAGTGGAGTCCAGGGTTGCA
Organism: Eublepharis macularius; assembly: GCF_028583425.1. Lineage (NCBI taxonomy): Eukaryota > Metazoa > Chordata > Lepidosauria > Squamata > Eublepharidae > Eublepharis > Eublepharis macularius. The sequence goes on from NC_072801.1 coordinate 71,943,443, forward strand.
GAGGCTGGCAAGGGCAAACCACCTCTGTTAGTCTCTGGCCATGAAAACCCCACCAGGGGTTCCCTTAAGTCAGCTATGACTTGAGTGCAGTCTCCATCACCAGGTTTTATTATGACACACCAAAAGCGATTAAGAAAATTTCCAGCTATCCGCATCTGGTCAAAACTTGTTTGCCACACAATTAAGTCCTTGTTTGTCATACATTTTCCCCTATGCTTCCTGCATTCCTTGGCCCCTTGACCTTGCATTTATTTTGTCATACTTCCTTCTATAGTCTGCCTAGGAGTCCAGTCCCTTCCATCTGATTAAAAACCTATGCCCGAATACAATTTTCTTAATCGTAAAGTAGCTACTGATAGTTTCTATTGCAACAGATTAACAAGGCCACATATCTCAAAGCGTACGGTGCAGGCTGAAGCAGCTATTGGACCTGTGCTGGGCTGACATAATGCAGGGGTGAGAGGTGGGGAGGTGCCTTACTCTGGAGCCTCCAGCAAATCCCAGGATAGAAGAGATTCAAAATGCATTGTATGATACTGATAAAAGATCTGAGAAACAATTCCACCCATGAGGAGGTCCCCAGGCTGATGCCATTGATACGGAAGAGGGAGAGGATTATTTTCAGGGCGCCTTGCACCATCGATTTGGTACACAATTGGAGAAAGCAACAGCAGCAATGCTATAAGCCCCACCATCCTGGCAGCGAAGCTCTCTCTAAGCTCAGACTCTCCTGTGTCACTCCGCATCACCAGCCTACTTTGGGTGGTGTGTGCCTCTTTCACTTCTTAAAGGAACAGTACCAGCCTTCCTTTCTGCTTTGCCTTGATTATATATGCCTGCCTTGAACATCAGCACAGTTAGCAATTTCGGTCAGAATACATCTGTCTAATGAATGCAGTCTGTGAGAGATTAAAGCGGCAGAGCCCTGCGCAGTCCCATTGTCCAGCTATCAATAGCAAAGGGCGGTTTGCTTCCAGACTTGTTGATCGATGGGTTTCTAACACTGTAGAAAGGCCACTAGAGATTCGGTCAAGTGAAAAAAAAATTACAGTGATTTGGATAATTCCAGGGGGAGATAATTATCTTCTCCAGAAATGGCTCAGAGTGGCACCATTATTAGCAAACATGGGGCCAAGCTACACGTGACGAATGACACTTGAACGGCAAGTGGATTAAGTGGAGGGCAAGTGAACTGGGAGAAATACACTTGCCGTTCAAGTGTCATTCGTCACTTGTAGCTTCGCCCTCGGTCAGTTCGTTTTTCATTTGCCCCAGCACTCCAGATATAACGTGAAACAAGAAATACACAAACCACTATATGTGGGTTTGGCTAGTTTTGTTTATTTATTTAAATATTTAAACCGGCTGAACTTTGTCACTGCTTATGGAAAATAAGTTGACTACTTCTTAACACCTATATACTATTTAACATCTATATGCGCCCCCTCGCCCGGTTAGCCCGCAGCTTTGGGCTGGGTTGTCACCAGTATGCGGATGACACTCAGTTCTATCTGCTGATGGACGGCCAGTCTGATCTCACTCTGGATTCCTTGGCCAAGGGTCTTGAGGCTGTGACAGTATGGTTACATCAGAGTAGTCTGAAATTGAATCCCCTGAAGACAAAGGTTCTGTGTCTGGGTCGTGGGGCAATCGAGCTGGGGACCCGGTTCTCAGCCCTCGACAGGGTACAATTGAAACCTTCAGCAATGGTGAGGAGCCTGGGTCACGACCGTTGCCTTTTTTCCATCTTCAGCAGGCCAGGCAACTGGCACCCTATCTTTTGCCCCAGAACCTGGCCACAGTAATCTGTGCAATGGTCACCTCCAGACTAGACTACTGCAACTCACTCTACACTGGGCTGCCCTTGGGCCTGACCCAGAAGTTACAGCTGGTCCAGAATGCAATGGCCTGTGTCCTTACCGGAATGCCAATCTGAGTGCACATTCATCCTGTGCTGTGCCAGCCGCACTGGCTCCCAGTGGAGTTCCGGATCCGGTTCAAGGTGTTAACCTTGGTGTTTAAAGCCCTTCATGGACTGGGACCTGCATACCTGTGGGACTGCCTCTTCCATTACGTCCCCTGCAGGGTGTTGCGCTCTGCAGACAAGCAACTCCTGGTGGTCCCCAGCCCAAAGGACATCTGTCTGGCCTCAACCAAGGCCAGGGCTTTTTCTGCCCTGGCCCCGGCCTGGTGGAACGCTCTCCCGCTGGAGATCCGGGCCCTGCGGGCCCTTTTACAGTTTCACACGGCCTGTAAAATGGAGATGTTCTGCTTGGCCTTTGGCTGAGTGCCAGCGGGTGTCCTCCTTCTTCCATCTAAGACCACCACTTCTTCTGGGGCTGCTCTCAGCCATCTGCTATGCCCATATATGGACTCCCAATATTTGTTTAAATAGTCTGCTCCTGGACTATTTTATTGAATTTTAAAAATTATTATTAATTTTATGTTTTGTGACTTTTAATGTATTTTTTTAATGTTGTTAGCCACCCTGAGCCCATCTGTGGGGAGGGAGGGGTATAAATTGAATAGATAGATAGATAGATAGATAGATAGATAGATAGATAGATAGATAGATAGATAGATAGATAGATAGATAGATAGATAGATAGATAGATAGATAGATAGATAGATAGATAGATAGATAGATAATTAATTTAAAAAATTAAAAAATTAAAAAAGGAAGAAGTGATTCGGGTGCCTGGGACCTCAGGGGTGGGGTGGGGGTGAGAGGCAGAGTGTTTAAAAAAAAATTGAAAGTTGAAAATAAGTTAACTACTTGGAGGGTGGGCTGTCCTCAGTTCAAGGGAGAGATCATTATCCCTGCCAGGTTTGGTTCAGAGTGCACCATTATTAACAAGCACGGACACTTTGTTTTTCATTTCTGGCTACAGGTCCCTTCTGCTCCTCCATGGGACATCAAGCAGAACAAACTTTGAGATGTCCGTGGTGAGGAACACCAAGGAGACCCAAATGAATTGGATTAGAGGGAGCTTGAAATGTTTGAAAGAATTGCACTGCCTGGTCAGGTCATGCATTCCGATCAAAGCCAATCAAAACACAAATCAAATACGTGCCATTTGTTTGCATCGTAATTGTGATTATTGTAAAGGAGAAGACCGACAACATTGTGAGGGAAGGAATAAAAGAGTCCAGTAGCACCTTTAAGACTAACCAATTTTATTTTAGCATAAGCTTTCGAGAATCAAGTTCTCTTCGTCAGATGCCTGTATCAGGCATCTGACGAAGAGAACTTGATTCTCGAAAGCTTATGCTAAAATAAAATTGGTTAGTCTTAAAGGTGCTACTGGACTCTTTTTGATTTTGCTACCACAGACTAACACGGCTAACTTCTCTGCATCTATGAGGGAAGGAATGTCCACCTGTATGTTCTCTGGCATCTGTTTCAATGAGACACGATTCAGTGGGGAACGAGATGGAAGAGTGAGAGGGGAGAGACTGTTCCGATTGGACAACATCCACCCCAGGCACATATCTGCTGAGCCATTTTTCATTGTACTGTTTTTATCCCATGTTTCCGGTGAATCTAATACTTGAAGTGTTATGACATTATCAGCAGCAGCAACAACAACAGTTTGCTTATGTATTCCTCTTCTAGACAGATTGGTGCCCCATTCAGAGCAATGAACCGTTAGTGTTATTATTCTCCCCAAAATAAAGCTGGTAATCTGGGCCTGAGGGGAGTGGCTTACTGTCACTTGCTGAGCTTGTGCCAGTATTGGGAGTCAAACCAGCAGAGTGCTGATTCACAACCCAACCACTTACCCAAGGTCACCTGCTGAGCTTGTGGCAGTATTGAGAGTTGAATCAGCAGAGTGTTGATTCGCAGCCCAACTACTTACCCAAAGCTGCCTGCTGAGCTCGTGGCAGTATTGGGAGTTGAGCCAGCAAAGTGCTGATTCGCAGCCCAACCACTTACCCAAGGTCACCTGCTGAGCTCATGGCAGTAATGGGACTTGAAGCAGCAGAGTACTGATTCACATCCCATCCACTTAACCTCTATGCTACAGCAGCTGAAGCTACCTATCAAAATACATCTGGTGTCTCCACTGCATAGAAAATGCATATTACAGGACAGAAGGAGTCTGTATTTCTTTATTGCTTTCTCCTTCTTAGCTGGTCCCTGTCATTCAGTTCAGGCATCAGCAGAATGATGTAGCACTTGGGGAAAAAGATACACCCCAATAACCCTGCACTGGAAGCCATAATAGAGAAGAGCTCCACAGCTACCATGTATTTCCCTTTGGTGCTCAGGAAGGTTGGGAAGAAAGATATCCAGACACTGCAAAACATACACATACTGAAGGTGATGAACTTGGCTTCATTAAAAGTGTCTGGCAACTTCCTGGCAAAATAAGCTACAGTCAAGCTTATGATAGACAGAAGTCCCATGTAGCCAAGGACGATGTAGAACATGGTGACAGATCCTTCGTTACATTCCACCACTATTTCCTCATTCAATGATTGTGTATCAAAATCTGGGAATGGGGGAGAGGTTCCTAGCCACAGCAGACAAATCACTACTTGAATGGTGGAGCAGGAAAGGACAATGGAGTTGGTCAGTCTTTTCCCCACCCATTTCCTAATGCTGGAGCCTGGTTTGGTGGCCATGAAAGCGACAACCACAGTGACTGTTTTGGCCAAGACACATGCAATAGCCACTGAGAAGACCATGCTGAAAGCAGATTGGCGGAGCAAACAAGTCACCTTGGTTGGTTCTCCAAGGAAAAGCAAAGAGCAAAGGAAGCAGAGCAAGAGGGACACCAGCAGAGTGTAGGTGATATCTCGGTTGTTGGCCTTGACTATGGGCGTATCTTTGTGCTTAAGAAAAGTTGCCAGAACCAAAGCTGTGATCAGGAAACACGACATAGCAATGGCCGCCAAACTGATCCCTAAAGGCTCTTCATAAGACAGAAAATGTATTGTCCTGGGCAGACAACGATCTTGTTCCTTGCTTGGATACTGATCTTCCGGACACTTGATACAGTCATCCATGTCTGGAAAAAAGAGAGGAAAGCAGAATATACCAGAGCGAACACACATGTAAGTCAGGACCAATTCTCACCATTGTGGTAGATTGGAAACGGAGTGTTCTTTAATTGTTAATTTAGATTTACTATGCTACTTATCTCAATTCATCTGATATAAAGCAGATGTCTCCAAAAGGTAGATTACCATACAATACCTCAGGCAACACCTAGAAAATGTACGAAAAGATCACAGAAAAGAATTCTTTTGCGAGACTCAAAGATCTGGGAGGTCTTTATCAGGTGACCTGACAGGGTCTCTCTGGGTGAAGGCAGTTGGATCCTGTGCTGCCATTAGTTCTTTCCCTTTCCCATGTTGAGATTGGCTGAGATAAGAATGAAAGCTAGTGGGAATGGGGAGTGATTCCTGGATGTGAGTATGGGGAGTTCAGCCAGCTTTGACCAGGGCATCCAGGGCTCCGTTGCCTAAATATAGATATCACAGGGAGGGGAGAGGTCAGAGGTTGTGGTAGCATAGGGGTTACGTGGTTAGTCTGCAAATCAGCACTCTGCTGCTTTGAATCCCACTGGTGCCATGAGATCAGCAGGTGACCCTGAGTAAGGAAGCCTCACATCTCAGCCTCAGGTCCCCAGCTGTATTGTGGAAATAATATTAACATTGACTTTGTTCACTGCTCTGAGTGGGGTACTAATCTGTCTGGGAAAGTGGTATATAAACATAATCAGGGCTTTTTTTCAACAGGAATGTGGTGGAATGGAGTTCCGGAACCTCTTGAAAATGGTCACATGGTTGGTGGCCCCGCCCCCTTATCTCCAGACAGAGGGGAGTTAAGATTGCCCTCCGCGCCGCGGGCAATCTAAACTCCCCTCTATCTGGAGATCGGGGGGGGGGCAGCAGCCATGTGACCATTTTCTCCAAGGGCAACCCACTGAGTTCCACCACCTCTTTTCCCAGAAAAAAAAGCCCTGAACACAATTATTAATGTAGAAAGGCAATTAGGAAGGGGGGCCTCTGTGTTGCATTCTCGGGAGCCAGTTGTTTGCCTTCTTTGTGATTGTTCTATTTACCTTATCACAAATCTAATATGGCCCCAAATACTCATTCTGATTTTTCATGTATGGGTTTGGGTTTCCCCATCCTGACTTTGACACCAATAGTCAGACATCAGGACTGGGAGAACTTGATTTTCAAGTGCTCCTAGTCCCAACTTAGGGCGAAGCTACAAGTGACGAATGGCACTTGAACGGCAAGTGTATTTCTCCCTGTTCACTTGTGCTCCACTCAATCCACTTGCCGTTCAAGTGTCATTCGTCACTTGTAGCTTGGCCCTTAGATTGGGACTGTGGTGTGTGGGAGAATGAGATGCACTTTTCCTCTCAGGGGAGGTTTCAAGGTCCCAAATGGCCCCGGAGTCTGTGTGTGAGAGCTGAAAGCATCGTTTTTGTTGCTCTTCTTACTTCATGTTCAACAAAACTCGATAACACGCATGAGGGGAGTATTACATTTCATATATTAATACCGAATTTAAATATGTATGTATGTGAGCTATGAGAAAATAGTTCAGGAAGTCTTTCGTTACTAGGAAGTAGCTCTTGTGAACGAAAAGACTGGTGATCCTAAACTTCTTTGCCCAATCTCTCTTGTCAGGGACCCAACAATCACACATCATTATAGAGATTTTTTTTTCAAAATCTGACAAGCTCTGGGTACCCTCAAAAATGCTGGCTGGATCTTTGTGGGTATAAATGAGCAATCTGCTCCTGTACTATCCAATATTTGGCCCAGCTGTTCAGGTGAAGGCTCCTTCCACAAGAGGAAGCCACTTTTGCTGGGGGAACAGACTGACTAAAGGTGAGCTAGTCATGTAGAAGGAGCTAGCTGGGAGCCATAACTGGCAAATATTTTAATAATGTTTTTTGTAAAGAATAGGACAGTAGGCTAGGAGGACAGGAACAATATTTTGCCTCTGCCTAGAGGCCAAAAGTTCTATCTCATGTTGCACTTCAACAACCACTTTTGATATGGAAATAATATGGGAGACATTTTAATCCTGAACTCAGCTGCTGTTTCTACGGGCCAAGCTACACATGACGAATGACACTTGAACAGCAAGTGGATTGAGTGGAGGGCAAGTGAACAGGGAGAAATACACTTGCTGTTCAAGTGTCATTCGTCATGTGTAGCTTGGCCCTCAGTGTGAACATAATCAATGGTCACCAAAAATACTGCTTTGCCTACCGTTCTGACTGGAAATCTTCCCTTTGGGACATGCAGAACAACTGTAACAGCAAAATTTCTCCCCTTCCCTTTTTTCCTTCTGAGAACCAGGGCGGCAGTGTGTGTTACACTCAGAAAGAGGAGGAACCTATCAAAAACATGAAAGAAGTTCAAGATAGGAACAACAAGACATTATTTTATTATAAACCATTTCCTCTACTAAGAAAGAAGGGAACCACAAACACTTCAATTACCAATACAGACATGTGCAGAAAATTACAAGAAGAATCATTATGCTACATAATGATTTCCTAAGATTAATTTTTACAATCTATTCTTGGTCTCAGAACCAATTGGGACTCCCCCAGTGGATTACTCCACCCTTGATTTATTATAATAATAACATTTGATTTATATACCACCCTTCAGAATGACTTAAGCAGTTTACAAAGTATGTTATCATTATCCCCACAAGAACAATCACTCTGTGAGGTGGGTGGGGCTGAGAGAGCTCCTAGAAGCTGTGACTGACCCAAGGTCACCCAGCTGGCTTCAAGTGGAGGAGTGGGGAATCAAACCCGGTTCTCCAGTTTAGAGTCCCGTGCTGTTAACCACTATACCAAACTGGCTCTCCTGTCAAAACAAGTATAGACAGTACTTCACATGTATTCACATTATTTTCTAAGCTGATGAGGAACAAATATACTCAGAGCTCTTGTTACATTACCCAAAATATTACAGACTAATGAGCAAGAAGGATCAGGATATGCTGCAAAGCAAGTTCTCAGTAGGGGCGGGCATTGAAAACACTTCCTTTTCAGTTTTAGATTCAGAGGTTCTGAACCAATTATGCACCAATACTTTTTTTTTTCTGGGAAGTGTCTTTCAAATTTCAGCCTATGATTGACGTCTCCATTCCAAATGTTTCCAAAGTTGATAGGTGCGGAGGGGTCTCCCCTTGCAAGGACCCGACAGGCAGGGGAGACAATGCCATTTTCCAGGTAGTGACCAGGGAGTAGAAGGTCGCTGGTCGGTACCTGGACCTTCATGCACTCATGCACATCGAGCTAATTCCCCTTCCTGAGTTAGTTAATAACATAAGGGATCTCTCCCATTAGAATCCGCTTGGTGAATGATGTGCAGGAAAACGAGATGCTACCCTTCAAGGCAAGCCAAGTGCCTTCCTACTCCTGCTGCAAGGAACAAACTAAAACAAATCACACAAACTTTTTGGTGGGAGGGACTTGTTACAATTTAGATTCTTGGATTTGGTTCACTGTTCCAGAAGCTGCTTTCACAAAATGAAACAGTGATTTCTGGGTGTATTTCTGGCTTGTTTATTTCCGTTATGCACACCCCTAGTTCTGACCTCTGACCCTATGATCTCTCATATGGAAAATAAAGCAGTTCCTGGAATGTCCAAGCATCCATACCTTGTCAAAACTTGTTTGCCACTCAATTAAATCTTCATGAATGATCAGTTCTTTTCCTTCAGGAGCTGTGGGATCCAGCCTTCCAACTTTTACTCTAGAAAAGGACTTGTTAGGGAATGTGACCATGTTCATGATATCAAACCCTTCGTCCACTTCCCTGTCGCTGTTAAAAGATACTTTTTCTCCTGCTGAATTGTTAAATGAGTTGCCTTGAAGAAATGGGTGGAGCTGGAGGAAGGAGAATATGAATAAATAAAAGTTTAGCATGAGGTTGGATACTTCACTCTTAAAAAAATATTTTTATTGATTTTTCCATTAGGGGTAGGGGAAAGGGGGAAAACGAGATTAAAATATCATACATTCTGCTTGAAACAGCATTCTGCTTATCTACATTTTCCACACTTCTCCTCACTTAACTGTGATTACTAGTAAAAATTACAATATTGCCTTCATATAATTACTACATTCGAATCTTTATATTTGTTTCTCATCCAGTTGTAAAAGGGGGTCCATGGTGCAGCAAAGTCTTCTTCCATTTGTCCTTTCATTAGTAAAGTTAGTTTGTCTAATTCTGCATTCTCCATTATCTTCGCTATTAGCTCCTCCTGCTGGGGTATTACTGGTCTTTTCCAATAAAACGCTAGTAGAATTCTTGCTGCTGTCACTACATGTATAATAAAATATTTCTGATCTTTGTCCAAATCTTCTGGTACACAGTTCAACAAAAAGATTTCAGGTTTCAATGGAATTGCATTCTTGGATTTTGAAACACTTTTCCTTGCTGACATATTTTATGTGCTAAACCCAACCGGAAATGTGCTCCTCACCTTTTGGGTCGGGGGAGAAGGACAGGGTGCCACATGCTCACAATGTACTCACCAACACCTTCAACTTAAGGATCAGATAGTAAGAGATGTGAAAAACCTTGGAGAGATGCTGCCAGCCAAGTAGACAATTGCAAAACCAAGAGGACACTAGTCCACTGCAAGCTCCAATAAATCACTGCATTAATAGAAATACTTTTTTTTTTAAGTGCGAAGTGCTACTGGTAATCAAATAATATCTGCTTTCAAATAATCATTTTTTTTACATAAGCGGCACATCCCACTAAATATACACACTGCAAATTATCATAATAACACAAGGTGAATGCAAATCACAGATATCATTGTGCACTCATTACAGAATCCAAGTGTGAAAATATGCTGGTACACCTGATGGAATTGCTAGTGGAGGAATCAAGGGCCAAGTTCATAAAGTGTCAGTACAAGACAGTTCATCTCTGAGCGATCCCATATAAAGTGCTCACGTGCATCAAAGTTAAGTGCTTTCCCTTCAATATTGGATCAGTAGGGAATTATTTCATATCCATTCTTGACCAGTCTGTTTTATTTCCTCAGGTATCCATAAGCACTGGGCACCCAGTTCTCCAAATCCTGATCCTCCAGCCACACCCCATGTAGAGGGAAAGAAAATTCAGGATGAGGCCTCTCCCGAATACTTTAGAAGACACCAACTGATTACAGACTTGAAATGAATTATTGAACATGTGCAACTTCCTTGAAAAAGTTTACCGAAACAAGAGCTGAGCTAGCAGCCTGTAAAAAAAATTTGATTATTGGATTACTGGTAGCACTTAGCACTTTAAGAAACATAAAACATTGATATTGATGAAGTGATTTATTGGAACTTGTGGTGGACTAGTGTCTATTTGGTTTTGCAATGGCACACCCACGAAAGCCCCTTTTGGTTTTGAGCCAAGTAGACAAGACTGACCATGGGAGACCAGTGGTCTGAATCAGTGTAAGGAAGTCTCATGTGTTCAAATGGTTTTTATGGGCTTCAAGTCTAGAAGAAAACACAAACATTGTCTATGGACAATATATTCAACGGAATTCATGGTGGATAATGGTGGACATGGTCTCAACTCGTACTTGTCTATTCACTGAAATGAAAACATATAGACATAAACATATTAATTGAAATGAAAGAATAAGACATTACCTCCCAAGGCTGAAGATCTTGAAATTCTGATCTTATGCCACTCCTCCTAGCTCTAATGTTGGATCTAGATGAGTACATGGCATGCAGAGCATGTGCCACGGCATAGACACCATTGTAGATGCTATAGCTGTGGCCGCTCATGTGCATTTCAAAAACTGGCCCAGGCAGGTTCTGCAGCTTCTCTTCTCCTGTGCAAGCGCCATCGACTTCTGAGGACTCGTTGCTGTTCACAAAGGTACAGTCAAATGCTTGTGCCCAGAAGTTCTTCAGAAAATCATTTTCTTCTGCTCCATATGGTTTGATGGCCTGAAGAAATGTATCGAATCCTACAAGTTTGTTTGAGTGAATTGTGAAGGCGATTGCCCCATGGAAGAAGTGAAAATGCCAGAACCTTTGCATGCCTGAGAAGGTAAAATCAATCTGGGATGTTAAAATCCACACCTTGCTAAACATATCGTTAGATGCATAGCTCAGAGTCATTAAATAAGTGTTCAATGCTATAATTGTCCTTGAATCTCCATAGAGGATAACCGTATTGATTTTTTTGACTGTGAAATGTAGATGTATATTGGGCATGATGTTAACCATATCGTCCATAGGATCCGTTGCTTTTCTTGGGATTCTTTCAGTGAAAGCCAAACAAAGTCTGTTCCTGGAAAGCAACGGCTCCAGAATTTGCAAGAAATGTTCACCGCCGTGATCATCCACAGTAAAGAGCCCCACCCACGTCCATCCAAAATGAAGAAGCAGCTGAATAATCCCAGTATAGTGACGGGCTTCATTTGGGACCATGCGATAAAAGGAGAACTCTTTCCCTTCATTTTCCTCTGAGGCAAATGAACCGTAGGTGAGCTATGAGGAAATGTACAGATACGTTAGGGCAAATTTCTCGATGCTTATGCCTGATGATTTCTGATTTATTTGCTGAACTGAATACTGAGATTCTGCAAGAGTCAAATCATGTTAATTCATGTAAAAACTATAACTAATGAGGTCAGGAAAATGCACACTAATCAGAACTACCATATGATTCATGAGGCAACATGAGGGGAAGAGAGTGATCCAACACATGTGTCTGATAGGGATGCCGTCCAACCAGAACAATTTGCCAATGTTCCCATTGCAAAGGATCATCCATGCTGGCATCTCTATTCACAGAATTTCCACTTCCTGTCAGTGATGGCAAACACTTTGAGGATTTTTAAAATCTGTATAATCCCAGATATTGTTGTCTCCCTTGGCTGGTAAACAGGACTGCCGATGTCAGGGTATGATAGAAACAGAGGCACCGACTCCCCCTTTATATGATCGGCATTGCATACATTTAGTAGACAAAGGGAAGATGAGGCATAGTATTCAAAATATAGGGAAAGATTAAGAAATTGAAATGCACAGGAATAAAGAAGAAAACAGTTGACAGCATAAATGTATAATGCATCACAAAACTTGCAAAAGAGTTAAAACACATGACAAACAAGTGGATTGGTAGCCAAACTCTATTTTATGTGAATCCTCATCAGAATATTTATGCAGTGTCCTGTTTATTCTGACCATTAGTGATTTTAAAGACAGCCACCAATTCAATATAGGGAGCCAGACAAAGGCTTTTTACCCATGTTATGTATAATACAGTACCACAGTTCGCATAGGATAAAAATAACATCAGAGAAAAAAGAGTCCAGGGTGTCTTTCCCACTGAAACCAATGGAAGTGCAGAATGAGTAGAGCAAAGAATCCTGATTGGTATAAGCACTATAATATAGAGAATGAATACAAACAGACAGAAATGAGATTTATTGAAAATATAGATAAAATTTCTGGCAAATGCTCAGAGACACAGCCCTCCTGAAATGCTTTGGTCTACCTTCAATTTCCCCCTCCCTCCGAATCATATCAGGGTTCCCATAAAGAATTATTGATGTGATTTTTCGCCCTGAAAAATCGCCAGTCCCTCATGTCCTTCTCTTACCTGTGGAATCTTGAAGAGATCCAAGACGTTTGCCATACGGATGGAGTTCTCATGGTCAAGAGCCCCAATGACGGACACAAGATTTTCCTGGGTGTCACATTTGTAGTTAGGGACAAAACCCTGTGATTTGAAAAGCAGCTCCAGGGTGGTCTGATAGGTCATCTTCTCATCATAGTAATTCTCATAGATGTGGAACCCGAGTGTCTTATTGGGCAAGATGTGGGGGTTCTCATTGACCTCTTTGACAGCAAAGGCCAAGGCCAGGACGTGTTGGTAGAACTTCATAATTGTTCTGTAAATAGAGTTGAATGTGCTTTTAGAGAACAATGCAACAATTGTCCGAGACATTTCATTACAATATGGGACTGGTCTGGCTTCAGTCAGATGTTTCCAATGTTGATGTTTCCGATCTAAAATAGATCTTCCTCTTCTACTGAAGTACCAGTCTTGAGGCATCAGGAGGACACCAGTATTTGTGGTGTGCCTTGACACACTTACAACTCTCTTGCATTGTCACCCGAGCAAGGGTTCTCATTGTCCTCAGAAAGTTTATGCCATTGTGCTTTCTTGCTTTTCGAGAACTGCAGACTACTTAACCCATCTTGCCTCAATGGAAGCAAACTGCATATTATTGCAGGGGCTGACATTCTATCACTCCCACCATCTTCAGTTTCTTTTCTTCCCAAAGGTGGAAAATACAAATCTATTCACTGAAAATACAGAGACAATTCACTAGTTTTGCTAAACTGTTGAACTCTGGGGACTTTCAGATTTAACTGTGGGTTCTTACATGACATCGAGTTGCTTCCAACGTATGGCTATGAATTGGTGGTGGAGAGTGCCCTCAAGGTATAGCTGACTTATGGCTACCTGTGGTGGGAATTTCATGGCAAGAGACTAAGAGAGGTAGTTTGCCATTTCCTGCCTCTGCAACCCTGGTCTTCGTTGGAGGTCTCCCATCCAATTATTAACCGAGGTCAACCCTGCTTAGCTTCTGCTATCTGAAGAGATCTCACCTGGGCATTCTGAAGCAGGATTTATTTTAGAGTACTCTGCGTTTTAATTCAACCTCCCTTCAGCCAATGACTTTACACAGAATCAAGACATCAAAAGCAGTGATCTTCAAAGAAATATGGGTTTATTGTTTATAGAACAAGCCCGTGACACATATCACCAATTCCAAGATGGAGATGTGTGTGGACCAATTACATTTGAGGGCCTTATATACCTAACTAATAGTTACACTAATAGTAACTAATAGTAATTAGTTACACTAATTACATTAGTTACACTAATAGTAACTAATAGTAATTAGTTACACTAATAGTAACTATTAGTAACACTAATAGTTTACAGAATAAAAGATCAAAAGGTTAGTATAAACAGCCTGTCAGAGTAACACAAAAAGATGCATTTCACAGAAAATATGGCATTTGACAAGCTTGAGTGACAAACAAATTATACCAATATTTGAGAAGCTGGAGCCATATATCTGATATCCTCTTGGGAAGGAATCCATTCAAGGTTAAAATCTTACTTTAATTATAATTACCCAAACTAGAAAATGTTTATACTTTGCTCAGTGACCCTTCTCACCTACCCGAGACCTATCTGACAAGCAGGATATCTCAGGGGAAGAATTTTGACACTAGAGCAAGGCCATCTTACATGCCTGTGTGCGGTTAGCTTGAATTAATGCTCACAAGGAGATTTTATGGAAAGGGGTCTAAAAATCCTTTAACACTATCCAGGTCAGGGTACAGCTATAAATTAATGACCTTCCAAAACATCCTGTCATTATCAGCCCAGCTCAGGTCTTATGAATTGAAGGCTGTGGCTTCCAGGTTTTACTAAGATACACCAACTGTGAATAAGAAAACCTAAGTCCTTCTCCACTGTACATTTCCCTCTGTACTTCCTGCATTCTGTGGGCTCTTGACCTTACTTTTCTTTTTCATACTTTCTTCAACAGCCTGCCTAGTATGGAGCCCAGTCACTTTAATCTGATGAAAACCTTCAAAACCTGTGTCAGAATTCAATTTTCATAATTGTAAAGGTGTCGTTGATGGTTTTTGTTGCAACAGACTAACACAACTACACCTCTGGAAGCACATGAGTTCTTTTGTAGAGCATCCTAGTATGGAAGGAAGCAGCTATTTGATCTGTGCTTGGCTGACACAAGCAAGGGTGGGGTAGGGGAAATGCCTTACTCTGGAGCCTCCATAAAATCCCAGGATGGAAGCTTTTCAAAAGATGTTCTACCATAGTGATAAAAGATCTGAGAAACAATCCCACCAATTAGGAAGTCCCCAGATTGATGCCATTGATATGGAACAGGGAGAGGATTGCTTGCAGGGTGCTTTGCGCCATCTATTTGGTACACAACTGGAGACAGCAGCAGCACCACAAGGTCCACCATCCGGGCAGCGAAGCTCCTCTCGGCACAGACTCTCCTGTGTCCACTCTGCATCACCAGCCTACCTTGAGCTGTGTGTGCCTCTGTCATTTCTTTTTGCTTCGTCTTCCTTTTTTGCTTTGACTTGGTTACAAACAAATGCCCTAAATACCAGCACAGTTGGCTGTTTCCCTCCGAATCTGACTCATCAATGCAAACTGTGAAAGATCCCTGCGATAGAGTCTTGTCTCCTAATTCACAATTGCAAAGGACCAAAGGAGGATTTTTCAATATACATATAACCACTTGCAGATGTGTTGATTAATGGGTTACTAACACCTACTGAAAAGCCACTAGAGCTTTGGCCAACTGCAAAAAAAATAAATTAAATTACAATGATTTGGATAATTCCAAGGGGAGGTCATTACCTTTTCCAGGTTTGGTTCAGGATGGTGTCATTATCAACAAGCATGGCCAACTTGTTTTTCACTTCTGACCATAAGTCCCCTCTGCACCTCAGTGGGAGATCAAACAGAAGTGGCTTCTGTCTCAGAAATGGAGACCCAAAGAAATGGATTGGAGGGAGTTTGAAATGCTTGAAAGGATTCCCCTGTCCAGTCGGGTCATACATTCCAATCAAAGTGAATCAAAATACCATTCAAACAGATCCTATGCATTTGTGCAATAATGGTGATTGTATGTTCTTTGGCGTCTACTGATTGGAATAGAAGGGGATGGAATAGAAGGGGATGGGATGGAAGGGTGAGAGGAGATACTGTTCTGACTGGACAACATCTGCCTCAGGCCTGTATCTGCTGAGCCAGTCTGTATTGTAGATGTTGGTTGTTCCTATTGCCAAATCCATAAACAGCATTTGTATTTTCTGCCTTCATTGCACCATCTTGTTGAATTCCACCGGAGCTTGATGTTAGCCCTTCTTTCCAAGTCTGATTTCCAGTTCCATTTCTTTTCTTCTTTCCCCCCCATCACTTAAAAATATTATGAAGTTTGTTGAATATGTTGTTGAATTGACAAAGTGGAATGGTTCATAAAGATGTGGGATGTGTAATCAATAAGGATGGGCACGAACGAGGAAAATTCCAATCTGTGTGGTTCGTGGTTGGTTGCATTTCACAAACCATGAACTTTCATGAAATTGTCCAAGTTCGTGAACTGGTCCATTTTGTTTGTGAAATCATCACTTCTGGGGCAGCAGAAGGTCTGCAGAAAGCCTCCACAATTGCCTAAAAAAAGGATTGATTGGTGCAAGGCTGTCTGTGGTAACGAACCAAAAAATGAACCAAACGAACCGGCCTAAATTTCGTGGCGGTTCATCAGAAATGGGCTCTGACAAACTGCCGGTTTGCAAACCATGAATCAGCCTGGTCTGTGACGAACTTTGGTTCATATTTTGGTTTGTGCTCACCTGTAGTTACAACTGTTGCTCTTTTTCATTATACCCAGAAAGGCACATTCCTCTCCTTTCAGCTGGAAAGATCACACACTTCAAGATACAAGGGGGACTTAAGAACACCATTCTCCATATCTCATTAATATAAATTTGTCAAATATTTCTTCGCTTTGCTTTCAACATATTATTGCTATACAAGGTACCTATCAAAATACAGCTGGCATCTCCCCTGCATATAAACTATCAGAATAATACATACTATGAGGTAGCAGGAGACTATTATTTTCTCCTTATTAGTTGCTCCCTGTTGTTCAACTCAGGCTTATGTAGGATAATGTAGCACTTGGGGAAAAAGATACAGCTCAGCAATCCTGCACTGGAGGCCACAACAGAGAAGATCTCTACTGCCACCATGTACTTCCCTTTGGTGCTCATGTAGGCTGGGAAAAAAGACATCCAGATGCTGCAAAACATAAGCATGCTGAAGGTGATGAATTTGGCTTCGTTAAAAGTGTCTGGCAACTTCCTGGCCAAGAAAGCTACTGTCAAGCTTATGGTAGACAGAAGTCCCATGTAGCCAAGGAGAATAAAGAACATGGTGATGGAACCTTCATTACATTCTGCTATGATCTCTCTACTAGATGATTGTTTGTCAAAATCTGGGAATGGGGGAGAGGTTCCTAACCACCCAAGACAAATACCTGCTTGAATGGTGGAGCAGGAAAGGACAATGGAGTTGGTCAGTCTTTTCCCCACCCACTTCCTCATGCTGGAGCCTGGTTTGGTGGCCATGAAAGCGACAACCACAGTGACTGTTTTGGCCAAGACACAAGAAACAGCTACTGTGAAGACCATGCCAAAAGCAGATTGGCGGAGGAAGCAGGTCACCTTGGTTGGTTCTCCAAGGAAAAGCAAAGAGCAGAGGAAGCAGAGCAAGAGGGAGACCAGCAGAGTGTAGGTGATATCTCGGTTGTTGGCCTTGACTATCGGCGTATGTCTGTGCTTAATAAAAATTGCTAGAACCAAAGCTGTGATCAGGAAACAAGACATAGCAATGGCCGCCAAACTGATCCCTAAAGGCTCTTCACAAGACAGAAAATGTATTTTCCTGGGCAGACAACGATCTTGATCCTTGCTTGGATACTGATCTTCTGGACACTTGATGCAGTCAGCCATGTCTGGAACGAAGAGGAATGTGGGTTATGCCAGGGCTAATCATACGTAATTCAGAATCAGTGCTCACCATTGTAGTGGAAGATAGTCCAAGCAGTCATTGGTTCCCACTTTAGTCTTCCAAATTCCACTTAGGATAGAGGCTGAACTCTCGGCTGCCTCAACCTTGTCGGAATTAGGAACATGTTTGGTGGCCAGCGACTGTTGGTTTCCTATGTCTGACAAGCCCAGGAAATCTCAAAAGATGTGTTTTAAGCATTTTATCAGCATTAAGGAAAGAGCATATTACCTGGATTTTCCTTTTTAATACATTATACTGGTACGACTCAATTATTCAGTTTCCAGGTCTAAAGGGCATGTGACTTTAAAAGAGATGTTGGATCAAGCTAGATGTGCAGGTTTTTAAAGAGCTGGGTCTGGGTTCTGCAGAACCAACTGAAGTTGCTGCAGTAATACAGCAGCTTTGGGGAGCCCAAACAGCCTCATAATTCCTCTGCAGAGGGATGAGGGGCTCCTTCCTCCATTCTCAAGCTGGGTGTCACAATAGCATGAGGCAAGTTTTTCCAATGTGTTTTTACTGCTCCAGGTGCACAGAAAAATCCACATAGGATAGAAAACAACAGGGGGGAAATCTTCCTTCCTTGACAGGGAAAAATCTTGAGGAGGAGGGAGGAGCCCCTCTCCCACCCACCCCCAGTGGAGACATTCTGAGGCTGTATGGGCTCTCCTTTATTTTTCAAAATTTAATTTATTTTATCAAATTTCTAGTGTGCCCTCCCCAAGAGCAGGCTCAGGCCAGGTAACAACATTGTTAAAATGCAATAACAATAAATACAATATACAATTAATAATATAATACTAATTACAAAATACAATTTAAAACCATAAACAATCTAACAGCTGTGAATGCAGTGAAAAAAATACACCTCTTCAACAATTGGGAAGGATAGGGCAGGCAGATTATAGGTGTTTCAGACAATAGCCATTTAATGGCCATCCTCCAAAGCTGCTGCGTGGCTGCAGGGAATTCAAGTTGGATTTGGGGAAATCAGACTCAACTCTTTAAAAACCTGCACATCTAGCTCAACTTGTTGATTTCCATTGATTCCATCTCCCAACGCAGACCCCTTTTTGTCCGCTATGCTAAACATCCTGAGAGTGTGGGAGGAGCTCAGACAACTGCAGTGGGAGGGGTGTATGGGCTGCAGCAGGAGGTAGACAGTTGGATAGTGCCATTGAACATACCCTGGGAAAGGAGTCTAACAAACTGTAACAGAATCATCCCTGAGAGGACAGGTTGAATGCACACATCAAGCTCTGCAGGCATTCATTTCTGCATGGTTCTATGTACATATGACACTACTTTATACTGAATCAGACCACTGGTCTATCAAGGTCAGTATTGTCTATTGAGACTTGCAGTGGCTATCCAGGGTATCCAGTAGACACCCTACCAGATTCTTTTAACTGGAGGTGCTACCAGGGACCTTGAGATCTTCTGCATCCCAAAAAGATGCTCTACCACTGAGATGCGCCCCCCTCTCTATTCCAAGCAGTTTTGTTTAGGTCCTCACACTAACATAGAGTGTGACTACAAGTGACTTCCTTCACATAGAGAACACTAGATCTTTCTCGCAAGGTTACCTGGGTGATTTCCGAGTGGTCCTTTCCCTCTCTCTTAGAATCGCTGCCTGAAGAGCCATAAGAGGGCTTCGTTTGGGTGTGGGAAGCTGCTACTTTCTCCCAGGGCATCCTGTGGGCTGCCTGCTCCTGGGGAGCTGCTCTGGAGAAAGAGGCCGCATTGGTGAAGCTTCAGCCGCAGCGACAGTGGAAGGATCTGCTGCAGATTCTTCCGCTGTCACTGCGGCTGAAGCTTCACCGATGCAGCCGCTTTCTCCAGAGCAGCTCCCTAGGAGCAGGCAGCCTGCAAGACACCCTGGGAGAAAGTAGCAGCTACCCACCCCCAAACGAAGCCTTCTTATGGCTCTTCAGGCAGCGATTCAAATAGAGAGGGGAAGGACCACTCGGACTTCACTTCCCAGGTAACCTTGTGAGAAAAATCTAGTGTTCTCCATGTGAAGAAAGTCACTAGGAGTTTTGCTCATAGTAAGAGTTCTGCAGTATGCAAAGTGCAGTACTTATGCATCTCTGCACAAGACATGGCATCTATGAACCTAAAGATGTAGGAGCGCCTCCTTGTTCCACAGATTCCGGGCATGGATTCTGTGAAATGGAAGCACCCCATACACCTGCTGAGTACAGCCACATGGAAAAGTATGGTGAGGATATAGAAATGAAACCACTGTGTTGAGCTACTGTCTAGGAATTGCACCAGTCTCTAATGGGTCACTAAAGTGTCTTCAACCAGAATCGGAGTCTCTGCATTCATCAATGCTACTCATCCCTGTGTCCTGTCCAGCCCCCCATAGCTCATAGGATTGCCTTGCACTAGCCTGGCAAATCTGTTCATGACCAATAGGTGAACCTTCAGCATTCGGAAGCACTTGGTTTGAACTGATCAGCTGTCCCAAATTTTATGTCCTTCCCAGAAACTCTTGGATTTGGCACAGTGTTACAGGCCACTGGCTTAAGAGGCAAATTATCACAATCAATAGTCATCTGAAATAATTCTATATATTATAGCTACACTGGTTTGCCTACCCTTCTGCCTTGAAATCTTTCCTTCTGGGCATGGAGAACAATTGTAGCAACAAAATTTTTCCCCTTCCTTTTTCCCCTTCTGAGAACCAGGTTGGCAGTGTGCGTTACACTCAGAAAGAGGTGGAACCTATCCGAAAACATCAAAGGAATGTGAGATGTGAGCAGCAAGGCATTATTTTATTATTAGCCAGTGCTGGACCAAGAAAGTAACAAACCATTATGGTGGTCCAATACTCATAGGTATTAATGAGAAAGAAGTCCAAGAGAGGAGCAATGAGACATTTTATTATTAACCAATGGCTGTTGCTACCGAAGAAATGAACTGTTGCAGTGGCATCATATCACTCATCATGCATGAAAAGGCAGAGATTAAAGCAGTTCCTGAAATTTTCATCTATGCACACCTGGTCAGAACTTGTTTGCCACACGATGAAATCTTCATGAATGGTCAATTCATTTCCTTCAAGAGCTTTGGGATCCAGCCTTCCAACCTTTACCCGCAAGAAGGACTTGTTTGGGAATGTGACCATGTTCAGGAGATCAAACCCTTCGTCCACTTCCCTGTCGCTGTTAAAAGATACCTTTTCTCCTGCTGAGTTGTTAAATGAATTGCCTTGAAGAAAAGGGTGGAGCTGGGCGAAAGGGAAAATGAAAACATAAAAGTTTAGCAAGCAGTTGGATTCTTCATTGCAGGCGAGTGCTAAGTGGGGAAGGAGAGCGGGGAGAGGGCACGGTGACAAGAAACACACGGACACAGTGCTGGAGGTAAAGAGGCCACAACTTTATTGAGATTACAGCTCAGGGAGCAAAGGCGCGCATAGGGCACAGGTCCGAGCATTGGCTGACCCGCCTGCCAAGCCAATGACTCACATGCCCCCTCAGACCCCTCAGACCATGGGATGACAGTCAGTGGTATGCCACGTGGGTGTACACCCCTCTGTGAACCATCCCCTGCCACCTGGGAGTGAGGTGGACTGACAGCCCCTGACTGGGCATGCACCAGCCATTCCTCACTCCCCAGACCCCTTATGGGGATCTTCATAATAGGGAAACTGAGCCTGAGGGCCCTGTTTTCCCCCAAATGGATCAGTGCCCAGTGCCCCAATCTGCAGCCTACTCACTCCAAAGTTGTGACAAAAGGGAGGGCTGGGCGGGATGCCGCAATGGGCCACGTGCTGAGGGGCAGGGTCCAACCATCAGACCAGGGTCCCATGCCGGATGTGCCTGGGTGGGGTCACCTGACCCCTGGACACTCTCCTCCCATCCACAACATGGCAGCCGCCATGCTGCTTCCCAGCTCACCTCCCCCGCATCGCCCGCAACTCAGGCCCCCAAATGAGCCTGGGAGCCGTTATTTCTGAGATTTTGAAACAGTTTTCCTTGCTGACATATCTTATATGCTTCCTTCTAGGGAGAACGAAAAATGTGCTCCTCACCTTTGTGGGTGGGAAAAATATAGGGTGCCATATTTGAAAGACTCTGGAGAGCTTCTACCAGCCTACAAGACAAGACTGACCTTAACAGAGCAATGGTCTCAGTTTAAGGAAGCCTTATGTGTCCATGTGGTTTTAACAGGCTTCAAGTCTAGAAGGAAACATGAACCCACAAAACATTGCCTATGGACAATTTGTACAATATCATTCCACATAATGATCATGGCGGAGCATGGTGGATTGACTCACTTTGTATTTACTGAAATAAAATACACAGCGAAGACAGTACCTGCCAAGGTTGAAGATCTTGAAATTCAACTTTTGTCCTAATTTTTCTTCCTCTGATGTAGGTCTTAGATGAGAAAATGTTGTGCAAAGCATGTGCCACAGCATAGATTCCATTGTAGATGCTATAACTGTGGCCGCCCATGTGCATTTCAAACACTGGCCCAGGCAGGTTCTGCAGCTTCTCCTCTCCTGTGCAAGCACCATTGACTTCCGGGGAATGCTTGCTGTTCATAAATATACAGTCAAATGCTTGCGCCCAGAAACTCTTCAGAAAATCATTTTCTTCTGCCCCATAAGGTTTGATGTCTTGCAGAAATGTATGGAACCCTAGAAGTTGATTTGAGTGAACTGTGAAGGCGATTGCCCCGTGGAAGAAGTGAAAATCCCAGAACCTTTGCATTCCTGATAGAGTAAAATCAATCTGGGCTGTTAAAATCCACACCTTGCTAAACGAATTGTTATTAGCAAGATTCATTAACATCAAATAAGTGTTCAGAACTATAATTGTCCTTGAATCTCCATAGAGGATAAATGTACTGATTTTTCTGTCTGTTAAATAAATATCTATATTTGGGACTATATTAACAAAATCGTCTATATTACTCCATTGTGTTTTTGGGGCGATGCTTTCAGTGAAAGCCAAGCAGATCTCGTTCCTGGAAAGCAGCGGCTCCAGAGTTTGCAAGAAATGCTCTCCACTGTGATCATCCATGGCCAAGAGCCCCACCCATGTCCATCCAAAATGGAGAAGCAGTCGAACAATTCCAGTGTAGTGATGGGCTTCATTTGGGGCCACGCGGTAAAAGGAGAACTCTTTTCCATCACTCTCCTCTGAGGCAAACGAACCATAGGTGAGCTATGAGAAAATGTACAGATATTTTAGAGAAGAGTTAGGAAGAATTTCTGTGTGCTTGCACCTGCTGATTCATTTTATATTTGCTAGAATGAATACTGACATTTGGAAAGAATCGAAGTCTAGGATGTGCATTTAGAAGTTAACTAATCAAAATTCCACCTGAGTAGATCCTGTTCCTTATTGTAGAAACTATAACTAAACAAACCGAAAGGACGACGGGAGCTTTGACTCTCAAAAGTTCATACCCCAGGAATCTAGCTGGTCTTTAATGTGCTTCTATCTGGACTCAAATCTTGCTTTTCTTCTACAGACCAAAATGGCCACCCTCCTAAAACTATAAACAAAACTGGCAACTGAACTCTGCTTGTAATGAGTCTAGGGGCCAAGCTACAAGTGACGAATGACACTTGAACGGCAAGTGGATTGAGTGGAGGGCAAGTGAACAGGGAGAAATACACTTGCTGTTCAAGTGTCATTCGTCACTTGTAGCTTGGCCCTAGGTTTCATGAGGAATTGTGAGGGGAAGAAGAGAGAGGGTGACCCAGCAGAAAGCATCTGTCTGTGTTTAAGAGTGCATCATATTGGGGGAAAGTATTAAGTACAGATAGGCTGCTTCCACACACGTTGGATAATGCACTTTCAGTGCTCTTTAGTGATCATTTGGAACTGGGTTTTCGTGTGTGGAACACAAAATCCACTTCTAAAGGATAACTAAAGTGCATTGAAAGTGCATTATTCAATGTGTGTGGAAACGGCCATAGTCACACTCACTCCCACCTTCCCATACGAAGCTCCCTGTACCCAGTTTGAGCTCCAGTAGAAGGAAAAGACAGGGAGCCTCTCCCTTTCATGTGTTAAAAAAAAAGTAGAGGGCTTATTGTGGGGTCACCAGAGTTCACTTATGGGGTGGGTGGGTTAAACCCTGCATCCTCCTTTTCCATACTCCAGCACAGGTCCATTATCTTAAAACTATTTTCTGATACTGGAATTGAACTAATTGATTAAAGACAACCAGATAAATAGGTAACAGTTAAGCTTCTCCAGATATCCACTTTTGTTTATAGGTTGATTCCCCCCCCCCTCAACACACACACACAAACTTGAGGATTATGGGGAAGTGAGAAAATTCCCCATATTTGATCAACTGAAAATGTTGATCAACTGAATTTAACTGAAAATGTTAAATTCTCTAAAATGGGGACACTTTCTCCTATCTGTCTAATGTTTGTCAGGGATGATGTACTTGGTGAGATATAATTGCTTAAGAAATCCATCTGTATTTGGTGCAGGGGAGAAGCATGTTGTAAAGTAGATACTGAAAATACCACCAGAACCCATAAAAGCTGCTGTAGCATAGTGGTTAAGTGGCTGGGCTCTGAACCAGAACTCTGCTGGTTCGGTTCTCACTACTGCCATGAAATCTGCAGGTGGCCTTGGGTAAGCAACTCTTCTCAGCCCCAGCTCCTCAGCTGTATTATGGGAAAAATAACAACACCGACTTTGTTCACTGCTCTGAGTGTGGCATTGATTTGTCCAGAGGGGCAGTATATAAGCCCAAGATCCAGAAAATCTAGCACATTATTTAGTATTGGGCTTTTTTTCTGGGAAAAGAGATGGTGGAACTCGACTGCACAATGATGTCACTTTGGGATCAGCTGGAACAAGGGGAGAGTTTTTTAAAGTTTAAATCGCCCTTGGAGAAAATGGTGACATGGCTGGTGGCCCCACCCCCTGATCTCCAGACAGAGGGGAGTTTAGAGTGCCGGCATGGAGGGCAATCTAAACTCCCCTCTGTCTGGAGATCAGGGGGCGGGGCCACCAGCCATGTCACCATTTTCAAGAGGTGCCGGAACTCGGTTCCACTGCATTCCTGCTGGAAAAAAAGCCCTGAGTATTCTGTCCTTTATATAGAGAGCCTAGAACTAAATTTCTGGCAGAGTTGTTAAAGGGTTTTAATTCCTCCCGTCAAAGAGTTGATTTTTCTCCTCTCAGACACTGAATCATTCATTTCCTATACACTTTTTGCTGTAACAGCCAAAAAAAATCAGGCTAGAGCTGTTTCTTGTAATGTTT
Source organism: Eublepharis macularius (assembly GCF_028583425.1). Lineage (NCBI taxonomy): Eukaryota > Metazoa > Chordata > Lepidosauria > Squamata > Eublepharidae > Eublepharis > Eublepharis macularius. The sequence goes on from NC_072801.1 coordinate 71,968,363, forward strand.
TTACCTGATTAGTACCTTTTGGGTTGTTCATTTTAAATAGTGACACCTGTAATTGTGATTTATATATTTTTGTTAGATTCTTTTATGTGTCGTGATTGTAAACAGCCTTTGGCCATAGACAATAAACTTTTACTGGTATATAAGCATACCAATGTTGTTATTATTGTTGTTTTTATGAGAAAAATATGGACAGGCATACAATTATAAACAATGTTCAATATACCAATAACTTATGTAAATACACAAGTGTAAAGCAGAAAACACCCTGACCTGAATAGCCCAGGTGAGCCTGATCTCGTCAGATCTCAGAGTTAAATAAGGTCAGCCTTCATTAGGAATTGGATGGGAGACCACCAACGAAGACCAGAATTGCAGAGGCAGGCAATGGCAAACCATCTCTGTTAGCCTCTTGCCATGAAAACCCCATCAGGGGTCTCCATAAGTCAGCTATTCAGGTTAGGGCTTACTGGAGCTAGAGATGAAATTTCTGGGAAACAATCTGAGACACAACTCTTCTAAAAAAGACTTTCTGACTACCCTCAATTTTCTCCTCCCTCTTTGTGAACCATATCAGTGTCCCCAGAAAGAATTACACGTGTGATCCCCCCCCCCTTAAAAATTCCCAGTCCCTCATGTGTGTATCTCACCTGTGGAATCTTGAAGAGATCCAAGATATTTGCCATACGGATGGAGCTCTCACGGTCAAGGCCCCCGATGGCAGCAATGAGGTTTTTTTGGGTGCCACATTTGTAGTTAGGGACAAAACCATGTGTTTTGAAAAGCAGCTCCAGAGTGCTATGATAGGTCATCTTCTCGTCAAAGTAGTTCTCATAGATGCGGAACCCGAGTGTCTTATTGGGCAAGATGTGGGGGTTCTCATTGATCTCTTTGAGAGCAAAGGCCAAGGCCAGGACATGTTGGTAAAACTTCAAAATCATCCTGCAAACAGAGTTGAATGTGCTTTTAGAGGATAATTCAAGAATTTACCAAGCCATTTCATTACAATATGCAACTAGTCTGGCATCAGTCAATAAAAAAGAAAATTCATGGTTTATGTTTCCAGTCCTGCTCTTCTGCTGAAATAACATTCTTGATGTTTCAGAACACCAGTATTTGTGATGTGCCTTGACACACATACAACCCTTTTGCATTAGGACCCAATCCAGTGTTCTCTCTGTCCTCAGAAAGTTAATGCCACTGTCATTCCTTACTCTTCTGGAGCTACACGCCACTTAACCCTTGGATCATGTTTTCTGTTTCTCTCTCCCTCCCTCTTTCTCTTGTGTTCTCTTTCTCCCTCCCTCTTCTTTTCTTCCCAAAGATGTAAAATCCAAAACAAAAGAATATACAGAAATCAGTAATTCATTTGCTAAGCTAAATAAGCTACGGGGACGCCCAGGTTTTACTTAGATACATCCTGGTGACTTAGAAAACCTATTTCCCTTTTCAACTAACATTTCTTCATGTACTTCCTGCATTCCATATCCCCTTGGCCTTGCTTTTATTTTTTCATACCTCCTTCACAAATCCGCCTAGGAAGGAGCCCATTCTCTTGCACTTGATGAAAACTAACAAAATAAAGGTGCCAATGATTGTTTTTACTGCAACAGACAAGCATGGCTACACCTCTGAAAGCACACGGTAAAGAATCCTGGTATGGGTGGAAATATTTGAGCTGACATGATGCAGGGGTGGAGTAGGGGGAATGACTTACTCTGGAGCCTCCAGCAAGAGCCACGGTGGAAGTTCTGTAAAAGATGTTCTATTATAGTGATAAATGATCTGAGTAACAATCCCACCAATTAGGAAGTCCCCAGACTGATGCCACTGGTGTGGAACTGGGAGAGGATTGTTGCTAGGGTGCATTGCCCCATCGGCTTAGTACACAATTGGAGGCAGCAGCAGCAGCTTCAGAAGTCCGACCATCTTAGCAGCAAAGCTTCTTTCCGGGCACAGATGCTCTTCTCTGTATCACCCGCCTACCTTGGGCGGTGTGTGCCTCTGTCACTTCTTAGAGGGAAAGTACCAGCCTTCCTTTTTTGCTTTGACTCCGTTACAAATGCACACTTTAAATCCCAGCATAGTTGGCCATTTCTGTCAGAATAAATCTGTCTGGTGAATGCACACAGTGAAAAACTGAACAGAGTGCGCCTTGTCTAGTCCTGTCTCCCAGCTCACAATAGCAAAAGAGGGTTTTTCAGTATATAATAAAACCACCTGTAGACTTGTTGACTGATGTGTTTTTAACACCTGCAGGAAAGCCACTAGAGTTTTGGCCAACTGAAAAAAAAATTACAGTGATTTGGATAATTCCGGGGGAGATAATCACCTTCACCAGAATTGGCTCAGTGGCACCATTATTAACAAACATGGCCAATTTGTTTTTCATTTGCCCCAGCACCCCAAATATAACGTGAAACAAGAAATACACAAAACACCATACGTAGATTTGACTAGTTTTGTTTATTTGTTTAAATATTTAAACTGGCTGAATGATGTCAGTGCTTATTCAAAATAAGTTGACCACTGAGGGCGGGTTGCCCTCCATTTTAGGGAGAGATTCATTCCCCCTACCAAGTTTGGCTCAAAGTGGCACCATTGTTAACAAGCACGGCCACTATGCTTTTCATTTCTGGCCCCCTCTGTTCCTCAGCAGAACAGCAAGTATAAGTGGTTTTGAGATGCCCATGGTGAGGAACGCCAACAGGAGACCCAAATGAATTGGATGGAGGACATTGGATGGAGGAGCTCTCTCAGCCCCACCCACCTCAGAGGGTGATTGTTGTGGGGTAATAATAACACTTTGTAAACCGCTCTGAGTGGGCATTAAGTTGTCCTGAAGGGCGGTATGTAAATAGAATGTTGTTGTTGTTATTATTATTATTATTATTATTCAAAATGCTTGAAAGAATTGCACTACCTGGTGAGAAACTGGTCTGACTGGACAACATCCGTATCAGGCACTTATCTGCCACGTCAGTCTCCACTGTCTTTGCTTTGGAGAGTGCTGACTGCAGAATCTACGTGCAGCATTTCTGCCTTGAATATAAGGAGATAAGGCAGGACATAAATATTTAAATAAAGGCATATCTTTAACCATTGAAAATGTTCTATTATGTAATATTATGTTTGTAAGCTGTAAATTGGAAAGGGAAGCATCTTTATCAGATCTATTTCCTCTCTAGAAGAAGGGAAGAAGGGATGTTAATCTGCCCTCTGGAATTCAATCTAGTTTTAAAAGATTCATATATTCCTTGGTGCCAGTGATTACCAAAGCCAAGCAAGTCTCCTATCTCCATGAGGAATAAAAGTTTGTACATCTTTATTCTTTCTTTAACATTACATTTTTCTTTATTCTTTCTTTAATTTGTTTATAGGACACAAAATTTATTACTTGATCAACAGCACCTGATGGTTTTAACCCTTGGTAGTTACAGCTGTTACTTTTTTTCATTACATTCGGACAGGCACCTTCCCCCTCCCTTCAGCTGGGAAAGATCACAGGCTCCAAGGCTCAAATATAACCATTCTTCATTCCTCATTCATATAAATTGATCAAATATTTTTTATGTTTGCTTTGGACATATTATTGCCCTATAGGGTAGCCCAAGCTACCTATTAAATTCAGTGGTGGACTGGCTTCCCACAGATAAACCACAGAAAGAGTACATAAGAATGATAGCAGAAATCTTTAGTTCTTTCTCCTTATTAGTTGCTCCCTGTCATTCAGTTCAGGCCTCAGCAAAATAATGTAACACTTAGGGAAAAAGATACAACCCAGTAACCCAGCACTGGAGGACAAGATAGAGAAGATCTCCACGGCTACCATGTATTTCCCTTTGGTGCTCAGGTAGGTTGGAACGAAAGATATCCAAACACTGCAAAACATACACATGCTGAAGGTGATAAACTTGGCTTCATTAAAACTGTCAGGCAATTTCCTGGCTAGGAAAGCCACAGTCAAGCTGATGATGGACAGAAGTCCCATGTAGCCAAGGACGATGTAGAACATGGTGACGGACCCTTCGTTACATTCCACAACTATTTCCTCATTCAATGATTGTGTATCAAAATCTGGGAATGGGGGAGAGGTTCCTAGCCACAGCAGACAAATCACTACTTGAATGGTGGAGCAGGAAAGGACAACGGAGTTGGTCAGTCTTTTCCCCACCCATTTCCTTATGCTGGAGCCTGGTTTGGTGGCCATGAAAGCGACAACCACAGTGACTGTTTTGGCCAACACGCAAGAAACCGCCACTGAGAAGATGATGCCAAAAGTAGACTGGCGGAGGAAGCAAGTCACCTTGGTTGGTTCTCCAAGGAAAAGCAAAGAGCAGAGGAAGCAGAGCAAGAGAGAGACCAGCAGAGCGTAGGTGATATCTCGGTTGTTGGCCTTGACTATGGGGGTGTCTTTGTGCTTAATAAAAGTTGCCAGAACCAAAGATGTGATCACAAAAAAAGTCATAGCAATGGCAGCCAAACTGATCCCTAAAGGTTCTTCATAAGACAGAAAATTCATTGTCTTGGGCAGACATCGATCTTGGTTTCTGTTTGGATATTCATCTTCCGCACACTCGATACAATGATCCACGTCTGAAAAAAACGTAAAAGGAAATATGCAAGAACTAATACGCTTGTAATTCAGGGCTGATCCTCAACATTGTAGTGGGGGAGAAGGCAAGTCTTCTACATTTTAGGCTTGTTAAAATGATCTAACTTCATTTGGGGTAGAGGATAAAGGCTCTCTGCTCTGTCTCTCTTGTCCGGAAAGAAATCGGTTTACTGATTGCTGACTTTTGGTTTCCTATGTCTGTCAAGCTCCCGAGGCCTTCAAAAGATGCTAGAGGGATATTCCTGGCTATTAATGAGCAAATTAGTCCTGGCCTACCTAGTAGTTGGCCCTGCTGTTTACAGGAGCTTACTCTAGCAGAGGTGCTTACTTCTTGCGCCATTGGAGCCAATTTCTAGACCCAGCTTCTTCCACAAGAGCAATACCATGTTTGCTAGCTGGATTAAGCTTGCCATCATCCAGTTGAGACCTGGAGATCTCCTGGAATTACAAGTAATCTCCATACTACAGAGATCAGTTCCCCTGGAGAAAACGGCTATTTTGGAGCATTATACCTATCTGAGGTCCCTCCCTTCCCCTCCCCAAACCCTGCCCTCCTCAGTCTACTCACTTCAAATCTCCACACATTTCCCAACCCAGAGTTGGCAACCTTAAGCAGGATGGATCTGTGGGTACAACCCAAAGTTTGCTAGTTGCCCTGAACGAGTTGGATGGTGACCCCTCATTCTGTGCTTCATGGCAGCAATAAAATTTGTGGGAGGGCCCCAGTGGGCTTCGGTGGAAAGGGGAAGTGGTCTGGAGCAAGAAGAGGATGGTTGAATATGTATCATTGAGCATTTCTCGGGAAAGGATTCTAACAAATTATGAAACACAAACATCCCTGCTTGAGGTGGGTTACAGGCTCAGCACACATCCAACAGGCTTACTGGATCACGGGAATGCTGTCAATGTTGTTTGCGTGGATTTCAGTAAAGCTTTTGAAAAGGTTCCTCTTGATGTTCTGATGGGTAAACTGGAGGATTGTGGAATGGACTCTAGAATGGATAAGGAAATGGTTGGATAACACACCACCCAAAGAGTATTTGTCAATGGTATCATGTCTGATTGGAGAGAGGTGTCCAGTGGAGTGCCACAGGGCTCGGTTCTGGGCCCAGTGCTTTTCAATATTTTTATAAATGATCTGAATGAAAGTGTAAAGGGATTCATTAATTCTGCAGATGACACCAAACTGGGAGGAGTAGCAAACACCCTTGGAGACAGGGATAGAATTCAACATCTGAACATACTGGAATATTGGACAGATTTGAATAAGGTGAAATTTAAGAAGGATAAATGCCAAGTTCTGCACCTGGGTAACAAAAATGCAAAGCATGCATACTGGATGTGGGATACACTTCTGGGTAGCAGGGTGTGTGAACAAAATCTTGGGTACGGGTGCACAACATTGCAGATTTAAGAGATGGCTACATGAACTATTAGATACATTACCAGTTGTCTATCGGGGTTGCCCTACGTCACCTACCCTTCTGCCTAGAAATCTTCCCTCTGGGGCACTGAGAACAATCGTAGCAGCAAAATTTCTCTCCTTCCTTTTTTTTCTTCTGAGACCCAGGCTGGCAGTGTGTGTTACACTCAGAAAGAGGTGGAACCTACCCGAAAACATTAAAAGAATGTGTGATGTCAGGCATTATTTTATTTTAGCCAGTGCTAGACCAAGAAAGTAACAAACAATTATGGTGGTCCAATTCTCATAGGTATAAACAATTACAAGAAATACAGATACTTTCTGGATTCTATCCCCCCCCCCCCATTCTATGCCTTCTCAGATTAAATATTGGGGCTCAGAGAAAAAGGAATGCTTATCACAGTGGCTTCATCCATGGCGTTGCCGTAACCAATGGATTGTCAGGGGAAACCCACAAAGAAATGTTCTCTTTATTTCCTGACATATCCATCACATTCTAATCTCATCATGGAATATATTTCACAAATGTATGTATAATTATTTTATAAAATGTTGAGGAAGCTTGTGCAACAGGAAAGGAAAACTTTACTAGGAGGAATAGATGCAGAGAAGTTAGCCGTGTTAGTCTGTGGTAGCAAAATCAAAAAGAGTCCAGTAGCACCTTTAAGACTAACCAATTTTATTTTAGCATAAGCTTTCGAGAATCAAGTTCTCTTCTTCAAATGCCTGATACAGAGACTGGTCAAACACAGAAGAGCAGAGGGAAGAGGCAATTAGGAGGGGAGGGGGAGGGAGCAATCAAAACATTCCTTTGCTAGTATATGTAAACATCTCCTTTTGGTGTGTGTATCAGTTGGCTTCAAAGGAGTTTGCCCTGTTAGTTTGTAGAAGCCAAACAGCTAGACCATCCAATTCCAATGCAGTATGGGCCTTCGATAACCACAGCTCTCCCTGCCAGATGCATCTGACAAAGAGATCCGTGGTTCCCGAAAGCCCACGCCAGGTACCACTGAGCTCCCCCAGACCTCACCTCTGTAAAGGAAATCTGTTACCTGTGGTAATGTGATAACCATTCATAGTCCCTATTCAGTCCCAGCTTGACAGAGTCAAATTTGCATATGAATTCCAGTTTAGCAGCCTCCCGTTGGATTTTGTTTTTGAAAGGTTTCTGTTGAACTACAGCGACCTTTAAGTCTTTGATGGAATGTCCTGGTAGGTTGAAGTGTTCTCCCACTGGTTTCTGGACGTTTCCATTTCTAATGTCAGATTTGTGTCCATTTATTCTTTTGCGTAGAGGTTGGCTGGTTTGTCCAATGTACAGAGCAGAAGGACATTGCTGGCACATGAGGGCATATATCAGATTGGAGGATGAGCAGCTGTAAGAGCCAGAGACAGTGTAGTTGATGCCATTGGGTCCTGTAATTGTATTCCCTGGGTAGATATAGGGGCAGAGCTGGCATCTGGGTCTGTTGCAGGGCCTGGTACCTGTGCTGGTGACTCTGCTGGCTGATTCATGGTTGTGAGTGAGAAGTCGTTTAAGGTTGGGGGGCTGTCTGTAGGCAAGGAAAGGTCTTCCACCCAGGGCTTCTGAGAGAGAGGTATCATTTTCCAGGATGGGTTGTAGCTCACTGATGATACGTTGGATGGGTTTGAGCTGGGAGCTATAGGTGACAACCAGTGGTGTTCTGTTGTTAGTTCCTTTAGGTTTGTCCTGGAGTAGGCTGTTTCTGGGTACTAGTCTGGCCCTGTTGATTTGTTTCTTCACTTCATTTGGTGGGTACTGTAGTCCCAAAAATGCTTGTTGTAAATCTCTTAAGTGTGAGTCTCGGTCGAGAGCATTGGAGCAGATACGGTTGTAATGTAAGGCTTGGCTGTAGACAATAGACCGAGTGGTATGTTTAGGGTGGTAGCTGGAGGCATGTAGATATGAGAATCGGTCTGTTGGTTTCCGGTATAAAGTGGTATTTATTCGTCCATTATGTAGTTGTACAGTGGTGTCCAGGAAGTGTACCTGTTGTGTAGAGTGGTCCAGGCTTAGGTTGATAGTAGGGTGAAAGTTATTGAAGTCTTGATGAAATCTCTCAAGAGCTTCCTTCCCATGGGTCCAAATGATGAAGATGTCATCCAGGAATCTTAAGTATAGTAGTGGTTCCAGTGGATGGGAGCTGAGGAAGCGTTGTTCCAAGTCCGCCATGAATATGTTAGCATATTGTGGTGCCATGCGTGTGCCCATGGCTGTGCCATTAATCTGTAGATATAAGTTGTCACCAAATTCGAAGTAATTGTGAGTGAGTACGAAGTGACAAAGTTCAGTGGCGAGGTGTGCTGTGGTTTTGTCCAGGATAATATTCCGTATGGCTTGCAGTCCATCCGCATGTGGGATATTGGTGTATAAAGCCTCCACATCCATGGTTGCTAGGATGGTGTCATCAGGTAGGTTGTCAATGGACTGTATTTTCCTGAGGAAGTCAGTGGTGTCCCGTAAATAGCTGGGTGTGCTGGTGGCATAGGGCCTGAGGATAGAGTCCATGTATCCTGAGACTCCTACCGTGATAGTGTCTCTTCCTGAGACGATGGGGCGTCCTGGGTTACCCGGTTTATGGATTTTGGGTAGTAGGTAGAATTTTCCTGGCCGTGGTTCCTGGGGTGTGTCCGTATGGATGCATTCTTGTTCCTCTGAACAAACTGAACAAAATGAGGAACAAAGCACTGAACAGACACCATCACAGCAACCATCACTCTCCCAACCCAGCAATACACAATCATCGTTACAAAACTCCAGAAAAAAGAATTCCACATGGACACCCCCTGAGGGCCGGAACTCTTCATTGGACTTTTACATTGAATGCTTCCGTCGACGCACCCAGGCTGAAATAATTGACAAACAACAACACCTAAAGCAGAACCTCAGCCATGCAGAAAGAGATGCCATAAACAGCCTCCAAAACAATTCTGGCATCGTAATCAAGGAAGCAGACAAAGGTGGAGCAGTGGTCATCATGGACAAACAGAATTATATACAGGAAGCAGAAAGACAACTCTCCAACACAACATTCTATAAAATACTACCTGCTGATCCTACGGAGCAATATAAAAGAGAACTCAATAAAATATTGAAGACTCTTCCCGTGGACATACAAGAATGCATCCATACGGACACACCCCAGGAACCACGGCCAGGAAAATTCTACCTACTACCCAAAATCCATAAACCGGGTAACCCAGGACGCCCCATCGTCTCAGGAAGAGACACTATCACGGTAGGAGTCTCAGGATACATGGACTCTATCCTCAGGCCCTATGCCACCAGCACACCCAGCTATTTACGGGACACCACTGACTTCCTCAGGAAAATACAGTCCATTGACAACCTACCTGATGACACCATCCTAGCAACCATGGATGTGGAGGCTTTATACACCAATATCCCACATGCGGATGGACTGCAAGCCATACGGAATATTATCCTGGACAAAACCACAGCACACCTCGCCACTGAACTTTGTCACTTCGTACTCACTCACAATTACTTCGAATTTGGTGACAACTTATATCTACAGATTAATGGCACAGCCATGGGCACACGCATGGCACCACAATATGCTAACATATTCATGGCGGACTTGGAACAACGCTTCCTCAGCTCCCATCCACTGGAACCACTACTATACTTAAGATTCCTGGATGACATCTTCATCATTTGGACCCATGGGAAGGAAGCTCTTGAGAGATTTCATCAAGACTTCAATAACTTTCACCCTACTATCAACCTAAGCCTGGACCACTCTACACAACAGGTACACTTCCTGGACACCACTGTACAACTACATAATGGACGAATAAATACCACTTTATACCGGAAACCAACAGACCGATTCTCATATCTACATGCCTCCAGCTACCACCCTAAACATACCACTCGGTCTGTTGTCTACAGCCAAGCCTTACGTTACAACCGTATCTGCTCCAATGCTCTCGACCGAGACTCACACTTAAGAGATTTACAACAAGCATTTTTGGGACTACAGTACCCGCCAAATGAAGTGAAGAAACAAATCAACAGGGCCAGACTAGTACCCAGAAACAGCCTACTCCAGGACAAACCTAAAGGTACTAACAACAGAACACCACTGGTTGTCACCTATAGCTCCCAGCTCAAACCCATCCAACGTATCATCAGTGAGCTACAACCCATCCTGGAAAATGATACCTCTCTCTCAGAAGCCCTGGGTGGAAGACCTTTCCTTGCCTACAGACAGCCCCCCAACCTTAAACGACTTCTCACTCACAACCATGAATCAGCCAGCAGAGTCACCAGCACAGGTACCAGGCCCTGCAACAGACCCAGATGCCAGCTCTGCCCCTATATCTACCCAGGGAATACAATTACAGGACCCAATGGCATCAACTACACTGTCTCTGGCTCTTACAGCTGCTCATCCTCCAATCTGATATATGCCCTCATGTGCCAGCAATGTCCTTCTGCTCTGTACATTGGACAAACCAGCCAACCTCTACGCAAAAGAATAAATGGACACAAATCTGACATTAGAAATGGAAACGTCCAGAAACCAGTGGGAGAACACTTCAACCTACCAGGACATTCCATCAAAGACTTAAAGGTCGCTGTAGTTCAACAGAAACCTTTCAAAAACAAAATCCAAGGGGAGGCTGCTGAACTGGAATTCATATGCAAATTTGACTCTGTCAAGCTGGGACTGAATAGGGACTATGAATGGTTATCACATTACCACAGGTAACAGATTTCCTTTACAGAGGTGGGGTCTGGGGGAGCTCAGTGGTACCTGGCGTGGGCTTTCGGGAACCACGGATCTCTTTGTCAGATGCATCTGGCAGGGAGAGCTGTGGTTATCGAAGGCCCATACTGCATTGGAATTGGATGGTCTAGCTGTTTGGCTTCTACAAACTAACAGGGCAAACTCCTTTGAAGCCAACTGATACACACACCAAAAGGAGATGTTTACATATACTAGCAAAGGAATGTTTTGATTGCTCCCTCCCCCTCCCCTCCTAATTGCCTCTTCCCTCTGCTCTTCTGTATTTGACCAGTCTCTGTATCAGGCATTTGAAGAAGAGAACTTGATTCTCGAAAGCTTATGCTAAAATAAAATTGGTTAGTCTTAAAGGTGCTACTGGACTCTTTTTGATTTTACTAGGAGGAATGTAATTGCACTACTCAACAATGTTCACAAAGAGAATCGTTTACCAAAGTTAAAGTGCCCAAGTGCTAATTTTCGAGAACCGTTCATATACAATATACCGTAGTAGAAGCATACAATCTCAGTACGTTCAACAAGGAATGAACAAGACACAGTTCACCCCACTATCTGTGACAATTCCAAAAGTGTCCAAAAGTTACCCAGCAGGTAAGTCCTTTATAAATGTAGAAAATCTTGTATCCAATTCTTAAATGCGGTCTCTTTCATTCTTTTCACAGATGTTCCAGTGGACGGTGACAACAGTGGACAGAACATCTGTGAAAAGAATGAAAGAGACCGCATTTAAGAATTGGATACAAGATTTTCTACATTTATAAAGGACTTACCTGCTGGATAACTTTTGGACACTTTTGGAATTGTTATATATTGGGGTGAACTGTGTCTTGTTCATTCCTTGTTGAACGTACTGAGACTGTATGCTTGTACTACGGTATATTGTATATGAACAGTTCTCGAAAATTAGCACTTGGGCACTTTAACTTTGGTAAACGATTCTTTTTGTGAACATTGTTGAGTAGTGCAATTACAATCCTCCTGATAAGGTTTTCCGTTCCTGTTGCACATTGTTATCACCGGGAGAGCCATTCTGTTTTTGTTCTTTTCTCCTTTGTATTCTGACATACTACCAGCTAATGAGCATCAAAGATCAGCTGATGCAGCGCTGCCAATTTCTGCCCCATAATCTTTCTTCCAGAGAATAGAGTAGTTACTGGAATGTCAATGTATCCCCACCTGATCAAAACTTGTTTGCCACACAATGAAATCATCGTGGATGATCAGTTTGTGTCCTCTAAGAGCTCTGGGATCCAGCCTTCCAACTTTCACTCTTAAGAAAGACTTGTTTGGGAATGTGACCAGATTCATGATATCAAATCCTTCCTCCACTTCCCTATAGCTATTAAAAGACACTTTATCTCCTGCTGAGTTGTTAAATGAATTGCCTTGAAGAAATGGATGAAGCTGATTGAAAAAGAAAATAAATAAATATTTAGCACGATGTTGGATTTTTCAATATGAGATTTTGAAACACTTTTTTTTTTTGCTGACACACCTTTATGTGGTTCTTTCTCCATACAGCCTGAAAAATAGAGCTATGTGGCAGTGGTAGAAGTCTGAAAACATTCACTTCACCATTAATTTGGGGTGGGAGGGTTTGTACATTGGCTCAGTTGTACAGCATATAGAATCTATATACTATAATATATCTATATTATAGATCAAGATGGGTATCCATGTTATCCTGTCTGTAGCAGTAGCAAAGAGCAAGAGTCCAGAAGCGCCTATAAGACTAATAAAATTTGTGGTAGGGTATAAGCTTTCATGAGTCACAGCTCACTTCTTCAGATACCAAGAAGAATTGAGCTGTGACTCATTAAAGATCATACCCTACCACAGATTTTGTTTAGTCTTATAAGTGCTACTGGACTCTTGCTCTTTGTATAGCATATGCTCAGTATGCAATCCCCAGGATCTTTGGTTAATGGACCTGATGGTAAACGATGTGAAAGACCTCTTCCTGGCAACCTAGAAAGCTATTTTCTATCAGAGGAGGGGTCAGTTCTCTTACTGCAAACAAGACAGTGCTCACGTTTTTGATTTCTTTTGTTTCTGATTGTGGCTTGAATTCTAGAAGGAAACACGAATTCACAAAATATTGTCTATGGATAATGCATACGACAGAATTCCACACGTTGTTCATAGCGGAGCATGGCAGAACCTATTAGATATTGGCCGTTTCCAGATGGCTTACCTTCACCCGGGACGTCGCGCCTCGTTGCAGGGAAAATGTGAAATATCGCATTTCCTCACGCGTGTTTTGCGTGACATCACGCGACTTCATGCAAAACTCGTTCGAGGAAATGCGATATTTCGCATTTCCTCCGCAACGAATCGCGACGTCCCAGGTGAAGGTAAGCCATCTGGAAACAGCCATTGTCTCACCCCATACTACTAATCTATTTATTTATTTACTTTTTACTTATACTTGCCTTTCTCACTGAGACTCAAGGTGGATTGCAAAGTGCTACTCAATGGAATCAATAGAATGTGACATCTAATAAGAAATCTAACCAGACTAGGATTACAGAAAGGAGAAATAGCCAAAAGTCTGAGAAGCAATCTGTTACACAGTGCAGAAAATGGTATTACATAACTGGTGGGATCCTAATAATACATAAAGCAAACAGATAATATATAAGCAACTTTCTCAACCGTTCTGTTCTAATGTTTTTGTATTATCTTTATATAAATTCCCTTTGGAACAGTTCTGTATTACATACTGTGGGGAAAGACAGAAGTGAGGGAGCCTTCCTGACTTCCTCAGGCCAGCAATTCCATTACCTGCCAAGGTTGGAGATCTTGAAATTCAGTTATTTTGCTACTTCGTCTTGCTCTAATGTATGACCTAGATGAGTACATGGTATGCAAAGCATGTGCCACAGCATAGACACCATTGTAGATGCTATAGCTGTGGCCACTCATGTGCATTTCAAAAATAGTCCTAGGAAGATTTCCCAGCTTCTCCTTTCCAGTACAAGCATCTTCAACTTTTGTAGACTCCATGCTGTCCACAAATATACAGTTAAATGCTTGCTCCCAGAAGTACTTCAGTAAATCATTGTCTTCTGCTCCATGAGGTTTTATGTCTTGAAGAAACCGATGGAATCCTAAAAGTTCATTTGAGTGCACTGCGAACGAGATTGCCCCATGGAAGAAATGGAAATCCCAGGGCCTTTCCAAGCCTGTTAGGGCAAAATTAATCTGGGCTGTCAAAATCCACACTTTGCCAAATGTATAATCAGCTGCAAGAGGACTGATAAAAAGGTAAGCGTTCAGTACTATAATTGTCCTTGAATCTCCGTAGTGGATAAATGTATTAACTTTTCTGTCTATGAATTGTATATCCAGAGAATCGAGTATCACGGTAAAACTGTTGATATCTTCCCATTGTACTTTTTGCGGGATTCTTTCGATGAATGCCAAACAGATTCCTTTCTGGGAAAGCAATGGCTCCAGAGTTTGCAAGAAATTTTCTCCACTGTTATCATTCACAACCAGGAGCCCCACCCACGTCCATCCAAAATGGAGAAGCAATCGAATAATCCCAGTATAATGGTGGGCTTCGTTTGGGACCATGCGATAAAAGGAGAACTCTTTTGCCTCACTCTCCTCTGAGCTAAATGAACCATACGTGAGCTATAAGGAAATGTACAAATATGTTAAAGAAGAGTATGGAAGCATTGCTTCATGATTGTGTCTGGGGATGAACTATATATTATTAGATTAGATTAGATTAGATTAGATTAGATTAGATTAGATTAGATTAGATTAGATTAGATTAGATTAGATTAGATTAGATTAGATTAGATTAGATTAGATTCAGTGAGAATTGAGCTCTAATGATGTACTTTTGAAAATTAAGTGATAAAAATGGCACCCTTCATTAGTATAGAGATTTTAAATTAGCAGCAGATGAAAATTAGCCACATTTAAAACACACATGGGTTCCATGAAGCAACATGAGGGGAGATACAAGAGAATGACTCCTCACATATGTACCAGATAGGGATGTCATCCAACCAGAACAATTTGCTGATGTTTCCACAGCAAAGAATCTTTCTAGTTGGCATTTCTGTGCAAGAGGACATTTGAAATCTCTCTGTAACAGGAATATTTCTCTTAATGTGTCTACAATTTGCCAGGGATTATCCATTAAGTGACCCTGGCCTGGATAGCCCAGGTGAGCCTGCTCTTATCAGATCTCAGAAACTAAGCAGAGTCAGCTTTGGTTAGTAATTGGACGGGAGACCTCCAAGAAAGACCAGGGTTGTGCAGAGGCAGTCAATGGCAAACCAACTCTGTTAGTTTCTTGCCATGAAAAACTCACCAGCGGTTGCCATAAATCAGCTATGACATGAGGGCACTCTCTACCACCTTACATTAAGTGAAATGTACAAACTGGATTTTATGAAAATGTAGATGAAATTGCTGGAAAATAGTAACGGGAAATGAAGCTTCTAAGAGCATCTTTGCTACCAGATATTCCTGCCCAATTAATCCAAGGCTTTAGTTTTGTCAGCCACACCCTTCCCTCCTTTAGAAGCATAATACAAAAATACAAAGCAGAACGACTACGTGCCATTTTTGGAAAATCCCCAGTCCCCTGTAAGTGCATCCCACCTGTGGAATCTTGAAGCGTTCCAAGACGTTTGCCATATGGAAAGAGGTCTCTGAGTCGAGACCTCCGATGGCAGCGATGAGGTTTTTCTGGGTACCACATTTGTAGTTAGGGGCGAAACTGCGTGATTTGAAAAGCAGCTCCAGAGCGGTCTGATAGGTCATCTTCTCATCGTAGAAGTTCTCATAGATGTGGAACCCGAGAGTCTTATTGGGCAAGATATGGGGGTTCTCATTGACCTCCTTTACGGCGAAGGCCAAGGCAAGCACATGCTGATAGAAATTCATAATCGCTCTGTAAATAGGGTTTAACGTTATTTTAGATGATAATTCAGCAATTTACCACATCATTTTATTACACTTTTGGTCTACTCCAGATCTGATTTTGATTTATCTCACTCAATGTAAAGATTTTTTTTAAAAGAAAATTATTGATGTTTCTGATCTAACAAACATCTTTCTAAATAACATTATTAATACATCACAACAGAAATTGATCCAGAGGAGTTAGCCGTGTTAGTCGGTAGTAGCAAAATAGTAAAGAGTCCAGTAGCACCTTTAAGACTAACCAACTTTACTGTAGCATAAGCTTTCGAGAACCGCAGTTGTCTTCCGACAAAGAGAACTGTGGTGCATCTGACGAAGAGAGCTGTGGTTCTCGAAAGCTTATGCTACAGTAAAGTTGGTTAGTCTTAAAGGTGCTACTTGCTATTTAACAGAAATTGAAATGGCATCCAAGCTTATGTCCTCTCACTCAAGAAGGCAAATGCTATTGAACAAAAATGGCTGCAAACAACTTGGGAGTTTTTGTTCTCACCAAAGATGTACAATCCAAAGCGAATCCAAGAGACTATTCCTTAGATTTGCTAATTAACACGAGAGGAGTCCCAGGATTTGCTAAGATGCACCAATTTTGAGTGAAAAACCACAAGCCCTTGTGGGACTTTCATTTCGCTCTGCTTCCTGCATTTCTTTTATGCCTAGTGTGAAGCCAGGTGGCTTGCCTCTGACGAAGCTGGCTCTGTGAGCCTTTAAGTTGCCACTGGACTCCTGTTTATTTTTGTTGTGACCGTCTAACAGGGCTGCACGTCTGGGAGTTTATGGTACGGGTGAGAGGAGGCCTTACTCTGCGCTCACAAGCCAGGTCCACTCTGGAGGCGCTTCTGGAGGAGATTCATGATAGTGATAAAGCAGCTGAGAGACGATGCCACCAATTAGGAGGTCCCCCGACTGATACCATTGAGGTAGAACAGGGAGAGGGTCGAATGCGGGGTATTTTGCTCTGTTTGTTGGGTACACAGTCAGGGACTGACACAGCATCAACACCATCATTACAGAGAAGCCCCTCTCTAGGCACAGACTCATCCTGCTCAGGTTACTTTGGGCAGGGACTGACATGGTCCATACATTTCTTCAAGGAAAAGTGTCAGCCTCCCTTTTTCACTCTGACTTGGTTACAAATGATTGCCTCGGACATCAGCTGAGATTGCAGATTTGGTCAGAACGAATCTGTCTCCTTCATCGAGCAGGCAGAGCCCTGCCTAGTCATTTTTCTCAGCGCAAAATAGCAAAGGAGGGTTTTTATAATCACTTGCAAACGTCTTAATTGAATGGTTTCTACCACCTTCTGAAAAGTCACCAGAGTCTTGGTGGATCAATTACAATGATTTGGGCCATTCAGGAGGGAGATAATTACATTGGCCAAGTTTGTCTCAGACTGACACGCTGCTAAGAGACACGGTCTCTCTCTCTCTTTAATTTCTGACCGTAGGCCACCTCTGCTAATCAGTGGGACACCAAGGATTTCCAAACTGAACAACAGAACAAAGAAATTAGACCTAAATGAAACTATTAGGCTGGTTGAGGTTGGAGGAAGGGCTAACTGCTTGCAAGATGGCTGTGGTATACCATGGCTGTCCGTTCCAAGTTGCAGTTAAGCAAAACACAATCCAAACAATTCCTGTTTTTATAGTGGCATCCTAAGAACACTTGCCTGGGAGTAAACCCCATTGAGTAGATCTGAGGGCCAAGCAACAAGTGACGAATAACACTTGAACAGCAAGTGGATTGAGGGCCAAGCTACACATGACGAATGACACTTGAATGGCAAGTGTATTTCTCCCTGTTCACTTGCCCTCCACTCAATCCACTTGCCGTTCAAGTGTCATTCGTCATGTGTAGCTTGGCCCTGAGTGGAGAGAAAATGGGGGGCAAGTGAACAGGGAGGAATACACTTGCCGTTGAAGTGTCATTCGTCACCTGTAGTTTGGCCCTAAGATGCCAGTTTGATGTAGTCGTGAAGAGCAGCAGAACTCTAATCTGGAGAACTGGGTTTGATTCCCCACTCCTCCACCTGAAGCCAGCTGGGTGACCTTGAGTCAGTCACAGCTTCTCAGAGCTCTCTCAGCCCCACCCACCTCACAGGGTGTTTGTTGTTGTGGGGCTAATAATGACATACTTTGTAAACCGCTCTGAGTGGGCGTTAAGTTGTCCTGGAGGGCGGTATATAAATCGAAAGTTATGATGAGGGTGAGGGTGAGGGGGATTCTGAGTACATCTGATTAGGATTGGTCTCTTGCAGTTAAATCCTAAGCAGAGTTACTCCAGTCTAAGCCCATGGATTTCAAAGGTCTCAGGGCCAAGCTACACATGACGAATGACACTTGAACAGCAAGTGGATTGAGTGGAGGGCAAGTGAACAGGGAGAAATACACTTGCCGTTCAAGTGTCATTCATCACTTGTAGCTTGGCCCTTAGACTAGAGTAACTCTGCTTAGAATTTCATTGTTCAAGTAGTTACTGTGACTAATGCAAAGAAGAACGTTAACAACATTCTGAGGCAGGGCTCAGCTACCACTTATTATTAAAATGCCAAACTATGTCAACATTTGTGGCAGCTACCACTTATTATTAAAATGCCAAACTATGTCAACATTTGTGGCAACTGATCTCCTTTAGGCTGTTCCTGTACTGGGCAGTGGGCTGGACTAGATGTTCTAGGATTCTAGGAAGAAAAAGCCAGCATCAGAAAATATGTATGAGAACTGAAACGGTGTAGTTTAACCTTACAGATAAATGACACCTGTCAATTAAAGATCCAGAAAGTTTCTGCATTGCAAACATTGCTTGTTGTGGGTCTTTTATTAGGAAGTGGTATGTAAAAGGCTTTACAATAAGTATTAAGTAATATTTACAGAGGAATATTCCGCACAATTGCCTTAGTGCACTGGCATAAATCTACTCCTGAGTCACACTTGGGTTACTGGCAACTGTTTATCTTGGGGCCAAGCTACACATGACGAATGACACTTGAACGGCAAGTGGATTGAGTGGAGGGCAAGTGAACAGGGAGAAATACACTTGCCGTTTAAGTGTCATTCATCATGTGTAGCTTGGCCCTTGATTGTTATGGTAGGCGAGCAAACTCCCAGCAATTTATGCCTCTGCCAGCTGATTGGTGGGAGGAGGCAGGATGGGGAAATGGGTATGTATGTGGCTGTTGTCCCTGGCCAATGATGTCACTTCTGGTATAACCCAGAAGTGGTGGTGTTGCTCCAGGGCTGATTTTTTTAACACAAGGCCCAAAACATAGAGTTTTCATGCACTGATAAGTTCCCGCCACCTCTCCACTTCCCACTGGTTGCCGGGGGGCAGGGGAACCTGGCAACTAAATTCATT
Organism: Eublepharis macularius; assembly: GCF_028583425.1. NCBI lineage: Eukaryota > Metazoa > Chordata > Lepidosauria > Squamata > Eublepharidae > Eublepharis > Eublepharis macularius. The sequence goes on from NC_072801.1 coordinate 71,987,492, forward strand.
TCCCTTTTGGTAAAGAAGCCTTCTGGAAGCTCATCAAAATCTTTTCCTGTCATTCTCTTCATACGCTGTTTATTCTAGCATCTCACCTACCGCACAGGTATACCAGAAATTAAAGATTTCATGTTCTTTTAAAAAGCTACACATGGCTTAACACTGAGTCAGATTTGACCGTACAGAGATCTGTTGCAGACCTTTTTTCTGAGGGAATCCATTTCCCACAGGGTTGGAAGGTACCTCCAAGGTCATCTAGTCCACCCCCTGCACAGTGCAGGAAATTCACAAATACCTCCCTCCCCATACACACTCAGTGTGTATTACTCCATACCCAGAAGATGGCAAATCACCATCAGGATCCTTAGCCAAACTGGCCTGCGGGAAATTGCTACATAACCCAAAGTGGCAATCGGCAGGGCTTTTTTTAAGCTGGAACACAGTGGAACAGAGTTCTGGCACCTCTTGAAAATGGTCACATGGCTGGTGGCCCCGCCCCCTGATTTCCAGACAGAGGGGAGTTTAGATTGCCCTCCGCGCCAGAGCAGCGTGGAGGGCAATCTAAACTCCCCTCTGTCTGGAGATCAGGGGGCGGTGCCACCAGCCATGTGACCATTTTTACCGAGGGCAATTTAAACTTTAAAAAACTCCCCCCCCCCATTCCAGCTGACCCAAAGTGACATCCTTGTGCGATCCTGAGTTCCACCACCTCTTTTCCCAGAAAAAAAGGCCTCGCGATCGGCCTTACCTTGGGCATATAAGAAGGGGCCACAAGAACTAAGCACTGATGTAACCCTTCCTGCTCTCCCTCTCATGGTCTGCCTAGGTTCACAGAATCAGCATTGTTGTCAGATGGCCATCTAGCATCTGCTTAAAAACCTCCAAAGAATCTTTTCAGTGTTCTCTGGCACCTCATTGATATTCATTCCACGAAGGCAAGGAGGTGCCTCAAGGCATGTGAAACTGGGTCAGGTCTTAAGCCACTAAACCTTATTGAGGAGTTCACCTTTTTACCCAGGAATCGCAGAATGTAGGGATTAAAGATAATAGTTCAGTTTGGCAGATGGGAAGATTTCCAGGTCTAGAAGATGCCTATAGACTGAGAAGATTGGCCAATATGTGGTTAAAGTGGTCAGAGCCAATCCTGAAATGCTATCTGAAAGCAAAAAAAAAAAATCAATAATTTGTAGTCAAACTTGCTTAAATCTTAAGAGGTTCTCTTGTGACATGAAGATCTGCAAAAAATACTGGAAGTTTCCATGAGATGTTGAGAAGTTCCAGCCGCTCAGCTGACCAAGACAGCTGTTTCCAATTGACCACTCCTTGATAACCCAAAGGTAATGCCTCCCGGGCTTTTCTGAACCACTTCTTGTTGCAAGGAATTGGAGGAGAAATGGGATTACCTTTTTGGTTTGGTTCCAGTTTCCAAAGAATGTGAAGAGTTTGGACTATGTGTCCATCACTAAGCCAAGGTTGCATGGCTGTGATACACCTGACTATTATAAGATCAGTGCTTTGCTTGACAATCAGCTGTTACAGGATGGATTGAGGTTCCCCATTTTTTTCCCTCCCATTTTCTGTTTAAGATTGTTTGGATTTTATCTCCAAGACACAAGATGTAAACAGGCATGAGAAAACACATTGGTGGGTGCCAGGGCTTTTTTTCTGGGAAAAGAGGTGATGGAACTCAGTGGGTTGCCAGCACAGGGGGCAACTCTTGGCAGGAGGTGGTGCCCCTGGTACCACTTGTGCGCGCACAAAGCGCACGCATGCTCCCAGGGCCAATGATATCACTTTGAGTCAGCTGGAACAAGGGAGTTTTTAAAAGTTTAAACCGCCCTTGGCGAAAATAGTCACATAGCTGGTGGCCCCACCCCCTGATCTCCAGACAGAGGGGAGTTTATGTTGCCCTCCATGCCGCTCCAGCCATGTGACCATTTTCAAGAGGTTCTGGAAATCTGTTCCACCGCGTTCCAGCTGAAAAAAAGCCCTGGTGGGTGCCATGTAGTATATATCACTGCTTTTCTTGATTGTTTGCTCTTGCTGGCCCTGTGGGATGTTGTATTTAATAAACTGGTTTGATTCATAAATATAATCATGTGTGTCTGGTTTGGGTAGAACGCATGAGAATTCTGGAAAGAAGGTGGGACCCCCCCCCCAACAGAATCAAGAATCCTTCACTTCTTATCACCAGCAGTGGCAATCAGTCATCTAATATGTTTAGTCCTCCTGCCCCCACAAAAATCCATCTCTTTGTCCATCATGTTAACAACTATAATCACTTCCTTGGCTATGTCCTTGGCAAATTTACCTGAACATTGGAGCAAGTCTTACGGAGACCACCTGGCTTTAGTAAACAGGTGTTTCTCCTCCTCTGTGCACTGTGCCAAATTTTGGTATTCCAGCATGGAGCAGAGTAACCAATAGGAGCCATGAATTTTATAAAAAGGGGGGGGGAGTGTAAAGATGTGATAAGTAAATATGTCTACTGGCTGACGTGCCAATTATAAATAAAAAGAAGTGATACATGCTCTTTATTTTTTTTAGAAATCAATCCACTTCATTTTGGGTATCAAACTTAATTAACTGTTTTAATCAGCAGTAGTTACAGATATTCCTGTTTTTGATACTCCCATACAGGTATATTTCCTTCTCCCTTCAGCAAGGAAATATCATCCATTGACATAAATGATAACCCAAGTTATCTGTCATAATTGGTCTGGGCTGTTTCCACACGGCTTACCTTGTTCCGGAAAACAGCGAAATCGCATGCGAAATCATGTGAGAAGACGCTGTTATTGTGTCTTCTCACGTGATAACAGAGTCTTCTCACATGATTTCGTGCGAGATTTTGCTGTTTTCTGGAACAAGGTAAGCCGTGTGGAAATGGCCCTAGTCTCTTCTCCATAGAAACCACCAAAAGAATACATGTCATTGGACTGTAGAAGCCTTTATTTCTTTCTTCTTGTTAGCTGTTCCCTGTTGTTCAACTCAGGCTTCAGCAAGATGATGAAGCATTTAGGGGAAAAGATACAGCCCAACAATCCAGCGCTAGAGGCTAAGACAGAGAAGATCTCCACAGCTACCATGTATTTCCCTTTGGTGCTCAGGTAGGTTGGAACAAAAGACACCCAAACTCTGCAAAATATAAATATACTGAAGGTGATGAACTTGGCTTCATCAAAAGTGTCAGGCAACTTCCGGGCAAAGAAAGCCACAGTCAAGCTGATGATGGACAGAAGTCCCATGTAGCCCAGGATGAGATAGAATGTGATGACAGACCCTTCGTTACATTCTGCCACTATTTCCTCATTCATTGACTGCATATCAAAATCTGGGAAAGGAGGAGAGATTCCTAACCATATCATACACACTCCTGCTTGAATCAAGGGGCCTGTAAGAACAATGGAATTAGCCAGTCTTTTCCCCACCCATTTCCTCATGTTCGATCCTGGACTGGTGGCCACGAAAGCGACAACCACAGTGACGGTTTTGGCCAACACACAAGAAATGGCTACTGAGAAAATCGTGCCAAAAGCAGATTGTCGGAGGAAGCAGGTCACTTTGCTTAGCTTCCTGATAAATAGCAAGGAACAAAGAAAGCAGAACAGGAGGGCCATGAGGAGAATATAAATAATTTCCTGGTTGTTGGCCTTGACTATGGGGGTATCACTATATTTAATAAAAGTTGCTAGAACCAAAGCTGTAATCAGGAAAAAAGACATAGCAATGGAAGCCAAGCTGATCCCTAAAGGTTCTTCGTAAGACAGAAAGGTGATTCTCTTGGGCAGACACTGATCTTGGCTTTTGCTTGGATACTGGTCTTCTGGACACTTGGTACAGTCATCCATGTCTGAAAGAAAGAGGAAAAGGGCATATCCCAGATCAAGCGCACATATAATTCAGAATCCGATGTTCACCATTGTAGCAGATGAGAAACCAAGCCTACATTAGTGGTCATCAATGACCAATAAAAGAAAATTGGGTTTTAATTGATCTGCAGCCCCAGATTTCATATCCAGAGACTCTATAATATTTTGTACAGTGTTGCAATCCACAAGAGGTCAATAAATTATCACTTGATCAATGGTCATCTGAATGAACCCTGTATATTATGGTTGCACTATACCACTTGCCTTGATTTCAATGGCCCAGGCTAGCCTGCTCTCATCAGTTCTCAGAAGCTAAGCAGGATTGTCTCTGGTGAATCTTGGATGGGAGACCACCAAGGAAGTCCAGGATTGCTCTGCTGCAGCAGGCAATGGCAAACCACCTCCAAAGGCCCCTTGCCTTGACAAACCTATGAGGTTGCCATAAGTTGGCTGTGACTTGATGGCCCTTTCTACTCATATTCTACCTACCCTTCTGCCATGAAATCTTTCCTTTGGAGCATGGTGAACAATCATAACAGCAAAATTTCTCTTCTTCCTTTTTTTTTCTTCTGAAAGCCAGGGTGGCAATATGCATTACACTCAGAAAGAGGTGGAACCTATCAAAAATATGAAAGAAGTTCAAGACAGAGCAACATTGTTTAATTAATAATCTACTGTAGTATTAAGAAGCAAGCAATTGCCATGGCATAACATTGATTGCCAGGCGTGCAAATAGCTACAAGTGCTTTTGGGACTACGGTGCCTTGAAGAGATTTGCCAGACATAATTTTTCAGATCTGCCCTTGAGGAAAATCTGGGGATCTGAGCAAAGAAACAGATTACTCAGACCAATTTCTTCTCCAACAGGAGGAAGAAGTATAGAGAATAAGCTGCAAGCGTTTGTTTTTTAACATGTTACCAACTGATGTACCAAGAGGGTCAAGTTATGTAGCAAAGAAAAATCTTAGGCCTTAAATCTCTCATTCTGAGGATGAAGCAGTCCCTTGAAGGTCCACCCAACCGCACCTGGTTAAAGCTTTTCTGCCACACAACGAAATCTTCATGAATGATCAATTCCTTTCCTTCAAGGGCTGTGGGATCCAGACTTCCAACTTGAGATCAAATCCTTTCTCCACCTCCCTACAACAATTAAACAATATTTGCTCTCCTGTGGAGTTGTTAAATGAATTGCCTTGAAGAAATGGGTGGAGCTGGTTGAAAAAGAAAATACATAAATTAACATGATGTAATTCGGTCTCAGTGAGAAAGTCAGACTAGTAATAACAACAACAACAATAATCATACGATATAAAAGGCTAAATGTGTTCCAGAAAACTCACATTTCGCACAGGCGCAGTCGCACCCTCACCAACCGGTTGGCCGGGAAAGGGGAGGACTGCCGAACACACAGCCTGTCCTGTCCAGATGATCAGCAGGCAAGGACGGGGTGAGCTGCTGCCTTCTCCCTGCTCAGCTGATCTGCAGCAAGGGCGGGGGGCTGCAGAGCCCTCTGCTCAGCTGGGCAAGGAGAAGGGGGTCAAGCCCACCCTCTCCCTGCCTAGCTGATCTATGGGCAAAGGGAGGCCACTGGGCAGCCTGCTGCTCATTTGAGCAGGGAGAAGGCGGGCGAACCCCCTTTCTTCCTGCCCAGCTGATCCGCGGGCAAGGTGGGGCTGTGGAGCTCGCTAGCGGCCTGCTGCCACCCCAGGCAGCCTGACCCACTGAGGTGTTGCTAGCTGCTGGGCCGCCTGGCCCAGTGGCCCTCTGCAGTGCAGGCCAGCTGGCTGGTACCCTGCTAGAGCCTGTTGCATTATGACACGATGGGCTCTGGCACTAATAATAATAATAATTCTGAGATTTTGAACCATTTAACTTGTCTCATTTTATGTATTTCATTCTGTTCTCCACCTGAAAATTACAGCAGTGGTAGGAGGCTGAAAATGTATACCTCCTTTATTTGAAGAGCAGAATTCAGGTTGAGTAGCACCTTAAAGACTAGCTAGATTAAAGTGCTACTGGACTTGAATTTTGCTCTTCTGCTGCTGCTTCCACTACTGCTGCTGCTGCTACTATTTATAATCCACCTTTCTCACTGAGCTCCAAGGTGGATTACACTCTGCAAGTGAATATACAATATAATAAACAGCTAGGAGATTTACAGAGCAAAAATACAACATGGGACATTCAATGAAAACAGATACAACAGGGTATGAGAGCCGCAAATTTGAAAACTAGTATAAAGCTGAACACATAGGTGAAACCTTTCTGAATTAAAGCATAAGTAATTAACATAACATCTTAAGCAATATTAAACTACCCAGGGGTCCCCAGTTGCCGCCAGTGGCAGGTAATCTGGCAGTTTGCTCCATTGCTCACCAATTGCTGGCAATCGGCAGGAAGTGGCAAACTGCTCAGGGATCAGCTGCCACCTCTAGGCAGCAAGGGCACGGTGGGTGTGGTCCTGGTGGGGTATGCCATCACTTCCTGACAAAAATATCTATGGTAGAGGGAAAAAAACTGATTCACCCTTGGCTACCAGGCCAAATGGATGAAACTCTCGGCTTTGCTTCAAATGCAGTTGAGGATCAAGTGGGAGGGGGCTTCTTTTCTACCTCCCCTCACACAAAAGACTGTGGTTTGAAAAGGCTGAGACACATAAGAGGCTTCAGATCTCTAAGTTTGCTGTGTCTCAGCCTTTCCCAAACACGGGGACAGTATACTGACCTGGGAACCCTACCAGTGCGAGTGTCTGTACATCATCAGACATTACCCAGTAGCCTAGTCTACAGACCCTGTCCCTTACCAAGATATCACTTTGAGCTATTTTTTTTATGACAAAGCCCTATATTCTGGGTATAAAGCCCTCTTGAATAATTCAGTCTTGCCTGGTTTGTGGAAAGCCAGGAGAGTGGGAGAGTTCCTGACCTCCACAGGGCCAAGCTACAAGTGACAAATGACACTTGAACGGCAAGTGTATTTCTCTCTGTTCACTTGCCCTCCACTCAATCCAATTGCCGTTCAAGTGTCATTCGTCATGTGTAGCTTGGCCCGGTATCTGCAGAAGACCCTGTTCAGGTGAGCAAAGCTGCCATGGTGAAACATAAGGGAGAGAGGGAGTTTCGCAGATATGAGGGGCCTAGGCCATGAAGAGCATTGAATGTAATAGTCGTGATCTTGAATTGAGTCCAGCAACCAATGGGTAACCCATGAGACCAGCACAGCTACCCACCTGAAACTGGCTTGTATTTAAGGTGGTAGTGGTGTGCCATGGCTCAGTAGGAAAGCACGTGCTCTGTGTGCAACCCTCAGTATCTCCAGATCCTTTAAGCAGTACTGTGTGATATGAAATACCTATTTATGACATCCTAAAGAGGCACTGCCCAGCTGGAGAAGCAAAGAATTGACACTGATGGAGCAAGTATCTGCCTTGGGGTAGGATAGTCTTCTGTGTTCATGTGGCTTGATGTCTAGAAGAAATCATGGAACCACAAAACATTGTCCTTAGTCAATATATACAACATAATTCCACATGGAGCATATTGGACATGCTATTCACGGAAATAAAAGCATAGCTTAGCAAAGACATTACCCGCCAAGGTTGAAGATCTTGAAATTCAGATCTTGTGTCACTCCTACGAGCTCTAACATTGGATGTAGATGAGTAGATAGTATGCAATGCATGTGCCACGGCATAGACAGCATTGTAGATGCTATAGCTGTGGCCACTCAGGTGCATTTCAAACACTGGCCCAGGGATGCTCTCCACCTTCTCCTCTCCAGTGCAAGCACCTTCAACTTCTGGGGACTCCTTGCTGTTCACAAACGTACAGCCAAATGCTTGTTCCCAGAAGTGCTTCAAAAACTTGTTTTCTTCTGACCCATAAAGTTTTATTCCTTGAAGAAATGTATGGAAACCTGGAAGTTCGCGAGAGTGAATTGTGAAGGCAATTGCCCCATGGAAGAAGGACAAATCTGAGAACCTTTGCATGCCTGTTAGGCTACAATCAATCTGTGCTGTCAAAATCCACACCTTGTCCAATGTATAATGACATGGATAATATCGTATAAAAAAATACATGTTCAATGGAATAATTGTCCTTGTATCTCCATAGAGTATAAAAGTACTGACTTGGCTGTTTGTGCGATATATATCCATATCTGGAATTAAATGATCTAAACGGTCCCATTTTACTTTGTGGTTGATTCTTCCTGTGAAGGCCAAACAGATTCCATTCTGAGAAAGCAACGGTTCCAAAATATGCAAGAAATCTTCCCCGCTGTGATCATCTGTAGCCAGGAACCCCACCCATGTCCATCTGAAATGGTGAAGCAATTGAGCAATCCCAGTATTAATGTCGGGCTTCATTTGGGACCGTGCGGTAAAAGGAGAATTCTTTTGCATCGCTCTCCTCTGAGGCAAATGAACCGTATGTAAGCTAAGAAGAAAAGCAGAGATATTTCAGATGTGAGTTTGGATGATCCTGCTCTTTAATAGAGATATGGTAACCAACCTGAACTGAAAATTAACCAAGTTAAAAACCTAGAGACCTAGTAACATCAGTTACACAGAGTCACAAAATTGTTGGCACATATACAAGAACCAAGTCACAAAACTGATTGCACATATACAGAGACCAAACATGTTTCGGCCCTCTGGGCCTTCCTCAGTTGTCTAATTTGCTATTGCACACACAGAGAAAAATTATGGATAGGAATATGGCAAATTCTTTTTTGAATGAAAAGGATGAAAGCTGTCACCCGCAATGAAGAAGTTCAAAATCAAAAAGAGTCCAGTAGCACCTTTAAGACTAACCAATTTTATTTTAGCATAAGCTTTCGAGAATCAAGTTCTCTTCGTCAGATGCCTGATACAGAGACTGGTCAAACACAGAAGAGCAGAGGGAAGAGGCAATTAGGGGGGGAGGGGGAGGGAGCAATCAAAACATTCCTTTGCTAGTATATGTAAACATCTCCTTTTGGTGTGTGGATCAGTTGGCTTCAAAGGAGTTTGCCCTGTTAGTTTGTAGAAGCCAAACAGCTAGACCATCCAATTCCAATGCAGTATGCCTCTTCCCTCTCTTGCTCTTCTGTGTTTGACCAGTCTCTGTATCAGGCATCTGACGAAGAGAACTTGATTCTCGAAAGCTTATGCTAAAATAAAATTGGTTAGTCTTAAAGGTGCTACTGGACTCTTTTTGATTTTGCTACCACAGACTAACACGGCTAACTTCTCTGCATCAATGAAGAAGTTGACATCCATGGGCTTCCTATAGTAATATTTTTAATGGCATTCTGGAACTGAATTGCACCAATATATTTGTTTCTATTTTTAATTTTAGCTTCAGATTTTTTATTCTAGGGTGCAGGCCAGTGAGCACCCTCGGGGCTTCCCTATTGGTGGGAAGAGGGGCCTGCCAGGAGCGGCTGGTACTGCTTTGACCAATAAAGACAAATGCCCCCGTATGGGAAAGTAAACTAATTAAACCACTATTTATATCAGGTGTGAAAACACCAACGAGATCAAAGTGTTGTAATACATAAACACAAATTAAGCCTGTATTTGGCATGCAATGGAACTATAAGGATGGATCCACTCTCCTCCAATTACAGATTAACCAGTCCATAAACACAAAACATCATAATTAGTCCTGGTGTGACTTCTTTTGTGGTGGAATTAGTCCTGGTGCAATTTCTTTTGTAGTGGAAATTATTGGATGGTGATCCCGACAGAAGCGGGATGAAAATAAACGATGATAAACTCCCAACAGGATACCGGATTTTTCCTGTTTCACAGCATTCTTGTCCACAGGAATTGCTTCTCTGTAATAAACATCAAAAACATAATGACCCCTACCTGCCACCTTTTTACAACAGGATTCTAAGTGTGTGTTTACTCACTGGGTTCCAGCTGACAAATTTCATGACCGCATCTCATGCTTGGTCAAAGGCTGGTGCAGAAACGCTCTACAAGCGGAGTATTTAACATAAATCATAAGGTGAAATCTAAAAGCTACAGTTCCCATTTTTCACGGCTCCAATGACTTACGCTGTTACAATTCTCAAGTCATGAACAGTAATAGCGTTTCTGCACCAGCGTTTCTGCATGCCAAATACAGGCTTAATTTGTGTTTATGTATTACAACACTTTGATCTCGTTGGTGTTTTCACACCTGATATAAATAGTGGTTTAATTAGTTTACTTTCCCATTTGTCTTTATTGGTAACTCTAACCGTATTTGCCCTTTGTTATTTCATTGGTACTGCTTTGATGGCTGCCAGCTGCAGGGGCAGGCTGCCTTCGGAAACCCCCACGTGAAAGTCCTTCCCTCACTGCTGTACGGGTGAGGTGTTCAGGAGCGTGAAAGGGGGGTGACCAAATTGCCTGGCTGGCCGGGTCCACACCATCCATGGATGGGTTGCACCCGGGGCTTTGGGGCTCACCCAGACAGGTCAAGGCGGCTGTCCAGGGTGGACCCCGTGGCTTGACCCGTACCGCTTTAGGCCCTTGCCGCTGTTCTGGCTTGTTCTAGTTGTATGAAGTTAATAAAGTGGCCCTTAGATCCAAACTTGGTGTCTGTCTCTTCATTCCGACTAGGGTGGTAATTGGATTTACTAAACCCGTAGATGAAATGTCTGGGTAAGGACCATGGGAAACAACACTTCTCAAAGCATAGTTTGCTACCCTGTTATTCCTGCCTTTCCCCTTCACGTTTGTGAATGAACTCTCTTTGGTAACCCGCCTTCTGAACCAGAAAACCTTTCCCAGAATGCCAAGAGAAGACAGCATTACATGTGTGCTTAAAATATATAACTCAAGCCCCCCATGTGTGCATCCCACCTGTGGGATTTTGAAGAGATCCAAGCTGTTTGCCATATGCAATGAGCTATCACCGTAAAGACCTCCAATGACAGCAATGAGGTTTTTCTGGGTGTCACATCTGTAGTTAGGGACAAAACCGTGTGATTTGAAAAGCAGCTCCAGGGTGGTCTGATAGGTCATTTTTTCGTCACAGTAGTTCTCATAGATGTGGAACCCGAGCGTCTTATTGGGCAAGATGTTGGTGTTCTCATTGATCTCTTTGAGAGCAAAGGCCAAGGCCAGGACATGCTGGTAGAACTTCATAATCATTCTGTAAAAACAGATCAAAATGGGAAGCCGCGTTAGATTGCTGAACTGCAACTGATAAAGAAGCTCAAGACAATGCATCCACCTGGACTGAATCAAGACACAAGCTTCCTGTCTCATTACCAACGCTAATTCCTCCACACCCACAACCCCTCTGCATACCCCACTCTATTCAATCATGCCTGCCTTTGGCATTCATCAGCTATTATCATTCGGCTTCTGCAATCACCCCACTCTCCAAGATATAAGGACAGATGGACTCACATTCTAGCGGTATCTAAAGAAGTGAGCTGTGGCTCATGAAAGCTCATACCCTACCACTAATTTTATTGGACTTATAGTTGCTACTGGACTCTCGCTTTTTTCCACCGTAAAAACAGAGTTTAGGGACTTTTAAAAGTTAATTAAAAATCACTGAGTCAATTTTGTTGAACTTAATTCAAAGGTTCTTCCCCCCCCCCGATATTTAGTATTGCATCTGATCCAAGGAACACACCTCTTTTCTACTCCACCCAACCATTTGTGTTGTACTATTACAGCAATCTTTGCGGTGTGCCTTAACACACTCATGCCCCTCTTTTGAACTCGCATCCAACTAAGGGCCAAGCTACACATGACGAATGACACTTGAACGGCAAGTGTATTTCTCCCTGTTCACTTGCCCTCCACTCAATCCACTTGCTGTTCAAGTGTCATTCGTCATGTGTAGCTTGGCCCTTAGAGTTCTCTCTCCTAAGAAAACCAGTGTTGTTGTCACTACATAAAGCTACAGACCCCTTAACTGTTTTGACCCTGTTGGAAGGCATCTGCACATTACACCAGAGGGTGGTTATGGTGGAGGAATATTCTCTCTTAGTTTCTTGACCTTCAGTTCTTTCTCTCCCCCCAAGGAATACTGAGAACATTCACTAGTTTTGATAACACCAGGCTTATTTAAAAAAACTAACACCAGGGCTGATTCCGCACACGTTGGATAATGTACTTTCAATGCACTTTATCAATCGTTTGAGGTGGATTTTTTGCTCCGCACACAAAAAAATCCATTCCAAATGAAATATAAAGAGGATTGGAAGTGCATTATCCAATGTGTGTGGAATCAGCCCAGGTTTAAAAAATTATGCATTGTTAAAAAGAGTAGATGTAGAGAACTTTTTCCCCCTCTCCCCAAATATTAGAACTTGAGGGCATCCGATGCTGATGAACAGTAGGTTCAGGACAGACAAAAGGAAATACTTCCTTACACAATGATGTGGAATTCACTGCAAGAGAATGTCACAGACATCGGCAGCTTTAAGATTCATGGAGGGTAGGTCTATCACTGGCTACTAGCCATGGAGACTGAGAACCAAGCTACAAGAAATGAATTACGCAAGGAAGAGCACGTGAAGGGAGTCACAATGTTAGCCAGGAAGCTGAGTTTTAAAGGCGATCGGAAGGCTTTGTCCATTTCCCCTCTCTACAGAGCCAGGGAGATCCACAAAAGGTTCTGCAGGAATTAAATGGTGTTAATCTTTAAGGTGCCGCTGGTTATTTTTGTTGCAACAGACTACAGAGCTATCCTTCTAGAATCACCTGGTTACTTTCCTGACATGGATGAAAAGAACGATTAGGACTTCTGACTTAACTATGCTGATATGATGCCAGAGACTGGGGCGGGGGGAGTCTTACTCTGGCTCTGTGAACAAGTCCCACGTCAGAAGTTCTTTGAAAGACATTTTATGATAGTGATGAAAGAACTGAGAAATGACTGCTCCAATTAGGAAAACCCCGGACTGGGGGCACTGATGTGGAACTGGGAGAGAATTGCTCGTAGGGCGCCTTACGCCATCTATTTGGTACACAATTGGAGACAGCAGCAGCAGCACCACAACAAGCCCCACCATCTTTACTCCGGAGCGCCTCTCTCATCCCAGACTCTCCTGCGCCAGCCTGCAGCATCACCCTGATTTAAACAGGAAGCGGCTGACTCACCAGCAAGCTGGGTTGCCACCTGGGGCCGGACGGAGTGGAGGCGGGATGAAGAGTGGAAGCGGAGCGTCCATCCCGTGAAGATCCAACCGCATGGTCAGCGCCATTGCTGTTTGAGCATCGGCAGGATCAACATGCACCCTCCCACCCTCTGCAATTGCAGAGCTTTTGAGGGGGCTCTGTCACAACTTTAGGGGTTGGCGGTTTTTGAGGCATTGGGCTGGATCCCAACAGGGTGAGCGGGCCTGCGAGCTGCTCACCCCGATGGATCTGGAGGCATGGGTCGCCAGGCGGGGCCGGCGACAGAACAGCAGGTGCCGTGGTGGCCAGCGGGAGGCTGGCGGGTGATGCATCGGTTCGGAAGTGAGGCCTACAATGCCAGCGGGGATCCAGCCCAGATGCCAGGCCATCGTTCCATATAGCTGTAATCAATAAAGTTGTGGCCATTTATAACCCACATAAGTGTCCGGTGTGCTTACTTAGCTGCAACGCAGTCTGACATAGCCCCTAGGTGGCAAACAGGCAGTGAACTCTGTCAACACACTCCTTAATGGAAAAAAAGGCTTCTTTCTGCTTCTTGGTTACAAATGCAGGCCTTGAATGCCAGAAGAGTTCACAGATGATGTCGCCAATGACGTACCACATGAAATAGACAGAGCCCTACCTAATCCTATCTCCCCGCTCTCAAAGATAAAGGAGATTTTAAGTATATATCAATATATATAATCACTTCCAAGTTTGTTTATTGAGCACCTTCTGAAAAGTCACTAGAGCTTTGGCCAACTGAAAAAAAATTATAATGATTTGGATAATTTTAGGGCGAGATAATTGCCTCTGCCTGGTTTGGCACTGAGCGGTACTTTTATTAACAAACTTGGATTCTTTTTAATTTCTGAGAGGAAGTAACTTCTGCTCCTTGATAGGATGGGGAAAAAGAAATGGGGTTGAGCTTTCTGTTGTGAGGATCAGGAAAATTAGTCTGAAGCAACATAATTAGTTTGGGGAAAGGTGAAAGTTCTAAATGCTTAGAAGAACTCTATTGCCTGGTTGGATCATGAATTCAAATCAAAGCAGATCAAAACACAAATCTAATAAGTAGCATAGAGATTACTGGAAAAGGGGAATTGACAATAAGGTATATCCTCTGTATGTTCTCAGACATTTACTCATACTGTTTCCATGAGGCATGAGACAGTGAGTAGGAGATGTAAGTGTCACAGCAGACAGAATGACTCAGCAGATATGTGTCTGATATGGAAGTTGTCCAACCAGAAGAGTTTCCCGCGTATTTGCTGGAACTAGACTGTTGGAGAATCTGTGCACAGCATTTCCATTGTATGCAATCAGTGCCCTGCCCTGGTGAATTTCATAGGATGTGGATATTTGAATTTCTCTACAATTCTAATCCGAAGCAGAATTTTAAAAACTAAAAAAAAAGTAATGGATTCAATCCAGCCAGGTTTTCCAAAGTACAAAACTCTTCTCCTTAACTAATTTGTGTCCTACAAGGCTTTTGTCCACACTGGCTCTATGATTCACATCACAGAATTTGTGGTGACCAAAGATGATTCCCTCCTCCCCTTTTCCACTGTCTAGATTAGGGTTGCCAACTCTGGGTTGGGAAATTCCTGGAGATTTGGGGGTGGTACCTGGGCAGGACAGGGTCTGTGGATGGGATGGACCTCAGCAGAATATAATGCCATGGAGTCCAGCTTCCAAAGCAGCCATTTTCTCCAGGGGAACTGATCTCTGTACTCTGGAGAACAGTGGTAATACCTGGAGATCTGTTTTGTTTTGCCGAGACACAAACTAAGCTCTCCAAAAATCTACAGCACACCCATTCTTCCACCTTTCCCTCCCTCTTCCAAAAAGCTCCTAAACACAGGGAAGGAAACAGACTTTCATTTTCTCCAAAGATAAATCCCTTATAGCCCTTGCTGATTTTTTTAAAAGGAAAGCTGCTATTGTCCAAACCATCATGCCAACCGGGGACAGGGTTCCTGGCCCCAGATGTGTGTGAGATAGCTGTGGTTAGTAACAACTGGAAAAGGAATTATGATCCTTATTAGAACCCTCGTGACATAATTCAGTACTGAAGCAGAGATCCACAAATAAAACTTTCTGAGTCCCAGCCCAAAGGAAATCTTGCACAAAGAAAAACAAACCTCTGGAAGTTGAGTTGTAGTCTCAAACATGTCCTGAATCACGTGCATTTCTGACCGAGTACATAAACCATGATGAATGCATACTTCCAACCAGCAGGGGGCGATGCCATCATTGTCCATTTTCATTCGTCACCATCCCCTTCTCTCTTTCAGGCAAAAGATCTTCCATAAATTGTCATATTTAAAGGAAATCCCTTTTTACCATCTTTTCCTTTGTCACGATGTTTCCCCCACTCCCATTTTTAACCAATAAGTCTTCCCTCCCTAGTCACTAGGCTTGCAGTAGGCAGTAGGAAAAGCGGAAGACCTAACCTGAGATGGCTTGACTCAATCAAAGAAGCCACGTCCTCCAGTTTGCAGGATTTGAGCAAGTCTGTTAATGATAGGATGTTTGGGAGGACTTTCATTCATAGCGTTGCATTGCCATAGGTCAGAGGCAACTTGATGGCACATAACACACACACATTTGATCTACACAGGGTTTTGTGTGTGTTTGAAGGGGAGCATGAGAGAGCGTCTCACCACTAGAGGGCAACTCTGGCCACCAAACCTTTTTCAAAGGCTTCTGTTTCACCTTTAAAGTACTCTTCTTCACCCAAAATACCATGACAGGAAAGAGATGAGGCAGAGCAGAGAATGAGTTTGCCTCACCTCTGATTTTTCTTTTTCAAACACAAGATACAAGAGAAACGGCATCATTTGAAACAGCTTCAGAACTTCAACAGCCGAGGATGTTCTTCCTTTCCAAAACATGTCACAACTTGACTCTTTTAGAATTTTTTCTTCTGCTCCTGAAATCAGGTAAATATCTCCATTGGGTGCAATTCTGATATTTATAACTTAGCTTATCATCGAGAATACTTGAGAATGCCTCTCATGCCATCCAAAGGGGAGCATTTCTCAAAAGCCACATGTAAGATATAATCATACCATCCATGATTCAAAGAACTGTTCCATGGCTTTTGCATGTGTTATTATGACTTTTCAACTTTATGGAAATACCCAATAAAGCTATTACTGAGGGCTTTCTAGTGCAGCAGCCAAATAGTGTGAAGGGCTGTGTCTCGAAGCTAAAACTGGCCCATGGGATTTCTTAGGTTCCTGGCACAGTGTTTTAGATCCTGGCCTTTTATCTAAAATGAAGTTTTCAAATGAAGAATTCTGTAGACTATGGGCCAAGCTACACATGACGAATGACACTTGAATGGCAAGTGGATTGAGTGGAGGGCAAGTGAACAGGGAGGAATACACTTGCCATTCAAGTGTCATTCGTCATGTGTAGCTTGGCCCTGTGTGTGGGGGACTTACTAGATATATAATTTGTTCCACAAGATGTGTCATCATTTTCCATAGGAATACTTAGGTATTGTTCAAAAAGGATATATAAAAAGATAGACAGCTGGACAGACAAAAACACAGAATTCATATGTCCCCCCCCCCTTTACAGTTGTTGGTCAGAGTGACTCTGTGTTCCAGCCACTTTCTAAGACATCTAGCACAGAGGGACAAGAAGCAATTTTCCACTGCGATTTCAACACGACATATGGCAACTATGACCTTTTTTGGTACCGTCAATTTCCCCATAAATCTCCGGTGCATATACTGACAAAGAATAAGTATTCTACTGCAGATAAAAGAATTTCTTCAGTGAAATACTCGGGAACTTTGGACTCTGAAAAGACGACGGTGACTTTGAAGATTAATGACGTCTCTCTTCAGGATGCTGCAACATATTTCTGTGCTCTGAGTCCCACAGTGAAGTGAGAGGGTATCTTCCTGTGCACAGAAAGAGGAAAAGACAGGGGTATGAAAGAAAGAAAGAAAGAAAGAAAGAAAGAAAGAAAGAAAGAAAGAAAGAAAGAAAGAAAGAAAGAAAGAAAGAAAGAAAGAAAGAAAGAAAATGTTTAGTTATGTTAGTCTGGTACAGTGAAAATGAGGAGTATAGTGGCACAACAGATTTACTGTAGCATTCATTTTTGTAGAAATAAGTTACATTTGTACAAGAGGTGCTCCATTCCACAAAACCAAACAAAATGTTTTTGAAATGTGTTTCTATCCCTTCTATTCAAAATACACAACCCATCCATCACCCACGCCTGAAGTTTTGGCAGATAAATTTTTGTTCGGACTCATAAAATGGTTCCTGATCCACTTTCTCCCAAAGTGGAAACTGATCGACTATTTGAAACAAATAAAACTACTTTAAAGTCTTGTTTCCCTGATTGTCTTCAGGTGGACAACAAAATAACCCAACTGAAGTCATCCTTCATTCTTGTTTCCTTGTAGTCTTTAGCGCTGACTCTGAAGTAATCCAAAAGCCATCAGCACAGCATGTCTGGGAAGGGGACCTGGTCACCATCACCTGCAGCTTCTCTGTTGCTTTCCAACCCTTCTTTTGGTACCACCAGGTGCCTGGGTCAGCACCATCCTATCTGCTGTCTGTAAGTTCCAAGGAGAATTCCACCAAAGGGAGATTCACAGCAGAGCGTTCAGCTGATGGGAAGCAAAGCATCTTTTATCTCTCTGGCTCTCAGCTTCACGACTCAGGCATCTACTTGTGTGCGGTGGAAGCACAGTGATACAGGAAGGGGGAAGACCGCAACCATAACCTCAGCCCATCACCAGCCTGCTCTTTAACTTGGTTCAGCTGAAATGAATCCGTGAGGTTGACGTAACTGTTAACTCCATTAAATCCCTTTGAAGCTAGGGATTCTGGGCTCACAGCAAACACGAGTTGATCCTTCAACTAGCACAAACCCACAGATTCTGAAACTGTTGTATGTCACAGTTGTTGTATTGGCTAGTTGTGTGTGTTATCTGCTGTCATTGTCAAGTCACCTCTGACCTATGGTGACCCTAGGAATGAAAGACCTCCAAAGACTGAAAGACTTCCAAAGAATGAAAGACCTCCAAAGAATGGAAGACCTCCAAAGACTGAAAGACCTCCAAAGAATGAAAGATGTCCTATCATTAACAGACTTGCACAGATCATGCAAATTGTAGCCATCTCATTTTAGGTCTTCCTCTTTTCCTACTGTCTTCCACTTTTCCTAGCATTATTGACTTTTCCTGAGAATCATGTCTTCTCATGATGTGACCAAAGTACAATAACCTCAGTTTTGTCATTTTAGCTTCTAGGGACAATTCCCATTTAGGGCCCCAAATGGCCAGGATTGGAGCCGAAACAGCCCAGATCGGGGCTGAAACATCCAGGATTGGGCTGGTGCCAGGTGAGGGAGGGTTCTCCTGCCCAGCAGTGGCCCGTTCCAGGCTGTTTTGGCCCCGGTCCAGGCTGTTTTGGCCATTTTGGGCCCATTTTGGGCCCCAAAGTAGCTTGGATCGGGACTAGGATTGCCAGGCCCCCTCGATCTCCCAGCGGGAGACTGGGGCCTGGCTCTTACCTTGGAGGAGCTCGTGTGCGCACTCCTGCAAGCATGATGACATCACTTCTGGGAGTGAAGTCATCACGCAGCCCCTGTTTGGGCACTGATTGGGCTCTTTGGGGGCCCCTGTGGAGCACAGGAATGCTCCCATGCCCCACAGGGGCCCACAATGGGCCCAATCCGTGCCAAAATGGGCCCAATCCGCGCCCGTTTTGGCATGGATTGGGTCCATTTTGACACGGACTGGGCCCATTTTGGACTCCTGTGGAGTGTGGGAGCGTTCCTGAGCTCCGCAGGGGCCCACAATGGACCCAATCCGTGCCAAAATGGGCCCAAAACGGGTGCAGATTGGGCCCATTTTGGCATGGATTGGGCCCATTGTGGGCCCCTGTGGAGCGCAGGAACACTCCTGCGCTCCATAGGGGCCCCAATCCAGGCCAAAACAGGCCTGATCCTGGGGCTGATGTACGCGGGGGCATGCAGCATCTCAGGGGGGCATGCATGGAAGGTGCGCGCCCCCCAGCTGGCCAGGTAAGTGGGGGTGGGAGTGACAGGGTGGGGGTGGGGGATCTGGCAGCCCTAATCGGGACTGAAATGTCCAGGATTAGGCTGATGCTCGGGAGGGGAGGGTTCCGACGCCTGGCAGTGGCCTGTTCCAGGTCAGTTCAGCCTCGATCCAGGCCATTACGCGGCCGTTCTGGCCATTTTGGGCCCAAAACGGCCAGGATCTGGCCTCTGCAGGGCAGGGGAACACTCCTCCATCTGGTAGTGGCCCAATCGTGGCCATTTTGGGCCTGTTGTGGCAATCTGGGGCCCAATTTCGGTGCAAAATGCCCAGGATCAGCCCCCAAACTATCAGGATTGGGCCACTACCAGGTGAGGGAATACTCCCCCATCTAGCAGCTGCCCGATCCTGGCCGTTTGGGGCCCCTTTTGGCCATTTTGGGCCCAATTCAGTCCCAAAATGGCCAGGATTGGGCCTGAAATGGCCAGGATCAAGCCACTGCCTGGTGAGGAAGTGCTCTCGTGTGGCAGCAGCCCATTCCAGGGTGATTTGGGAAATTTCTGGCCTGTTTTGGCCCAATTTGGGCCCAGAACAGCCTGGATTGGGCCTAAACAGCCAGGAGTGCTCTTCCATGTGGCAACAGCCTGTTCCCAGCTGATCTGGGCTGTATGGGGCCTGTTTTGGCCCAATTGAGCCCAATATGGCCCAGATCAATCCACTGCTGGGTGGGGGAGTGCTTCCCCATGGTGGAGTGGCCTGTGCCAGTCCGAATCAGACTCCCCCCCCCGCCATTGAGCACAGGTGCGCTTCCAGGGTGGCCATGCCTGCATGATGAGAGCCCCCCCCCCTCTTTCCCAGAAAAAAAGCCCTGCCTTCAGCCTTCCCCTTTAGCAAACTTGCTATTTTAGGATTTCTGCACACAAACCTTTGAATATTCCAGTGTTTCTCCAACATGACAGGAGATACTGTTATCTGCCAAATCACTGTGGCTCATGAGGCCATCAGAGTTAGCTCCTTGCTTTCATTCCACTTTTACATCCAAATTGCCCAAACTAACCACTTCTCCCACTAGGACAGCTCCAGAGAGTACCCAAAATGGAGGTATTTAATCCCCGCTCCCCTATTTCCCCAACGAAAAGCCACTCCTCTCAAGTGTTTATTTGCTTTACTTGTACCTGTCAAACAGTCACACAGACTTCCTTCACAATGAGTAATCTGATCCTGCGTAGCATATTTTTCATCTGAATTATGTCTGCTTTTCACCACTTGATGGCACTAAAAAGTATCTTTTTTCATAGGTGGACTTTTTCAGGCAGTGTTGAGAAAATCCTTAAGACTCTACATCTGAGCCGTGTTGGAGAACAAACAGCTGCATTCAAGAGAGATTTGGGGAAGCTGAAATCTGTTTTTCTTACGCAAGGAAGGAATCTTAAGAAGGAATCTTAAGAAGGAATACAGCAGTCTTTCAGAATGGTCTCAAGAGCCAGTTTAGCTTCCTGGAGGCACCTTCTTGGGCTGCTTTTCCTATGTAAGTAGGGCAGTCATTACGAGTAAAATCTTAGTTGGTGTGCACAGAAATAGACAATATGAAAGACAACTTTCATATGCATTCTCTCAGTTTCTTGTTCATTCAGGAGTTTGTCTCTATTTCGCGCCGAATTAATTTGACCAACAAATGCTGTCTGACAGGGATAGTAGGATAACTGTAACCTTACTACTACTAGCAGAATGACCATCAACAACAATGGTAGTAGTAGCAGCAACATGTCTACTAGTGGTAGGATATGGCTTTTAAGATAAACCTTACTCAGAGCATTGCTACAGCTACTACTGCTGGTAGCTGTTTCTGCTATTATTACAAAGCCTAGAACCAAATTTCTGTCAGCACTTTGGAAGGGCATAAACTTTTCCTCAGAAGCAGAGAAAAAGATTTTCTTCTTTTGCATACTGATTTGCTCATTTTGTATAGAGTGTCATTGTTTGCCTTGGCAGCTGAGAAAATACAGGCTAAATTTGTATCTGAAGGGTACAATCTATCTGAAGAAGTGAGCTGTGTGACTCACAAAAGCTCATACCCTACCACAAATATTGTTCGTCTTAGAGGTACTACTGGACTCTTGGTCTTTTCCACTGCTACAGACAGACTAACATGGGCTAACCATCTCGATCTATTGTCATTAAATTGTATGTACCATCAAGTTACTTCTGACTTATGGTGTCCCTATGAATTAATGGCCTCCCAAAAGTTCTATAATTGACAGCCTTGCTTAGGTCTTGCAAGGTCTTGCTTAGGACTGTGGATTCACTGGTACTTGCATTTAATTACTAAATACTATTGATTGATATTAATCTCGTCAGTGCAATGAATAAATGTAGCAATGCATGAAGAATAATAAATGGTGAAACAGAAATAAGGGAGAGAGAGGGGGAGATAGATGAATGGATGCATTTATTTATGTCATGTATAGAAGTGGATGGATTGGATTAATGATTATTTGGTAAGCTAGTGCAGAGGTTTGAGAAAAAGAGAGAGGACAACAGAGAAAAGGAAATATACCAGAAAAGATGAGAAACAAGTAAAATGCAGCTGCAAAAGTAATGGAATGTTGATCCTGGTTTATTCCAGGTCAAGAAATCAAGGGGGATATTTCTCAGCCTTCTCAAATATCCATCCCTTTGGGAGAGACAGCAGAAATCCCCTGTGTTCATGGCATCTCTGGATACGATGGACTGTTTTGGTATAAGTACAGCCATGGTACAGCCCCTCATTCAGTCATCTCGGGCTTCACAAAGACTGAGAAAGGACGGTTGATGATGGAACCTGACAGTTCCAGCAAATCTATGAAGCTCTTCATCAAAAACGTGGAGATGGAAGACGCTGCCGTCTACTACTGTGCTGCGAGAGACACAGCGGTGGGAAAGGCAAGGGGACCTGCACAGAAACTGGTGGGAGGAGTGGCTTATTTGGTTCCTCTTTTCTTCAGGGACAGCTGCATGCATGTCACATGTCCCCAAATCCAGTCAAATGCCACCAGATGCCATACACATCTTTAAAATATGTCAGCCATTGTGCACGCATTGCATATCACTCCCATTCTGCAGTCACTCCATCAGATACTGGTCTCAGCTCAGGGCTATGTCTATTACATTGAAAGTACTTCATGCCATAGCCCTGACCTGGATAGCCCAGGAGAGCCTGATCTCATCAGATCTCAGAAGCTACGCAGGGTCAGCCTTGGTTAGCAATTGGATGGGAGACCTCCAACAAAGACCAGGGTTGCAGAGGCAGGCAATGGCAAACCACCTCTGTTAGTTTCTTGCCATGAAAAACCCACCAGGGGTCACCATAAGTCAATTATGACTTGAGAGATGGATTTCATTTCATTCCTTCATGGCATAGGTTCCTCATATTGGCAGGGCCAGATTGAGGGGGGGCAGGGGGGTAGCCTGCCCCCAGTGCTGCCAAAGAGGGGGCACCTGGCGCAGCTGCCAGCCACCGGGAGCACGCTGTGGCTTGCTGTGCGGGAGGCTGAGCACAGGGTTGGGAGGCCTTCACCTGCCCTGCCAATGGGGCAGCTGGCTTGCCACGTGTGCAGGACCTCCTAGCCCTGCACTCAGCCACCTGTGTGACAAGCCAGCTGCCCCAGTGCACACTGCTGCTGCTGCTGCTGCTGCTGCCGCCACCGCTGCCGCCACCGCTGCTGCCAGCTCCATGGCGCACCATATGCTGGGGCGGCCAGCTTGCCATGTGGGCGGCACAGGGCAATGGGGCAGGAGAACCATGTGGAGGGCCTCTTAGCCCTGTGCTCAGCCACCCGTGTGGCAAGCCACTCCCCCCAGCACATGCCCGCACTGCTGCCGCCAGCTCTGTGGCGCACCAGGCGCTGGAGCAGCCGGCTTGCTGCGTGGGCAGCATGCCTCCCACCTCTGTGTGATGATGTCATGGAAGTGATGTCATCACGCAGTGCCGGGAGCGTGTGTAATGCGCACATGCACAGAAGGCCAGACAAGGGTTGTGCTAGATCCGGCCCTGCATATTGGCAAAACCACTTCTCTCTATGTTCTGCAACAGTAGTTTCGCTCACCTGAACAGAGCCTTCTACAACTGCCACCTTGCATATGGGCAAAATCAACAGCTGCCCGTACACGTGCATTCTCTGTGGTAGCTCCCACCTGATGGAATGGCCTACCTGAAGAGGTCAGGAAAGCTCCCACTCACCTGGCGCTCTGCATATTATGCAAAACTGAATCATTCAGGAGGACTTTCTACTCAGAATATAGGGCTGCATCAAAAGAAATAGCGCAGAGATACCTTGGTAAGGGGCAAGGACTATAGTCTAGGCTATTGGATATGGTCTGCTAGTGTATATATGTAACGTTCCTATTGGGTGGTTTCCACATTGCTAAAGATGTCATGTTAATTAGCTACACTTCGTTTCAGAAAGGTTTCATCTCTGGGTTCAGCTTCATGATAGTTTTCAAAATTTCTGCTACCATACCATACCATACCATACCATACCATACCATACCATACCATACCATACCATACCATACCATACCATACCATACCATACCATTGAAAAGACACAGAACTTGTAATGCTCCAATTTTTTAAAAAAGCATTAGAGATATGGCAAACTGTACAAGTAGGGTACACGAGCTAAAGTTGCCTCCTGTTGCCCAGCACTGGTTGTCACAGGGTTACCACCTCTGAACACCCTGACCTGGGTAGCCCAGGTGAGCCTGCTCATATCAGATCTCGGAAGCTAAGCAGGGTCGGCCTTGGTTAGTAATTGGATGGGAGACCTCCAAGGAACACCAGGGTTGCAGAGGCAGGCAATGGCGAACCACCTCTGTGAGTCTCTTGCCACACAAACTCTGCCAGGGGTCTCCGTAAGTCTTGAGGGCATTCTCTACCACCACCACCTCTGAACATGGAGGTTCCATTCAGTCATCATTGTTGAAGGCAATCAAAATAGACCTGTCCTTCATAGACTTGGCATGTGGCTTTCTGCCACAAGGTGGTGATATGGAGCATGGTTTACCCATACCTGACACTGGTTACAAATCAAAATTTAGAGCACAGCACACACACACAGGTCGCGGCTGCTGCTAACCACATCCTTTGGTCTATTTTTTTCTTTACTTCAAGCTTCCCTTCCCCTCCTCCCCACTTGCTTGCAAAAGGAAAGCAGTCGGCACCAATTCATCTCATTTTCTCAGACTGGATTGTGCAACATAAAAAGTCTTCATACTGATGAGAGCGCAGTCCCTTTTTGCGCCTAACATGGCTGGACGCAGTATGATGCCTCACCCTGTGGCCCTGGCTGTGTTAATCATGGTTGTCGTAAGTAAGTAATGCTTGATTCATCCCTTTACCCCTCTCTTGATACAATGTTTCCTTCAGGGGTCCTCCAGTACTTGAGAGCCTACAGCATATATATTTGGTGTAGTGTGAGCCAGTTTGCTATAGTGGTTAAAGAGCGGCAGGACTGTAATCTGGAGAGCCAGGTTTGATCCCCCGCTCCTCCGCTTGAAGCCAGCTGGGTGACCTTGGGTCAGTCACAGCTTCTTGGAGCTCTCTCAGCCCCACCCACCTCACAGGGTGTTTTGTTGTGGGGATAATAATAACATATTTTGTAAACCGCTCCGAGTGGGCGTTAAGTTGTCCTGAAGGGCAGTATATAAATCGACTGTTATTATTATTATTACTCTCTATTCTGTCTCTGGGCATTTTGCTCACACCAATAACAGCAGCTTTGAGATTCACAGGCTGTTTGAGAACACATGCGGATGGTATAGAATCAAAAGCGGAAAAGGGAAAGAGTAATCTCCAGTATGCTTCAACAAAATTTTATATTTATATTATTGGCTAAGAGTCTAAATAAATATATAAAGCTCCTTTAGTCTCATGGATGACCGGATGTAACAGAGGTCAGTATTGCTCAGTATTGTCTTCTCTGAGAGGCAGATACTGTTAAGGGTCTTAGACAGAAAAAGGTCTTTCCCAGCACTGGAGACTCCGTATTGGCTATGCCAGGTATCGAACCTTGGACTTTCTGTATGTTTTACTGCTGAGTCCCTCATCTCAGGACTTCAGTTCCTCAGACAGCATAGATGAGGGAGTTTCAGTTCATGTGGCTGTTCCATTCCTTCTAAAAGTGAGAGGAGAGTTGTCCTTACCCAAATAAACACTGCAAAAATAAATAAAAATACAGATTTTGCAAGACAACCAGGAGACAAATATACAGGTTCAAATGCCCAAACGTTCAGTCAGTGATCTTGGGCCGCTTGCTCCTGGTTAGCTTAACCTACTTACAGGGTTGCTGTGAAGATAAACCAGAGGAGCAGGAACCATGCGTATCACCGCGAGCTCCACGGAGAAATATAGGATGAAAATGTGATGGATATACAGACAGAATGTTGATCAGCTTCTTTGAAATTACTCATATGAAGCTCACAGCTCCGGAGCATCTCTGGAGTTGCTTGTCTGTTCACTTGCCTGTCCTTCTTCCCAACTGATATCCATCCTTCTACCATTTTCTTTTCTGCAGAAGGGAGTGTTGGACAGTCAGTGAACCAATCTGAAGGCACTGTGACTGTCCCCCAAGGCAACCCGATATTTCTTGAATGTACATATCCACCTTCTCAAGACTACCCATTCTGGTATGTTCAGTACCCCGGACAACCTCTCAAGCTATTTCTGAAAGATTTGGGCAAAGATGGCTCAGAGGAAGGGACTCGCCAGGGTTTTGAAGCCAATCATGATAAAAAACTGAAGACCTACCACATGAGGAAAACCACCAGCCAGCTGAGCGACTCTGCCGTCTACTTCTGTGCCGCAAGTGGCACAGTGAAGCTGGCCAGAAGAGACTCAGAGCAAAAACATGCATGAAGCAGAGTGGAATAGGATATCCACAATGTTTTCAGAGAGACAAGAGCTTACGATAAGTTGTTTATAGTAATAGAGAATTTGCACAAAACAAGTAAACAGAAATCAATGGCATTTCAAAGATTTGCAATTAATACAAAAAAAAGTGATGGGTCAGTCTTAAATTGTAAAATAGCAAAGAGACCAGGAGCATCTTTAAGACTAAGCAACTTTATTGTAGCATAAGCTTTTGAGAGCTACAGCTCTCTTCCTCAAATGCATCTGATGAAGAGAGCTGTGGCTCTTGAAAGCTTATGCTACAATAAAGTTGCTTAGTCTTAAAGGTGCTCCTGGACTCTGGTATTTTGCTACTGCAGACTAACACGGACAACTCCTCTGGATCTTAAGTTGTAGCAGGTCATAAAAATAACTGGAGGCAAATGTCACCAGCTTGGCTCTGCCTGTTATTTTAAAGTATTCTAAGAAAAAACACCCAAGGATTAGAGAGTTATACAGAATTCATAGTTTTCACGGCTTTATCCTTGGAGTCTGCTAAAAGCAGACAAAGCTAAACAATCTCTCTTGTCTCCTTAGAGTGACCTTTCTTCTGACACAATCTCCTTTAGATTACACAAAGAATATGTAAATAGAGGGCAAAAGTACCTGAGTGAAAGTAATGCCCAAGGGTGATTCTAAATTGTAGCTACTTAATTAAAACAGTGAAGCAACAGCATCAACGAGTTCCTCAGACCAAATAAATGATTGAGAATACTTCCCCTACACACCAGATACAAAACGCCCCCCCCAGTTCAGTGCATGAAACATTTAATACAATAGATTTTAAAAATAAGTACTACAAGAGATGATTTTTCTTTTAAAAAAATCCATTCTTCCTGGATCGTCTCGAGCTGCCCAGGGTTGGAGACTGGAAACTGGGCTGGATAACTCTCCAGGCTTGCCCAGTAAAGATTCTGAGATGCTCTCCTTCTCTATCATACCTTGATAATCAGGACACTTGCTTATGGCTATCGGCTATATGTAAAATTGCTTCCCTTCACATTTTGTTGTAGGGTCTCTTGGAAGAGCCCAGCATCAGCTCCAGCCGGAATCTGCTACAGCCTCGGAGGGAACGTCATACAATCTCAGCTGCACGCACTCCTCATTTACAATTGAACATAGTGTGTGGTATCGGCAGTTTCTTGGCCAAGGACCTCAGCACATTGCGAGTGCGTTCTCCGGCAAAACTGCAAGCAGTGCTTACCCAGACAGTACATTGCATTTTCCTATGGACAAGAAGTCCTCCACGCTCGTCCTCCACCGTGTCACCCTGGCAGATGCTGCTGTGTACTTCTGTGCTGTGGTTGACACACAGTGGGTAAGGGAGGGTCTCTTGCTGTGCATTAACCCCATTCAAAGGCTGAGCAGAGGAGGAGCGGAGGCTAAGGGCCAAGCTACACATGACGAAAGACACTTGAACGGCAAGTGGATTGAGTGGAGGGCAAGTGAACAGGGAGAAATACACTTGCCGTTCAAGTGTCATTTGTCACTTGTAGCTTGGCCCTGAGTGATCATTTTTTGGACGAAGACACGGCGTTGAAGGGACTGTCCAAGTTTGTTTCTCATTTGCTGTAAGGCACTTTCTCGCAAGCAGGACCTCCTTGGGGTGTTTCTAAATAAACAAATGAACTTAGATCATTTTGAGAAATCTTTCTGCCTTTTATCTTATTAGGTATCTAGGTTTTTTAAAAAATATATTTTATTTTATCAAAACAAAGAGGGGTACAGAAGAAAAAAAAGGAGGGGAGGGAGTAGTAAGGTCAAGAGAACGATAAAACGATGCGCTGCAAGGGTTATTAAAATACAGAGTACAAAATCATAACCATTATCAATATTTGTCAGTATTGACTTGAAGATTACAACCGTTATTAAATCTGATTAATGTGTATTTTCCATCTCTACTACACAAACAAAGTACATAACTCTTCCTGCTTACTATTTAATAATAAAAATTAAAGCTCAAAAGGGAAAGACTCCTTATTTCATTATTTCTTCGATAGTTCTTATTAGGCACCTAGTTATTGCATGCTGTGTGCATCTTTCTCCACCAGGTGGTGTCATCAGGTCAATTGCTGAGCGGGAGCCAGTTTGGTGTAGTGATTAAGAGCGAGGGACTCTAATCTGGACAGCTGGGTCTGATTCCCCACTCCTCCACTTGAAGCCAGCTGGGTGACTTTGGGTCAGTCACAGCTCTCTCAGAGCTCTCTCAGCCCCACTCACCTCACGGGGTGTTTTGTTGTGGAGATAATAATGGCATACTTTGTAAACCACTCTGAGTGGGCATTAAGTTGTCCTGAAGGGTGGTATATAAATTAAATGTTGTTGTTGTTATTATTATTCAGCAATCCTTCTCTCCCCTTATTACTGCCTTATGTTATGCGGAAAATATTTGCAGAGGGACTGCTGGTGGCATTTGACTCTCCTTCCTTGCCCTGATTTCCTGCTGAAAACTGACACCTCCAAAAATGTTCTATGGGAAATTTAGGAGCACCTTTACATTTCTCCCTCCTAGGAACAACAGGTGATTTTCCATTCTTTTTTTAGCAAGGCGATGTTCTCGATTTGATATTACATGGCCCCTGGCTGTCTCCAAGTCAGACCCTTCAGCGTCTGCATTGGCTCCTTGGCCATAGCTCACCAGCGTCTGAGAAGTTTTTTCACCTCTCCTACTCCCTCATCTTTTAAAAATCTGAAATATTTCTGGAACTGTACCAGGAACTTTCTGCATGCGAACAGATGCTCTGGTCTCTTCCCTGGAACGTACAGCAAGAGATTATTCCCTGAGCTCCTTCTTTGTCAGATAGGGGGGAACTCAGGAAGTGAATAATTACAACAAGCCTATCTGATAGGATATACGGATCTTTTCATCACTCCTAGACAATATTCTAGTGGTACTCTACTTGTTCCGTGCCTTATGGAGAGCCACATTCACAATTGCTGTTAAGCAAAAGAGGCACAGCGACTGTATGCCTTGTGTTACTCCCCACCACACATGTGCAGTAATATAAAATGTCAGTATTAATATTAAAACTGTAATGATAACTCCTTTTTAATGACCAGAGTACCTCTGAGCATGTCGGAATGTCTCTCCACGTCACTGCCGAACCTTAGCCAATGTGTGTATCTGGAGTGAGAGGAACAGCGTCCCTCTCCATTCTTGCTCTCTCCTCAACATAGTTTCAAGTGGGTAGCCATGTTGAAAGGGCAAGATTTGAGTTCAGTAGCTCCTTAAAGACGAACAAGATGTCCAGATTTTGAACTTTTGAGGGACAAGCTACACATGATGAATGACACTTGAACAGCAAGTGGATTGAGTGGAGGGCAAGTGAACAGGGAGAAATACACTTGCCGTTCAAGTGTCATTCGTCATGTGTAGCTTGGCCCTTAGAGTCAAAGTCTGGTATCTGAAAGCTTATAACAGGGAAATCCTGTTAGTCTTTACGGTTCTACGGGGCTCAGATCTTGCTCTCAGCATGAGGCACAGCACGAGGTGACAATGAGATAGCCAAGATGCCCAGAGAAGGCCCAGCCAGCCAAGAGAAAAGGGGAGTAGAACCACGACTATGCCACTGGAGCCACCTTCCTCTTTCCCTGGCTGTCTGCCATGGTGGTTTTCTTCCCTCTTCTCTGTAGCCAGTGTGCTCTTCTTCCAGCGGCTGCTGAGAGTGCAGAGGCTGCAAAGAAGGGAGAGGCGTTGGAAAAGAGGGACCCTTTACTTCCATTCTTGGCTAAAGGTCTGCAGCTCTGGGATGCTCACAGTTGACTCGTCCCCCAGTCCCTCCAGCAGTGGCTGATTCAAAGTGCAATTCCCCTATCAACCTCAAGCCCTACTAAGCAATGGTCTGTCCCATAGGATGGGTGCCCCATTGGGGAATAATGCTCAGAAGAGCCACAGGTAGCATGTCAAAAAGGCCCTTGTGGCCCCCAAGCTACTGAGTGAGTACAACTGCTCTGGTGCCAACATAACACATCAGCTCTTTCCAGTATCAGGTACCCATGCAGGTTCCCAAGAAACATCCACAAGAAGTGTGGGCTGGGGAAACAGAACAGCCAGCCCTACAGGAAATGATTGTCAAGCCGTTCTCCACTAAGTCTCAGAGCTGTTATCTATCTTGATCTGCAGCATAACTGGGTCTCAGTTCCTTTTAAACCAGCCTAGTTCTTGTGGGTTTCTCAGTTGCAGTGAACAAAACTTTACTGTGATAAGAGAGAAGAAAGAAGGAAAGAAAACAAAGAAAGCCACTGATTCCAGCATTTGGATTTTGTAAAGAAGATTCCATTCTACATTGACAAGGATGCCCATCACTTTCATCTTATTAATAGTGATGCTGTCCTCATTAGGTAGGTAGATTCCCCCCCCCCTATTTTCTTCTAATAACATGGCTTCTTAAAACCACTGCAGAACTCCAAAAAAGGTGCCCCAAAGAAAACACATGACTCACCTGGGACCATGCCCCTCCTAGGGTGAGCACTCCCCCCAGGTAAGCAGGTCCGCTGGGATGTTGCCCCCCCCCATCATTTCTCCCCATCTTGGTGCTAGAAAGTGCCATCAAATCAAAGCTAACTTATGGTAACCTCTGCTGGGCTTTTCAAGGCAAGAGACTAACAGAAGTTGTTTGCCATTGCTTGCCTCTGCAACTCTGGTCGTCCTTGGAGGTCTCCCATCCAATTACTAACCACGGATGACCCTGCTTAGCTTTTGAGATGTGACAAGATCCGGCTTGCCTGGGCTATCCATGTCAGGGCTTACCCCATTTTGGCATGTTTTAAATTTAAAAACTTTGCATCCAGCACTTCTCCACCATTTTAAATGTGTGCCCGCTTAGTTGAGAATTGCAATGGTTAATTCTCCAGCAAGCTCATATCACTGCTGTGCTTGGAACTCATGAACTGGGTGTGAGGGCCAAGCTACACATGACGAATGACACTTGAATGGCAAGTGTATTTCTCCCTGTTCACTTGCCCTCCACTCAATCCACTTGCCGTTCAAGTGTCATTTGTCATGTGTAGCTTGGCCCTGAGAGAAGTCTTGTTCCCTGCTTACGGATGCAAAAACAAAAAACCCAAAATAAAAAATCACCCTACAAAGAGAGAGTCTAAGTGGCATTGATGCGCTTTCCCATAGGACAGGATTATTTCGCCATTTATCAGCTGATTCTCGCCCCTACCCCCATCTCCCCACACTATGCAATTTTGAACCATTAACAGTTTAGCTATTAATTTCTGTCTAGTGCACAGTTGCCTCTGTTCAACTGGTCCAAGCCTATAGAGATATTCCTGAGCCAAATGTCCTATCTTTGCTCCAAAGTGACTGAGATAGAGAAAGTCCAGAGATCTTGAGGAGGGGTGTTTGGAAGGGCCTTGGGGATAAGACGGCTTGCAGTTTTAAATACCTGATAATGTTCCATTTACTCTGTGGTGATTTTTCCCATCTTGTTTGGCCTCCTAGGGATCCTATGTAATGCTCAGATCGACCAAGATCCCCTCGTGATCACATCAGAGGGAAGACAACTCAACCTCTCTTGCAGGCACCCTTCTTTGGCAACCGACACAATCTTTTGGTACCGGCAGTTTCCCAACCAAGCTCCTCACTATATATTCTCTGGATACTATTCAGGAGCAAAGAGTGACGTTCCAGAAGGAGTCTTAGTTGTATCTAGCGACCGAAAGGACAACGTATTCTCCATCACCAAAGTTGCTCTGATGGATTCAGCAGTGTACTTCTGTGCTTTAAATGGCACAGTGCCACACCCTGGCATCTCTGCTGTGCGATAAATCATTCTTGCCAGCCCTAGAAGAAGGCGGTTTAGAACAGACTGAAGAGAGCATGTGGCTGTTTGAGGGCCAAGCTACAAGTGACGAATGACACTTGAATGGCAAGTGGATTGAGTGGAGGGCAAGTGAACAGGGAGAGATACACTTGCCATTCAAGTGTCATTTGTCACTTGTAGCTTGGTCCATAGTGATAATCTAGGAAATGTTTATGCTGCCATTACAAATTGCTTGACTGTTTTCCACTTCTCTCTTTCTTTTTGGACGTAGCGCCTCCTGCATTCTTCCAGTCTCCCTTCACTCTCTGTCAGAATATAATTTCACCATTCCTTCAGGGAGCTCATGGCGATGGGCGTGATTCTTCCCCCATTTTACCCTCACAACAACTGTGTGAGGGACACTGAACTGAGGAAAAAGGAGTGCCCAAGGTCACTCAGCAAGCTTTGAGAGAGGATGGGGATTTAAACCTAGGCTGTCCCAACTCCCAAACCACACTTTAACCACTACACCACACTTCCCTTACTTGAAGACACAGCCCTAGAAGTAAAAAAAAAATCAAATGAACAAAGAGAGAAAAATCTCAGAGGTTGTGCCAGCAGTACTATATCTAATGTCAGAGCAGTGGAGCTGTGTAGATAGTGCAATCCACACAATTGTGCCAACAACTACAATTATGACTGAGGGCCAAGCTACAAGTGACCAATGACACTTGAATGGCAAGTGGATCGAGCAGAGAGCAAGTGGAGGGCAAGTGAACAGGGAGGAATACACTTGCCATTCAAGTGTCATTCATCACTTGTAGCTTGGCCCTGAGTGTTCTAAGAATTGGGGTAAGCAGGTTTGTAGAAAAATCTAAGTTTATATTTGTTTAAAATAAGTTTGGGTGTAACTCCCATTATACAAAACTTGTCTGCGACATCTGCACATGTGCAGATACAGAAAAGAATTTGGTCCAGAGTTCATGCGCCACTGGAGCTTACTGTAGCAACCATAATAAGGGGCTTGGCCCAAGATATTGGGTCTCCTAGGTGGCAGCCAGGACCAGGAGAAGAAGGTGGTGGTGGCAAGCAGGGGGAGATGTCAGTGACCAAGGGGAGGAGAAGAAGGGAGAAAGTTGGATTTCCAGTCCCCACGGTACGTTCCGTGGCCCCGTTTGTTTTCTTCCATTACTTTTCTTGGTTCAATGGATTAATATACTTTTAAAAGTACATTTCATACATATGTCCACAAGGGGGCAGTGTTGTGACTGTCACTTTTCATTCCCTCCCCTCACACTTTTAAGCCAATGCAGTGACCTGCAGTTGCTATCATTGTGTGTTAGGTTTAAAATAACACACCAGGTGGGCCTGTGACAAAAATATGCCTCTTCTGGCCTAGAACAGTTGGCTGATATTTCTTTAATGCTTTTCTGATAGCTGTCTTGTTCCCGTATCTATTGGGGGCAGTCTTAGTGATTCTCGGACTTCAGGCAGAAGTGGAGAAGGGGGACCCAAAATCACTGGAGGGAGGGGAAAACAACTGGCCCTGGCTGCCCCCCCCCCCCCGGTGTGGGCAGCTTTGGAGCCTGGCCAGCCAGGCTCCTCCTTTTCAGTGAGACAGCTAGCTGCATAGGTGGCGCCCCCTAGTGTGGGGCCTAGGACAACTGCCCTGGATGCACCCTGCCCAAGACCACCCTTGGTCCCATAAGAGCCCGGATAAGCGATCACTGCCAGCTGAGGGGAAGGCAGATGATATGTGTATATTTAAGTATGTGAAGGCAGTAGTGGAAGGCAATAGGAAAAGAGGAAGACCTAAAACGAGATGGTCGCCATAGGTCGGAGGTGACTTGATGGCACATAACACACACAGGTATGTGAAGAAAAGGCAGCTTGAACTGGGAACACTCAGGGCCAAGCTACAAGTGACGAATGACACTTGAACAGCAAGTATATTTCTCCCTGTTCACTTGCCCTCCACTCAATCCACTTGCCATTCAAGTGTCATTCGTCATGTGTAGCTTGGCCCTCAGAGAAGCAGAGAGCAAATTGAAATTGGGTTTGCATGAACACACAAAGCTGCCTCATGCCGAAACCAGAACATTGGTCTGTCAAAAGTCCGTATTGTCTACTCAAGTTGCAGCATTTTTCTAGGGTCTTAGGGCCAAGCTACACATGACAAATGACACTTGAACGGCAAGTGGACTGAGTGGAGGGCAAGTGAACAGGGAGAAATACACTTGCCGTTCAAGTGTCATTCGTCATGTGTAGCTTGGCCCTTAGGTAGAGGTCCTTCACACCTTTTAACTGGAGACACCAGAGATTCAGCCTAGAATCTTCTGCATGCCAAGCAGATGTCCCACCACTGAACCACAGTTCCCACAAATCAAACGATACCATCTCTGAGACCATGAGGAGTAGATGAAGCAGCAGTCAGGCACCCTTAATTAGGCCTGTATCCATCTCAATCCGAGAATGTACATCTTTCCAAAAAGCAACTGCCATTTGGGAAGCCATCAGCTGGAGAGGAGGCAACGTAGTGTAGCGGTTAGAGTGCAGGTAAACTCAGGTTCAAATTTGGTTGAAAAACAACAAACTGAAATTGAACCCAGACAAGACTGAAGTGATGCTTGTTGGGAAGGCAGAGATCTTGAAGGATATTGTACTCCCCACTTTCGATGGAGTTTGTTTGACCCTCAGTGACTCAGTTAAAAGCCTAGGAGTTATACTAGATCCAACGCTACTACTAGAAGAACAAGTTAAGGCAGGGGCAAAAAATGCTTTTTACAATCTCACTCTAGCCTGGAAGATGGCTTCTTATCTCGACACAGCCGACCTGGCCACCTGGACACATGCTATGGTAACATCAAGGCTTGTCTATTGTAATGCACTATACATTGGTCTCCCAGCTAAGCTAACTAGGAGGCTCCAATTAGTGCAAAATGCTGCAGCTCGACTGTTATCAGGAGCAAGCAGGAGCATGAACATCACTCCCATCCTACAGTCACTCCACTGGCTACCCATCAGTTACTGTGCTCAGTTCAAGGTATTGGTTATTACATACAAAGCTCTTCATGGCCTTGGTCCGACATACCTACGGGACCACCTCCCTCCCTATGTTCCTCCAAGGCAGCTTTGCTCATCTGAACAGGGTGTCCTGCAGGTACCAGGCTGTACATGTGCAAAATCAACAGCAGCCCGTACACGGGCTTTCTCTGTGATGGCCCCTCCCCTGTGGAACGACCTGCCTGAGGAGGTCAGGAGACCCCCCCCCCACCCTCCTGGCTTTCCACAAACAATGCAAAACTGAATTATTCAAAAAGGCTTTTTACTCAAATGGGAATGCTGTATTGTAGGGATGGGGTCTCAGATGCTTCGCTAACAAAGCTGTTTGGGGAGTTGATTTTGTGTTGGAAAATAGCAAAAATATAACACTCAATCTATGTATCACATAATGTGTCATAGGGCCAAGCTACACATGACGAATGACACTTGAACGGCAAGTGGATTGAGTGGAGGGCAAGTGAACAGGGAGAAATACCCTTGCCGTTCAAGTGTCATTCGTCATGTGTAGCTTGGCCCATAGAGAAAAATTAAAAAGGATTATTTAACAACCTTCTGCCTGTCCATTTTAAACCAATGGACAATCCTTCTACTGTCAAACATTCCTACCTTCTAAGATGATGAATGGTCCATCTTTGGGATGGCGCTTGTGTAACAAATTATTTATTCATCTCTGATTAAGTGATCACTTTGAGGGCCAAGCTACAAGTGACAAATGACACTTGAACAGCAAGTGGATTGAGTGGAGGGCAAGTGAACAGGGAGAAATACACTTGCCATTCAAGTGTCATTCATCACTTGTAGCTTGGCCCTGAGTTAATTAATTCTCACTAACAGGTCTGTGTTAAGACAGACTCCTGCTGTGAGGAATCTGCTTTAAACAGCATGGGACATTTTTCTCTCTAGGATCCAGACACTTTAAATTCTCCAGAAAACCCACACAGAAGCGTTTGCCTTGGTTCTCTCTCCTTTCTGGTCAACCTCTCTTGCATTTCCTCATATGATGCTTTCTGGCTTGCAAAGTGGTAGATTCTCAGGAAGAGCTGATTACTATCACCTACAAAGCTGATGCTAGTGAAGTCTCCGTACTAAAAAGAAACACACGCACAGACACCACCAGAGTCACACAAACACACAAGAGCTTAAACCAAAGTCAGAAAGAGGAAGTCAAAAAAACTCTCTGACAATTTGGGATGTTTGTGCTTCAGGAACTGGGTTTTTTTTTTCTAACTAGCTGGTGGAGACCTGAGAAGCATCTGATCGACTGCAGAGGATAATCTCTAGCCAAGCCCCACATTGAACAGGTTGGATCCAGTCGCACTGATCTCTTACTATGATCTTTGCATCGGTATTGGTTCTACTATCGGCTTTAGCTTCCAGTGAGTATCCTTTTTATTTCCCAGTTTTTGAGGCTTCTTTTTGCCTTTGCTCATTCTTCACACCACATTCTTTCTCCATTGGCACAGCAGCCCTTCAACCATTGCTTACCCCCTGGGAGAGATTGCCATGGTTTTACCTTCTCTTCTATAACTGCTCTTGGTTGGCCATAAAGACTTCCATTTTATGGTTGTTGGGGGTTTTCCGGGCTGTATTGCCGTGGTCTTGGCATTGTAGTTCCTGACGTTTCGCCAGCAGCTGTGGCTGGCATCTTCAGAGGTGTAGCACCAAAAGACAGAGATCTCTCAGTGTCACCACTGAGAGAGGTGACACTGAGAGATCTCTGTCTTTTGGTGCTACACCTCTGAAGATGCCAGCCACAGCTGCTGGCGAAACGTCAGGAACTACAATGCCAAGACCACGGCAATACAGCCCGGAAAACCCCCAACAACCATCGTTCTCCGGCCGTGAAAGCCTTCGACAATACTTCCATTTTATTTTGCTGGCTTGTATCCACTGGCATTATCTTGTCCCTTTTATGGGTCTATTCGTAATAAGTTTCTGAATCAATTCTTTTCCATTTTCTCTGGCTCAGATGAGGAATGTTTTAAATTTTTATGGGCTGATGTTTTTCCTCTTGTTGCTCTCAAAGTGGCTATTTTTTATTTTATTTATTCAATTTATATACCGCCCATCCCCAGGGGCTCTGGGCGGTGAACAATTAAAATCGATAAAAACAAAAACTAAAATCAATATACAAATAATAAAACAAATTAACAAGGTGCAGTGGTGGGGAGAACCTTCCCCACCCCAAAGGTGGGAGGCCTTTTAATTATCTTTTAATTATCTTTTAATCTATAAGTATATGGAAAAATTAGTACCCTGTTTTTCCTGTAAGAACTAAATTGTAATTCCATGGCATGTCATGGTTTATGTATTTATCTCTTTTACCATTTTAATTTTAAACTTGTGTTATTCTCTGTGGTGAATATGTGAGGATGTTATAACCTATGGCTTGCAGCAATCAATCGTTGGCATTCTCTCCTATGTGGTTATCGAAAACTTTGACTATATTGCCACATTGTCTTGGAGCATAGTCAATGCATTTGCACTGGGATGTCATAAAGGTGGAGAGTTGCCGGATGGATGGTTAAGCCAAACAAAGGCACCCACATAGAGTTTTCTGGATCTTCTTGCATTCTGAGAGGTCCCACCCAAAGCTCCCTCAAAGATTTAGCAAAAGATTTTTCTGGGGAATTTAGCATCATGGTGTTACCATTTCTTCCACCCTCTTTTCCTTGGTGTAGGATAGGAAGAGATGTAGAACTCTGATTCTGTTAGTGTCCCAAAAAGGAATTGGTCTTCCTATAGCTCCCAAACTGGGATACCTTGTATACCATGACTGGTTGTTCTATGTCATCACCATTTTTCCCCTCAGTTCTTTTTCGCTTGAAGTTTTAACTGTCCACATCTTTTATTCCTCCTAAGGGACAACGGGTGATACGGTGACACAAACCCCTGGTCCTCTTCTTGTAAAGGAAGCGGCTCCTTTGTTCATCAACTGTACCTATCAGTATTCTGGCTACCCAACTCTCTTCTGGTACATCCAGCAGCCCAACAGCAGAGCTCTCCAACTTTTGCTGAAAGAGGAATCAGAAGAAAAAGGAAAAGATGGCTTCAGGGCTAAACACAACAGGGGAGATTTCTCCTTCCATTTGCAGAAAACAGCCAGCCAAATAAATGACTCAGCTACCTACTTCTGTGCCATGAGCGACACAGTGGTGGAAACTCCAGGCAGAGCTGCATGAAAACCACCAGCAGAGAGCAACGGAAACACACATTTCATCAGCTTGTTCTCACTGCCTAGATCCAGAAGAATGCAAGACCATTCAGGTGGCACGGGAGAAGTCTTCTTCACAGACACACTTCGCTGGCATCTGAAGAAGCGATCTGTGTGACTCACAAGAGCTCATACTCTACCTCAAATTTTGCTAGTCTTCTAGGTGCTACTGGACTCTTGCTTTTTTCTAGTGCTATAAATAAACATGGCTACCCATCTTGACATTTCATTCTAGGTCTTGTCCTATCATCAACTGCCATTCAGAAACAATCAGGATTGCCAGGTAGTTAAAGAATTCTTATTCAGTTGAATATCTGACTTTTAATTTATGTATAAAGTGATTTAGTTAAAGTTCAACTAATGTCCCTATTACCAAAATCTCAAAATGAGCTTCCTTTGGGAGACTGGGAAGGAAGCATAAGGTAACATGCATTTTAAGAAACTGAACCATCCACACATATTTCCAAGGATATATTGAGATTTTGTTTTTCATTTCCTATTATCAAAACCCAGGTTGAAAAACATTTCTCTTAATCTACAGCCCCAACAATTAATATTTGCCCTCTGATTAAAACAATTGTTCCTTCAACAGAACCTCAAATTATTTTCTCAGTTGAACTGATCAAAACACTCAAAATTACACTTCGAGAGGGCTGCATACTTATGACTCATTCATGCGCTTTCTTAACCAGTCTATGGATTGAATCTGACTGCACATAAAGTGTGCATTTCATGTCAAAATGGAGGGTCATCCTGAATACAGAACCAGTTCTGGACAGTTTCATCTTCTCTTCCCCTCTCCCAGAACAGATGTTTACATAGACAAATGTTGCAATTCTAAGGATGCTTTTCCTGGAATAAACCCCACTGAATAACATGGGCTTACTTCTGCTTAGGCTGGCTTCTTAAATCTAGGAGATTTGTGTATGAAGTCTAACTAGCTTTTCTTATGGTGGAAGGGGAGGGGAGTTCCTCACTCAAAATAGCTATACTGGCAATCCTGGGACCTGTATGGATAAAGCCAAGTAGGGACTGCAGTTAGGAGAAGAATGGGATGAGAGTGAGTGAAACCGGGCTGTAGAGATGGGCACAAACTGAAATATGAACCAAAATGAAGCACGAACCAGTCCGGTTCGTGGTTCATGAAATGTGGTTCATCAGATCCCATTTCTGACGAACCACCATGAACTTTAGGCTGGTTTGTTTGGTTCGTTTTTTTGATCCGTGACTGCAGACAGCCTGGTGCCAATCAATCAGTTTCCTAGGCAACAGGGGATGGACTTCCTACAGACCTTCTGCTGACCCGGAAGTGACCTTCTGCTGGCCTGGAAGTGACCTTCTGCTGAAGTAATGGTTTTCTGACTTGGATGTGACATTTTCATGAACCAAACGAACTAGTTCGTGAACCAGGAGCAAGTTCGTGAAAGTTCGTGGTTCGTAGTTCATGAAATTTGACGAACCACGAACCACATGGTTTTTTGTTTTCCGGTTCATGACCATCTCTACCTGGCTGGAGCCAACCCACTGAATGGTTAATTTGGTTGTATTCTTGACTCTTCTTAGAGTCCTTAATTCCCAGCCAAATTCAGTAACAATTTTCCAAATAATTTTGCAGAAATATCTTTGATGACTGGTGTGGATTTTTAGATCAGTGGATTTTATGGATCTGCAAGAGCGTAAAGCAAGTATTACAAAAACACCTTCAAGGATTTCTGATCCGAAGGAAACCAATTCCTGTAGTGTTATCCCCTAGAACTGCTCAACACTTGGGGAAGGGAGAATACACATTGATATTAAAATAGCATTGCTTTCTCCTCAAATTCCATTGATTCCTAGAAGACAGTGGCTAGCATATAATACGCTTCTTATAATTTTAAAATTTTAACCTCACAGGTAAATATGTTCAGTAATTGTTGAGATATCTTATGAATTCACCCCGTCACAGAGCAACTTATTCATTGGGAATCCATAGATATTGGAGAGCTTATCCAAATTTTGACAATCTTTTGTTTTAAAAACTGAGACAAGGTATCTAGTCCTCATATGCTGTAGGAGATATGTATGGGCAACAGCTGCCCTGCATGAATTTTCTGCTTCCCATGATCTCTACTACCATGAATGACTTTCCCACTGTCATCTCATTATTCTGGGGCAAAATATTTCTTAAATAGGAGGGGGGAGTTTAAGACAGAGAACCACTGAAAATGTGGATAACCCATATCTCAGTTATATAGTGCTAAATGGAGAGTTTGGCAAATATGGTCTATTAGCACTTGCTTATCTGACCATAAACCAGTTTAAAAATTATTTATATCACCCAAAATCCTACTAAGGAGTCTTGGGATTACAATACTTTGGGAATCTTTGATCCAACATCGCTTAGCACATTGACAAAACTACAGTTTTCTGGTTTCTTCAGAAAAAATAATAATATTTATGTATTCATTAAAATATGCACCCCCGTCCTTCCTTCATCACTTAAAGTGCCTTTAAAAACCCCAATTTAAAATGTACAAAATACACTAAAAACAAACGACCATTCCCACCCCAAGTGTCTGCATCCCACATCCCATTCAAAGGTCCAGTGAATAAAATTGCCTTCCAGTATTTCCTAAAAACAAGAAACGCAGCCCTTCTCACCAAGGAACTCATTTTATAGAGTGGAAGCTACTGCAGAAAAAACACCGGCTCTGTACGATGCCAAGAGGGCTATCTTAAACAGGGGAGCAGGCCAAAGGTGGCAACCTGAAGACACCTGGAGACAAAATTGCATTAGAAGCATTTATTTCTTAATCTTCTAATCTTCTTCTTTCTGCACTCAAGGATTTCTTAATCTTACATATTTTAACCACTAGAGAAAGTGCTGGAAATGTCAAAATACAGATGCAACATTCTATCACATACGGTGGACATGCGAGAAAGCAAGGAAATATTGCATAGAAATACACGAAGAAATGCAAAAGATACTAAAGTTTTACTTTGTGTTGCACCCTAAAGTATGTTATTGAATATCTTACCGAGTAATATTTTAAAAAATACATAGCAAACTATTTAAATATATGGTTACAGCAGAAAGAGAGCATATGCAGCAAAATGGAAGGCAGATGTTGTCCAGATTTTTCAGAATGGATCGATAAGCTATAGAAATATGCGCTAATGGCAAAATTAACATCTTTTTTTTATTTATAAAGAATTTTATTTAAAGAAATGAAAATAAAGAAATTGCATAGTATAAAAGTTCTGCAGAGTCTAAATTAGACGTTAGATTAAAAGTTATACCATCTTATACAATGAATAAGTAAATAAACAGTACAGTTAGAATAGTTTTAAGAGTAAAACAAGCAATACATTTAAGTTTCTTTAACCTGATAAACAAAACATGACATTTATTTTCGCTAAGCCTAAATACATAACATTTCTCCTTCTCTCTCTCTCTCTCTCTCCCTCCCTCCCTCCCTCCCTCCCTCCCTCTAAGCTTCTATGGGCCAAGCTACACATGACGAATGACACTTGAACGGCAAGTGGATTGAGGGCCAAGCTACACATGACGAATGACACTTGAACGGCAAGTGGATTGCGTGGAGGGCAAGTGAACAGGGAGGAATACACTTGCCGTTCAAGTGTCATTCGTCATGTGTAGCTTGGCCCATAGTCAATTAGTTTAGCCTAAGTAATTGAAAAAATCCTTCCATTTTTTCCAGAACTCGGTTATCGACCTATTTTGTAAGTAGGTAGCCAATTTGGCCATTGAAGCATATTCGTGAATCTTCTCTCTCCACTCTGGGAGACCAGGACAGACATTGTTTTTCCTTTTTCCTGCAAATAGTACTCTAGCTGCCGTCACCGTATAACGGAAGAGGTCTCCTTGCTCTTTTCTCACATTAGCTGAGAAAATTTAATTTAGTAAAATTAACATCTTATACACATAATAGGCCAAAGAATTTTAGGAAAAATGGAAAGATTTTTTTGATCATGTATCTGGAAACTAAGAATAACTAAGAACAAGTATTAGATTATGAAATTTATAATTTAAAATGTTGGCTATAAATGTATCCTAATATAAGCAAGTATCATTGCATCTCATAGAAAGTGTCCCAAAAGACTGGGGTGAACTACTTTTGCATTTCATATTTTCTATTTATCTCTGTTGTAAATAATTATCTCAGATTCACACCATTATGTTATATAATCCCTTTTTTCTTTTTGTGTCTCCTCTTTCTATTATTCTGTTTTACAAAATAAAAATATATTTATATTTTTTAAAATATTTTAACCACTAGAGGGCAACCCAAACCTTCACACATCTCCCCTGAGCCTGCCTCTCCCACTTTGAAATATGCTCCATTCAGCAGAAACGCAAGAGCACCACAAATGTGCAGAAGACAGAGGAGGCCGAACACAGGTGGTGTGCACATCATCAATGACTTTTTCAAATACAAGAAGAGAGTGAGAAACAGCTTCATTTCAAGTCGCTTCAGAATTTCAACTATCGAGGATGCTCTTCGTTTCTAAATCGCATCACTTCTTGACTGTTTTGGGAACTTTCGTTCTGCTCCTGAAATCAGGTAATACGAGATTTCCACTGGGCACACATTAACATTATCAAGTTGATCAGCAGGCTTAATCCACAGTACACAACTGGTAGTCTCGCCTCATCCAGAGAGGCATATTTGGGAAAGTTTAAACCATGCAAACTTGTCCATAGTCCAGAAACCAAAGAAGGTCTTCTTTATATAAATGAGGACTTTGCTCCCTCCCCATAACAGCCCCCCAGGCTTTCTGCAAAACCTCTCTCAGGGAACTTGTGATGTGAAATGTAACACAATAGGAGATATGCAGATGGATATTAAATTGGGGAACAAACGCTCTGTAGAGCCTGGCTATTGCATGGGAATTTAGGCTGTGTTCAAAATCCACTGAAGGTAAGAGGAAAAGTGTTAGGTTCATATTCTGGATCACAAAAGGGGGATTTTAAAGAACACCTCTTGTTTAATTTTTACAACTCTCTAAAGATGCAGGATAGAGAGAAAAAGGGAGCACAGATAGAGAAAGGAGAGACAGATCCATCTAATGTTTTCTTTTTACAGATACTGTTCAAAGTGATACTGTGTTTCAGCCTCATTTGGAAATGTCCAGCATAGCAGGACAAGAAGCGACTTTGATCTGTAATTTCAGCACGACAGACCCAAACCCTTACCTGTTTTGGTATCGTCAATTCTCCAATAAATCTCCAGAGCACTTGCTGACAAAAACGAAGTACGATTCTACGGATGAAACACTTTCCTCGGCCAAATATTCAGCAACTCTGAACCTAACAATGAAGACAGTCGATTTGAAGATTAAAGAAGTTTCTCTCCAGGATGTTGCTGTATATTTCTGTGCTCTGAGACCCACAGTGAAGTGACAGTATTGCCTAGAGCGCCAAAAAGGGGAAAGACAATCTCCATAATCTTGTTTTCCTTTCTGTTTTTTTGTAGGAGGCGCTCAAAGTGATTCTGTCTTCCAATCGCCAAATCAAATGGAAATCCAAGAGGGGCAGCCTGTAATTTTGCACTGCAATTTCTCCACTCTTTTGTCAGATCCATACCTTTTCTGGTATCGTCAGTATACGGACAGAGAACCTGAGCGGATCCTTCAGGCTTACAAAAGTAAAGAGCAGAAGAACAGGTTTGAGGAGGGAAAGTTTTCAAGCGCTTTGTCTGTTGAGAATAAAACTGTTCCTCTGAAGATCGAAAGTGTCTCTCTCCAGGACGGAGCTGTGTATTACTGTGCCCTGAGGCCCACAGTGACACGTTCCTCTCTTTATGTTTATACAAAAACTGACGCAAAGATGCTGAGAATAGGACTGAAGTAAGCTGTGAGGAAAATTCTCAAAACTATGTCTTCTACTGTGTTTGCTCGCATTGAAAAAAATCACATTCCTACTTAACCTTTACACTTTTCTGAATGCTGGAGTTTGAGGGAATTGTAGAAAGGTAAAATAATCTTCATGTTTCACAAGCCCAGGACATCGAATCCCTCCTCAGCCAGAGCTGCAGTGAACCTCTCCCTGAAGAAGAAATGAGTTCCATAAGTACTGATCAAGAGCAACAAGTGATGGAGCAGAATTATCACACAAAGATAGATGTCAACTCCATTATCCTAAAATATGGATAAAACGCTTTGAGAAAATCATAGATTCAAAAAGCAGATTGAAACCAAACACCTCCGCTCTCCTCAACTCCTGCCCTAAGTCAGGCATCCTATATATTGTACACAAAATTCTTTACATGATAACACAGCAGACTTGCCAAATAGCATGATATTCTGTACAGAGGCAATCAGTGTATGCAACCATTTTGCAGATGATAAACACTGAGGGTTGCAGTAGAAAAGAGCAAGAGTCCAGTAGCACCTATAAAACTAACAAAATTTTGGTAGAGTATGAGCTTTTGTGAGTCACAGCTCACTTCTTCAGACTAACAAAATTTGTGGCAGGGTATGAGCTATCATGCGTCAATGCTCACTTCTTCAGACTTAACAAAATTTGTGATAGGGTATGAGCTTTTGTGAGTCACAGCTCACTTCTTCAGAACTTCCATGAGTTGTGACTCATGGAAGCTCCTACCCTACCAGAAATTCTGTTAGTCTTATAGGTGCTACTGGACTCTTACTCTTTCCTACAGCTACAGACAGACTAACACAGCCACTCATCTTGATCTATCTCTATGAGAGTCTCAGATGAGCAATTAGCTCTTCGTATTTGCCGTTTTTAAACGATGGCAGGATTGTGTTAGTATTCTCATGGATGACTGTACTGGAGGGGAGGGTCTAGAACGTGGGCAACTAAACTGATTGTTACCGAAGCAACGGAGGTGGAAACTACATAGGGTGAGAAC
Organism: Eublepharis macularius; assembly: GCF_028583425.1. Taxonomy (NCBI): domain Eukaryota; kingdom Metazoa; phylum Chordata; class Lepidosauria; order Squamata; family Eublepharidae; genus Eublepharis; species Eublepharis macularius. Next base: position 72,032,335 of record NC_072801.1, read on the forward strand.
TTCAAGGAAATCTGGATGTGGGAGAAGAGCCAGGGAGCCGAGGAGCACGGAAGCAGGAGCTCATCCAGACGGAACTGAATGTTGAGGGCAGGCAAGCATTGGCTGAGCAAGCTTGTTAAAGGCAGGGCAATTATGAGCTGACCAATGTCATGGAGGGAAAGGGAGAAGCCACTCCTCCCTGTCTATGCCTCTTTTGTGCTCTGTCTCAATAGCTCAGAGAACAGGCAAGAGAAACTTCACACCAGCCATGGGGTTCAAACTCCTCCTCTTCATTCTCCCTTTCCACTGTAAGTTTTTTAAAAGAGAAAACATTCCATACCTACCCAAATGCAAGTGAGAAAGGAAGATCCAGTGTGTGTCAGTTTTTCTGTCCTCCTTCCACTCCACTGCACACCCCACTCCTTCCCCACATCTGTACTTTCTGCAAATAGATGTTTCATTTAATTTCTTCTCCTCCTATAAGAAAACTGCCTACAAGGAAATTATCTTAATGTAGAAAAAAGACAATTTATCTTTCTGTCTTGCTTCTTTGCAGTCTGTCGCTCTGCCTCTGAAGTAATTCAGACGCCCACCGTGCAGCGTGTCTGGGAGGGGGACCTCTTCACCACCACCTGCAGCTACTCCGCAGCCTATCGGACTTTCTTTTGGTACCACCAGCCGCCCGGATCAGCTCCATCCTTTCTGTTCCTTGTTAAGTCCAACGAGAAAATCACTGAAGGATGCTTCACAGCAGAGAATTTTGAGAATGGGAAGCACAGCCGCCTGCAACTCTCTGGCCCTCAGCTTCGTGACTCAGGCATCTACTTCTGCGCAGTGGAAGCACAGTGATACAGGAAGGGGGAGAACTACAACCATAACCTCAGCCAGCCCCTTCATGCTTCCTATGCTATTGTCATGGCCCAGTCTGAGAGTGAGGTCTCCTCTGGAGGAGAGGAGCCTCGTGTAGCCAGCCAGGACTCCTCAGGAGAAGAGGAGCCCTGTGTAGCCAGCCCTAGCCCTGATTCAGCAGAAGCCAGCAATCAGGAGCAACAGCTGCTGGCTGATCAGAGCTTACAGCCAGCAGCTGAGGCACCAGCACCCTCTAGCTCCAACACCACAGGGGAAGCTCAGCCAGGGACTTCTACAGGTGCAGCGCAGCCAAGAGCCTCCACCCCCCCAGGTTCACCCACGCCCAAGGAACGCCGCAGGCAGCGCCAGAAACTGGAACTGCAGGAGAGACGGCGCAGTGCTCACCTCTTGAGCCAACGCCAGCTGCTGGAGAGTGACAATGAGTAGTGGCAGGATAGAGCCCCAGCAGCTGGCTGAAAACCACGCCTGGCTATAAGAGCCAGTCTGGAGGAACTGCCGGGCGTGGAAGTAACGTGTCTACTGCCTGCAACCACTCCGTGTTTCGTGAACCTTGCCCGTGCCTGCTTTTGGACCTGACACTATCGGTGACTGACCTTGGACTGTGCCTGACCTTACTTTTGGACTCCGGACTCACTCCTGGCTTTATCTCGTGCTCTGACCACCGGTTTGACTTGGCTTTTGCTCTTGGAACTCCCCTTTGACTTTGGCCTTAGGGTTTGGACTTGAACCACCCTGCTTGGGCTGGCCCAGCCCGTGACAGCTATATAACTCAGAAATAATATTCTTCTAATTTTAACCTCATATACCAATAGAACCAGTGAACACACTGAAACTAGGATTTCTTGTGTCCACCTCAGAAATAAGTTGATCCCCTCCTCACACACACAGACACAAATTTGAAATGGTTGGTTGTGGTCCTAATTATAGTACGGTCTTTTACCGTTTAAAACACATATGATCGTTATTGTCATCGTCATCGTCATCGTCATCGTCATCGTCATCGTCATCGTCATCGTTATCGCTATTATATTACTCAACCTTCTCCCCTTCCCATGTCTCCCCCTCACAGCTGGAGATGCTGCTCTCTCCCCATCTCCCGTGGCCCAAAAGAGGAGGATATTACTTTCACTTCTTCACTCGCCTTATGATCCTATCATTACTTATTTGATTTTTGTATCGTCTGCCTTTCTCACTGAGACCCAAGACAAAAAAATGGTATAACTGGTATAACTCAATGCACTCAACAGGTTGAAATGGAGGGAAAACATAGCAAATGGTGCAAAGGGAAGAATCTTTAATAATTATGCACTCCTACGTGGGTTTGGTGTAGTGGTTAAGAGCTGCAGGACTCTAATCTGGAGAACTGGTTTTGATTCCTCACTCCTCTGCTTGAAGCCAGCTGGGTGATCTTGGGTCAGTCACAGCTTCTAGGAGCCCTCTCAGCCTCACCCACCTCACAGGGTGATTGTTGTTGCGGGGATAATAATAACACACTTCGTAAACCGCTCTGAGTGTGGCATTAATTTGTCCTGAAGGGCAGTATATAAATCGAATGTTGTTGTTGTTGTTTCACCTACAGCTTCATCAGGGGGATTTTAAAAATTGCTTTTAGTATCTTTCCTGTATATGTACTTTAGCAGAATCATCATATATGGGTAAGATATGTGTACGGGTGTGTAATTATTAAAGATTCTTCCCTTTGCATCATTTGCTGTTTTTTCTTCACTTTGCCTTGGTGTAGCCCCCTTTCTTCTTCATTCAATCGGATGAGACATCTAATAAGTAATGTGATAGGACAAGAATTATAGAAATCTAAAGCAAAGCTTTAAGTATTAGACATGACATGTTACACAGAGCAGAGAATGGCTTTACGTAAGTATAAAACGATAGAGTGAGAACAAGATAATACACATAGTAAACAGATAACACATTACACAGTATAAGTCAAGCACATATGACGCTGCCTTTTACTGAAACAGACCATTGATCCATCAAGGTCGTTCATTATTATCTACTCAGATCGGCAGCTGCTCTCCTAGGTCCTTTTCATTACTCACAACTTGAAATTTTAATCTGGAGATGCCAGGGATTGAACCTGGGGCCTTCTGTACTCCAAGCAGATGATCCACCATTGAGCCAGGGCTCCCCTCAATGCAGTCAATAAAGTATAGCCAAGCTGCTGTCAATTCTTCTTTCTTTCAGGCGTCTCCAAACTCTACACAAAAGTTCAGTCCTATTCTAGAAGAAGGTAATATTCTGAAAGTCTCTAAGGATAAAAGTTTCTACACTAGAACTTACATAACAACAACAAAAACATTCAATTTATATACCGGCCTTCAGGACAACTTAATGCCACACTCAGAGTGGTTTACAAAGTGTGTTATTATTATCCTCACAACCATCACCCTGTGAGGTGGGTGTGGCTGAGAGAGCTCCGAGAAACTGTGACTGAGCCAAGGTCACACAGCTGGCTTCAAGGGGAGGAGTGGGGAATTAAACCCGGTTCTCCAGATTAGAGTCCTGCCACTCTTAACCACTAGACCAAACATTACATCTCATCCTGTCATCTTACTGTTGATGAAATCCTAAACAGAGCTAATCCAGTCAAAGCCAATTGATTTCAATGAGCTAAGACTGGAGTAACTCTGCTTAGGATTTCCCTGTGAAGAGTCAGGGCCTCCCAGACCCTGCTTTTAGGTTCATAGGATAACCAAGAAGAGAACAGATCACTTATGACCACAGTGGTGTTTATGAAGGTTTAAAAAGATGTTGAAGCAGAGTGCTGGTTACCCAAAAATGCAAGATCAAGCAGATACTACACTGGGCAGGGGGTTGGACTAGATGGTCTGTATGGCCCCTTCCAACTCTATGATTCTATGATTTTAGAGATAGACATACTGCATTCCTCTCTGAAGACAAGGGATCCCTGTCTGTCTTCCTGTGATGTCACTTTCTGGGGCTCATTGCTGGCCACATGTCTGTGCAGTCCCCATCAACCTGTGAAAACCAAAGACCTTGTGGCTCCTTGACTTTTTACACATTGCTGTGACCTGATTGCATGAAAGCGCTGAAGCCTCTTCTCCACCTATACTCTAGTCCAAATTAGTTACTGCCCATGTGGGAACTGAAGTGAACCCTCAACTCCCACTTGTTACTCAAAGCCCACTTGTGTACTCCAGAATGCGAGAATCTGCTTCAAGTTGGTTTGCTAACTGAGGGCCAAGCTACACATGACGAATGACACTTGAACGGCAAGTGGATTGAGTGGAGTGCAAGTGAACAGGGAGAAATACACTTGCCGTTCAAGTGTCATTCGTCATGTGTAGCTTGGCCCTGAGTTGGGAAATTCCTGTAGATTTAAGGTGGTGGAATGTACCTAGGGAGGGCAGGAGCTGGGAAGGGGTGGGACCTGAGCAGGGAATTATGCTGTAGAGACCACCCTCCAAACCAGGGCCTTTAAAATCACTGCCCTCTTTCCCATCCTATCAACCAAACTCTTATTCACTCAGAGAAAGAGCAAGGTTACTCCCCTCACACACACACACACAAAAAATTCCATAACATTTTGATAAAACTCAAATTCAGAACGAGAGCTCTCCTGTACAATAGTTAATGCTTCCTGTGTCATGCTTCCTTCTCTCCACTTGATGGCACTCGAGAACATTCTCAGGGCCAAGCTACACATGACGAATGACACTTGAACGGCAAGTGGATTGAGTGGAGGGCAAGTGAACAGGGAGAAATACACTTGCTGTTCAAGTGTCATTCGTCGCTTGTAGCTTGGCCCACAGATAGACTGTTGTTTTCTTTTTCCTGATAACTACAAAGTCTCAGCTTCTGACTTGCCGACAGTGAGAACCAACAGCATACACAGTTGGGGACTTTGTTAAGCTTGAGAAGGAACAACTCCCCCCCCCCCATTTGTGCATTTAAGAACCATCTGACAGGAGGTATATACCCCAGCAAGAGCGTCCATATCTTTTGGAATGATCTTCAGAACCGGGTCAGCTCTATGGAGGCACCTCTTTGGACTACTTTTCCTAAGTAAGTGGAACAATCATAGAATTCCTGCATCTAGTCAAGGACAGCCGGACTGTTCTACTCTCCATAATTGTTCTCGCACTTTCTCATATTTGTTTAACCATCACTGCTGATAGTGAGAGCAGCAGCAGCAACTACTGCTTCCTTTACTACAACTGTTACTATGAAGAGTTGTAATTTTACAATAACTAACACCACTAATAACAGAAAGTAACAATAATTCCAGAATCAGGTTTATAAGAACATTCTTACTAGCATTTGTACTATTACTAGTAGCATGAAAATGAGTAGGGTTCCTGCTCATTATTATTAAATCTTGATTACTATTTCATGCAACTAATAAAGTTAATATGACAAGGAAGATGGTTGCAAAGAATTAGAAGATTAATATGTATTGGTGGGGGGAGAGAGAGAGAGAAAGAGAGAGAAAAGGAGCGAGATAAACTAGAGAAGAGATGGATGGGTGGATGGGTGGGTGGATGAGTTAGATGACTGATAGGGAGGAAAAAATGGCCAGAGAAAAATGAGAATGACAAGAACAAATTTAGGAAACTCACAAATGTGGCAAGAAAACTCACTGATGTATGCCTCTGCTTTATTCCAGATCTGGGAATCAATGCACAGATTTCTCAGCCCACTGAAGTCTCCGTCTCTTTCGGAGGGACAGCACAGATCCCTTGCAATTATAGCGTAACAAATGGTGGACTCTATTGGTATAAGCAGAGCCACGGCGTGGCCCCTCTCTTAATCATCAATGGCTTCAGTAAGACTGAGACAAAAGGACGCTTGACGATGGAGATTGGCAGCAAATTCACAAATCTCTCCATCAGCAAGGTGGAGATGGAAGACGCTGCCGTCTACTACTGTGCTGTGAGTGACACAGTGGTGAGAAACACGAGGGGAGCTGAACAGAAACTGGCAGGGGGCGTGGCTTGTTCAGGTCCTTCCCCTTCATGAATGCTTGTCACATCATCAAGGCTTGCATCTGTAAGAGAGGCTGGGACTCACACATGTCATCACCTTTTGCTTTCTCCTCCAAAAGTTTACTGCTAAGTGCTTTGTGCAGTGATGAGCAAACGAAGATGCCTAGCCTTACGGCAGGCGAGACTGTTGGTGTCTCTAGCTAAGGGCCAAGCTACAAGTGATGAATCACACTTGAACGGCAAGTGAACAGACTCACGTGTATTCCTCCCTGTTCACTTGCGCTCCACTTGCCCTCCACTTGATAGTGATCGAGTGGAGGGCAAGTGGAGCGCAAGTGAACAGGGAGGAATACACGTGAGTCTGTTCACTTGCCAGGCACTTGTAGCTTGGCCCTAAGTGTTGCCTCCTCCTATGATACTCACTTAGTAGCTCGGAAGCCACTTGTTGCTCTTGGTCAGGCCACCTGTGGAATTTCTTCTCACTGTGCCTCAATGTGCACCCCACCCCCCGCCATATGTTTCAGGAAAGCAAAACAAATGCAGCTACCTTATACTTAACCAAACAATCGGTCTGTCAAAGTCACTATTGTTTACTGGGCCTGGCAGCAGCTCTCCGGGGTCTCAGAGAGAGGTCTTGTACATCTCTTACAACATGATCTTCTTATCTGTAGATGCTGGGGATTGAATCGAGTTGCCAGCTCTAGGTTGGGAAATACTTGGAGATTTGGGGCATGGAGAGGATAGACTTTGGGAGGGGAGAGACATTAGCAGGGTATAATGCCTTAGAGTGCCCCCTCCAAAGTACTCATTTTTTTCAGTGGAACTGATCTTGGTAACCTGGATATCGGTTGTAATTCCAGGCACTCTCCAGCCACCACGTGGAGGATGGCAACCCTATATAATGAACCTGGGACCTCTGGCATGCAAAGCGGATGTTGCCCCATGAAGCCAGATCTCCTCAGCACAATCAATAGGATATAGCCAAGCTGCCGTTTCTTACCTCTTCTGTCCTTGCGGCATCTCCAAAAGCTACACAAAACTTCAGTCCTAGTCTAGAAAGGAACAGATCAGTTATGATTAGAGGTGGGCACAGACTGGGAAAACCCCATGGACCACCGGCCTGTGGTCTGTCAATTCTCACCAATGAAGGATCACAAACTTTAAACAGATCAGCGCTGGTTTGCAGACCAGTTCATCAGTTCTGTCTGTCAGTTCTGGCAGTTTGTGGACCAGTCGCGGCAGTTTGCATACCAGTTGCTGCAGTTTGCAGACCAGTCTGTCAGTTCTGGCAGCCCTGGCTTCACCCCCTACATACCCAGAGAGCTCAAGCTCACAGGGAATCTTCACTAGCCTCTCCTCTAGCCATCCTCCAAGTTTAGTCAAGATTGCGTTTTGGACATCCGAGTTACAGACCCCCAAAGCAGCCACCTCCAGGAAACTTCCAGTAGATACTAAGAGTCACAAATGCCAATTGATTTGCATTGGCTAGCAGTACCAAAAAGTTGCAATGAGGCAAAATCAAACAGAAAACGGTGGCAGAAGAGCCCCCTCACTCACCACACAGACACCTTCCCAATCGTTGCCTAGGGAATTAATTCTTGCTCCTTGCTCCATAGAGCAGAATGGGAGCTCTCTGACTGGCAGCCAGAGCTGCCTATCAAGTTTTTAAGGGCTGCAAAAGGGCAGCGGACGTCCTCTCCCTTGCCTAGGGAATTGATAGATTGGTGCCAGGATGTCTGGATTCATGGACCACAGACCAATGGACTGGCCCAAACAGACAAAAATTAGTGAAAATGTGAGTTCCATGAATCACGTATTCGTGAACCATGAACCGGGCCAGACCGTATTAAATTTAGGTCTGTTTTCCAGACTGTGCCCACTTCTACTTATGATCACAATGGTGTTAATGAAGGTTTAAAAAGATGTTAGAAGCAGGGTGCTTGTTACCCAAAAATGCAAGATCAAGTAGAGATAGGTTTACTCCATTCCTCTCTGAAGACAGGGAATCCCTGACCCGCTCCCTGTGATGTCACTTCCTGGGGCTCATTGCTGGTCACATGCCTGCATATTTCCCCATCAACCAGTGAAAGCCAAAGACCTTCTGGCTTGCTTAGCTTTTAAAATGTTGGTCTGGCCTGATTGCATGCAAGTGCTGAAGTCCCTTCTCCACCTGCACTGCAGTTGTGACCCAAATCAGTCACCGCCCATGTGGGAATTAAAGTGAACCTTCACTCCTGACTGTTACACAGAGCCCACATGTGCACTCCAGAATGTGTGAATCTGTTTTAAGTCAGGTTACCAACTCCAGATTGGGAAATTACTGGAGATTTTGGTGGTAGATTGAGCCTAGGGAGGGCTGGATTTGGGAAGGAATGGGACCTCAGCAAGGAATTATACCATAGAGGCTACCCTCCAAAACAGGCTTTTTCTCCAGGGGAACTGATCTCTTTTGCCTGGAGATCAGTTATAATTCTAGTAGGTCAGCAGGCCATACCTGGAGGTTGGCACTCGTAGCTTCAAGGCAACATCTTGTTTGCATACAGGTAACTGCAAATGTATTGAGGGAGGGATTTAACCCTTTTCTCTTGTGTTTTTCCAGTCAAAATCATTGTACTCTTTCCACGCCTATCAACAAAGCTTGAATTTACTCACAGAAAGAGCAAGATTACACCCCTCTGTCTTTAAGAAAATGTTAAAAAAAAACTTGTGTAATGCTTTTGTTAAAAATAAAATCAGCATCGGGGTCTCCACCCTGTACAATAGACACTGTGGCATATCGACTGCATATTCTTCTCGCCACTTGATGGCACTTGAGAGCATTCTTTTCTCAAATAGGCTGCAGGTCCCCAGCTGGAGCCCCCCCCCCCCACACACACAGACAGTTTGATGGCAACCACAAAGTCTCGGCTTCTGACTTGCAGACGGTGAGAACAATGAATAGCACACACAGTTGGAGAATTTGTCAAGATTGAGAAGGAACAACCCCCTCCCCTCTTTGTGTTTTTTAGAACCATCTGCTAGGAGGAATACACCCCCGCTGGAGCATCTGTGTCTCTCAGGATGGTCTCAAGAACCGGGTCAGCTCCGTGGAGGCACCTCTTGGGATTACTTTTCCTAAGTAAGTGGAGCAAGCATAGAATTCCTGCTGCTAGTCAAGGATAGCCGGACAGTTCTACTCTCTGTAACTGTTCTCTGAGAGCAGAACCACAAGTGACAAAAGGCACAGGTTGGACACTTGTCAGCTTCCCTCAAGTTTTGATGGGAAATGTAGGCATCCTAGTCTTGCAGCTTGACTCTGAATGCTGTCCAATGGACTTTTCAACTGTCACTTGTCCAACATTCCGCCAAGCTGCCTACATTTCCCGCCAAAACTTGAGGGAAGCTGACAAGGGTCCAACCTGTGTCATTTGTCACTTGTGATTCTGCTCTCACTTTCTCATTCCACTCAGTAGTCTGTCTCTTACATTCAGTTAAGCATCAATGCTGGTAGTGAGAGCAGCAGCAGAAACTACTGCTTCCTCTGCTAGAACTTTTATTATGAAGAGTCGTAATTTTACAATAACGAACACCACTAATAACAGAAAGTAACAATAGTTGTAGGATTAGGTTTATAAGAAAATGCTTACTAGCATTTCTGCTATTACTACTAGCATGAGGGTTCCTGCTCATTATTATTAAGTCTTGATTACTATTACATGCAAGTAATAAAGTTAATATGACATGGATGGATGGTCATACAGAATTAGAAGATGAATATGTATTGGTGGGGGTAGAGAGAGAGAGAGAAAGGGAGGGAGATAAATTAGAGAATGGATGGATGGATGGATGGATGAGTTAGATGATTGGTAAGGAGGAAAGAATGGCCAGAGAAAGACGAGAATGAAAAGAACAAAAATAGGTGACTCACAAATGCCACAAGAAAACTGACTGATTTATGCCTCTGCTTTATTCCAGACCTCAGAATCAATGCACAGATTTCTCAGCCTGCTGAAGTGTCCGTCTCTTTGGGAGGGACAGCACAGATCCCCTGCAATTATAGCACAGTAAGCAATGGACTCTATTGGTATAAGCACGGACGTGGCCTGGCCCCTCTCTTAATCATCAATGGCTTCAGTAAGACTGAGAAAAAGGGACGGTTGACAATGGAGATTGACAGCAAATTCACAAATCTCTCCATCAGCGAGCTGGAGACAGAAGACGCTGCCGTCTACTACTGTGCTGTGAGAGACACAGTGGTGAGAAACACGAGGGGAGCTGAACACAAACTGGCAGGGGGTGTGGCTTGCTCAGGTCATTCCCCTTCATGAATGCTTGACACACAATTGGCGATTGCATCCACCTGTGTAATATCTTAGCACGTTTCCTCAATATGACCCTTGCCATATATTGCAGGAACATCGGATTGAACCTGGGATTTTTGCCATTTATGTTTGTTTGATTGTTGTTTACAGTCAACGACCATTAAGAACCATCAACAACCATTGCGACAGTCTTAAATTCCAGTATATTAAATATGAGATATCAAATACCTCATAGAATTTAAAATACACCTTTAAAAGCATTAATATCGTTAGTATCCTACCAAAATTGTATGACTTTGTTGCTTGCGGTGAGCTTTTATCATATAAGCACAAACTTGGCTGTAAGCTGGAGATAGCTGGACTTTCATCTGTTAAAGGTTTCTCCAAGCAGGTTTTATCTGCATAAACTGTTGGTCTGTCAAGAAGGGGAGAAATAATCTTGTCTCGAAATTCCTTGCAAAAAGGACTATGAAAAAAATAAAACAAAACATGTTTCAGGGATTCCACTTTTGGAACGCTTGACATTCAAGTTGGATGCTCTACAACTGAGCAACAGTCTCCTCAATGCAATCAAGAGACTACAGCCAAGCTGCCAATTCTTGCATCTTCTGTCCTTTAAGCATCTCCAAAATCTACACAAAACTTCAGTCCGAGTCTAGAAGAAGGTGTTATTCTAAAAGTCTCTAAGGATACAAGTTTCATCGCTAGAATTGCAATTGCCAATGGTCTTAGTACTTTTTATTATGCTTGATCTTTTCACAATTACATCTCATCCTGTTATCTTACTGTGGAGTCAGGGCCTGCCCTCCCTTGCTTTTAGATTCATAGGATAACCAATATGAGAATAGATCGCTTATGATCACAAGGGTGTTTGTGAAAGTTTAAAAACATGGTGCCAAATCACGAAGAGAGAGGATTTCTCCATCCCTCTCTGAAGACAGGGGGTCCAGGACGAATTCCCTGAGATGTCACTCCCTGGGGCTCATTGCAGGTCCATTCCCGGACAACTAGTTTGAGCCAATGACTTTTTGGCTTCTTTAGATTTTGATTGCGTGCAAATGCTGACGTGACTTCTCCACCTTCAGGGCAATGCTGATCCAAATCAGTCACCATCTATGTGGGAATTGAGGTGAACCCTCCACTCACACCTGACTGGCACACAGACCCAATCTGTGCACTCCAGAATGTGTGAATCTGCTTCAAGTTGGGTTGCCAAATCAAGCAGGGAAATTCCTGAAGATTTTGGTGGTAGAATGGGCTTGTGCAGGGTAGGATTTGGGGAAGGGTGGGACCTCATTAGGGTATTATCCCATAGAGGCTCCCTTCCAGAGCAGGCAATTTCTGCAGGGGAACTGGTTTCCTTTTGCCTGAAGATCAGTTGTAATTCTGGGAGATCAGCAGGCCTTACCTGGAGGCTGGCACCCCGAGCTTCAGGGCAACTTCTTGGCTGCACACAAGTAACTGCAAATTTGTTGAGGGGAGGAGGTTGTTGGAGGAGGGGAGGAGGTTTCCTCTTGTGTGTTTTGCAAACCAAAGTCATTGCCCTTTCCACCCTCCTATTAACCAACCATGTATTTAACTCAGAGAAAGAGTAAGGTTACACCCACTCCCCCTGTAAAAGTGTAAAAAACCCAACCACCTTTCTGTCACATCTTGATAAAAAAAACAAATTCAAAATCAGAGCTCTATTGTACAATAGGCAGTGAGACAGACACCTGATATCGTGCCTTTTTCTCTCCACTTGATGGCACTTGAGAGCATTCTTTTCTTATCGTGCAAGTCCCCAACTGAGTTTCTTTCCTGACCATCTGAGGGCAACCACATAGTCTCAGTTTCTGACATGCAGACGGTGAGAACAACAAACAGCATACACAGTTGGAGAATTTGTTAAGCTTGAGAAGGAACAACTTTTTCCTCCTTTGTACCTTTTTAGAATCATCTGCTATGAGGAACACCACAGCAAGAGCATCTGTGTCTCTCAGGATGGTCTCAAGAACCTGGTCAGCTCCATGGAGGCACCTCCTTGGACTCCTTTTCCTAAGTAAGTGGAGCAAACGTTGCAGAATTTTCGCTGCTCGTCAAGGATAGCCCGAAAATTCTACTCTCCATAACTGTTCCCACACTTTCTCATTCCACTCAATAGCCTGTCTCTTATATTCAGTTAACCATCAATGCTGGTAGTGTCAGCACCAGCAACTATAGCTTCCCAATCTCTACTTCAACTGTTACTGTGAGGAGTTGCAGTTCTACAACAACTAACACCACCAGTCACAGAAAGTAATAATACCAGTAGGATTAGGTTTGTAAGAATATTCTAATCGTTCCACTAATACCTGTGGCATAAATATTAGTTGGTTTGCTTCTCATTATTATTACATCTCGATTACTATTACATGCATTTAATAAAGAAAATATAAGGATGGATGGTTATCCAAAATTAGAAGATTAATACATATTGGTGGAGAGAGAGAGAGAGACAGTAGAGAAGAGATGGATGGGATGACTGGTAAGAAGGAAAGAATGGCCAGAGAAAGACGAGAATGAAAAGAACAAAAATAGGTGACTCACAAATGCAAAAAGAAAACTCACTGATTTAGGCAATTGCTTTATTCCAGATCTCGGAATCAATGCGCAGATTTCTCAGCCCGCTGAAGTCTCCGTCTCTTTGGGAGGGACAGCACAGGTCCCCTGCAATAATAGCATAGCCAACACTGGACTCTATTGGTATAAGCACGGACGTGGCGTGGCCCCTCTCGTAATCATCAATGGCTACAGTAAGACTGAGACAAAAGGACGGTTTACTATGGAGGTCGACAGTTCCAGGACGTTCACAAAGCTCTCCATCAGCAAGGTGGAGGTGGAAGACGCTGCAGTCTACTACTGTGCTGTGAGAGACACAGTGATGGGAAATGCGAGGGGAGCTGAACAGAAACTGGCAGGGGGAGTGACTCGCTCAGGTCCTCTCCCCTTCAAGCATGCTTGTCGCACAATCAGGGATTGCATACATAAGAGATGCTGTGATTCACCCATTTCATCACCTTTTGCTTTCTCCTCAAAAGACTTTCTGGTAAGTACTTTTTGAATACAAAGCTGCCTTATGCCGAGTGAGATCCTCCTTGGTACAGCTAGTGAAGGGGTTCTTGGTCATGCCGCCTGTGTAACATCTTAGCACGCTTCCTCAGTATGACCCTTGCCATATATTTCAGGAACATAGGCTCGAACCTGGGATTTTTGCCATTTATGTTTGTTTGATTGTTGTTTACAGTCAACAACCATTAAGAACCATCAACAACAATTACAACAGTCCTGTATTCCAGCATATAAAAGATGAGATATCAAATATATCATAGAATTTAAAATACGTCTTTAAAAGCATTAATATTATGAATATCCTACCAAAAGTGAGGGAGCAATAGGTCTCTATGTATGACGTTGCTTGCTGTGAGCTTTTATCATATAAGCACAAACGTGGCTATAAGCTGGAGATAGTTGGATTTTCATCTGTTAAAGGATTTTCATCTGTTAAAGGTTTCTCCAAGCAGGTTTTATCTGTGTAAACTGTTGGTCTGTCAAGAAGGGGAGAAATAATCTTGTCTTGAAATTCCTTGCAAAAAGGACTATAAAAAATAAAACAAAACATGTTCCAGGGATTCCACTTTTGGAACGCTTGACATTCAAGTTGGATGCTTTACAACTGAGCAACAGTTTCCTCAATGCAATCAACAGGCTACAGCCAAGCTGCCAATTCTTGCGTCTTCTGTCCTTTAAGCATCTCCAAAATGTACACAAAACTTCAGTCCGAGTCTAGAAGAAGGTGTTATTCTAAAAGTCTCTAAGGATACAAGTTTCATCACTAGAATTGCAATTGCCAATGGTCTTAGTACTTTTTATTACCCTTGATCTTTTCACAATTACATCTCATCCTGTTATCTTACTGTGGAGTCAGGGCCTGCCCTACCTTGCTTTTAGATTCATAGGATAACCAATAAGAGAACAGATTGCTTATGATCACAAGGGTGTTTGTGAAAGTTTAAAAAGATGGTGCCAAATCAAGAAGAGAGAGGATTTCTCCATCCCTCTCTGAAGACAGGGGATCCAGGACGAATTCCCTGAGACGTCACTCCCTGGGGCTCATTGCAGGTCACATGTCTGCACCATTCCCTGACAACTAGTTTGAGCCAATGACTTTGTGACTTCTTTAGATTTTGATTGTGAGCAAATGCTGATGTGACTTCTCCACCTTCAGGGCAATGCTGATCCAAATCAGTCACCATCTATGTGGGAATTGAGGTGAACCCTGCACTCACACCTGACTGGCACACAGACCCAATCTGTGCACTCCAGAATGTGTGAAACTGCATCAAGTCGGGTTCCCAACTTCAAGCAGGGAAATTCCTCAAGATTTTGGTGGTAGAATGGACTTGTGTAGGGTAGGATTTGGGGAAGGGTGGGACCTCATTAGGGTATTATCCCAAAGAGGCGCCCCTCCAGAGCAGGCAATTTCTGCAGGGGAACTGGTCTCCTTTTGCCTGAAGATCAGTTGTAATTCTGGGAGATCAGCAGGTCTTACCTAGAGGCTGGCACCCCTTGCTTCAGGGCAACTTCTTGGCTGCACACAAGTAACTGCAAATTTGTTGAGGGGAGCAGGTTGTTGGAGGAGGGGAGGAGGTTTCCTCTCGTGTGTTTTGCCAACCAAAGTCATTGCCCTTTCCCCCCTCCTATTAACCAACCATGTATTTAACTCAGAGAAAGAGCAAGGTTACACCCACTCCCCCTGTAAAAGTGTAAAAAACCCAACCACCTTTCTGTCACATCTTGATAAAAAAAACAAATTCCAAATCAGAGCTCTATTGTACAATAGGCAGTGAGACAGACACCTGATATCATGCCTTCTTCTCTCCACTTGATGGCACTTGAGAGCATTCTTTTCTTAGCGTGCAAGTCCTCAACTGAGTTTCTTTCCTGACCATCTGAGGGCAACCACATAGTCTCAGTTTCTGACTTGCAGACGGTGAGAACAACAAACAGCATACACAGTTGGAGAATTTGTTAAGCTTGAGAAGGAACAACTTTTTCCTCCTTTGTACCTTTTTAGAATCATCTGCTATGAGGAACACCACAGCAAGAGCATCTGTGTCTCTCAGGATGGTCTCAAGAACCTGGTCAGCTCCATGGAGGCACCTCCTTGGACTCCTTTTCCTAAGTAAGTGGAGCAAACGTTGCAGAATTTTTGCTGCTCGTCAAGGATAGCCCGAAAATTCTACTCTCCATAACTGTTCCCACACTTTCTCATTCCACTCAATAGCCTGTCTCTTATATTCATTTAACCTTCAATGCTGGTAGTGTCAGCACCAGCAGCTATAGCTTCCCAATCTCTACTTCAACTGTTACCGTGAGGAGTTGTAATTCTACAACAACTAACACCACCAGTCACAGAAAGTAACATTAGCAGTAGGATTAGGTTTGTAAGAATATTCTAATCGTTCTACTATTACCTGTGTCATAAATATTAGTAGGTTTGCTTCTCATTATTATTACATCTTGATTACTATTACATGCATTTAATAACGTAAATATGATAAGGATGGATGGTTATCCAAAATTAGAAGATTAATATATACTGGTGGAGTTAAAGAGAGAGACAGAGATGGATGGGATGGGATGACTGGTAAGAAGGAAAGAATGGCTAGAGAAAGATGAGAATCAAACGAATAAAAATAGGTGACTCACAAATGCAAAAAGAAAACTCACTGATTTAGGCAATTGCTTTATTCCAGATCTCGGAATCAATGCGCAGATTTCTCAGCCCGCTGAAGTCTCCATCTCTTTGGGAGGGACAGCACAGGTCCCCTGCAATAATAGCATAGCCAACAATGGACTGTATTGGTATAAGCACGGGCGTGGCGTGGCCCCACTCGTAATCATCAATGGCTACAGTAAGACTGAGAAAAAGGGACGCTTGACGATGGAGATTGACAGTTCCAGGACGTTCACAAAGCTCTCCATCAGCAAGGTGGAGGTGGAAGACGCTGCAGTCTACTACTGTGCTGTGAGCGACACAGTGATAGGAAATGCAAGGAGAGCTGAACAGAAACTGGCAGGGGGAGTGGCTTGCTCAGGTCCTCTTCCCTTCAAGCATGCTTGACACACAATCAGGGATTGCATCCATAAGAGATGCTGTGATTCACCCATTTCATCACCTTTTGCTTTCTCCTCAAAAGACTTTCTGGTAAGTGTTTTTTTAATACAAAGCTGCCTTATGCCAAGTGAGATCCTCCTTGGTACAGCTAGTTAAGGGGTTCTTGGTCATGCCACCTGTGTAATATCTTAGCAAGCTTCCTCAGTACGACCCTTGCCATATATTTCAGGAACATAGGATTGAACCTGGGATTTTTGCCATTTATGTTTGTTTGATTGTTGTTTACAGTCAACGACCATTAAAAACAATCAACAACCATTACAACAGTCCTAAATTCCAGTATATTAAAAATGAGATATCAAATACCTTATAGAATTTAAAATACATCTTTAAAAGCATTAATATCATTAATATCCTACTAAACGTGAGGGAGCAATAGGTCTCCATGTATGACCTTGTTGCTTGCTGTGAGCTTTTACCATATAAGCACAAACTTGACTATACGCTGGAGATTGTCGGATTTTCATCTGTTAAAGGTTTCTCCAAGCAGGTTTTATCTGTGTAAACTGTTGGTCTGTCAAGAAGGGGAGAAATAATCTTGTCTCGAAATTCCTTGCAAAAAGGACTATAAAAAATAAAACAAAACATGTTCCAGGGATTCCACTTTTGGAACGCTTGACATTCAAGTTGGATGCTCTACAACTGAGCAACAGTTTCCTCAATGCAATCAACAGGCTACAGCCAAGCTGCCAATTCTTGCGTCTTTTGTCCTTTAAGCATCTCCAAAATGTACACAAAACTTCAGTCCGAGTCTAGAAGAAGGTGTTATTCTAAAAGTCTGTAAGGATACAAGTTTCATCGCTAGAATTGCAATTGCCAGTGGTCTTAGTACTTTTTATTACCCTTGATCTTTTCACAATTACATCTCATCCTGTTATCTTACTGTGGAGTCAGGGCCTGCCCTCCCTTGCTTTTAGATTCATAGGATAACCAATAAGAGAACAGATTGCTTATGATCACAAGGGTGTTTGTGAAAGTTTAAAAAGATGGTGCCAAATCACGAAGAGAGAGTATTTCTCCATCCCACTCTGAAGACAGGGGGTCCAGGACGAATTCCCTGAGATGTCACTCCCTGGGGCTCATTGCAGGTCACATATCTGCACCATTCCCTCCCAACTAGTTTGAGCCAATGACTTTGTGATACCTCTATGGGATAATACTAGGGTATTATCCCATAGAGGCTCCTCTCCAGAGCAGGCAATTTCTGCAGGGGAACTGATCTCCTTTTGCCTGAAGATCAGCTGTAATTCTGGGAGATCAGCAGGTCTTACCTGGAGGCTAAATAAAGGTGGTCAAAAGACCATTGGGAAGAAAAATTCCACAATACTATAGTGCAACAGTTTATAAATCTTTTCAAGTGATTTTAGCAATAATACATGATTACATCATATTACATATCATTTCTCATATCATTTTTCAGCAATCTTATCATTCATAATACACAGAAACAAGAGTCCTCTGCAAGACGGCAATCTTTAAAGACTCAAAATAACGTGTCTTCTTTAACTTTTTTCTTTTTTCCTTTTTTCAAATTTTTCAAAAGCCAAGATGGAAAGGTACGTGGCTGGTCCAGAGATGAAAGTTGGAAAGCCCAGCGGTGCCTGGAACTAAGATTGGCAGATTTTCCTATAGTTCTTTGTCCATAAGGACTTCCTCAGGGGCAACCAGCTATTTCCGTACACAGTTGCATAATATACGCGCCGAAAGAACACCCATGGACGTGGAGAGAATCCTAGGCAATTTCTCCAGGGGAACTGGTCTTCTTTTGCCTAAAGATCAGTTATAATTCTGGGAGATCAGCAGGCCTTACCTAGAGGCTGGAACCCCTTGCTTCAGGGCAACTTCTTGGCTGCACACAAGTAACTGCAAATTTGTTGAGGGAAGGAGGTTGTTGGGTTTAACACTTTCATCTTGTGTGTTTGGCCAGCCAAAGTCATTGCCTTCTTTCCCCTCCTATTAACCAAGCATGTATTTAACTCAGAGAAAGAACAAGGTTACATTAACTCCCCCTGTAAAAATGTAAAAAAAACAACCACCTTTCTGTAACATGTTGATAAAAATCAAATTCCAAATCAGAGCTCTATTGTACAATAGGCAGTGAGACAGACACCGCGCAAAACGTCGCGCAAAACTCGCGCGAGAAAACGCGATATTTCGCGTTTTCCCCGGCAAGATCCGCGACGTTGCGGCATGGAGCGGCTGCAGGTAAGCCGTCTGGAAACGGCCCTGATATCGTGCCTTCTTCTCTCCACTTGATGGCACTTGAGAGCATTCTTTTCTTAGCGTGCAAGTCCCCAACTGAGTTTCTTTCCTGACCATCTGAGGGCAACCACATAGTCTCAGTTTCTGACTTGCAGATGGTGAGAACAACGAACAGCATACACAGTTGGAGAGTTTGTTAAGCTTGAGAAGGAACAACTTTTTCCTCCTTTGTACCTTTTTAGAATCATCTGCTATGAGGAACACCACAGCAAGAGCATCTGTGTCTCTCAGGATGGTCTCAAGAACCTGGTCAGCTCCATGGAGGCACCTCCTTGGACTCCTTTTCCTAAGTAAGTGGAGCAAACGTTGCAGAATTTTCGCTGCTCGTCAAGGATAGCCCGAAAATTCTACTTTCCATGACTGTTCTCGCACTTTCTCATTCCACTCAATAGCCTGTCTCTTATATTCATTTAACCATCAATGCTGGTAGTGTCAGCACCAGCAACTATAGCTTCCCAATCTCTACTTCAACTGTTACTGTGAGGAGTTGCAGTTCTACAACAACTAACACCACCAGTCACAGAAAGTAATAATACCAGTAGGATTAGGTTTGTAAGAATATTCTAATCGTTCCACTATTACCTGTGGCATAAATATTAGTTGGTTTGCTTCTCATTATTATTACATCTTGATTACTATTACATGCATTTAATAAAGAAAATATAAGGATGGATGGTTATCCAAAATTAGAAGATTAATACATATTGGTGGAGAGAGAGAGAGAGACAGTAGAGAAGAGATGGATGGGATGACTGGTAAGAAGGAAAGAATGGCCAGAGAAAGACGAGAATGAAAAGAACAAAACTATGTGACTTACAAATGCAAAAAGAAAACTCACTGATTTAGGCAATTGCTTTATTCCAGGCGTTGGAATCAATGCGCAGATTTTTCAGCCCGCTGAAGTCTCCGTCTCTTTGGGAGGGACAGCACTGATCCCCTGCAATAATAGCATAGCCAACGATCGACTCTATTGGTATAAGCACGGGCGTGGCGTGGCCCCTCTCGTAATCATCAATGGCTACAGTAAGACTGAGACAAAAGGACGCTTGACGATGGAGATAGACAGTTCCAGGACGTTCACAAAGCTCTCCATCAGCAAGGTGGAGGTGGAAGACGCTGCCGTCTACTACTGTGCTGTGAGCGACACAGTGATAGGAAATGCGAGGGGAGCTGAACAGAAACTGGCAGGGGGAGTGGCTTGCTCAGGTCCTCTTCCCTTCAAGCATGCTCGTCGCACTGCCAAAACTTGCATCCTAAAGAGATACTGTCTGTGACCCACAGTTTTCATCACCTTTTGCTTTCTCCTCCCGAAGCTTACTGGTAACTACTTTCTGCAGTGATGAGTGTACCAATCTGCCTTATGCCAAGGGAGACCCTTGGTGCAGCTAACACTAACTGTTGCCTACTCCCGTGACACTCACTTAATGGCTCGGAAACCTGTCTTGCCATGTCCCCTGTATATCTTCTGAGCACTGTTGCTCAATATGGCCCCTGCCCTGTGTTTCAGGAAAGCAAACACTGAACCTGCCTCATATCCAATAAAACCAAGGCCACTATTGTCCACTCAGCCTGGAAGCAGCTCTTCAGGGTCTTAGGTCGAAGTCTTTCATTTGATCCTTTTTAACTGGAGATGCTGGGGATTGAACTTGGGGACCTTGTGAGTGCCAAGTAGGGGCTCCATCACTGAGCCATGGCCCTTCTCATTGAGCCAGTTTGGTGTAGTGGTTAAGGGTGCGGGACTCTAATCTGGAGAGCCGGGTTTGATTCCCCACTCCTCCGCTTGAAGCCAGTTGGGTGGCCTTGGGTCAGTCACAGCTTCTTGGAGCTCTCTCAGCCCCACCCACCTCACAGGGTGTTTTGTTGTGGGAATAATAATGACATACTTTGTAAACCACTCTGAGTGGGCATTAAGTTGTCCTGAAGGGCGGTATATAAATCAAACGTTATTATTATGATATTATTATTATGACAATGGTGGTAAACAAGTGGTTCCTACCTTGAAACAACTGCTGTAAGAAGAATGGTAAGCTGTGAGCCTCCCTGAAGTTCAGACCTTAAGCCAGGGGTGGAAGCAAACATGGCATTTTTTGTTGATTTTGTTTATGGAAATTAGGACTACGGCTTTCCATGAGCCATAGAGTGAATATCACTGGTCTACTCTGACTGGCAACAGCCAAATGGGTCAGATTAAGAAAGGTCTTTCCTAGAAGCTGCTATCTGAGGATCAAAACACACAGGACGCATGCACGAGTGTCAGAGCCTGCAAGGATCCCTGGGAATTGTAGTTAAAAAAAAACTAGCCACTTGATGTGAATCTCAGCTCAGTCGGGGAGAATCACAACTGGAGGGACATTCTCACACATACTCTCTCTTTCAAAAATCCTCAGGGAGCTCAGGACGGGGGTAGGAGAGGTTGGGAACGATGTATCAAGAGGCAGGAAAAAAGCCGAGGTGTTTTGCGAGTGAGAGAGAAACCCAGTCCCTTCTTCTTCTTCTGGCAGGGTTCGTCCTCACCCCGTCTCTAAGCTCTTGAAGGAAAACCAGCCAACTGGATTTTTCAAAGAGAGAATCTCTCTAGTCGAGTGGCTGTTCTTTGCAAGAAAATCCACTTCGCTCGGTTTTCCTCCAGTTTCTTGGAGAGGGGGAGGGTTAGACTACCACTCCCAGGGACCAATCAAGTGCTCTTCACTTGTGATTTGTCTTGTGTGTTTCCACTCTGAGATCCTTGAAGAAGCAATGATGAGGATTAAACCTGAGGTTTTCTTCATTGAAAGCACACGCACTTCCACAGAACCAGGGGCCCTCGCAAATTGGACAGCAGGTGTCACATATCAGGAACTCACAAGAAAACCTAGATTCTGAAGAAGAAATTCAGTCTGAATGAATTTAGGCCTATGGGATCCTCTAGTGCAGTGGTTCCCAAAGTGGGCAATACCGCCCCCTGGGGGGCACTGGAATGATCCAGGTGGGCGGTAGGAGCCTTGGGTGCAATTGGGGGGCATTGAATAAAAATAAGGGGGCGGCAGAAGCATAAAGAAAGAAGAATCCAGATTGAACCTATCTAAAGCAGCCTTTTCCCGCCTTTTCCTGGTCTTCCCTGGGATCAGGGAGGGAGGTGGAGGTGGAGAGGGGTCCCCCACTGCCAATCACAGCCATGCATTTGCAAATTGCACCCTTGTAAGGCTGGGCTACTGTGTCAGGGCTGCTGCTGGCTTCTGACTTCAGGCCTTCAGCTGCTGCCTTAGCCTGCCTGCCTTAGCCTGCCTGGCTGCGTGGATCGTGGTGGACTCTACCTGGACTGAAGAAGACATCTAAAAGGTAAGATCTGGGAGAAAACACATATGTTTTAAAGGAGAATATTAGTAAAAGTGTTATGCACAAACTTTGTGCCTTTGTGGTATCTCTCTTTCTCTTAGCCAAACCACAATGAAAAAAGACACTCCCGGAGTCCTGTCGAATTGAAGCAAATTAGATTGTTTAATTTAAACAATGGAGGAGCAGTTTACACCAGAGTAGATGGTCTCCTTGTGTGCAAAGCTCATCAAAGCTACAATAGAGGTGCAAAGCAATTAATACCCTCGGGTTAATTATAATAATATTACAATATTCTAATATTTGTTATCTTATTGGCTCGTAGTCCTTTGACACAGGTGTCTAGGGTTA
The DNA here is from genome assembly GCF_028583425.1 of Eublepharis macularius. Lineage (NCBI taxonomy): Eukaryota > Metazoa > Chordata > Lepidosauria > Squamata > Eublepharidae > Eublepharis > Eublepharis macularius. Next base: position 72,054,573 of record NC_072801.1, read on the forward strand.
GTTTGATTGGAAGACGCAAAGCTAGGTCAGCTACCTACCTGGGGGAATTTCAAAATTTGCAGTTCCTTATCTTGTCCTTCTGCCTGTTCCCTTAGGAAGGACACCTTCTGCCTCCTCTTTGCCCACCTCCCTTATGCCAATGTTACCTTCGCTGGCACCATGAAGTCTCATCTTGGCAGCCTTGGGGCCTTCAGATAACTGAGGTCCGTGGGCAGGAAGGAATGTTCCCCCACTTCTGCACTCTCTCCCTTTTGCAGCCCTGAGAGAGATAATGCCACAGGTGGCTGATCCAGCTTGCTGCATTAATCAGTTTTTACAAAAAGCTCTCTTGTATTGATTCCTGTTGGAATCCTATAGGATAATATAACATCTGTATAATATTTCTATAGGTGCATCTCTACAAGCAGTATATTGTTTAGTCCTCAGTTCTTACAGAGTTTTAGTGTACATTCTTCTTTGGTCTTCTTGTTTCAAGTGCCATATTCTTACAGGTTGCATTACAAATACTACAATGGCTCCTGAGCATAAAGAAAGTGCAAGGCATGTAATACTGAAAGGCACAGAAGTGGTATATAAAATCCCTTTCTTCAAATCCATATTCCTCAAAAGGACCTTTTAAATTAGTGCCCCTTTACTTTAGGTTGGGCAGCCTGCTTGGGGTGTGCAAATTTGTCACCGCATCTTTTTGTCCACTTCTTGAAGGTAGATTTCCAGGGGGGCGTTGAGTAATTTTTTTTCTGAAAAGGGGGTGGCAGGCCAAATAATTTTGGGAACCTCTGCTCTAGTGCATGGCAGTGTGGGGGTTAGATATTAATGTCATGTGGTGTTATATGTAATTATGATTTTCAGACACAGGGTGGAGCTGTTGAGCAAATGTGACTCATCCTTGTTGCTACAAGTCAAATTTCAAACCCTGATTTTTCTAAAGAGCACATGGAAATCCTGGCCACTAACCACATCCTTCAGTCAACCATCTCTCTACTTTTATGATACTTTTAAAAAATGCATATGAGAAAGGGGAAGGTGTCAGCTGCATCTCAGCATGTTTCACATACAAGAAGCACAAACCCCAGAAGAGCAGTCAGTCAATACAGTTCTGAGTCTACACCTGCCCAAAGCAGGAAGATGTGTCCTTCTTGGATTTTGGTTCTGGTAATCATGACAGTCTTGAGTAAGTAACTGTTATTTCTTCTTCCCTCCTCCCAACTTTATCCCCACCTCTCAGCTCTTGGAAACCTTTATTGCTCAAAAAAAATCCTTTAATCTGCATATTTCTTCTACCTCAAAAGCTCTGAATGCTTCCATAGCATTAATGGGACCTTGTAATATTCTCACATGGTGTTTATGAGCATGTGATAAATGCTTCTAATGCAGTGTAAAGTGGAGAATGGTTTTAAACATGCATCTGACGAAGAGAACTGTGATTCTCGAAAGCTTATGCTACAATAAAGTTGGTTAGTCTTAAAGGTGCTACTGGACTCTTTTTGATTTTGCTACTACAGACTAACACGGCTAACTCCTCTGGTTTTAAACTTGACATTCTTCATAAAGAGAGGCATAGCATTTGTAGTCCATAGTAGGGAATGGAAACTTCACTTTGAAGGCCCTTTTAGTGTCCATGGGTGAAAATGCCCTCTGTGTGATTACAGTGAATAGTTGCCACAGATGTCAGGAACAACACAAAAGAGGAATTTTGCACTTTTCACTTCTGCAGGTACGCTGAAGTGCCAAGAAGCACCTGCCAAAGGGCTCTTTTGAACAGAATTAAAGGTGTATATGATCAGAGGTCACCTTCGACTGTGATCAGCCTGTTAGCTTTTAGGGGAAGGAAAGAAAAAAATAAAAGAGTTAACCTTTCGTCCAATAAAAAGCAGGGGGGAACTGAATTACAGATACTACAAGACAATGTAGTGAATATGTGGAACACAACTAAAATCAGAAGCACGTAACTCGAGAGCTCTTCTGGAAATGTCTCTCTGTTCTTTCCCCTGCTCATCTAATATCCACCCTTCTGCCATTTTCTTCTCTACAGAAGGGAGTGTCGGACAGTCAGTGAACCAGTCTGAGGGCACTGTGACTGTCCTCCAAGGCAACTCCATTTTCCTTGAATGTAAATATAAACCATATTCCTCGCAAGACTACCCATTCTGGTACGTTCAGCATCCGGGCCGACCTCCCAAGCTCTTTCTGAGGGATTTGGGCAAAGATGGCTCAGAGGAAGGGGCTCGCCAGGGCTTTGAAGCCATTCGTGATCAAAACCTGAACACCTTCCACATGAGGAAACCCACCAGCCAGCTGAGCGATTCTGCCGTCTACTTCTGTGCTCTGAGTGACACAGTGAGGTTGGCTAGAAGAGACGCAGAGCAAAAACATGCAGGAAGCAGAATGGATTATTTAGAAGCATTCACAACAGGCAATTGCATGCAATCCTATACATAGTTTCTTGGGAGTAGCCACCATTGGTTTTAAAGAGGGTTACTTCTGAGTAAACATGTATAGGAACAGGACTCACAGAATTAGCGGCTTAGAGCCAACCATGAAATTCTGAAGTTTTAATGGTACAAATCTTGGGGAAAAGGCTTAGCAATTTCCTTGGTTTCCCACTGTAGACCCCCCATTCCCACCTATTTTGGGAGGGGCCACTACCAAATTTCAGTGGGCTGCAGTGGAAGAGGGAAACAGCAAAGTTTCATTTTATGAGGTCCACGGATGCTTGAAGACACGGCATTTGTCTTCACAACATTAATTTGAACACACAAACTTGCTCCTCTAATTTAACTCAGCATCTCTTCCTTCAAATGGTACCGTTTGAATGTCACAGAAATGGAAAGAACTAGAATTTAATCTAGTAGGTTACAGAGGTCTTCTGTAAGTTTTTTAATGCAGTGAAATATCAGAGTTATGCATTGAAACATTGTGCAAAGTTCAGGAGACACAGTTCAATATTTTCTGTCAAGCTGATAGAGACCAGGTGGCCGTCAAATACCTTCATTTGCAAGTCTCCAAATGCTGTTCACTGCAAAGATAACATGATGGACTAATATAGTGCCATGGTACTTCTCAAATCCTGTTGTTCCTAACCCATGATCAGAAACTGGGTTGGATGAGGCCTTGACTTGACTTTGGCCCAATGAAGACAATAAAATTTCTTCCAGATGGGTAGCCGTGTTTGGCTGTAGCAGTAGAAAACAGCAAGAATCTAGTAGCACCTATAAGACTAACAAAATTGATGGTAGGGGATGAGCTTTCTAAAGTCATGGCTCACTTCTTCAGATCTGAAGAAGTGCCTCATTCTTCATCTGAAGAAGAGAGCTGTGACTCACTGAAGCTCATACCCTGCCACAAATTTTGTTAGTCTTATAAGTGCTGCTGGATCCTTGTAAATTTCTTCTATCATCTAGAAAGAATGAGAGGGATAGGGAAATTGCTTTATACGGACCAGATCTAGATGAGATATTCATCACATTTCTATCTTTTTTTCCCCCTTTAAAAATTGTTATAGGTTCACTGGAAAGAGCTCAGAAGATCGATCAGCCAGGATCTGCTTCAGCCTTGGAGGGAGCAGCACACAATCTCAGTTGCAATCTCTCTTCAGTTACTAATCAAAAGATCCTCTGGTATCGACAGTTTTCTGGCCAAGGACCTCAGTATATCGCTGGTGCTTTCCCAGGCGACCCCAAGGAAAACGCTGAGCCAAAGAGCACGTTGCATTTTCCTACGGACAAGAAGTCCTCCACGCTCGTCCTCCACTGTATCACCCTGGCAGATGCTGCCGTGTACTTCTGTGCTCTGGGTGATGCACAGTGTGAAAGGGAGGGACTCTTGCTGTGCAATAACCCCACTCAAAGGCTGAGCAGAGAAGCAGTCGAAGCGGCCTGAAGTGGTGAAGGCAGAGGCAAGAGACTGGATGCAAAAAAAATCACACAACACTCAAAAGTAGGCATAATGCAGGCCTAAGAGTGTTGTCCTGTATTCTCTGGCACTCTTTGGCAAGCATAATTGCACTCATGTTAGAGGATTTTTTAAAAAAATTAAAAACTTTGCACAGTAGTAAAGAGTCCAGTAGCACCTTTAAGACTACCCAACTTTATTGTAGCATAAGCTTTCGAGAGCCACAGCTCTCTTTGTCAGATGCATCTTTACTATTTTGCTACTACAGACTAACATGGCTAACTCCTCTGGATCTATCGGCAGAACACAGTCATAGAAAGAAAACTTTGTTGTGCAGGCATCTCTGTTTGTGGGTTGCCGACTCCAGATTGGGAAAATTCTTAGAGATTTGAGCCTGGGGTTTGGGGAGGCCTGGAAATATTTTGGAATTACAACTGATTTCCAACGGTCAGTTCCCCTGTTGAAATTAACTACTTTGGAGGGTGGATTCTGTGGCATTCTACCCCACTGAGGTCTGTCCCGCCCATATTCTGCTATTTCCAGACTTTATCCTGAAATCTCAAGGACTGTCCCTACCTGGAATAGGCAACCCTAGATGCGAGGACAAACAGGGCAACATCTATCATAATAAATCACTGATAAACACTAATGTCAGAAAATCAACACAGATAAAACAACTTGCCTTCCTCTGCAGAGCAACCCCTGTCCTCCTTGCCGGATTTCCATCCAAGTAGTGATCTGGCTGACCTTGCTTAGATTCTGAGATCCAATTAGACTGGCCCATCCCATGCTGCCTTCCCATCTCTTACTTTGTATTACAGAGATGGATTGTCTAAATCATAACCAGCCTATACCTATGCCCACAAGAGGGCAGTGTTGTCACTTTAGATTTCATTCCAGGCTGCTACGGGATTGTCCATAAAGTGTATAGCCCCTTCAGCTGGTTTGCCATCTCTCTCCTTCATTAAACTCAGCCAATCTGGGCCGGTTCCACACGGCTTACCTTATTCTGCAAAATAGCGAAATCTCGCGTGAAATCTCGCGTGAAGACACTGTTATCGTGTGAGAAGATGCAATAACAGCATCTTCTCACGAGATTTCGTGCGAGATTTCGCTATTTTGCAGAATAAGGTAAGCCGTGTGGAAACGGCCATGATTTTTTAACCGCACAGTTGGAATGCAAGGCTCTCTATACTGGGCTGCTCTTGAAAACAACTCAGAAACTGCACAAATTCCAGAATGCAGCAGCCTGATTATTGTCAGCAGGTAGCCAATAGGAACATTCATTGCCTGTTTCAAAACAGCCGCATTGGCAGCCAATTTGTTTCTGAGAGCCAAGCTACAAGTGACGCCTTACACAGGTTGGACACTTGTCAGCTTACCTCAAGTTTTGATGGGAAATGTAGGCATCCTGGTTTTACAGCTTGGCTCTCCATTACAGCTGCAAGACCAGGATGCCTACATTTCCCATCAAAACTTGAGGTAAGCTGACAAATGTCCAACCTGTGTCAGGCGTCACTTGTAGCTTAGCTCTGAGTTCAGGGCACTGCTTATGACCTTCAAAGCCTTTCACCACTTTCAGAGTAAAAACACTGTCTACCTTTAATTAGAAATCCCTTATTGACTTCCTGTGTGAGACAAGAAAAAAATGAATTGACAATTTGTGGATTTGATTTCTAAGAAGATAAACTTGGGAAAAATAAATAGAAGGGGGGCAGTATTGAAAAGGTAAAATTTAGAGGTATTAAAACTACAAGTATAATGTGTGTAAAGATATGAAAGGTGTTGTAGAGGAAAATGGAAAACGAAATATGTATTATTTTTCTTTGTTTTTTTCTTTTAATTTTCATTTTTTCCCTCTTTCTTTCTATTCCTTTTTCTTTAATCTCTCTTTTCTCTGCCCTTTTATTGGGCTTTTAATCTTATTAATAAAATAAAAAGTAGTTTTTAAAAAGCCCTTCACTGTTTGAGACCCTTATATCGAGGGGTCAGTTCGTAGAAAAAGAGCTGGAGGAACTCATTAGCATAACTCATTAGCATATGCCACACCCCTTGATATCACCGGAAATGTGTCATTAGCATGACTGATTTGCATATGCCACACCCCCTGGCATCACCTATCCTGGTTGTTTTGGACCCAATCCTGGCCATTCAGAGCCGACATTGGACACAAAATGGCAAAAAGGGGCTGTAAGTGGCCCAAAAGGGGCCCAAAATGGTCAGGATCGGGCCGCTGTTGAGCGGGAGAGTGATCCACCACCCGTCAGAGGCCTGATCCAGGCCATTTCGGCCCCAATCCAGGCTGAAACGGGCCCAAAATGGCCGAGAGACAGGTGAGTGGGGCCACCTGTCATGTGACCTCGGGAACTACCGGAACTGTGTTCCTGTACATTCCCCCTCGAAATGAGCCCTGCTTATATCTGAAAGACCACATGTGCTCTAACTACTATCTTTAGGCTACCAGCTACCGGCTGTTTTCTCATTTAGAGTGGCTGGCATGACATCAACCAGAGCTGGGGCCTTTTTGGTGCTGGTTCCCTGTGTATGGGAAAGGCTCGCAGGTCAGATTGCCAACCTACAGGCGGGGCCTGGAGATCTTCTGGAATTACAACTCATCTCCAAATTACAGCAATCTGTTCCCTTGAAAAAAAATGGCAGCTCTGGAGGGTTGAGTCTATGGCATTACATAGCTGCTGAGCCACCTAAGCCCAAGATCCACCTCCCAATTCCTGGGAATTTCCCAACCCAGGGTTTACTCCCCTCAGAGGTGAGGTGAGCCTCCTCACTGGAGATCTTCAGGGGGCTCTTCTAGGCTTGGTACTAGCAGATTGTTGTGAGAATAATGATAATATGCTTTGTAAACCACTCTGAGTATGGCGTTAAGTTATCCTGAAGGGCAGTATATAAATCAAATGTTGTTGTTGTTTGCTGTGGAGGAGTAGGGCCAAGCTACACATGACAAATGACACTTGAACAGCAAGTGTATTTCTCCCTGTTCACTTGCCCTCCACTCAATCCACTTGCCGTTCAGGTGTCATTCATCATGTGTAGCTTGGCCCGTAGGAAGTATTTGGGTTTTTCTATTCCCTTTGGTTTTGACCTGTAATGTTCTGATTATGACTTGTAACTGCCTGGAGCCAAGAGGAAAGGTGGAGTATAAATATTTTAATAAAATTAGCAGCCATAAAATAATTGTGACCTCGGTTTCCTTTATCACCAATACTCCAGCCCTCCCTTGTCACATCCATGTTGCCCCCCCCTTCCCCCTGATGAATGACACGTGCTAGGGATGGCCCCTGCAATTCCCGTCCACTTCCTGCCACCCTCTTGAGTTTCATAAAGCCCTTCTGTGCCTTCAGAGTCAGACCCATACAAAGGAACTGAATAATTTTGCATGCCGAGCAGACAACATCAAAGCCACTATACTGAACACAGCAGAAAACCACAAGGTGGTTCAACCAAAATCGGAAGGAGGAAATCAAGGTCTTGTGTGGGGATTCAGACTTATGGTCTCTGCTGCAGAAGACAGGTTTTTACTAGTCAACTAGCGAAGACCTAAGAAGCATCAGGTTTACAGGGTAATTTACAATTCAAGGACAGGCTGGATCCAGGCACAAAGATTTCTCATCATGATCTTTGCATCAGTATTGATGGTGATAGTAGCTTTAACTTCAAGTGAGTAGCATTTTGGGGGGATACAAATTTCTGCTCTTCTTTGGACCTCTGCTCAGTTATTTAATTCCTTTCTCACTCAGCGCTTGCAGCGTGCTATTCTTTTCCATGCACATTTTGTCGAAGGGTGCCTCCTCTACCTTCTGCTCCCCTTCTCAATGTAACTTGTCTCAGAATTTCTTTAATGCGTTTCTTTCCGTTTGCTTGGAGTGCTTATTTACATACTGAGGGCCAAGCTACAAGTGACAAATGACACTTGAACAGCAAGTGTATTTCTCCCTGTTCACTTGCCCTCCACTCAATCCACTTGCCATTCAAGTGTCATTCGTCACTTGTGGCTTGGCCCTGAGTCTTCATATTTCTTCACTGATTTAGAACCTCTAGCCTCTTGTTTTGGGGGCACATCTGTGTGTTTATTTTCATGAATTAAACCAAATATTCTGAGCGTTAAACAGAAGAAGAATGTGAGTCGTGTAAGAGAGGCAAGGAATTATTCCTGCTTGAATTCCAAGGCTCAGTGACAAGGACTGAGCAAACAAGAGGCTCAATACAAGATCTCACAGAAGAGTTTGGCTCTATCCCATTGCCACTCTGTCCATGTTCAAATCTAGTAGCACCTTAAGAGACCAACTAGATTTCCAGGGTATGAGCTTTTGAGAGTCAAAGCTCTGGTATCTGACAAAGGGAGCTTTGACTCTCAAAAGCTCACCCCTGGAAACCTAGTTGGCCTCTAAGGTCCTTCTGGACTGAGGGCCAAGCTACACATGACGAATGACACTTGAACGGCAAGTGGATTGAGTGGAGGGCAAGTGAACAGGGAGAAATACACTTGCTGTTCAAGTGTCATTCGTCATGTGTAGCTTGGCCCTCAGATCTTGCTCTCTTGCTGTGCAGACCAACATGGCTACCCACCTGAATCTGTCCATGTTGTGCTCTTTCACAGTGGGAAACTTGATGGTGGTGGTGGTGGGAAACCCTCTGACCTTGTTCCTGAAGTAACTGGAAAAGCCTTTCTACAGCTACCCTATGGATATCTGACATGTGGTGATGGTTTAAACTCAACTGTTTGTTTTTTAACCAGTCAATTTCCTGTCTTTCATGGAAAATGTAACAGACATATATCTTTTCTCCTTCGAAGGCACGACTGGTCAATCCGTAACACAGAGTCCAAGCCACCTCGTCATCAAAGAAGGAGCTGTCGTGTTCATCAACTGCACCTATCAATATTCCGGATCGGTGTATCCATTCTGGTACATCCAGCAGTCTACTAGAGAGGCCCCCCAGCTTTTGCTAACAGCATACACTAGAAAAGTGAATGGCTTCTTTGCTAAACACCTTGGAACTGCCAAATCCTTCCATTTGCAGAAAGAAGCCAGCGACATAAATGACTCAGCTACCTACTTCTGTGCCGTGAGAGACACGGTGGGGGAAACACTATGCAGAGCAGCACAAAAACCACCAGCAGAGAGGAGCTGGAAGATACATTTTAGAAGTTCCCTTTTCCTGGGTCCAAGTGATGGGCTTAATGCCTGTCCAAATTAAACCAGTCTAGTACAAATTTAAAAGCTTCTCACTTCTTTTTTTTTTAATTAAGAATTTTATATAAAGGAAATGACAAAATAACAAAAAGGACAACTACACAGAAAATAACAAAACAAAGAATGACAACAAACAAAAATATAACACAAGAGAGAAAAAGGAAACTATATAAACTAAAAAGAGGCATCCAATTTTCTCCAGGACAATTATAATAATAACATTCAATTTATATACTGCCCTTCAGGATGACTTAACACCCACTCAGAGCGGTTTACAAAGTATATCATTATTATCCCCATAACAAAACACCCTGTGAGGTAGGTGGGACTGAGAGAGTTCTGAGAGAGCTGTGACTGACCCAAGGTCACCCAGCTGGCTTCAAGGGGAGGAGTGGGGAATCAAACCCAGTTCTCCAGATTAAAGTCCTGTGCTCTTGAGCACTACATCAAACAGGCTCTCACACCAAACTGTGTATAATCAAATTTTCTCTTGATACAAGGAAAAGTTCTCTTTTTTTCTAATGTCCAAGTTCCTTATTCCTCAAACCCACAGATCATCAAATCATTATTATCTATTTAATGCAAAAAGTCTATAAGAGGTTTCCAGTCAACAACGAACAAACTTACTGTCTTTTCTCTAATCAATGAAGTTTTGCTATTGCAAATTCCAACACCTTCACCAACCATTCCTCTACTGTAAGCAATGTTGAACTCTTCTAGTTTTGCACATATAATAATCTCACTGCCATTGTCATATATAAAAACAAAGTTTCATGACTTCTTTCCAGCTGTCCAAGATTAAAAGCTCCCAAGCATCTCATGTAAACTTAGTTTAGGTGATATTTTGTTTTTGCCAGGCACGACCCTGTTCTTGTCAACTGTTGCACATAATCCAGACGACCATTCAATGATAGAATTTTAATTAATCACCAAACTTTTAGTCATTAAACATGGGTTCCATCAATTTTGAATAGCAAGATTCAGTACAGTAGCACCTTAGAGACCAACTGGATTAGGAAGCTCATACCGTGGAAGTCTTGTTGGTTTCCAAATTGTTACTAACTGGACTCAAATCTTGCTCTTTGACTACAGACCTACATGGCTACCCACTCAAATTGATCAATTTTGAAGTTACTAAAACCTCATTAGGGGAGTCTTTCCATATATATTGAAGAAAGTTTAAGGTAATTTGGGGTTTAGTAAAAAAAAAACACTTTTAGAAGGAAAGGTCATTTTTCAAGTGGCAGGTCCCTTTAAACTATCAGCTGGCAGGCGGTGGGGGGGATTTCTCCTCCCTGCCAGCTGATAGTTTAAAGGGACCTGCCACTTGCAAGTGGCAGGGAAGGGCCTTTTAAATGATCAAATGCCCCTTTCCCTGCTGCTAAGCAGCCAGAAAGGGGCATTAAACCCCCATGAACCACGAACTGGTTCAGGAACTTGCCCCAGTTCATGGGAGCTCGTGGTTCCTGGTTCATGGAAACCCACGAACCACAAACCGCATGGCTCGTTTTTTTTGTGGTTTGTGCCCATGTCTATCTCTCTTAACAAAACATTTCCCTAAATTTGTCCCCCAAATTTAAATCGGGCCCCCAAATTTAAATTGGGCTCTAATGCAGATTCCTGTCCTTTTGAGTTTGATGGTTTTGGGTATCTGAACCTAGCCTATTATAGGAACTTGCTGAACGTGGCCAATTCAAACCAATTTCCACCTTGCTAGCATGTGATCGTTTCTTGAATAAGTTAGATTGGGAACAAATCTTAAAACCTACACAGAAGTCAACATTCTTTGGGAGAACGAAGGGAAAAGGCAATTGGTGCAAAGGGAAAAATCCTACTCTATAAAAGGGTAAGAGTGTTCCCAAGGACTCACATTTGGTGTAGGCGCAGTCAGGTCAGCCCAGCTGATCCGCTGCAAGGGGGTGCTGCGGAGCCTGCTGCTCAGCTGGGCAGGGAGAAGGGGCAAACCCACCTTCTCCCTTCCCAGCTGATTTGTGGCAAGGGAGGCTGCTGAGCCGCCTGCCGCTCAGCTGAACAGGGAGAAGGGCTGAACCTTGCCTTCTCCCTGCCCAGCTGATCAGTGAGAAAGGAGGCCAGCCTTTTCCCTTGGGGGGGGGGCAGGAAGGGTGAGGGGCCCCTTGCCAGCCTGCCTGCCAGCCCTTCCCAGCCTCAGCTTTCTAGAGCCCACTGTATTACCTCAAAGGGCTTTCTTGCCAGTTTTAATAATTGTACAACCCCAATTATTAAAGATTCTTCCCTTTGCACCAATTGCCTTTTTTTCTTCACTTTGCCTTGGTGCCACCCTCCTTTGTCTTCTTTGGGAGAAGCCACAACAAACCTTTCTGATTAGGCAACACCAACAAGCGCTATATTTCTCTCGGCCTCTGAAGGGTTTACCTGCTTTAGAATTTTATTTCCACTAGAGGGCGACCCTAAACTTTGAAACGTTTTCAAAGGTTTCCCCTCCTGCCTTTCTAAACCTCCTTTCATTTTAAAAAATGTGATTCAAGACACTCATCCGACATCCTAATTGGCAGGAAGCAGATGAGGCAGACCACAGAACGAGTCTGTATCATCTGAGATCTTAAACACAAAGGGCAAAACAGCTTCATTTCATGTTGCTTCAGAAAATAAGCATCGCAAGGATGCTCTTCTTGACTTCTGGAATATATCACGGCTGGTCCGTTTTGGGAACGTTCCTTCTGTTCCTCAAATCAGGTAATATAATATTTCCATTCGGTACCACTTGGGCATTTATAAATTAATGTTATCGTGAAACTAGCGGGACTGATTGGACAATTTATAATATCATGCTTGATATCTTCTTTCCATCAGGGAAGATATCAAGTTTCCATCAAAACATACACATTTTTGAAGGATTAAGCCAGGTATAAAATAGATCCAAAGAATCCCTCATTCAGGGACAGCATGGGATGCTGCCTTTTGAAGTTAGGACGGCTGGGAGGAAGGTACGCCAAGGTGAGCAGGCAGGTGGGTGGGTTGGCAAAGGGCCCCTCACTCTTCCTGCCCCCCCCACCCCCAGGGCAAAGGCTAGCCTCCTTTCCCGCTGATCAGCTGGGCAGGGAGAAGGCAAGTTTCACCCCTTCTCCCTGCTCAGCTGAGTGGCAGGTGGCTCAAAGATTTGTGCCACATAGATTGACTTTATGCAGAGCTCTTCGGATCATACTTGATGTATTGTAGACTATGTTCAAAAACCAGAAAATAATATCTGTTGTAGGTAAGAGAAATGTATTAACATCATAGGGGGGCTATAATCAAATAAAATCTCTCATTTAATTTTCAAAAGCCAGGAGGGTAGGGGAGAGAAAGAACAGATGGATCCATCTAATGTTTTCTTTTTACAGATATTGTTCAAAGTGATGCTGTTTCTCAGTCCCATTCAGGACTAACCGTCACTGAGGGACAAGAAGCAATTTTGCCCTGTAATTTCAGCACAGCAGATAGCAGCCCTTACTTGTTTTGGTATCGTCAATTCTCCAATAAATCTCCAGAGCACTTGCTGACAAAAACAAAGTACGATTCTACGGATGAAACACTTTCCTCGGCCAAATATTCAGCAACTTTGAACCTAACAATGAAGACAGTCGATTTGAAGATTAAAGAAGTTTCTCTCCAGGATGTTGCTGTATATTTCTGTGCTCTGAGACCCACAGTGAAGTGACACTATTGTCTGATGCGCCAAAAAGGGGGAAGACAATCTCCATAATCTTGTTTTCCTTTCTGTTTTTTTGCAGGAGTCTCTCAAAGTGATTCTGTCTTCCAATCGCCAAATCAAATGGAAACCCAAGAGGGGCAGCCCGTAATTTTGCGCTGCAATTTCTCCACTTCCAGTTCAGCTCCTTACCTTTTCTGGTATCGTCAATATGCGGACAGAGAACCTGAGCTGATCCTTCAGGCTTACAAAAGTAAAGAGCAGAAGAACAGGTTTGAGGAGGGAAAGTTTTCAACCACTTTGTCTGTTGAGAATAAAACTGTTCCTCTGAAGATCGAAAGTGTCTCTCTCCAGGACGGAGCTGTGTATTACTGTGCCCTGAGGCCCACAGTGACACGTTCCTTCCTTTGCATTCATACAAAAACTGACACAGAGATGCTGAGATTCGCGTTGAAGCAAGTTTGTGGACCTTAACTTGCTTGTAGCTCAAGTTTGTGGAGCTATTCCAAAGAAATGCAGATGTATTACATAACATTAATTATATATAATATATATAATGAATTCAAGCATATATTTTTGATTAGACAGACTGATGAATTGATTCTCTATTGTAGCTTTGAATTAAAGGCATGATATTCTCAGAAACTGTTGTCCTCCTCACCCAAGGAATCCCCTTTGCCAAACTTTAGACAGAAAAGAGGAAAGGTCCCCATATTGGAGGTCATGCACTTTCTCCTTTTTAGCGCCAGCATATGGAAGCCTACAGAGAGTTTTTTCTTCCAGTCCTTGAGTGTGTGTCCATGCACGCACGCACGCACACACACATGAGACCTGTGCGTCTTTCAACCTACGGCTAATTTTACTGACTTTTTGGTATCCACTGAGTAGTCGGAAGGCTTGCTTGGAAAGAATTAAGTATCTGAAGCACACTGAAGAGTGGAAGTCATCGGAAGGCTTACTTGGAAAGAATTAAGTATCTGAAGCACGCTAAAGAGTGGAAGTCTGCAGGAATGGCCTCTCCTTTCCCCCGCTTTTCATATTTGTAAACCAATATTCTCATTCCTGTACCTATTTTACGCATAAATGGGAGGATTAGGAAATGAAATTGGCTGTGGAAAATGTCCCACATCATGTGACATCACTTATGGCCTAGCTGTGTCATCTGTTCTATAGAATGCTCATCCTTCACAAGTGATTGGGGGAAACACTGTGCATAGAAGTGCCAGTCGGGGACAATGGCAGATGGTGTGACTATAGGCTAAAGATTCTGATTAGATGAGGTACCTGTCAGGCATGTGTCTTATGATGAGTCACTCTTTCTCCTCACTGCTCATTTACCTTCACTGCCCTGAAACTTTAAGACATCTGGTGAAATGGAACGTGAAAACAGACATCATGGCTGTCTGGATGAGCTTGGATTGGGTGAGTTACCCTTCTGAAGTTACTGAAGTGATTTCTGCTCATATTCTGATTAGCTACTTCAGTCAGGATTTGGGTTTTTATTTTGTTTAGAAAAATAGAATTCAAGTACTGAATATGGAAAGTTCATACTGATTGTATTAGATTTAAAATGTAGCAACAAGATTTAGGGTCTTTGGTGGACTTGCCGTAAAGCTAAAAAAATCTGGACTAAAATTCATATGATAATATAAAAAATGTTGAAGACTGCTATACAGTTTAAACCAGAAGTCTTTTTGTTGGGATTAATGGACAAACAGTTGGAAAATCAGTTAGGCTTTTGTATGTGCAAAACTGGAAAAGTACAGAATTGCCTTCAATCGAGGACAGGATTATGAAAATGACAGAGTTAGTGGAGATGGATCAACTTACAGCTTTGAACAGAGATAAAACATAGAGTGATTCCATACACGTTGGATAATGCACTTCCAATCCTCTTTATAGATCATTTGGAATGGATTTTTTCGTGTGCGGAACAAAGAATCCACCTCAAACGATTAATAAAGTGCATTGAAAGTGCATTATCCAACATCTGTTTTAGCTAACTGGAAGGAAACTCCTTATTGACTTTCTTTGTGAAATGAGGAAAAATGATTTGTGGTTTTGATTTTTAAGAAAATAAATCTGGGAAAAAAATAGAAGGGAGGCAGTAGTGGAAAAGGAAATTTTGGAGAGATTAACATTTAAAGTATGATGTTTGCTAAAATAAGAGTTGTAGAGAAAAATGGAAAATAAAACATGTATTATTGTTTTCTTTCTAATTTCTGTCTCCCCCCCCCTTTTTTTTTGTATGCTTCTTTCACTATTTCTTTCTTTTATTTCTTTGCTCTCTCTATTGGGCTTTTAACTTTATTAATAAAATAAAAAAATTCTGGAAATAAATGTTATAGACGTGTTGCTGCAAATCACATGTGAAATGTTGAAAGGCGATTGTTCAGCTTTGGCTTTCAGAAGTGGAAGCGCATCTCACACTTGTTTGTAATGTGGTTTCAGTTCTGCGGTTTGTGGAGTTATACAGCAAAAACACAGAAGGGATCCCTGATTTGTTGAAACACACATTTATATTATATTATATTATATTATATTATATTATATTATATTATATTATATTATATTATATTATATTATATTATATTATATTATATTATATTATATTATATTATATTATATTATATTATATTATATTATTATATTTGGATTTTGCAGTATTGTCACCATTTTGAGAATGTTTTAACTATGGCTATTTAGATTGTTTATTATTTATTAATGTTTTTATCATCATGTTGTTCACTACTCTTAGCTGTATTCAGGGGTATGGTAGTCTATAAATTGAAATTATAAATAAATAAATATTGTATATTTTTTTTCATTTATTTATGTCATTTATAGTCCGCCTTTGAGACTGAAGGTGGATTACATAGGGAGATTAGATCCAGAGGAGTTAGCCGTGTTAGTCTGTAGCAGCGAAATCAAAAAGAGTCTGCATCTGAGACGAAGAGAACTGTGATTCTCGAAAGCTTATGCTACAGTAAAGTTAGTTAGTCTTAAATGTGCTACTGGACTCTTTTCGATAGGGAGATTAGCACAGTCAGTATCAAGAACATTTTAATGAACAATGCCATAGGGTAAGTAAATGCAATTTTACAAGGATTTAACATTAGCAAAAATCTGATACAGAGTTGAAGAAATTCTGAAACAGAGAATAAGCAGTTGTAGGACTGACATTAGACAACACAGAACTACCCAGTAGGATCATACTTGAAGCACAGGTAGCACATAGGGGCACATACTTAAAGCAACAGATAGTGCACAAGGCAACATAGTAGTGAAATCTATGGCCCCTAACTCATTAGTGAAGCATCTCTTTGAGACCACTTCTCTACAATAGTAAAAAGCCCTTTTGAGCATTTGGAGTGGGGCTGCAGCTCAGTGCTGGAGCATCTACTTTACATGCAGAAGAGCTCCCATGTTTCATCTGGGGCATTTCCATTTAAAAAGGATTCGGTAGTGTGAAGGACCCCCAGCCAAGACTCTAGAGAAGAGATGTCAGTCAGGGCAGACAAAACCGATCTTGGTAAACCAAGGCTTGGACTCACCAGAAAGCAGACTTGTGTTATGTGTGTGCATTTTGGCCCAAGAATACTTGAAGGAAGAAAGGAAAGTGGATTCTTGCATAGGGTTGGCTCAACCATGGAGTCAGACCAGGTTGCTACTTCCAGCAGCACAATTTAAGACCATGCCAGAAACACTGAATCAACCTGGGCTTGCCAAATGCTCCAGCAGGGATGGATTAAGGAGCAGTCCAAGCTGAGCTGCTCCCATAGAGGCTTATGATCTCTTTATACATGCATCAAAGTCGAGTTTGCTTGGGGGAAACTTCATCTTTTAACATGTGACCTAAGCTTAACTTTAAAGGGGGGAGTGGGAATTGACTCCCATGTGTGCTTGAAGGTAGGAGGGGCATCTTCATTCCCTTCTTTGCACCCCTCATGCTTTAACTACTAGTAAAGATCTGAGGGAGAGGACTATTTGTGTTACATCTGGTTCTACGTGTCTGTCCAAGTGTGATTAGACAATATGGGCAGATCCTGGGCAGATGCATGGAACCAGTTGTAAGACAAATAGCCCTCCTCCTAGGGTCCTTCTCTGCTAGTTAAACAATGTGATCCTTAGCAGAGTTACTCCGGTCTAAGCCCATTGATTTCAATGGGCTTTGACTGGTGTAACTCTGCTTAGGATTGCATTGAACATACATAGGGTGGAGAGAAGGGGATGAATATGCTGTTCCTGCCTCTGTGCACACAAAGGAGCCCATTGGGATGAGCAGAGGAATGGACATCAGAGGTGGGCATGGACTGGAAAAATTCCATGGACTGTTGGCCCGTGGTCCATCATGTTTTATGGACCATGAACTTTTCACGGACCCACCCAGTTCACGAACCGTTTCGTCAGTCTGTGGTCTGTCACTTCGGGGGGCCCTAGGACCACCCCCTTTGCACTCAAAAATGCTAAACTCACAGTGAGGCTTCAGCAGGCTCTCCTCCACCCACCCTCCAAGTTTGACCAAAATTGCATTTCGGCAGTTCAAGTTACAGACACCTAAATTGGCCACCCCCAGGAAACTTCCAGTAGATACTAGGAGTCGCAAATGCCAATTAACTTGCACTGGCTTGCAGTACTAAAAAGTTGCAATGAAGCAAAATCAAACAGAAGGAGGTAGCAGAAAGGGCCCCCTCAATCACCACACAGACACCTTCCTAGCCATTGCTTAGGGAATTAATTCTTTCAACTTGCTCTCATCGAGAAGAATGGGAGCTCTCTGGTTGGCAGCCAGAACTACCTATTAAGTTTTTAAGGTCTAGGACTGGTGCGTTCCAAGGGCTGCAGAAAGTCTGCAGATGTCCCCTATGTTGTCTAGGGAATTGATAGATCAGTGCCAGAATGCCTGGACTCACGGACCATGAACTGATGGACCAGCCCAAACGGACCAAAGTTCGTGAAAAATGTGATCCCACAAACCACGTGTTTGTGAACGATGTGTCAAATTTAGGTCCGTTTTCCAGTCCGTGCCCACCTCTATTGGACATTTATTACAAAGAGATGGGTATTTTCAGAGATAAGAGGAGATTGCAGACTAGAAAGTTGACTGTGGGTCTGAGCTGTGTCCACATCCTGGCAAGAGTTTCAAAGCTTTGTGTGGGAGATCAAATTCTTCTTCTTTGCTGAAAGTTTGGAGTGGATTGAGAAAGTCACTGGCAAACCTGAACATGTGGTTGATATGCTAGTCATAGATAAGAAGGTGGCTGTGAGTGAGAGATTGAGAATTTAACCTGATCAGGTCAAAGGAAGAATGCGTATAATGGTGACATTTTTACCAAAAAAATGCTTTATATCAAAATTCTGTAATCAACACCTTGATTTTTTTGAAGTGATCAAGATGGGTAGCCGTGTTAGTCTGTCTGTAGTAGTAGAAAAGTGCAAGAGACTGGTAGCATCTGCAAGACTAACAAAATCTATTGTAGGGTATGAGCTTTCATGAGACACAGCTCACTTCCGAAGATATCTGAAGATATCTAATCAGAGATATCTGAAGAAGTGAGCAGCGTCTCACGAAAGCTCATACCCTACAATAAATTTTGTTAGTCTTATAGGTGCTACTGGTCTCTTGCTCTTTTATATGACTGAATGTGTGGCACAGAACCATATATAGGTGCTGCATCTCATTTTCAAATGAATGGCAGGTAAAAATCAAGAACTGCTGCTTCACCAGCATGGAGGCAAAAGAACTGGCAAATCTCACTTATTCTCATCTTGGTGAAATGATTGGCAAAGCTTGACTGATGGATTTTCTGGTTGTGACAGTGCTGTCAAAAGCACAGCTCCTCCGTTCCCAAGAGGATGCATTTTTATCCTTATGAAAGACTTCTGTGTATTTGGACTTCTAATTCCTTCAGTTGTTTCTACTGTATAGCTAATATAGGCCATTTTCGCACTGCTTACTGGCCACGGAACATCGTGCCGAGCTCCTGGAACGACAGCGTCTTCCTGGTGCGATTTCACATGAGAACTGCCGTTTTTGCACGAAATTGTGCCAGGAAGACGCTTTCATTCTAGGAGTTTGGCGCGATGTTCTGTGGTTGGTAAGCAGTGTGAAAATGGACATAGTTTGTACATCCCCCCTTATTGGGTTGATGTGGGTTCACTGGGTTCATTCCCCCCTTACTGGGCTCATTTTGAGTCCAGTCCATAACCCCTTTAAGGGAAATGACTTGGATTTCATCCGGTCTGTTAGAATGAACGGGATCCCATTCTGGCATTCTAACCATTGCACTATAATGAGTGATTCCGCACACGTTGGATAATGCACTTCCAATCCTCTTTATAGATCATTTGGAATGGATTTTTGTGTGTGCGGAACAAAAAATCCACCTCAAACGATTGATAAAGTGCAATGAAAGTGCATTATCCAATGTGTGTGGAATCATCTGTTGATGTACAATTGGCTGTTCTGATACTTCTTGAGTGTACAATGTCACAGGAAGATTCAGACAAACAGAAGTCTTGGACCATCTTAAAAACAAACAGAATTATTGCGCTGTGGACGTTGCAGTGATGATGAGACAGGATGCCTTGCAGTGTACGGTTTTTGCAAAGGTGTAAACTGCTGTGGGATTCTGCAGGAGGAAGCCGGGAAGTTATTTTTGGAAAAGGTGCC
The DNA here is from genome assembly GCF_028583425.1 of Eublepharis macularius. Lineage (NCBI taxonomy): Eukaryota > Metazoa > Chordata > Lepidosauria > Squamata > Eublepharidae > Eublepharis > Eublepharis macularius. The sequence goes on from NC_072801.1 coordinate 72,074,017, forward strand.
CAACTCTCCATCAATCCCAGTGAGTGATTTTTACTGATGTCTTTATTATGTTTCTTCTAAAACTGGAAGTTTCCTAAAACATGTGCAGGATGCCTTTGGGGAAGAATTTTTTTTAAAATGATGAGTGTTTGAGTGTTCTTGCAAGGGAAAAGTTGGCCTGCCAACATATTCTAAGAACCAAACAGTGGTTGTGGAAAGAAAGATCAAATGGGGGATTGGATGGAAGAACAAACTGGGTTACTGGGAATCTAGATCCATGGAGGAGTTTTGCTGTTTGCTGGAGAGTGGATCATGTTGATAAGTCCTTGGAAAAGCTTTGAGTTTTTGTAAGGGCCTGTATGACTGTGAGCCATTTGACAACTTCAAATTCACCTTGGGGTCTGGCACAAGAGTGGTCGTATTGCCAAGTAAGTCCATGGTACAGAGGATACAGTGTGGAACAACATGATGTGGGATGCGTTTTGAGAGCTGTGTTTAGCTTTCAGGGCAGTAGGACTCTTGGGGAGCTAGATATAGAAAGGAAGAAGAAGCAAAATGGTTGGTGGTAGAAAAGAGCAAGAGTCCAGTAGCACCTATAAGACTAACAAAATTTGTGGTAGGGTATGAACTTGCGTGAGTCACAGCTCACTTCTTCAGATAGCCAAAATGGTTGGGTATTTGTCATGGAGTGTGTCATTGTGGACTCTATCAGGCCAGAAAGTCACCTTTGGGAATGGGACTACATTGGTGTTGATTCCTGGTATGGACGTGGCATCAGTTTAAGATCACAAGCAGTAAATGTGAGAATTTGGACTTCATATTGACTCTGTTGAAACAGTCTTTTGAAAACTGGGGAAAAGACAAACCAAGCAGGAGAATCCTCCATGTCTTTAGGATCAACTCTTGCGATTACCACTCTGATTGGTTGTATCAAAGTTGGGTGGGACCTCAGAGTCTTTTCCAGGTCCTCCTGTTAACCACCGGTGCCATTCCTGACAGGGATCCCAGACCCCTGGTGGGGGCGGAGGATCCCCTGCCCCCACCCCCGCTCCCCCCACCCCGCCCCCACTTACCTAACCAGCAAGGGGGCACGCACCTTCCCTGTGGGCTCCCCCGTGGCTCTGCACACTCCCATGCACAGCAGCCACTGGGATCACTCTGCAGCACCTGAAAACAGGCCCAATCCGTGCTGAAATGGGCCCATTATTGAGGCACTGCGGAGCGCAGAAGTGCTCCTGCACTCTGCAGTGCCTCAAAAATGGGCCCGTGTCAGCGTGGATCGGGCCTGTTTTGAGCCCCTTCGGAGCCTGGACGTGCTCCCAGGGGCTGCGCGATGACATCACTTCTGAAGTGACATCATCGAGCCTGTGGGGGTGTGCTTCACGCACACACCCCCTCTCCCCCAAGGTAAGTGGCAAGCCCCTATCCCCCGCCCGGAGGTTAAGGGGGCCTGACAACCCTAATTCCTGACCTTGCATTACTATGAGGCATTCAGCTTGGATTCTATAGCCATTGTGTGTTTTGTGTAACAAAAGTGATCTAACTGTTCCAAAATGCCACGATCCTTTTTGTCTCTGTCCGCATTCCATCCTTCATTCAGCACTCTCCTTGTTTTGTTGTGGGGATAATAATGGCATACTTTGTAAACCGCTCTGAGTGGGTGTTAAGTCATCCTGAAGGGCGGTATATAAATTGAATGTTGTTGTTGTTATTGTTGTTATTATTCCCCCTTCCCTCTTTGTTTAGCACTTACATTTTGTTGGTTTTCTTTCAGGCTCATCCAGATTTTAGGGATGATGACATGTATTTGGTTAAATTCAACCAACTTTTATGTTTTTTCCCCTTTGACCCCTCCTCATTTATGCTGGTGCTCTTGAGATCTGCAGGGACAAAAGCCAGGTTGGATGATGGGGGCTATAGCAAGGGGTAGAATTTAGTGAGAAAAAGATAGCTAGATCCAACCATTTGCCAGTTTTGGATGGTGTTCTTTAATTTATATTAAATTAGTATTTAATATAGGGTAGCAATCATTGTTGAGCAGGATAAGTTGATCAGTTGATCTTAAATATGATGAGCCCCAAGGAAGGAAGGAAGGAAGGAGGGAGGGAAGGAAGGAAGGGAGATTGTAGCTACATAAATTAATCAGAAGCAGTGGGTGGGGCAGGGAGCATCACTGTAAACATTTTAAACTATCTAAAATTCATTTCAGTTCTAGTCAATGGTGTAACAAACAATGGGTATGTGTAAAGGTCTGTTTCACTGTGATAATGCTGGAGGCACTGATAAATTTACATTTGGAAATGGCACAAGAATGGAAGTTTATCCAAGTAAGTCTTTAAAAAGAACCTTTGCCAATGTGCATAACTTCTGTGATTCCAATGTAGGGAGCAGCACACGTTTTAACTGGATCAGGAACATCTATTTAGATTCCATCTGGGGAGGTGCAGATGTGAGTGTAAATCTGGATCCCATCTTTTATTCTGGAAAAGGAAATAGAAGAGAAGGGAAACGTAAAAGAAAACATGATTCCCAAGGATGAGCATCTTGTATTATGAATACTGCATCAGTAATGTGCATGATACATTAGAGAAGTGCGTAAGTGTAAAAGAGAGTTCCCTGCCTCTACTCATCTTACAAACTGAAATTTTACAATAGAATCTTGGAGGGTGGGGGAGGCGCAGGACAAGCATGGCCAGATGTGGTTATGACTCAGTTTTCATTGCTATTCAGGACAAGGACATTCTCCCAGTTGGTTTGTGCAACCCGCTGTTTCAGTTTAACAGCCCATTGAGAGGAGAGCAGAATGCACCATGACTGACAGGTGTCTTCCTGCCGCAGAGTTTGTAAAGCGTTCTCACACTGTGCAAAGACAGGCACTTATGAGAAGATGGCATTTGGCTGGGGGACCAGGTTAACAGTGCAACCGGGTATGTTGAGAAATTTCAGATTCCAGAAATAATGTTTATGAATGAAGAAAGCAGGCTGGAGGCTGTTCATTTGTAGCCAGAGGAGGAAAAAGAAGAACAGAAAGGAAAGGGGCCTGCAAATTCAGAAGTGGGCAAATGTTAAACACTTTCCTAAGGATGCTATTAAAAATCACGTTTGACAATATTGCAAATTAATTAAAGAAGTTTTACAAAATTCCCTCCACCCCAACACATTTTAAAAGTGTTTCAAGTACCAGGTTTAAGCAAAGGGAGAGGAGAGAAAGGAACATTTGGATACAGGACACAAAAGTTATATTTGGAGATGGGTCAAGATTAAGAATTTATCCAAGTAAGTTTTATACGAATTAATTCTTCTCAGTAATAAATTAGTAATAAATATTGAATCCATGGAAGCTTTTCTCATGCATTAGATTTGAAAAGAGGGCATTTTTAGAGGTTGTAGAAGCAAATGCAGACCCCATCTTCTCATAGTGGCCTGGCTGCACGTTCATCCATTCTCCTATTTCTGCTCTCTCTTCCCCCTCTCTTTTCCTTTCGATTGTCCTTTCTCCCTCACCTCCGCCTAGAAAGGGAAAAGGGGGGGGGCGGGTGCTGAGAAGCTTGGATTAGGTCATAGCCAATGATCCTCTTCCACTAAGCTGGAGCCAATGACTCTAGCCAGTGTCATCTTCTGGCAAAGATTATGGACATCTTGATGGCAGTTTTTGTAAAGGAATGTTTTAGAGTGAGATGCAAACTTTGGCAGCTATAGACTCGTATTTGGAGATGGGACCCACTTGAAGGTCAATCCAGGTACGGAAAAAAACAGGCCCATAATGTGCGTTTCCACGTGCAAGACAGTATCACTGATGTTAATAGGTCCTGTGATAAGATTGTTGGAGTAAATGTGGGGAAAGAGTTGGCATCTGGCTTTGTAGCGGAGGCTGGTCCTTGCACTTGTGTCTCTGTTATGGGGTGCGTCATCTTCGGGAAGAGGTTGTTTTAGGTTAGGGGACTGTCTATAAGCGAGGAAAGGTCTGCAGCCCAAGACCTGTGTGTGCAAGAGAAATACCATTATCACTGGCTCATGAATGATGTGTTGGACTGGTTTGAACTGGGAACTGCAGGTGACAACTTGTGGAGTCCTATCATTTGGGGCCTCTTGAGTAATAAGCTTTGAAGAGGGAAAGTGGCATGGTATAGCCCCATCGCATCAGATCTCGGAAGCAAAGCAGGGTCAGTACTTGGATGGGGGACCACCAAGGAAGACTCTGCAGAGGAAAGCTCTGGCAAACCATCTCTGCTTCTCTTATTTATTGAAAATCCCTTTCGGGGATTGCCATAAATTGGCTGCAACTTGACAGCACATTATATACATACCTGCAGTATCAAGTTACTACTCTAGCTGAAATCTCTTTCTTCAGTTCATTGGATTAACATTGCAATCCCCAAAAGCCATAGAATACGCTAAGGCTACCCAAGAGGAAAATCATTTCAACGAATATCTACTGGAAGTTTGCCTTAAAAATGACTGTTTCCATAACTGTAAAAAACTTCTGTTACAGTGGGGACTTGGAAAGCAGAGATATTGTAAAGGTCTGAGCCACTGTGGGGTATTCAGGCAGCAATTATGGGAAAGCTATTTTCGGACGAGGCACCAAACTCTCCGTAAAGCCCAGTGAGTGATTCTCTTCCAACACATAATTTTTAAGATTCAAGCTAAATTGTAATTGTTAGAGGGTTGAGGATGATTTGTGGCAGAATTTTGGTGTGAGACGGTAGAGGCCGGAGCACAGGTTGGAAGCTTCGTCTTTGCCAAAGCATCCCCAGATAATTGATTGCAATGCCATTTGCCTGTTAACCATCCAGGGGATCAGATCCAAAAATAATTCCGCAGCTACTTAATCTGTTAGATTCGTTTCTAGAAAATGAGATCATCTGGGATCATCTGAACATAATATGATCTGGAAGTCCTTCATTCATTATCTCTGATGTCTGGGGGTGGAGGGAGAGTCAGTAGTTGTTCAGTGGTAATAGAAAAACTCTCTGCACATTCTCAAAGGCACTTTAAGAGGTTTTGCATCATGTAATCTAGGGTTCCAACCTGACTCAGATGAAACTCTGGCTCTTAGCTAACACTCATTGAGTGCTCTTGAGCAGAAAGATAGGGTAGAGATATATTCTAATTCTATGAAGTTAATGGAAAAAACTGAAAATGAACATAAGAGTGCTTGGATGGGAGAAGAAATGGCTCCATCTATGGGTTAGTGGGATGGTAGACTGATGGATGTTTTTTGGAATTGGCTGTGAATGAATGGATGTTAGAATGGAATTCCTAAGTTCCTGGAAATACTTTGAGTTGATGGGTTTTTGTAAGGGGCTGTATGACTGTGAACAACAACAACTTCATCATTTTTGGGTCTGGCACTAGAGTAGTTGTATTGCCAGGTAAGTCGATGGAAAATTGCATATGGCCTATTTTTCTTATTGTGTGAGAAGATGCACTTTGAGAGTGTTCCGCTTTTAGTGATGAACAATTTTCGAGAGAAATTTCTGAATTCTCAACATCCTTTTATACAGATATAGAGCATGCACGGTTGTGTAGGTTTGATCACTCCATGGAACTATTGGGTAAGATTGTCACCTTTCATACTGGAAGAATATATAAATGTGACTCCCACCATGGCATCTATTGTAAATCTGAATTACTTAAAAATGTCAGACACGCTCCTAGCCCCACTGGCATCATCAACAGGGAATGTAATGAATGGGAAGCCCTGAGGGACGTTACCAGCCACTACTTACAGCGCAATCCTATGCAGAGTTACTCCAGTCTAAGCTCATTGATTTCAATGGGCTCAGACTGCCGTAACACTACGTAGGATTGCACTGTTCGCCTCTCTCAATAGCCCTGTTTGGTCATTACAATTTTGGCAGTCCAATCTTATATATGTGAGGGGAGAGTGTAATTTGCACATTGTAATCCTGATACACATTGTCATCCCTTTGTGTGAACCGGGCGACACATGTGCTTTCCCTCTGCAATTCTTATTAATGCATATGCTAGAAAATCTAAAATATATAGATTGTTCTGTTCGTGCCCTGTATATTCTCCTTGTGTGTTCTCTTGTTATGTAATGATCAAATAGATCATCAATGGCTTTTGGAAAGGTGGAAACATAAGACATTTATAGGGAGCATTCTACTCTTTTCGCCCATATCCAGCATCAGTAGCTCCAATCAGCAGCAGGACAAAAATTACAACTGGTTGAAAATTGAGCCAATAATGTCGGAGTCCAATTGCCCTTATCTCCTCTCTTATAATACAGGCTACACCCGCACATCATTGGATGTAGTGTTATCATTTCTCAGTAGCCATAATTCACAAATTGATTTTCCAGCATGAGCAAAAAAATTCACTTACAAATGATTGCTATAGTGCACTATCCATCAATGTGGGGAAGCAGCCACAGAGGAAATCATTCTGGATTCTCTGTTGGTTTTGAGTTGGCAAAAGGGGCTTGAAATTCTCCTCGTCTCTTTAGTTTGTTCTTCTTTCTGCTTGTGCCCCTGGTAGATTTTGTCAGGGCAGGAAACACTGTGCTTCTGCTAGTGGCTTGAATACACCAGTCTTTGGAAGTGGGACTAGATTGCTTGTCACACCAAGTAAGTTTTAGCCAACCTTATTTTCTTCAGTCTTCTTAGATGTATAGTCGCCCCCCCCCAGTGTCTTTTAAAGTTGAACTTCAAAAGAGAAGTTCGGAAACAGGCAATGTTAAGAAAGTCTCATTAAGATTTGGAAATTTCACACTATGTTTGTCAAGAATGTTGTTAAATGTTAAATGTTGTTTTTAACCTGAGTGTCCTGTATCTATTCTTAATGTTGAACTTGACCGGAGAGAGGAAATCAGTAGTTGCTAGCTACAGGAGACCACAGACTAGAAGTACAAGCAATATTTGAGTTAGGAACAATCCATATATTTCATGAGGACTAGAATTTTACTTTGAAAAAAATATTGGTGAACGAAAGCTGTGTGGGGGTAGTTGATGATGTGTTTGGCTCTGATAAGATGATGTAAAATGGACAAACAGAAGGGCCTTTTGTTCCTTAGTGATGTACTGGGAGAACAGGACAGAGATTCTCTCTTGTGTATTAGATCCAGAGGAGTTAGCCGTGTTAGTCTGTAGAAGGAAAATCAAAAAGAGTCCAGTAGCACCTTTAAGACTTAAAGGTGCTACTGGACTCTCTTGTGTATTAGCTTTTCTGTTCCACTTGCCTACGCAGATAATCAGGGACTCTTTGGTAGTCATTTCATAGTATTAAAAACTTCTCAGTGCTATCACTGTAATCCATGAGGGGATTGCAAAGAGAAGATGGAAACAATGTTTTAAAAATTTGCCATCTTCCCCTCTATTTTCCGCTCTTTATTCAACACATTCCTTGCATCCTCGTGTATTTTTGTCAAGGCAGGAAACACTGTGGGTCTGATAATATATTTAACAAGCCCATCCTTGGAAGTGGTACAAAGTTGCTTGTCACACCAGGTAAGTATCTATACTGAATTATTTCTCTTGGCATAAGAATTTGGGGTACAGTCCCATCTCCTGGCTCCATTTACCCTTCTTGTTGACTGTTTTGAAAAAGAAGGTACTTGAGAATAGCTATGTTTAGAATGTGCTATTCTATTGCTGTTAAAGAATTATATAGTGCTAACAGTCTGCTGGCAGAATAGAAGCAACATGATACTGTTACATGAGATCATATAGTCTCTACATGAGACATCTAACATATGAAGAACACGTGTTGGGAGATGCAATGTTAGTGGGGAAGGGTAATTTAAAAAAACAGCCGGCGGCAGGGCAAAGGCTTTGCTATACACTGGAGCTGTGTGAAGGGGCTGTGAAATGCCAGAAGGGAAACTTCAGCCCATTATAACCTCTCCAGGTCCAAGCCCGGCTCTGGAAGGCAGCTCCAGCCCATTTCCATTCCTCGCTGCCCCCTGGTTGCAATCCCACACTGTTTTAGACTGGAGAGATGAAACTGACAGAACCTTCAGGGAGGCAAAGATGAAATTAACAAACCCTCTGAGGAGTGATCTCCTCCAGCTCCATCTTTTTAAACTATGCTTCCCAGCATTGCATATTCCTACACTTGATGAACATGTGCCGAGGCATCTTGTATAGAAAGACTCTCTGAGAAAGACAGGACACTATGTCTTGGACACAATTCTGCCCAAGTTAAGGGAAGCTCAGTCCCAGTGATTTCAGGAGCAGCATTTAGGATGCACTCTTCCCTCCCTCACTCTTTGAAGTCGAGAAAATTCAAATGTTTCCACCTTTGTCTGAGCTATGCTCACTTGAACACATTTTTATAGATGGATCTTCTGATTGATGGAATCTTTGAGCTTTTCATTTCATGACTCATGAATTCTTTTTCTTCCGTGTGCTATAATGCAATATAACATTGTAGGTAATGTAACACTTCCCTCTGGATGATTTCATTTTCATATTCTTTCTTCTTTTGAAGAGAGTGTATGTTTATTGTGTTATAAAATGACTGAGTGTTATTAACTGAACTAAAAGACAGGGATGGGAGGAAATAAGCAAGTAAGTAGGCGGATCAGTGAACTAGATATTAAATAATGCCTCATCTTAAAGATGACAGATTTAGGGAAAGAAATATCAAGCCATCCTTGAGTGGTTGATGGTTATAGAATGAAAAAAAATGATGGTGTTGGCATAAATATATGCTGTAAATATGTTTTTAAATTGTAAAGGCCTATGGCTACATACAATAAATTCATCTGTCTGTCTGCTATTGGTAGCTACAGAACTGAAAGGTAGATCGGAGCTCAAATATGCACGGGTTTAAAAATCTAAATGCACGGCCTTCATCACAGAGTCTATAATAAGAAATCATATTAGAAGACAAAATTTTCAAATGTTTGAAACACAAGAAAGTTCTTGCAAATCATCTGCCCCAAAATCACGTTAGCTCTAGCATTGGTTAATGGATGAGATTATGCAAAGGGCTGTTTCACTGTGAACCTTGGGGGAGGATTTGATAAAGTAATATTTGGAAGCGGAACAAGATTGAGAGTTTGCCCAGGTAAGTCTTACAAAAAAATGTCCTCCTGTCTACATAGACCTTGTGCTGCTGTTCTAGAAAGAAGAACTTGTTAAACAAGATTCAACTCCAGTTGCAACTTAGCGACCAACAGATATCTGATAAATGGAGCTTTGACTCTCGATAAGGACACTTGTGCATGACAATCAAAGTTGGGTGAGATAGAGGCGTGGAGATACTTCTAGATACTTTAACAGCCTAGGTGGGATCCAAACTGTTTTTGGATCCCATTTGACCAGGGGACCAGGTTTTCCATCCAACCAGTCCAAAACAATCAGATTCCACTCATTGGTGCCCCATAAAGATTGCAAGTTTTATGAGAATTATGAGTTCAAGTTTCAGGTTATCTGGGCAGCTATAGGCAAATTCCCATAACAGTCTTTCATATGTGACATATGCTAATTTTCTGCATTTCCTACCCCTAAGCATTTCTCCCCTGCTCTAATCAAGCTGAGCATATTTTGCATCATACCTTTGCACCTTCTTTGAAATATCCTTCTACCTTTCTGACTGGGATATAAGGGCTCTGGGATCACCATTCCCACTTGGATCTGATGAAGGGAGCTTGATTCTCAAAAGCTTATATCCTGGAAAATCTTGTCAGTCTTTAAGGTGTTACTGGACTTGAGTTTTTCAGCTGTGAGTCTCAGAGTATACTTCAGTATTGTGTCTGTGATCCAAAGGACCACACAACGAGTTGTGCTTGCCCAGGGGGGCTTTTTGATCTATGTTTCTTGTTTATCTCCTGCCTGCCACATTGTAAACCACTTTTGAATCTGAGGGGCTTTCAAAAGCAGTTTGGGATATCTCTTTGGGCATGGGGGATATCCAGTCCAAAATCACACATTCTATGTCTTTGGAGTTCAGACGCTATATGAAAACAACCTTAGTTTCTTATTCCCACCATCAAAAGCCTGGCCAGGCTTTATCTGGGTTGACCGTTTGCTAGGAAGAGAAAGGGGTTTCACTACACGCTCTCGGATCAGCTCTCCGAAAGATTAGCTTAATTTATTGTGAAATTTACTATAGAATGGTGCTAAGTGGCTCCTAGAGAAGGAAAAGCCCATCGTAAGCCCAGTAAATAATGTAAATAGCATTTTAAATTATGGATTTCTAAAGCTTTTCCTCTACTAATTGCATATTTGAAATGTAATGGAGTAAATGAGAGAGCAGTTTTGTGTTCCCAAGTGGCCTGCCGAACCAAACGACAGGATCTCAGCCTGATGTACAAAATACCTTTTAAGAATTAAGAGCCTCCTACGATGCGGAGGGCAAGGCTACATTTTTGTAAAAGAGCATTTCATGGTGTGAACAGCAATGCCAGAAAACCGATCTTTGGGGCTGGAACCACTCTGGATGTCAAACCAAGTAAGAAGGGTGATGGGAACAAACTGTGTAAATTTTAATTATTGGGGTGAACAGAGGTTGGTGTTTTGTTCACTTTCTTAGTAGAATCAACAGAATATTTTTTTTTCCAAAAAGGCCTTTTTGGTGCCACGAGATGCCCAAATTATGGATATGATACCCATATTTTAAATAAATAAATAAATGGGCATATATTTCAAACAAATGGGCTGTTCTGGAGAATAAGAGGAGATTGCAGACTAGAAAGTTGGCTGCAGGTCCGAGCGATGTCCACATACTGGCAAGAGTCTCAAGGCTTCGTATGGGAAATTAAATTCCTCTTCTTTGCTGAAAACTTACAGTGAATTGACAAAGTCACTAGCAAACCTGAACATGTGATTGTTATGCTAGTAACAGATAAGAAGGTAACTGTGAGTGAGAGAGTGAGAATTTGACCTGATCAGGTGTATGGGGGAGTGTGTATATGGCGACATTTTTAACAAAAAAAATGCTTTATATCAACATTCCATAATGGAAATTTTGATTTCCTTCAGTATCTGAGCCCTATGTATGGCTGAATGCGTGGTACAGAGCCACATATAGGGGCTACATCCCAAGCATAGATGCATGACAGATGCAGATCAATAGGAGATGTTTCCCTAGCATGGAGACATAGCAACTGGCAAATCACACTCAAACGTACCTTGGCGAACCAATTGGTAAAGCTTGACTGGTGGATTTTGTGTTTCTTATGGTGCTGTTAAAAGCACAGCTTCTGTCTTCATAAAGGGATGCATCTTTATCATTATGAAAGACTTTTGTGTATTTGGTCTTCTAATTTCTTCAGTTGTCTCTACTACATAGCTAATATAGTTTGTATATTTTCCTTTTGCTTTGTTCACACGGGTTCATTTCACCGTTACTGGGCTCATTTTCAATCCATAACTGCTTTAAGGAAAATGACATGGATTTCAACATTCATGTTAGAATGAATGGGATGGCCATTATTTTGAATTGCAGTAATTTCTTCGAGCCAAACAACTGATTGTGCAGCCTATTTGAGCCAAACAACTGATTGTGCAGCCTATTTGAATACTGGAGTGATGTTTAGAAAACAGCTCAGCTATACAGAGAATCCTTTAATCTAAAGAATCCTTTGAGTGAGAAATCCTCCGCAGAGTTTTGAAAATCAGCATTTTAGAGCTCAATGTAGCTTTTGGCACCAGCAGCTATAACCTCCCCTTTGGAGATGGGACACGCTTGAAAGTCAGGCCAGGTATGTGTATATGACAAAAAGCTGAGCAGGTACCAGTACCCATGCACATAGCATGCGATCACGCCAGGTGCAATCCTAAAACCACATTTTCTAGAAGTAGCCTAGATCAAGTGCTTGGATCAAAGCCTTCACTGGGGATGGGGCATGTTGGTGGCTTTTTGTAAAGAGACTTACTGCTGTGAGTACAGACACTTACAGATTCCTCTTTGGATCTGGAACCAAGCTGATGATAACAGCAGGTAGGAATTTGAAAGATGAGACACTCTTGTGGCATGTGTGTCGAGACAGCACAACATTAATTCTCTCAATGTTGAAACTAGGAAATACCTTCCTGGTAGGCCCACAGAACTCCCCCAGTTAGAGCAGAACCACGTGACAAAAGGCACAGATTGGACACTTGTCTGCTTCCCTCAAGTTTTGATGGGAAATGTAGGCATCCTAGTCTCGCAGCTTTGCTCTCTGACTGCTGTCCAATGGACTTTTCAACTGTCACTTGTCCAACATTCCGCCAAGCTGCCTACATTTCCCATCAAAACTTGAGGGAAGCTGACAAGTGTCCAATCTGTGCCTTTTGTCACTTGTGGTTCTGCTCTGAGTTTCTGCATTCACTTCACTGGGGCAAGCTGCTCTCTCTATAAATAGATAGCTGTGTGGATGTGCAATTGCTTCCTCCATTGAAACAATAATGACATTTGAATTATACACCGCCCTTCAGGACAACTTAATGCCACACTCAGAGCGGTTTATAAAGTATGTTATTATTATCCTCATGACAATCACCCTGTGAGGTGGGTGGGCTGAGAGAGCTCTGAGAGAGCTGTGACTGACCCAAGGTCACCCAGCTGGCCACAAGTGGAGGAGTGGGGGATCAAACCCGGCTCTCCAGATTAGAGTCCCGTGCTCTTAACCACTACACCAAACTGGCTCACAAATGGGTGAAGCATGTACTGTAGAGAGTATGTGGGGCTGTGGCTTAGGGAGAGAAGCTCTCAATGTCTGAAATAGAAGAACTATGTTTTGCCTTTGATTTATAATAATTTTTAACACAAACAAGTCCTCTAGGCTGCTTGCAGTGGTGGATGGGGTCAGCAATTGATCGTCTCACCACTGATCTTTTCTGCTTTCGGGGTGCAAAGACTCGTGTGCTATCAAAGGGGATAAAGAACTTACCCTCTTAAATAGCATGCCCACCATATTCGTTTGCTTTCTTTACCAAAATCCAATTCACCATAAAGGCTTCCCAGAAGCAAGAATGTGATGTGGGAAAACATGCACATGGCAATAGATGGAGATTTTAAATTTAGGTATTCGGATATACCTTGCTATTCTCCCCAATGGGTGCCCAAAGTGGCTTACAAAAGTGTTCCCCTCCTTTATTTTATTCTTACAACAATAAACCTGAAAAGTAGGTTAGGGGAGTGTGTGACTGGCCCAAGGTCACCCGGTGAACTTCTATGGCAGAGTGAGGATTTGAATGTGGATCTCCAAGATCCTAGTGTAACAGTATGCAAAGCTGGTGTATAATTGGTTGTTTTGATACCTCTGCATTAAGTAACAAGAAGTGTCTGCTTCTCAAACAAAAATGACTCCTGTGGCACCTTAAAAACAAACTGATTTATTGTGGCTTGGATGTTACAGTGATGGTGAGATAGGATGCCGTGCAGTGTATAATTTTTGCAAAGGAATGAGCCACTGTGGGGTGGTACAGGAGGAAGCTGGAAAGTTATTTTTGGAAAAGGTACCAAACTGTCCATCAAACCCAGTGAGTGGTTTTTACTGATGTGTATTTATTACATAAGTTCCCAAAGTGATAGTTTCATTAAAATGCCTTTACTGGAACAGGCAAATACAGTTTTTCCAGGGAAAAAGCAATAGACTGGGCACAATTCAGCCTGGGTTAAGGCATTCAAGTTCCATTCATTTAAATGGAAGAGCTGAGCGGGTTCCATTGGAATCAAGTAGATTGAAAAGTTTTACGCAATGTTCTAGTTTTTGTCATTAGTTGGATCACTGTGTCTTCTGGCAGCAACTGGAAATTCACCTTTGGGGCAGGAACAACATTGATGGTGATTCCTGGTATGAGATGGCGTCTCATTTATTTACTGTTGATGGGGGGGTCAGGTAAATTGCATATTTAACTATTAGATTGATTAGATTTGGCTTCTACTATTAGCAAAAGGAAATGTTATGAATAGAGGATTGCCTATGGGGGTTGGCCACAAGGAAGAAATCCCAGTCAGTGGATTAAATGAAGGTTGTGGAAGAAAGAAAGAAAGAAAGAAAGAAAGAAAGAAAGAAAGAAAGAAAGAAAGAAAGAAAGAAAGAAAGAAAGAAAGAAAGAAAGGGGAGGGGAGGGGAGGGAGAGATAGAAAGGGAGGGAGAGAGAGAGAGAGAGAAAGGGAGGGAGGGAAAGGAAGGGAGGAAGGGAGGGAGAGAGAGAGAGAGAGAGAGAAAGAAAGAAAGAAAGAAAGAAAGAAAGAAAGAAAGAAAGAAAGAAAGAAAGAAAGAAAGAAAGAAAGAAATGGGGAGGGGGAGGGGAGGGGAGGGGGAGATAGAAAGGGAGGGAGGGAGGGAGAGAGAAAGGGAGGGAGGGAGGGAAAGGAAGGGAGGAAGGGAGGGAGAGAGCGAAAGAAGAAGAAAGAAAGAAAGAAAGAAAGAAAGAAAGAAAGAAAGAAAGAAAGAAAGAAATGCAGTTTGTAGCTACAGAAATTAATCTGAAGCAGGAAAAAAACTGCTACAGTTTTCTCCTCTAGCTACAAAGCTGCAGCCACTAAATGCTTAGCAAGGCAGAAAAGGACTTCATTATTTAATTTTGCTCAAGCTAGAGCTGTGGTGAACTTCCATCAAGAAGGAGCAGGGACTTACACAAACATGGAAGACATACCAAGGAATCTTCATTACTTAAACTTGATTTTTGTCCAACTAGAAGTGCTATAGGAATCATGTTTATTGTGACAAATGTTTAGGCAATAGTGTTAATAGGCATTCTGAAGAGAACAAAGTGGAAAGCAGAAAAGAGATGTTTTTATGCACATTGTTTTAATGAGTGAAGAAAGCAGACAGGAGGCTGTCAGTTTGTAGCCAGAGGAGAAAACAGTAACACAGAAAGGAAAAGGGCCCACAAATTCAGAATCAGGCTTATTTCTAACCCTGTTGTTAAAGATTGTAGAATTATTAGGTGACAATTTCGCAAACAAATTAAAATTTTGCAGAAAGCCTCCCCCCCCCCCAGTGCATTACAAAAGTATCGACTTTATGCAAAGGTCTGTTTCACTGTGGTGGGTGTGGACTGGCGACAAAGTGACACTTGGATGTGGGACACAAAAGTTACATTTGGAGATGGGTCAAGATTAAGAGTTTATCCCAGTAAGTTTTATATAAAATTATTGCCCTCTGTAATAAAGGAATCCATCCTTATCCTTAATCGGTGAAAGCTTTTCTCTCCTGCTAGATATGAGAAGGAGGCCGTTTGAGGGATGGTGGGAAGGCAAGTTCACCCCGTTTTCTCACGGCAGCCTGACTGCAAGTCTTTTCACTCCCCCCTTTCCTGCTCTCTCTTTTCCATTCTCCCACCTTCTTCTCGTAAAGGCAAAAGGGGGATGGCTCTGAAGCTTGGATTGGGTTGGGGCCAATGATCCTCTTCCACTAAGCTGGAGTCTGACTCCTGCCCGAGTCTTCTTCTGGCAAAGAAAGAACTTCTCCAAAGAAGGAAGACGGTGTTGAAGGGAGTCATTGGGTTCAGCCCAGCATCGGTTGGTGCATCAAGGGACATCAGTCTGTAGGGCAGATTGGCCCCCTGTTTCTTTGCCACTGAAGTCCATCATCACAGTGCAAAGGAGAACTTTTGGCTGAACTTTGACCATATTAATTAGTGGGGAGGAATTGGATTTTCAAATTCTCTGCTTAGCTGTCTCCTTTTTATCCCGCCCCTTGTCTGAGGAGCTCAGGGAAAAATCTATTGCTCTACCCATGTGCTGGAATGCAGGCAGGGAGTCTGCCTCAAGCTTCTCTAAGAGTCCGGAGTACAACCAAGCCGACCAGGGAGCAAGCAGGGAGCGTAGTCCAGGGAGCCGAATTCAAAGGTCAGAGCCAAGAGAGCAGTCAGAGCCGAGCCAGGCCACAGTAGAACCAGGCAGGTCTGTGCACAGATGCTTCTGCAATGAGGGAAAGGGCGTCCCGGCTTAAGAGCAATCACCTCCAGGGCAGTGCTGCATCCTGCTAAGACTCAAGGTCACTACACCGCTGTTTAAGTGCCTGAAGCCTTGCACTTCATCTCCTTTCCTGTGCAGCAAGACGCTGCCGCACCCTACGCTGCCTTTCAGGCTCAGGGGAGCTGGGTGGGGATGTTGCCCTGGTCTCCAGTGCTGGTGCAGGTAAGGGAACAGCCTCTGTCTCTGAGTCTGCCCTGGATTCCTCAGCCTGCTCTGGCAAGGGTTCCTGCTGTTCCCCTCCCTGCTCGTCTTCCAAGCTGCTGACTCTGGAGGGGCTTGGCATACTCTTTCCTCTGTCATCCTCCCTGAGGTCTTCATCCTCTGAGGACTCAGCGCCCAAGACAACACACCACTGCTCTATCCTCACAACAGCCCTGTGAGGTAGGTTCGTTTAAGAGACAGCAACTGGCCTCAGGTCACCCAATGAGATTCATGGCAGAGCCCTCCAAGTTCCTGTTCAATCGAATGCAGAGTTAACATTCTGATTCCAGTGGCAGGCAGACCTAATTAACTCTGTATAGGAGGACTGCACTGTTTAACACACTAACCATTATACCACACTGGCTATCAGTGTTTGCTAACTCCCCCTAACACATTGTTAAGCCAAAGGAATCACTACAGCCTCCTGTCCTTTGCAAACAAAAAACACACATTGTTTTTTTCTAGAAGCAGTTTCTGTAAAGGTTAATTTCACTGTGTTAACACTGGGTACGGCAGTAAATTCTTTTTCGGAAGTGGGACACGAATGAATGTCGAACCAAGTAAGTCACGGGAGCTAAAAGCTCTCTGAATAATGTTGGCTTTATAGCTGGACAAAATAAAAAATGTATCGCTCAAATATCTCAGAAACATCTAGACGAATTAGACAGGTGTTTCTGCATATGGCCCTTGCTTACCTAGTGTAGCGTTCTCTCTACTGACCGCATCTAGATGATTCAACAGGATTTCCAAGCAGGACATGATTTGGTGTCCATGCCTCCTTACTTGGGCCCCCCTTCAAGTTTTCAGAGATAGACTGCCACTGAAGATGGAGCTTTGGTACAACCTTCATGGCTGAAATCCACTGATGCTATTGTCCAGGCATTCAGAGCTAGTCTTCTTCTTCTATTATGTCAATTAATTTCATAACTAATTTTTAAATTATTAAAGAAACCTGTTTTATGTCTTGAGTCTGACCAGAAGGACTTCCTCCCATATAATTTCTAGTGCTTTGGTAGAAAGAGCATTCTCTCTCAATTCCTGTTTGTTCATAATTTTGTCAACTTCTCAGCTGTTTTTGTGAGTTTGGAAACAAACTGTGTTAACTTGTTCATTGTGGGGAAGATGATCTCCCCCTGTTGTTGCTTTCCAAGTATCACCACCAGCTTCTGTTCCTTCTCTTTTTGAGACGGCTTGATCACAACTGAACCTTTATTCCGAGTGGGGATACCCCATAGATTTCTGTAATCTGGATGTATTAATTTCAGGGGATGCCTGTTGGACTTTGTGGATAGAGATGGTTATTTTTTTTATTGATTTGCACCATCTGAATCACTCAGGAATTCATAACACCTGTTCTTCATTAAATCAGATAAAGAGTTGCATCCAAAGATTCTAGTTCTGCTAATGGTGGAACTTTTCCTCAGCGGAAGGTGCCTTCACCAGCAGAAGAAGCATGTTCCAGTGGTGGAAGGGGCCTTACCTTGCAGGAAGAATCCTTCAGTAATGGAACAGAACCTTTGGATCCAACCCAAAAGGAAACCGTTGCCATCACAGTGGCTATTGATTGGCCAAAGTGACAGCTATAATGGAAATAACACGATCTGTAGAACTTGTAAAAAACTTGGTGGCCTTTAGTTACCCAAAATTATATCTCTGTATATGGATGTTTGCTTAGAAATATGGAATGGAGAAAATTAAATACTCATATGCGCATTCAGAAGTGAACTGCTTCATATAAGGGCAAGATCTAATTTCAAAACAATATAGAAGTATCAGGATCGGTTAGTTTTAGTTGGGTAGCGCTGTGTTGGTCTGTGGTAGAAGAGCAAGATTTGAGTCCAGTAGCATCTTGAAGACCAAAAAGATTTCTAGGGTATGAGCTTTTGAGAGTTAAAGCTCTCTTTGTAGAGTCGCCAGTTCCCGGTTGTGAAATTTCTGGAAATTTTGAGGGCTGAAGCTGGGGAGGGCAGGGTTTAGGAGGGGAGGCACTTCAGCAGGGTATAATTCCATAGAGTGCACCCTTTCAAGGAGACACTTTCTCCACGGGGACTGATCTCTGTCATCTGGAGAGCAGTTCTAATTCCAGGAGATCTCCAGCCACCACGTGCAGTGCAACCCTAAGAAAAGTAACACTCTCCTAAGATCATTGACATATTCATTCATTCATTCATATTCCACCTTTCTCACTGAGACTCAAGGTGGATTACATAGTGTGAGATGAGTGCAATTAGTGGCAAGGACAAGGGCAGGCATTTCCATACAGTGTCAAGAACATTTCCATAAACAATGTCATGGGGTAAAAGAATATAAGTTTACAAAGATATAGTATTAGCAAGGATCCAGTATGGGGTTGAGGAACTGCTGAAACAGAACATAATCAATTCTAGGACTTACATTGAACAACACAAAGCACAGGTAGGATATAGGAGTACACAGGGCTTTCTTTCTGGGAAAAGAGGTGGTGGAACTCAGTGACGGAACTCAGGACCACACAATGATGTCACTTTGGGTCAGCTGGAACAAGGGGGGAGTTTTTAAAAGTTTAAATCACCTTCAGTGAAAATGGTCACATGGCCGGTGGCCCTGCCCCCTGATCTCCAGACAGAGGGGAGTTTAAATTACCCTCTGCGCCAGCAATCTAAACTCCCCTCTGTCTGGAGATCAGGGGGCGGGGCCACCGGCCATGTGACCATTTTCAATAGGTGCAGGAACTCCGTTCCACCACGTTCCTGCAGAAAAAAAGCCCTGGGAGTACATATTTAAAGCAACAGATAATATGTAAGGCAACATAATGGCGAAATCTGTGGTTTCTAACTCATTAGTGAAACATCTGGGATCCGTTCAATTGATTTAGCCGAGTGTAACTCAGTTTAGGATTGCTCTGATGGAGGCTGGCAACCCTATCCCTTTGTCAGATACCAGGATGGGTTAATCAGATACCAGGATGGGTTAATTATCTTTAGATGGTCCCAATCCAGATTTAGCCAAATTCATGATTGTGCACTTTACGTGTATGCTAGTGTGAGAGTGAATAAAGATAGAGGTGGATAAAGATAAAATGGCCCTGATGGGGTCGTGAATCATCTGCTGTTTTTGTAAAGGAATGTTTTAGAGTGCAATGTGGGCAGTGGCAGCTATAAATCCATATTTGGAGATGGGGCCCATTTGAAAGCTAATCCAGGTATTAAAAAGACACACACAAAATGTGTGCAGGAGAGTATTGCTGACGTTGTTAATAGGTCCTGTGATGCAGTTGTTGGAGTAAATATAGGGAAAGGGTTATGCATGGAAAATGTCATTATTGCTGGCTCACAAATGTGTTGGATTAGTGTGAACTTGGAACTGCAGGTGACAACTTGTGATGTCCTGTTGTTATCTCTTTGGGGCCTTTCTAGTAGTATCTAGAGAGCAGTCTGGCTTTCTTTTGTTGGAGGAGCTTTGCAATTCCCAAAAGCTGCCCAGGAGGAAAATCACTTCTATGAATATTTACTGGAGGTTTGCCTTAAAAATGACTGTTCCCATAGCTTCAAAAACCTTCTGCTACCGTGGTAACTTGCAGAGTAGAGATATTGTAAAGGATTGAGCCACTGTGGGGTATACAGGCAACAGTGGGAAAGCTATTTTTGGACAAGGCACCAAACTCTCCATAAAGCCCAGTGAGTGATTTTCTTTCAACGTGTATGTATTAAGATTCAAGCCAAATGGCAAATGCTCAGAGGGTTGAGGTTGATTTGTGGGGGAATTTTGGTGTGTGATGGGAGAGGATGGAGTGCAGGATGGGGGCTTTGTTTTTGCCGAAGCACCACTAGATAATTGGTAGCAATGCCATTTTCTCATTTGTTACTCACCGTAAGGATCAGATCCAAAAGTCATTCTGTAGCCACCAAATCTGCTGGATTCATTTCCAAAAAAGGAATCAGTAGGATGGCTTAATTATCTCTAGTTAGTTCAGTTTAACCAAACCACTGGGCATGCAAATTATCTAAATGTAGTATTATACTGAAAGTTCAGGACACACAACTGAAAGTCAAATCAAGTAAGTCATGGGGATTAAAAAGCTCTTTGAATAATGTTAGCTTTATGGTTGGACAAAATAAAAAATGTGTAGCTCAAATATCTCGGAAACATCCAGAAGAATTGGACAGATGTTGCGGCATATGTGGCTTGCTTATCTAGTGTAGCGTTCTCTCTACTGACCGTGTCCAGATGATTCAACAGGATTTGCAAGCAGAACATGATGTTGGTGTCCGTGGCTCCCTACTTGGGCCTACCATCAAGTTTACAGAGGCTAAAATCCACCGATAGGAAACTATTGTCCAGGCATTCAGAGCTAGTCTTCTTCTATTGTTTCAATGAATTTCATAACTACTTTTTTAATTATCAAAGAAAGACTTTCTCTCTTGAGATACAGGGCTCATCTGCATATTATATGACCCAGAGGTCCTTTCTTCATTTTCTCTGATGTTTGGAGGTGTGTGTATGGGAGTGTCTATAGTGGTTCAGTGGTGATGGGAAAACTCTCTGCACATTCACAGAGGCACTTTAATGGGTGTTTCCATCATGCAATCAAGGGTTCAGACCTCAGTCAGGTGAAACTGGCTCTTAGCACAGCCACTTTGAGTGCTCTTGAGCAGAAAGATGGGGTAGAAATATATTCTAGTTCAACAAAGTAAAGAGTGCAAGAGAGTTTGGATGGGAGAAGAAATGGCTCCATCTATGGGTTAGTGGTACGGTAGGCTGATGGATGTGTTTGGAATTGACCGAGAGCGGATGGATGGGTGTTGGAATGGATGCCTTAAGTTCCTGGAAATTATTTGAATTGACGGGTTTTTGTAAGGGGATGTATAACTGTGAACACCAACAACTTCAAAACCATCTTTGGATCAGGCACTAGAGTGGTCGTATTGCCAGGTCAGTTGACAATTTTTTTTATACAGCATGTTTTTCCTTATTGCATTATTGTATGATGCTATGCACTTTGAAGCTGTTCTGCTTTTAGTGATGAACAATACAGGAGATAAATTTCTGAATTCTCAACATCCTTTTATACAGATGGAAAGCATGCACAGTTGGATAGGCACGGTCGTTCCATGGATTCATATGCAATCTCCATTAAGCTGGAAAGTCAGCTTTGGAGTTGGGACAACATGAACTGTGACTCCCAGTGATGGCATCTATTTTAAATCTGAAGTTCTTAAAAAAGTCAGTTTTGCGTTGAGGTTGAGACAAACTCTTAGCTTCACTGGGATCATCTGCAGGAAATTTAATGAATGGGAAGCCCTGAAGGACAGTTCAAGGCACAGCCATTACAATTTTGGCAGTTCAACCAAATGCAAGGGGCAAGCGTGCTTCCCACAATCCTTTTGTTACACATAGCTGTCATTTTGTGTGAACAGGGCAACACGTTTTCCAGCTTCAATACATACACACATGCATGTGCAAAAACCTGGACAATATACATGTTGCAGTATTCACACAACATGGCCAGTTTGGTGTAGTAGTTAAGAGCAGCAGGGCTCTAATCTGGAGAGCCGGGTTTGATTCCCCACTCCTCTGCTTGAAACCAGTTGGGTGACCTTGGATCAGTCACAGCTCTCTCAGAGCTCTCTCAACCCCACCCACCTCACAGGGTGACTGTTGTGGGAAGAATAATGATATACTTTGTAAACCGCTCTGAGTGGGCGTTAACTTGTCCTGAAGGGTGGTATATAAATTCAATGTTGTTGTTGTTCTTGTTGGAACATATACCTTATATGCTGGGAGAATCACAGGCGGTGCACTCTCCCTTTGAGTAATGATCATACAGACTTTTCATGGTCTTTGGAAAGTTGAAAACAATCAAATTTCATAAGGAGCATTCCACACTTTGGGGCCAAAGTCAATATTTGTAGCGGCAATCATCCGCTTTCAGAAAACAGGGCTAAAATTGGTGGAAAATCAAACCAGTAACATCTGAGTGCAATTGCCCCCCTTCTATGTCACAATACAGGTGGCACCTACACAACACTGGACAGAGTGCTATCACTTCACTATGGCAATAATTCATGAATTGATTTTCCTGTGTGAACAAAACAATCCAGTTGCAAACAATTGCTACTATCCATTAATATGTGGATGCAGCCACCGAGGAATTCATCCTGGATTCTCTGTTGGCTTTGGCAAAAGAGGCTTGAAATTGTCCTTGTCTCTCTGATCTGCTCTTCCTTCTGCTTGTGCCCCTGGTAGTTTTTGTCGGGGCAGGAAACACTGTGCATCTGGTAGTAGTAGCTCGTATAAGCCAGTCTTTGGAAGTGGGACTAGGTTGCTTGTCACACCAAGTAAGTTCCAGCCAACCTTGTTTTCTTCAGTCATGCTACATGTATACTAGTTATTTTTTAATCAAAAAGAGTCCAGTAGCACCTTTAAGACTAACCAATTTTATTATAGCATAAGCTTTCGAGAATCAAGTTCTCTTCATCAGATGCCTGATCAAAACTGGGCAGATACAGAAGAGGAGGGGGAAAGAGAGGGAAGGAAGGGAGCATAAATCACAAGAAGGCAGAATGCAATTAGCACAGAGGCAATCAAAACATTCCTTTGCTTGGAAATGTAAACATTTCCTTCCTTCCCTCTCTTTCCCCCTCCTCTTCTGTATCTGCCCAGTTTTGAACAGGCATCTGATGAAGAGAACTTGATTCTCGAAAGCTTATGCTATAATAAAATTGGTTAGTCTTAAAGGTGCTACTGGACTCTTTTTGATTTTGCTACTACAGACTAACACGGCTAACTCCTCTGGAGTTATTTTTTAAGCATCCTTTAAAATTGAACTTCAAAAGAGAAATTTGGAAACAGACAACATTAAGAAAATCAAATTAAGATTGGGAAATTTCACTCTTGTTTGTCAAGAATTTTATTTTGACCTAAGTGGTCTGTATCTTTTCCTAAAGTTGAACTTGACCAGAGAGGGGCAATCTGTGGTTGTTAGCTATGAGAGAAAATAGACGAGAAGTACAAGCAATAATTGAGTAAGGAAAAACCCATACGTTTCATGAGGCTTAGAATCTTACTTTGAAGAAAAGGTAACATTGGTGAGCTAAAGTCATGCATTGATCACTGGTAATTAGAGATGGGCACGATCTGAATTACGATTTCAAAAAATGCCCCGATTTTGGCATTTTCACCATCGTGACTCAGCTGATCGGTTCTGCCCATGGCAACCGATCCAGCCATCGGGAGTTTGCTAGTTCGGCACTTGATTGGATGAGTCTGGGCCAAGCTACACATGACGAATGACACTTGAACGGCAAGTGGATTGAGTGGAGGGCAAGTGAACAGGGAGGAATACACTTGCCATTCAAGTGTCATTCGTCATGCGTAGCTTGGCCCTCAGTTTCAGTTCGCAATTGCAGACTTTCTGGCGCTAGTAATTAATTCCCAGGGCAACGGAGTCAGGGAAATGAGCTGTGTTTGCCTTCCTTCTGTCGCCCTCAAAACACGAATGGAAGCCCAGCTTTCCTTGATTAGCAGGCTTCCTTCCAAACAGGGAGCAGCAACCCAGGGGAGGGAGGGGGGAGGGGGTGGGCCCAAAGGAAAGGCAAAAGGCAAAATGCAGCGCGGGAGGCTGGGAGGCCGCCTGCGCCGTTCGTCTTTCCCCAGGACAAGGGGCATGTGGGCAAGTCAGCTGCCCCTTGTCCTGAGGAAAGGCAAAAGGCAGCGCGGGAGGCTGAGAGGCCACCTGCACCATTCGCCTTTCCCCAGGACAAGGGGCATGCGGACAAGATGCGTTCACCTGCCCCTTGTCTTGCGGGGCAGGTGAACGGCACGGGCAGCCTCTGAGCCACTCGCGCTGCTGCCAGCTCCGCAACGCACAAGGATGAATGGCTTGCTGTGTGGGCAGGGGTGACTCAGGAGCACTTGTGCATGCACGCACAACAGCCTAACTACGGTTGCTCTGGGTGCTGGCCTCCCCGATTTCCGATTTCTGATTTTGGACCGGAAACGAGACTTGATCGGTTAGAATTGGGAACCTGCGTTCGGCAGCAGCCCTGATCCACGATTGGCTTGATCGGGATTTATTTTTGGATCGTGCCCATGTCTACTGGTAATGTGTTTGGTTCTGCTAAAATGGCACGAGATGGACAAACAAAAGGGCATTTCTTTCCTTAATGATGTGCTGAGAGAACAGGACAGAGATTTTCTCTTGTGTATTAGCTTCTCTGTTCCACTTCCTTGCAAGCAGAACAAAGGACTCTTGGGGAGTCATTTCGCAGCAATGCAGTCTTTTTAGCGCTATCACCGAAATCTGTCAGGGAATTGCAAAAGGAAGATGAAAACGATTTTTTGAAAACTCACCACCCTCCTCTCTATTTTCCACTCTTTATTCCGCCCTCCTTCGTGCCCGCATGTATTTTTGTCAAGGCAGGGAACGCTGTGGGTCTGATAATATATTTAACAAGCCCATCTTTAGAAGTGGCACAAGGTTGCTCGTCACAGCAAGTAAGTGTCCATCCACAAATGGTTTATCGTGGCATAAGAATTCAGGGCACAGTCCCACATCCCAAATTAGGCTCCTCTTCCCCTTCTTCTTGATAATAACTTCATTTTCAGAATCTGCTATTCTACTGCTGTTAAAGAATTATATCATGGTAATACTATGCTAGGAGCTGTACATTTCGTCACCCCTAAATAACTACATAAAACCTACATACAGAATAGAGAACTAACAAAGAGGGAGGGCAGGAAGGGTTGCATCAGTGCTTAGTTCTTGTGGCCCTTTCTTACACGCTCAGGGTAATACCGATCAGCAGTTTGGGGTCAGGAAGCAATCTTCCCCAGGCCAGCTGCTAGGGATCCTACAGGTTTTTTGCCATCTTCTGGGCATGGAGCAGGGGTCACTGTGTGTGGCGGGGGGGAGTTAGATTTGAATGTCCTGCATTGTACAGGGGGTTGGACTAGATGACCCTGGAGGTCCCTTCCAACCCTGTAATTCTGTGATGCTTGCAGAAGAGAACATACAGTCTCTGAGAGAAAGACAGGACACCATGTTCTGGGTCCAATTCTGCCCAGTTCCATTGATCTCAGGAGACACATTTAGGAGGTACTCTTCCCTCCTTTGATCTTTAAAATCTGAGAGATTTTGATGGTTCTGACTTTGGCCCGGCCATATCCACTTGAACACATTTTATAGATAGATCTTTCAATTGACAACCTCTTTGAACTTCTTTCATGAAATCTTTATCAGGGCTGAATCCACACACCCGCGGAGCGTCCCAGCGTTGCACTAATTGTTTGCTAAACACCCAGAAGTGTAGTGTCTTTCTAGTGTGATTCAGAAATTGCGCTAGAAAGACGCTATACTTCTGGATGTTTAGCAAACATTTAGTGCAACACTGGGATGCTCCATGGGTGTGTGGATTCAGCCCTGTTATGCATTATATTGCATTATATTTCCTTCTGGATGATTCTATTCTTATATACTTTTTTTTTCTTTTGAAGAGATTGCATGTTTTATATGTTATAAAATGATTGAGTGTTATTAACTGTTATTTCTGTTTATTAAGAAACTATGGGTAGAGATGGGGTTCTGGGTTCAGGTAGCCAGCTCAAGGATGACTCAGCCTTCCCTCCTTCTGAGGTCGGTAAAATGAGTACCCAGTTTCCTGGGGGTAAAGTGTAGATGACTGGGGAAGGAAATGGCAAACCACCCCATAAAAAGTCTGCCAAGAAAACATCGGGATGCGACCTCCCACCATGGGTCAGTAATGACTCGGTGCTCTTAGAGATGATAGAGCCAAGGAAGGAAACTTTAGGCATATAACAGAGCATGTTTGAGTGGTTATAGAATGAAAATAAAACAGTGGAAGGTTCTGACATAAAGATACAATATTGGTAGGTCCAGAAGTGAAAGGTAAATCTGAAATGTGCACAGGTTCTAAATTCTAAATCCACAGCATTTGTAACAGAGTCTATAATAAGAAGTCACATTAGAAGAATACAACTTCAAATGTTTCAAACATAAGTGTGAAAGAGGGGAGAGTTCCTGAGAAACATCTCCCCCAAAGTCATGTCAGCTCTAGCAATGATGAATGGATGAGTTTATGCAAAGGGCCGTTTCACTGTGAACCTTGGGGGAGGCTCTGAGAAAGTTACTTTTGGAAGTGGAACAAGGCTGAGAATTTATCCAAGTAAGTCTTACAAGAAATGTTTTTTTATGTCTACATAGATACTGTGCTTCTGTCCAGGAAACTTTTAAACAAGATTCAAGTCCAGTAGCATCTTAAAGACCAACAGGTACCTGAAGAAGGGAGCTTTGAGTCTCAAAAACTTATGTCCTGGAAATCTTGTTGGGCTTTAAGGTGCTCCTGAACTCAAATATTACTCATCCAGTGCAGACCAACGTGGCTACTTATGTGAAATCTATTAAATAGTTACCAGGCACCACAATAACTGTACAACTGATCAGGTGCTGATGTTAAGGACCCCACCTTTTTATCCAGTACTTTTTGATGATTGATTAGTTATATAGCCCTATCGATCTGTACGTCAGTTTAAAGAGGGAAATAATTGAAGAAAAAAGACCCCTGCCTCCACAGAGCTTACTAAAGGGTATAAAGCTAAAAAATGGGGGGGGGGTAGGGATAGCTATCATAGTTCAGTGAGACAGAGATATGTAGATACTTCTAGACATTTCAATAGCCTAGGTGGGCTCCAAACTGCTTTATATTTGGTTAAAAAAAGGAGGGATTTCCTTTGATCATCATAAAAATACTATGCTGCTGATCAAGGGACCTCTGTGGACAAAAGACAGATAAAATGGAGGGGAAAAATGGGTAATTTTGTATGGAAAAGCTAGCTGGATCTCACGGAATGTTTGGAAGTTGGACACCCATTAACCCCCCCCCCCCCCCCCGTAGCTAGTACTGACTGATTACAGGCAACGAAAAGGGAAAGATGGAATCACCAAAGTCATGACGGATAAATGGGACCAGATCCACTTGAGCCTACTTTGTCCTTGTTTCAGTCGGACAGCCCCTTTTAAAAAAACATTGCAGAATATTCAAAATCTTCAGATTATCCCTTTGCACCTAATTGAAGACAGCAGGGTGAACAGGGCCTCCTCCTCCAATTTTTGTAAGGCATTTACACACTGTGCATATTCAGGCAACTTGGGAAAGGTAACATTTGGCCATGGGACCAGGTTATCCATCCATCCAGGTATGTTCCAAGCAATCAGATTCCATTCATTGTGACCCATAAAGATGACAGGATTTATGAAAGTTAGGGTTTTGAGTTTCACCTTAGCTGGGCAGCTATGCACACATTCTTGTAACAGTCTTTTAGCTGCTGCAGATGCTAATTTTCTGTATTTCCTGCCCCTAAGCATTTCTCCTCTGCTCTAGTCAAATTGAGTACATTTTGCATTTTGCCTTTGCATTCTACTCCTTTCTTTACAACATCGCTCTCACTTTCTGACTGGAATATAAGGGTTTGGGGATCTCTATTCCCACTTGTATCTGATGAAGGGAGCTTGATTCTCAAAAGCTTACACCCTGGAAAACCTTGTTGGTCTTTAAGGTGCTACTGGACTCAAGTCTTTCAGTTATGAGTCTTAGAGGTTCGGATTACACAGGTATTTCAGCACTGTGTTTCTGATCTGAAGGACCACAGGACTAGTTGTGCATGCCCAAGGGAAATTTTCGATCTATGTTTTTTGGTTGTCTCTTGCTTGCTGCATTGTAAACTGCTTTTGAATCTGAGGGGCTTTCAAAAGCAGTTTGTGATATCTCTTGCTTGGGTAATCCAGTAGACTAATGTCCAAAATCCCACACACCATGTCTTAGGATGCAGAGGAGTTAGCCGTGTTAGTCTGTGGTAGCAAAATCAAAAAGAGTCCAGTAGCACCTTTAAGACTAACCAATTTTATTGTAGCATAAGCTTTCGAGAACCAAGTTCTCTTCGTCAGATGAATGATACAGAGACTGGTCAAATACAGAAGAGGAGGGAGGAGAAGAGGAGGAGGAGAGAAGAGGCAATTGGGGGGGAGGGGGAGGGAGCAACCAAAACATTCCTTTGCTAGTATATGTAAACATCTCCTTTTGGTGTGTGGATCAGTTGGCTTCAAAGGAGTTTGCCCTGTTAGTTTGTGGCAGCCAAACAGCTAGACCATCCAATTCCAATGCAGTATGGGTTTGTCTTAGGAGTTTGGGTGCTATATGAAAACAATCTTGATGGTCACCTATTCCTACCATCCAAAGTTTGGTCAGAAGTCTGCTCACACTTGGCCTATATCAATCCACCAGGAAGAGAAAGAGGTTTCACTACGTGTGGATCAGCTCTCTGAAAGCTTGTTTTAACTCATTGTGAAATTTACTATATAATGGTACTAGGCAGCACCTAGAGAAGGGGAAACCTATTTCAGTGCCTGTAAACAGTGTCACTAGTATCTGAAATTAGGGATTTCCGAGATTATTGTTCTACAAGTTGCCTATTTTTCCAAAGCGTATCTTTTTCTTTGAAATGTAGTTGAGTAAATGAGACAATATATTCAGAAGTGGCTTACTGAACCAGGTGGTAGGATCTGAGCCTAAATTTAAGAATTAAGAGCCCCCTATAAAGCTGAGGGCAAGGCTATGTTTTTGTAAATGAATGTTGCACTGTGTGAACAGCAATGCCAGGAAAACGATCTTTGGGGCTGGAACTAGACTGGATGTGAAACCTGGTAAGAAGAGTGATGGGAATGAATTGTGTAAATTTTAATTATTGGGGGAGAGAACAGTTGGTGTTTTATTCACTTAGTGGAATCAACAGAAGAATTTTCTTTCAAAAAGGCCTTTTATGTGCCACTGGTTGGCACATAAAATAGGATTAGATGGCACACTTGTGCCATCTAATCCTATGCACACTTTCTCAGAAGTAAGCCCCAGTGCAGTCAGTAGCTTAAATTGCAGTTATATTCTGTGGAGGGGAGGGATTAAGTCCCACTTGTTTTGGTGTAGGATGTTAAGCCGTTGTTGAAATTCATCACATTTCCAGTGTTTTAACTTTGGTTGGATCATGCCCTTGGGATGCAGGACTGAGCACAAATCCCTTTGCACACCTGCAACCAATTGAACAGATCTCAAGATTTTGTAAAGCCTTTGATGGCAGTGAGCATCAGGCAGCGGCAACTACAGAGTTCATTTTGGACCAGGGACGACCTTAACCGTCAGTCCAAGTATGTATAATGGTGAAGTTCATATTTGTGTGATTTGAAACCCAGAAGTCTTTCCCATATGTTTGTCTAGAAGAGAATTATAGTTGCCAAGAATGGGAGAAGATTGCAAACTAATACTGGCATGGACCAGTTTGATACCTTCATTCTGGCTATGAAATAGGAGCTGATTGCGGAAACCGCAGTTCAATTTTTCCATATTCCTCAAAGTTTTGGGAAAGTCACCGGCTGTAACCAGGACCTAGAGAAAAGAGGAGAGAACCGATTGATGGTTATTCAACTAGTTGAGAAGGGGAGAGAGAGTGTTGTATAGGGTTTTTTAAAAAGTTGTATAGGTTTTTTTTAAAAATACAGTCTGACATTAGGGGAACACCATCATCCCCATTTTGATTGCCACAGTTTCTTCTCTGTCCAAATTAAGCATCTGCACCCCACCTTTCCTTGATACAATTTCATAGGAAAAAGTTATGTGCTGTTAGCAGGTGAAATACAGGTAGATAACCAACAGGTAATGCCTTCCCCATTATAGAGATGCAAAGACCGGCATTCTGTTTTCTTATCAAGGCACCAAGACTGGCAAAGCTTCACCAGTTGACTTTCTGCCAATTAATCTACAGTCCCTCACTCTAAGAGAAAGGAGATAAATTTAGTCCCAATCTTATCAAAAGAAACTCTCTCTGTTTCATCTTATTCTTCACCATGGCTGAGTGCCTCTAAGATATGTGCTTTAAAGTAATTTCACTGTAACAACATATTAAGAACCCACTTGTAAGCTTCCCTATCATTGGCTGCATTGGGGATCACTTTTACACTGGACACACATTCAGCTTTAACTCTCCTCTTTAAATTTCAGGTTAGAGTCCTTTTTTTTTGAAATTTTTTTTTATTGGGTTAGGATCAAATGTTTACACATTACAGTCAATATTCCCATTTCCCAATTTCTAACCCCCTCCCTTTCCCCCCCCCATTTTGTTGACTTCCAACAGTTTTCCAACCCTTTATCCCTTTTCCCTTACTCTTTATATATTCCTCTATCTAACAAATATATATTCTCCCTTTATTCTAAGCAATACTTCTTTAACTATTTTTATTACTCTGTACCCTGACTATGAGTCCCTTTTTCCATAATGGATAAACAATTTATCCCATTTTTCATTATTTCACTTTCAAATATTTCTATATATCATAAACTATGTAAACCATACATTCATATAAATCAGCCAGTTTAACTTATACTCTATATGTTATTCATTCTATCTTCTTCTTTCTATTTTAGTTATATTTGTTTACATTAGTATTTCTATTCCCCTTCAGTCATAAGTCTATATATGATATCAATCAATTTGACTCATATACAACTTCAAATAAAAATTTCAGGTTAGAGTCCTGTTAGAATCAATAGGATGGGTTAATTATCTCAACTAGTGAATGCAGTTTAACCAAACCACTGGGTATGCAGATTATCCAAATGAAGCACGCTACTGAAAATTCAAGTAAACACAGGCTATCTGGGGTGATCAATCATATGCAGTTTTTGTAAAGTGACATTTTATAGTGTAATGCAGGGTTAGGTGGCTATAAATTTCTATTTGGAGATGGAACTAGCTTGCGAGTCAATCCAGGTATGAAACTGTTAAGCATTAAGAAGTGCATACGCATGTGTGCACACTCACAGACGTGCAGCCCTCAAATTATCGTATTTCAATGGAGATTAGGGGGGAATCTGAAGTGCTTGGAGCTAAGTTATTGCAGATGGGTCGTGTCAGTGGCTTTTTGTAAAAAGGTATAATGCTGTGAGCAGGAACACCAACAGGTTCATCTTTGGATCTGGAACAAAACTAGTGATAACTGCAGGTAGGAGTCTGGAACAGAATAGACATTTGGTGAATTTATTTAGAACGCTTGACTGACCCAAGGCCCTACAATAAATTCCATAGTAAGCAGGGATTGGAATATAGATTTCCCTAGACCGCTTCCAGCACTCTGACCACTCTGCAACACTATCTCTCACATGAGCAGACATTTGTACCATTGCTGTTTAATTGTGCAAAAGCCCTCTAAATCCTTGGTGTCCAGTGGGAACAGAAAACTTCTCACTCAGAGCCAAGCTACAAGTGACGAATTACACTTGTCTGGCAAGTGAACAGACTCATGTGTATTCCTCCCTGTTCACTTGCCCTCCACTTGCCCTCCACTTGATCACGTAGTGGAGGGCAAGTGAACAGGGAGGAATACACGTGAGTCTGTTCACTTGCCAGGCAAGTGTAATTCATCACTTGTAGCTTGGCCCTCAGAGGAGTGCCTGCGTTCATTTCAGTGCAGGAGACCTTCTGTGCACAAAGGGAGATTGGTGTGGAATTGCTCCCTCCCTCCATTGAACTGAAAAAGCTCCTTCACCTGGACATTGGGCACAGGTGGGGAGGCCCCATCTGTTTGAAGTTGCAGCAGTCTTTCGTCTCCTCTGCTAACATTCAAGCAGTCTTGAACGTTAAGAAATGCTTTTGAGGGGCTTTCAATCACTTACTGTGATACTACGGGCCAAGCTACACATGACGAATGACACTTGAACAGCAAGTGTATTTCTCCCTGTTCACTTGCCCTCCACTCAATCCACTTGCCGTTCAAGTGTCATTCGTCATGTGTAGCTTGGCCCTAAATTTCAGAGATCATTTCAACCCTCTCCCTGCCATCTTTCAAAGAACTATACAAATAATTCCGTGCACTGCGGAGGGCTTTGGATCTTTGTTTTTAAGACAATCTCCCCTGCTCCACTTTACCATATTGCAATGCATTTAGCAACAAAATTTCAGAAGCACTTTGTGATATTCTGCGTTCATACAGTGATAGGAGCAAGGAGATTTTCCTATTCAAAGTGGCGGGGAGAGAAATGGACAGAAACAAGTTCTTGGACTTCACTTTACTTCATTTAAATCCTGCCTTTTCCCCCAGTGGGAGCTCAAAGCAGCTTCCATCGTTCTTCTAACCTCTATTTTATCCTCACTACAACCCTGTGAGGTAGGATAGGTGAGAGTGTGCGACGGGCCGAGGGTTACACAATGAGCTTCTGTGGCAGTGGTGGGAGATTTCTATGATAGCCTTGCTTAAAAACCTGTCCTGTTGTTTAATTTGTTGACATGATGACATTGAAATGCAATTAAGTTCTGGCAGGCAGGATGTTGTTTGGTCACACTACGACAGCAACCATGGCACATAGGAAATGAGAAATGTATCACGGCGAAGAAGGGGAATTCCAAGAGGCAAATCCTGTATCTACTGAGTGCAGTTGCTTTATGCTGAAATAGGGCCAAGCTACAAGTGACTAATGACACTTGAACTGCAAGTGTATTTCTCCCTGTTCACTTGCCCTCCACTCAATCCACTTGCTGTTCAAGTGTCATTTGTCACTTGTAGCTTGGCCCTCACTCCTCCCCAGTAAGTGTACCTGGGTTTGGCATGAAACTGGTCCTGCCCACCCAGTCCTGCTTATATTAAAAATGTGGTGTTGCAAAGGGAACTGGACAGGGTATTCCTTTTAAAGCAGAAAAAAAACACACACCAGAGTTAAGAAATTATAAAATACAGTTCTCTCATCCTAGCTCTTAGTGCAGAAAATCATTTCAAAGGGCAATTTATCCAGAGTTTGTCACAACGGGCAGTTTTTATGCCTCTTGAGCATAAAGCCCTACAAAAGACTTTAGCAACAGCAGTGGAGGTTTCCTTTCAGAGTAGATATTGTAAAGGTTTGTACCACTGTGATGGGAGACAGGACGCACATATGGAAAATTCATTCTAGGAAGAGGCACCAAACTGTTTATAAATCCCAGTGAGTGATTTCCTTCTGACTGTGTATTTATTAGGTTAAAGGAAGCTCCATGTTGGGAAATTCCTGAAGATTTTGGAGGGGGGGGTAGAGTTTTAGAGCCTGGAAAGGGTGGGGGTTGGGGAGGGGAAGGACCTTAGCAGGCATAATGTCATAGAGTTTCCCTTCCAAAACAGTCATTTTCTCCAGGGGAAATTATCGTTGCGGCCTGGAGATCAGTTGTAATTCCAGGAGATCTCCAGCCACCACCTGGAGGTTGGCAACCCCTGCACAGATTCTGCCAATGTTGTGATTTCTTAAAAAGGTTCAAAATACTTTCTGGGAAGAGGTTTGGTTGAAGAGGGTGGAAACTGGAACATGTGATGGTGCTTTTTCTTTTGCTGAGGTGCCAAGGAATAATCTGTTGCAATAATGTGTGGCAAGTGGCAACGTCGTTTTCCCACCTTTTAACTGCTCAGGGAGTCTTTAAAAAGTTATCTTTCAATTACCAATTCTAATGTAGCTGTGAGTAGCAGTTAATTTCCAGAGAATAAGACCCTTGAACAGCTCCATGTGACCTGGAAGGTCCTTTCTCTAGTACTTTTTGATAAATGGGGACCCTATGTAATTATTCAGTGGTGAAGAAATTTGCTCTGCACATATTTAGAGACTTTTTATATTCATACATTGAGCCCTTGTACAAATGAAACCCTGGTTCTCTGTCTTTCGGGAAAGTTGATGAAAATATCTCAGAATGAACTTCTAAGTAGCTGGAAGTAAAAGTGTTCAATAGACGGGGTAGCGGAAAGGAAAGTTGAAGGATATTTGGGGTGCTGTCTGGATAGTGAATGGATGGTTGTTGAAATCACTGAGTTTTTGTAAGGGGTTGTGCTACTGTGAGTAGCAACAACATAAAAATCACCTTTGGGTCTGGCACCAGGCTGGTCGTATTGCCTAGTAAGTCTATACAACATATTTCTCCTTGTTGTGTTTGCTGAGGTATGCGATTAACTGTATTTTGAGCTTATCTGTTATCCCCTCATGGAGGAACACATTTCCAAATTCTCAAAATGCATGAAACAGGAAGTGTTGAATTGGCTGGTTTTTGTCACTTGGTGGATCACTGTGTGACTTCTGGATCGGCCAGGAAAGTCACCTTTGGCGCTGGGACAACCTTGATGGTGACTCCCGGTATGTGTGATGACATCTGTTCTTGAGCGCTTTAGGTGTTGAGAAGAGAATTTATGCATAGGAAGTCCTGAGGGTCATTTCCAGCCACCCTGCTTAGTCTCTCTCAGTGAGGTTCTTGGAAAGTTGAGAGCAACCTAACGTCATGGGAGCCTTCAACTCCTGCAGGCCAGGCCAGATGTGTTGAGAGAGCATGGCTTAAATTATAGTTGCTTGGAATTCAATAATGTTTTAGAGCCCACTGGCTCGATTTCCTCTCTGGCAATACAGAGAAGAAGTCATCCTGGATTCTCCATTACCTTAAACAGAATTGAAATCAATTGGCCACAGTGGCTTGAAATTCTCAGAGCATCTTCGTGTCCCTGTCTTTGTGTTCTACTCTTCCTCCTCCTCAGAGGTTTTTGTGAGGGCAGGAAACACTGTGTTCATCTGGCAGTGGCTATGGAAAGCAAGTCTTTGGACATGGGACTAGACTGGTAGTCACACCAAGTAAGTTCTAGCCCTGTTTTGTTCAGTTATGCTAGGGGATGCTTGTTTGTTTCTAAAAGTAGAACCTCAGAAGTGAAAAGTCAAAGCTAGAAAGTCCAATTAAGATGTGTAAATTTCACAACATTTCTGTCAGGAATTTTATTTTGACTTCGGTGGCCTTGCTATTCCTGAAACTGAGGGCCAAGCTACACATGACGAATGACACTTGAACAGCAAGTGTATTTCTCCCTGTTCGCTTGCCCTCCAATCAATCCACTTGCCGTTCAAGTGTCATTCGTCATGTGTAGCTTGGCCCTCAAGTACTCCAGGTAGGGGAAATATACAGTTAACTATAAGAGATAATGTCCAGCAATGCTACCTCTTTAGTGCTTTGATTGAAAGATCTGAGGGAGTCAAAAAAGGGACTTGAAAAATTCTCACTCTTTATCCCACGTTCTCTTTGTGCCCTCAAGTATTTTTGCCAAGGCAGAACACACTGTGGGTCTGGCTCTAGCTTCAGTAAACTCATCTTTGGAAGCGGGTCTAGTTTGCTTGTCATACCAAGTAAGTGCCAGTCCTTACTTTGTTCCATTTCTCCTGGCATAAAAAATTGGATCACCACCTATCACCTCCTCATTCTCCCCATTTGTCCTGGCATAAAAAATTGGATCACCACCTATCACCTCATTCCCCCCAAAATAGGCTCTACTTACCCCTTTTGCCTGTTATTTCACAAGAGAAGATACAAGAACCTTGAGAATAGTTATGTTTTTGTATCCTACTATTCTACTCCCTATAAATAGTTATAGTTTTTGAATAGCATGCTAGAGAAGGCATGGAAAAAAGATGACACACTTTTACAAAGCTGTTTATAGTCTCAGGGGTAAGCACATGACTGTCAAACAGAGAGCAACTTCTTACTGAGGGCCAAGCTACAAGTGATGAATGACACTTGAACGGCAAGTGTATTTCTCCCTGTTCACTTGCCCTCCACGCGATCCACTTGCCATTCAAGTGTCATTCGTCACTTGTAGCTTGGCCCTCAGTGTTGGTCCAGCCATATACATATAAGCAGGCATTGGGGGTACCATTCAAGGCACTCCTGCAGTGACCAAAACAGTGCTTGAATCTGGCTTCACCCTTGTGTTGTGTCCAAGCTGGTCACCCCCCTACATGAATTGCAAGTCAGGTACTCTGGAACACTTTATTTGCAATAGAACTTCGTCATTGTGCTCTGAGTATGTAGCCCAACTCCTTGATCTGGTCCTTCTGGTCAGGCAGGATGGCATAGTGGTTATAGTCTCTGACTAGGACTGGCATCTCCAGGTAAAATTCCCTGCTCAGCCTTGAAGCACACAAGGCAGGTAAATTACTCTCTCATTCAACATAACCTACTTCACAAGGTTGTTCTGAAGGTAAAATGAAGGAAAGGAGAAACATACATGTTAAGCAGAGTCTTTAGCGTTGCCAGCCTCCAGGTGGGATCTGGAGATCTCTTGGAATTGCGACAGATCTCCTAAAGTTCAGTTCCCCTGGAGAAAATGGCTGCTTTGGAGAGTGGACTGTATGGCATTATACCCTGCTGCAATCCCTCCCCTCGTCAAAACCTGTCTTTACTCCCTAATCTCCAGGAATATCCCGAGCCAGAGTTGGTAACTCGGAGGGTGGGATAGAAATTAAATAGCTGGTTAGCTAGCTACCTATTCAGCTATCATATTAGGAATGATGAACCTTAAGAAAAGAAATACCAGTCCATGGTGTGATTGATGGTTATAGAATGGGTGTGTGTGTGTGGAAGGAAAATAATGGAAGATGTTGTCACAAAGATGTGTCTGTTTGTGGCTGCAGAAGGAACCTGTAGCCAAAGAAAAAAGTGTGCATGGTTCGAAACTTTAAATTCACAACCTCTCTAATAAAAGATGTTGTAAAAACCACATTAGAAAAATATATATTGAAATGTTTTGCCAGCACATTTACGGCAGCTCTACTGATGATGAGCAGATGAGTTTATGCAAAGGTCTGCTTCACTGTGAATCATGGAGGCACCGAAAAAGTTATATTTGGAAGGGGAACAAGACTGAGAGTTCATCCAAGTAAGTTGTACAGAAGTTTTTCAGGGTACATAGTTCCTGCACTTCTGCTATATGAACTTTTAAACTAAGTCAGGTACTACATTCATAGGTCTTGATGTCAACGTGGAGCCCACTTTTCTATTCCATACTGTTTGGTTATTTGTTATTTGCATAACATAGCATTTTTAAGAGCAAAAAGAATTGAAAAAGAGAGACCCCTGTCACCACAGAGCTTACGTCAGGCCCCTAGCCAAAAATTATGGGTTGGTGGGGGGAGGGCTGAGGACGGGGGGGGGGGGTCCACACTTTAACGAAAAATGGATGAGACCGTAGTTCAAATTACCTTCACATGTACAAGGGCTTAAGTTTATCAAGGTGGCCAAAGGCATAGTGTGTGGGAAGTAGAGCTGCCAACTGCAACTAGGAAAATTCCTGGAGGTTTGGACAGCAGTGTTTGTTTGGGGAGAGACGTGAGCTTAGCGGGGATGTGATTCCATGGAGTCAGCTCTCCAAAGCCGTCATTTCCTCCAAGAGAACTGTTCTTGTTGTCTGGAGATCAGTTGTAATTCCTGGAGAAGTCCAGGCCCCTCCAGGAGGTTGACAACCCAAGTGTGAGGGTCAGGGCCCCAGTTTGCTGCTATGGGCCAGTTTACAGTTCAGATTCTGAGAATGGTGGAGACCACAAAAAGAGGGGAAAACGGGCAGCAAAGGCAGTAACAATGTGCAAATCTGGCCAAATCCACTTGCACCCAGACGGTTCTTAATCCAGCTGGGCAATCCAAACTATATTTCCTTTGAAAAGGGCTTTGAATGGGAACCTCTCTGAGAACTGCTTTATTCCTTTTCAGCCTCAGGAAAGACAGGAGAAAGAGAAGTGTGTAGGAGAAGTTCGTGTTCTGTGATTTTTGTAAAGCCTTTTCACACTGGGCAAATACTGGCACTTTTGGAAAGGTGATATTTGGCCAGGGGACCAGGTTAACCATCCAGCCAGGTATGTCCAACATGATCAAATTCCAGTCCTTGTGAGTTATAATGCAGTTAGGAGAATCAGGGTTCACTTCATCTAGACAGCTGATATTTTTGCATGCAAAATAAGGGGATTTGCCAACAGTTCCCTCCCCCCCACACACAAAATTTTGTTAGAGTATCCCATGACAGCTGATATCATGGTATGTGTCACTGTGTGGTCTAACAAAGTGACATTTGGACTTGGAATGAGATTAACAGTTGTGTAAGTCATAAATAAACTGTTCTGAAGAGTTAATTATACCTTAGCTTTAGTCCAAAATCTATACAAAATAAATACTTCCTCAGGACATCATCTCTGATATTCTCCCTCAAAAGCCTCATTAAAATGAATGTTTGTTGAAAAATCTCCTTCATTTCCTGAGGCTTAATTTATCCACAATTTTTTCCCCTGGATTGTATCGCCTGGTTGATTAGTGATTGGGTTAGAATCATCCGCTTCAGGCACCAGAATGTCTTGCTAGCCTCTTGCTGATAAATTGAAGGAAACATTACAGAAATCTGTGAGCAAGATTTTTTTCCCCCAAGAGGCAGATTATGTAAGGGCCATTTTCACTGTGCCAAAAACAGGTTATGAGAAATTGGTCTTTGGGAGTGGAACACAACTGAAAGTTGTACCAAGTAAGTCCAGGCTCTCAAAAAGCACTATTACCACCACTAGCTCTACCAAAAACCACATAGCTCTATTTCAAAACCATCTCGATTTTGATATATTTTTCTGTCTGTGGTTCTCAAGCCGTGCAATACTTCCATTTAGAGGCAGCACGGTCAGAACAAGATGTATTTTAAATGTGGATTATGAGGCAATTAAATTGTGAATTAATGGCTGATTCCGCACACGTTGGATAATGCACTTTTAATGCACTTTAGCTATCGTTTGGAAGTGAATTTTTTGTTTCACCCTCGAAAAATTCATTTCCAAATGATCTCTAAAGAAGATTGGAAGTACATTATCCAATGTGTGTGGAATCAGCCAATAAGCCTCCTAT
The DNA here is from genome assembly GCF_028583425.1 of Eublepharis macularius. Lineage (NCBI taxonomy): Eukaryota > Metazoa > Chordata > Lepidosauria > Squamata > Eublepharidae > Eublepharis > Eublepharis macularius. Next base: position 72,112,813 of record NC_072801.1, read on the forward strand.
TTGAACACATTTTACCATCAGTTTCTCTTCTCTCAGGCTATTTATATGAAATGCTAAAAAAATGATTTTGTGAAATTTAAGCTTTTTTTTTTCCTTCATGGCCACTGAAGTATTTTTTTCTCTTTCTCTCCTCCCTGTTGGCTAAAATAAAATAACACAATAATCTGATAATAGTTACGAGTACAAAAGTGAATTGCCAATATAACTGGCTGCAACTAAACTCGATGCAGGGAATTGATATATGGCTGTACCTTGTAGAGTGGGGGTGTGTTTTTTGTAGAAGAGTTTTCTGTTGTGTGTATCAGGCAGGCCAGAAGATGATTTTTGGACCTGGAACTAGACTGGAAGTCAGACCTGGTAAGAGAGAAGAGAAAAATAAATTGCTTACATTCTGAATATTGGGTTGGATCTTGAGGCTTCATACCACTAATGGTGGAGCCTTCTTCAGTCCAAGGAACCTTTCTTTTGTTCATGGAACAGACCTTTCCCATTAGAAGAAGGATCCACTATCAGTTGGATGAAACCAATGAAGCCAAACCATTGCCAAATCATTGCTACTTTCTTCACTTTCTTCGTGGAAACTAAAGAAGAACATAATTTTCAAACAGGACTTTAAGGAGCTAAAAAACGAGCAAATAAGTGGTGGGAGGGGGAGGTGGTGGAATGATCCAGCTAAACCTCATAACTATGGCCATTTCCACACTACTTACCTTCATTCGGAATGCTGCGGAACGTTGCGAAAAACCCGCAGAAGATAGCGTCTTCTCGCACGAGTTTTGCACAATGTTGTGCAAACCTCATGCAAGAAGACGCTATCTTCTGCGTTTTTTTCATGATGTTCTACGGCATTCCGGATGAAGGTAAGTAGTGTGGAAACGGCCACTATCCCATTCAATAGTGAGGCACAGATTTTTTTTTACTAATACAGGTCAGTAATGTCGCAAGCTGTAATGTTGTCTGTCTGATGTCACCAGGTGAGGAGGACTTCATAAAAGAGAAGTCCTGGCTGCATCTTCTGGCCACTGTCTAGGATTAATCCTGACTTTTGACAGTGGAGAGCTGCCAAATCTAAAAATCTCTTGCTCTGTGTTTTTAGACAATCAATATTGTTGGGGCTTTCAGGGCACTTACAGTGAAATCTTAAGCAGTTACTCCAGTCTGTGCCCATCTACTTCAATTCAGACAGAGATTCTTCCATATGTGTTCCCAGTTATGGAGCCTGTTGAATTTACATCTGTTAGTCAAACTCCAGATTTACATTTTTAGCAGAGATGTGTTACGTGTATGGCTAGGTTTCCCCCAAAAAACCATTGATGATTTGTTTGCAATTGTTAAGAAGAAATGGGGAAGGCAGAGAGAGAGTGTTCATTTCCAGCTGAGGTTGGGTGGAGGATTGAAAGTTTCTCTTATGAATTAGCTCCTCTTCTCTGGTTGCTCACAAGCAGAAATTAGGGAGAGTTTGGAGGTGACATTTCGTAGTAGTGCTGGTGATGTAGTGTCTCCCTTGAAATGCTTAAGAAAAATGCAAATGTGTTGAAAATCGAGAAGCACCACAGTCCCCATATCCCACGCCCTCTGTAGACTATTTATCAAGGCATGAAACATTGTGGGCTTTATGGTGGCTATGATAAGCCAGTCTTTGGAAGCGGGACTAGACTGCTTGTAGCACCAAGTGAGTTCCATTTTAAAAAAATATTTTATTCCTATATCTATATCCTGCTTATCCACAGCATCCTACAATCAGTCAGCATTGTAAAAAAAATACCAAAACCATTTTTTAAAAACCTTCCTCATAACAACCAGCATCTAAACACGAGTTCATTGTTAAACAAGTGCCCTTTGGAATAAAATGGATTTGTGATGGGGAGGGGGCTGTTTGGTGTTCATCTTGAAGGCCATTTCAAAGGACAGGGGGCCTTGTGACCCAAGATCATGGCCTGGTAGAAATCTTCTTGTACTTGGTGAGGTAATGGAATGGGCAGAAAGGACATGTTAGCTCACCCTGGTTTAGTGAGTAGGAGCATGCATGGAAGGACAATCCCTTTGCTATGTTTGGCTTAACAATTTGGAATGTGATTCTGGATACTCCCTTTCCCCCCAAAAATTCTTGTTCTCACTTCAGTCTGCTCTATCCCTGTCACATTGCTTCATCATACATCCATTGGAAGTTATATCTTACTTGAAAATTCTGTGCCGTTTTATGTTTCGTTTCAGCATTATTTTTTGTTTCTGTTTTTCTTCAGTCTATTGGACATTTATAAAATTAATGAATTAAAAATTTAAAAGATACTAGGACACTGAACTTAAGGTCTTCCTTGGAGGTCCTTCTGTCGATCCCTTCTGCACTGTATAGCAAATGGTAATTTTCTCATTCTTGAGACTTTTCTGTGGTGGCCCCTGCTGTGCCAACAACCTTGTAGGGAATAGTGGAAGTAGTTTTACGAAGCTCTGTAAAACTGTGATGTAGAAGGGATTTAGAAGATGGATGATATTACATCAAGCTAATGTTTTAGGTGTTGGCATCTTTGGTTTTATTCTTTTAAACTGTTATTCTTAAGAACTGGTTTGATTTTAATTATCATTGTACCCTGCTTTGGCTCCTGTTTTTTCCAGGAGAAAAAGTGGGCTAAAAGTCTTTAAATAAATAAGAGACCGTATTTGGGGAATCTTCCATTTGATTCTTGTTTTGAATTTATGTAGCTCTGATAGTGTGCAAGGAGCTATACAGAACATAGAAATGGCATAGCCCCAGTATCAGAGAGCTTATAACAAGACTGGTCACAGATTGGGCAAAATTAAGTACATTTTAAGAAATGGGAAAGTAAAGATTTGCGTAACTTTCTTTCATTGAAACCAAGGGCCCTTACCATTTTCTTCAGTGCACTTTATTTTTTCACCGAGAAGGCTGCATTTAGATAGCAAAGGGCTCCACTTCACCAATTGCTCATGGGGTCTGGAGGCACCATTTTTTTGTAAAGGGTTGAACTGCTGTGAACAGCAACTTCAAATTCACTTTTGGGATGGGGACCAAGTTGATTATAGTGCCCTGTAAGTATGGGGAATTGCTGTCACACCTTTATTACATTTGAGTTGTGTGATGGGAAGGACGCACCCTTTCCCCTTGTTTTTGGCTTTCTTTGCAATTGGAGTCAGTGTGCATGTGGGGGGCATAGATCTCTCCATGTCATTTTAATCTGAATTACAGCCCTGCCAGGACCCAATTTGGGGAGGGGAAGGGGGTTTAATCTTTTCAACATTTGCATTGTTACACTATTCTAAAGTGGGATGGGACCCCCTTTCCAGGCTGTTGTTTAAAAGCAGATCTGCATTTGTTGCCTGCCTTTTATCTTTGAACTGCTGTAATACAACAGGAGGGAGCTAGCTTGGATCAAAGAAGCCATATGGAGATGGAAGGGTTAAACACCTCTCTCCTCTCTGCATTCCTTGATCTTAATTTTGGGGCCCAGACAGCTCTCATTCATCTTTCAAAGATGCTGTGGATGAACCAAGCAGTATTACCAGTTTTGACCCCGCCTTTGTCTGCAATATCATTGCTGGTACAGAAAGGTGGCCATTTTTTTCTTGTTTTTGTTATTGCATAAATCACTGTGATAACTGGATCGAACAGGGAAGTCACTTTTGGCAGAGGGACAAGTTTGTTGGTGGTTCCTGGTATGTGGTGTTTTTGTTTCTTTAAATCTAAGTTATGGGAAAACTTGCTAACTGAAGTTCTAGACTGAAAAGGCCGGGGAGACAAAACTCAAATATGAATGGATACAGTTTCCAATAGGATAGCTGTGTTAGTCAGCTGCAATGACAGAGAAGTTTTGTTTCCATTATTTGAAGACACCTGGCTACAAAATAATAAGTTAAAGTTGTTAAAACTACATAAAATACATTGAAACACTTAACATCTTCATTTCATACAAGTAAAGCAGTCTTGACCCTTAAGCACAGCTCTAGCTCATATTTTCTTAGCTGAGAAGGTGAACTTTACCACTTTATAAGAAACATACTGATCCAGATCAAAAAGAGGGAAAACTAATCTCTCCACCCCAGGAGAAATATCTATACCTTTTATGATCTCAGCAAGGAATTTATTTCTGGACTCTGTATACAAAGGGCAGGACAAAATATAGTGTGGAATGTCTTCTTGGACTGAAGTTCCACAAATGCATAGATATAAGCAATTGGTATTTGGGTATAATCATGACTGTCTAAAATGGCAGAGGTCATGGTTTGAAACCACACAGAGGTTAAAGCCACAGGGAAGCAGATGTTGGTCAGATAAGAGGCTCTACTGTGGTCTCATGAACCAGGGAGAAAATTTGGGACAGAGAATTATACATCTGTCCAACACAGCATTGATCTTAAAGATTTAATCTTATACATTGAGACCAGGAAAGGAGACACCTCGAAAGTAATCCACCAGGAAATAATGATGGAGGATATAGTTAAAGCAAGCAGAGCAAGCAACATTTAAATGTAGCGGTGCATCACGTTTCCTTAAGAGCAGACTAGAAGAAAGATTTCTTTGCTTTCCCCAGAACTGAAATAAAGCCAAGTGCAAGCGGGCTGTGATGGAAGGTAACCCAAATTCAGCCTGCACTAAAGCTACAGGAGTACTGTAAGGCAAAGCTAAAATTGTCTTTTAAAATGATTTAGGATTGGTTCTGGGGTCAAGATCAAATGCTCATTCCCACCTCAGATTTTTGCACCATATAGAAAGGGTGCATAGGAATATACTTTCAAGCAGGGCTCATTTTGAGGAGGAACGCGCAGGAACGCAGTTCCGGCAGTTCCCCAAAGAGGTCACATGCCAGGTGGGTGACTCTCAGCCATTTGGGGCCCATTTCAGCCTGGATTGGGGCTGAAACAGCCTAGATCGGGCCTCTGATGGGTGGCGGATCACTCTCCTGTTCAGCAGCAGCCCAATCCTGACCATGTGGGGCCCCTTTTTGGCCATTTTCAGCCCCTTTTTGCTGTTTTGGACCCAATTTCAGCCCTGAATCGCCAGGATTGGGTCCAAAACAGCCAGGATAGGTGACACCAGGGGGTGTGACATATGCAAATCAGTTATGCTAATGACACATTTCTGGTGATGTCAAGGGGCATGGTATATGCTAATGAGTTATGCTAATATGTTATGCTAATGAGTTCCTCCAGCTCTTTTTCTACCAAATGACCCCTGCTTTCAAGGTTGACTCAACTAAAAATCCTTCTTTTGAACTGTAAAATTTTAAGAGGGCCCCAGGAATTCTCAAAACTGAGGATCACATTATTGCCAAGTGGGCTTTCCAAGAGAGGTACCCCACTGCTACCCATTGCAGTCTGCAAAAGATTTCCTTTCTCCCTGCCCCTCCCCCCAGGAATTAAATTTCAGGGAGATTGGTGGGCAGGTGGGTTGGAAACAGAGAAAGGGTCAAACGAAGATTAAATCTGGTGAAGGTAATTATAGAACAGAAACTTCAAACTCTGAGCAATTGGACTGAAACCTTGCCCTTTAGTCAGGGGTCATTTCATAGAAAAAGAGCTGGAGGAACTCATTAGCATAACTCATTAGCACAACTCATTAGCATATGCCACACCCCTTGCCATCGCCAGAAGTGTGTCATTAGCATAACTGATTTGCATATGCCACACCCCCGACATCACCTACCCTGGCTGTTTTGGACCCAATCCGTGCCATTCAGGGCCGAAATTGGGCTCAAAATAGCAAAAGGGGGCTGAAAATGGCCAAAAAGGGGCCCAAAATGGTCAGGATCGGGCCGCTGCTGAGTGGGAGAGTGATCCACCACATGTCGGAGGCCCGATCTGAGCTGTTTCAGCCCCAATCCAGGCTGAAACGGGCTCAAAATGGCCGAGAGTCAGGTGGGCAGGGCCACCTGACATGTGACCTCTTTAGGGAACTGCCGGAACTGCGTTCCTGTGTGTTCCCCCTCGAAATGAGCCCTTCCTTTAGTTCTTTTGTCCCCTGGGACTTTTTTGTCAAAGCAGGAAACACTGTGTGCCTCCCAGAGCTACACTAAGTTGATTTTTGGAAGTGGAACTAGACTGGTTGTGATGCCAAGTAAGTTTTAACTTCGATGCCTCATGCTGCTGCTGCCCATTTCAAATGTAAACTACCTTGGTATATAAGAACTGATGGAGCTGTAGCCGTGTCTGGGTTCTTGCTAAAGGGGAAATCAGTGTGTGGGCTCTGGAAACCAGCAGATATTTGGAACTGGGACTCGATTACTCGTCCTACCTTGTAAGTGTTTCTAATTTGTCTGAAAACAACCACATTGCCTTAATCCCATTCTCCATCACTTCCCCTCTTAATTATATTTTTTCTGCTGATCTGTTTATTTGTCCCTCTCACTCCCTCTATCTCTTTTGCAATGATCCAATAACCTTTTTCTGGGCCTGGAGATGCTAAAGAGATCAGAAGGCTTCCCCAGTATTCACCAGCACAGCCTGTCTATTCATTGCAGGAGGAACATTAGACTGGCCCCATACCTTCCTTCTGTATCAGCCCCATTGAAACTCATGTGTGCAAAAAGTATCTGTTGGAATTAATTGGTCCCCACTCTTAGGCTGTTTGATTGTGACAGTTGGCATTTGATCAGTTTCAAGCACACCTGCCTGAATTTTTGTTGTAGCACAAAACACTGTGTGAATATTGGCAGCAACAAAGTCACCTTTGGTGGTGGCTCAAAACTTCTCGTCACACCCAGTAAGTGTCAGCTAGTCCATCTGCGGCTGAGATAAAACTTCCAACTTTCCTTAGGGAAAAGTACCAAGCGGTGTGGAAACTTGGGTTTTGTTGGCACAGGATTTTGCTCCTTCTCTGTGGTTCTTGTTCACCCTAGAGCCTTCCCTTTCATAAGACTGAAGAGCTATAAAACTTCATGAGTTTATGTTATGGTAAGAAACACTGTGTGGCAATACTGCCAATAAGGTGATATTTGGATCTGGGACAAGGTTGGCAGTGCTGCCCTGTAAGTCTCCTTTGCTTTACTGATTCTTTAACTTGATGATAGACAGAGTTAGTTGGAAATAATCCTTTCTTTCTTTCTTTCTTTCTTTCTTTCTTTCTTTCTTTCTTTCTTTCTTTCTTTCTTTCTTTCTTTCCCTCCCTTCCTTAAATTTATTTTGAAAGAAAAAGATGTGATGTGAGGTAAGGGGCTGCAAATGAACACAAGTGCCCTGGAGTTAGACTAAAGGTCCTTCTACTCTAGCCCAAGCATCCAGTTTCCATTACAGGGCAACCAGTTGCCTTCAGGAACAAGCCAAGTATGAAAGCAGCTGCCATCCACTGACCCCAGCTAATGGTGTTTAATGTTATATTGGCCCTGAGTCAGAAGTTTCCACATAGCAAAACTGAATTAAAACTGTGAATGAGCCAGGGGTTGGTTCCAAAAATTTTATTCCACTAAGGGTGCCACCTCTTCCCTGTCCAAAGACCATTGTCCAGTGCAAAGTGGAGGAGAAGGTGTGTTCTGTCATGTGGAAAACTCCTTGCACTGGGGAAAGGCTGTCTGAATCAGGGGATGGTTAGTGGAATGGAACCTTTGGATCTAGTCCCATGAACTCTTCTAACCCTTTAAAGAGGGATGGAAGATAATGGTTTGTTATCTTGGTTTGGTGTAGCCAGTTTGGCGTAGTAGTTAAGAGTGATGGGATTCTAATCTGGAGAACTGGGTTTGATTCCCCACTCCTTCCCTTGAAGCCAGGTGGGTGACCTTGGGTCAATCACAACTCTTTCAGAGGTCTCTCAGGGCCAAACTACAAGTGACAAATGACACAGGTTGGACACTTGTCAGCTTCCCTCAAGTTTTGATGGGAAATGTAGGCCACTTCGCAGAACGTTGGACAAGTGACAGTTGAAAAGTCCATTGAACAGCAGTCGGAGAGCCAAGCTGCAAGACCAGGATGCCTACATTTCCCATCAAAACTTGAGGGAAGCTGACAAGTGTCCAACTAGTATCAGGCGTCACTTGTAGTTTGGCCCTCAGACCTAGTGGTCATGTGGAGCGCAAGTGAATGGCAAGTGAACAGGGAGGAATACACGTGAGTCTGTTCACTTGCCATTCAAGTGTAATTCGTCACTTGTAGCTTGGCTCTCAGCCCCACTCACCTCACAGGGTGATTGTTGTGGGGATAGTAATAACATACTTTGTAAACCGCTTTGAGTGGGTATTAGGTTGTCCAGAAGGGAGGTATATAAATGGAATGTTATTATTATTATAACTGGTTTATGTTGCTGAGAAAGACAGTTCTCCTCAAGTGTCGTGCATAGCTGCACCTGCAGAGTTTTTGCTGTGGCTAGTTTTACTGTGGGGATATTGAAAACTACAAAGTGATTTTTGGAAAAGGAACAAGACTAGATGTGATGCCAAGTAAGTCAAGTATGGCATAAATATTTGAGGGATGTAAGTAAGATTCCTACTATGAGAAACATCACGTCTTTCAAAATATCCATGGTGGGGGAAATGCATATAGAGCACCAAGGGCATTTTTAAAAATGGCTTGTTGACACTCAACCTTCATGTTGACGCTCAACCTTTTATGTGTTGTTTTTAAAAAGTATCTCTCAGAGTTGAATAGAAATGCAAAATTTGAAGGTATTTGAAATTTCAAGTCAAATTTCAGTGTTCTGAAGTATTGCAAAAAGAATCTGTAGAGTTAAAAGTGTTCTATCGACTTTTCCTGAAACTGAGAAAAGAAGAATTAGAAATATGAAGGGAGGGTACCTGTGGCTGTTAGGAGCAGTTGTGTAGACACACCAGACCAAAATAAATACTTTTTTAAAGAAAACCTTAGCAGTCAAAGACGATGTCTTTTTTAAACAAAGATGAAGTTTTAAAAATAGATGTTGTCGGCAGCATTGAGAAGTACATACAATACATGCAATTTTCAGTCAGAACAGCCAACACATTTTCAGTTGTGAGGATTGGAGACCTGGTAGAGAAAAATAAAAGCTGAAACAGGTGCCACTAAAAGAGGGATGGAGTCACTGGATTCATATTTACTCAGTGGCACCAGAATTTCTCTATGGCTTCTTTGGTCCTGCCAAGACCAGGTGGGGCAAACAAGAGATCAATAGCCAAAGAAGAATGGATGTTGGAGAAGATATTCTTCAACAGAGCAGCTTTTCATGAATCAAAGTGAGGAGAGTTTTCTCCAGAAGGCGTGGAAAGAATTTCAAAATGTGGATAGAAACCTGAGGGCATCATTTTGCCCTTCCTATTTGTTCCTGAGGGTCCTTTCTGTGCCCCAAACAATTTTTGTCAAGGCAGGAAACACTGTGCCACTTCTAGCAACTTGAACAAGCCGACCTTTGGAAGGGGGACTAGGCTACTGGTGATGCCAAGTAAGTTTCAACCTCCATTTTGCCCTGAGTAACTGATCAAGATACAGTCCTTCACTTCACCTGTGCATTTGTGCCTTCAAATATTTGGTCTTACATTATTCTGTACATGTTAGGCTCTGGACAGCAAACTGAGGGGAAGTACTGGGCTATAAAGCAGCATGCTTCCCCTTCTGTCATCTACATGTCCATAGAGATCACCTCCTACTTTTTTTTCTTCTCTGGATTTGGCAGTGGAAAAGTACTGTCAAGTTGCAGCCAACTTAAGGCAAACCCATTAGGTTTTCAAGGCAAGAGACAAACAGAGGTGGTTTGCCTTTGTGAAGCAGAGATCCAGTTTGGTGTAGTGGTTAAGAGCAGTGGAACTTTAATCTGAAGAACCGGGTGCGCTTGAAGCCAGCTAGGTGACCTTGGGTCAGTCATAGCTTCTAGGAGCTCTCTTAGCTCCACTCACCTCACAGGGTGTTTGTTGTGGGGATAACAACATACTTTGTAAAGCGCTCTGAGTGGACATTAAGTTGTCCTGAAGGGCAGTATATAATCGAATGTTATTATTATTATTAACCCCGACCTTTCTTGGAGGTCTCCCATCCAAATACTCACCCCAGCAGACCCACCGTAGCTTTCAAGACCTGATGGGATCAGGCTAGCCTGGGCCATAAAGTGTCAAATAATTTCTTTCAGTTTCCACAAATTAGCTGGCAGCCACCAGACAGCTTTAGGCATATCTTCTGTAGCCCCTGATGCCAACACTCATTGGCTCAGATAGGCACAGGCAAACAATAGCAATAATAATATGGATTAAGGTTGTGCTACTTCTGAGACTGTCCTAACCTGGATAGCCCAGGTGAGTCTGATCAGATCTCAGAGCTAAGCAGGGTCGGCCTTGGTTAATAATTGGATGGGAGACCGGCTTGCAGAGGGAGGCAATGGCAAGCTACCTCTGTTTGTCTCTTGCTATGAAAACCCCACCAGGGGTCACCATAAGTCAGCTATGACTTGAGGGTATGCTCCACCACCATTTCTGATACTAATACATTTTTAAATGAACACTGACAATACACTAGGTGCTGTACCAAAACTCTGGAGTAGCACACTTTGGGTACAGTTTTGGTATTGTGACAGCCTTTATTAGTTACTTGCTTAACAGTGCAATCCTATGCAAAGGTATACCCTTCTATGCTCATTGTTTTCATAGGATTGCACTCTTTCCCTTTCATAGGATTTCACCGTAAATCTCTCTCAGTCAAATCAGTGGAAGTGATTAAAATTGTTTGGATCACATCCAGCTTTGAAGAAGAAAGATATACTCATATTCTTCTCATTCTTTGAATTTTTAATAGCATCCCATTCACTTCAGTGAAAATCTTGTTAGTCCTTAAAAGCAGCAGAATTCAGAAGGGACATGTTAAGCAAACATTAAGGATAATGGAACTCACATGGAAGAATAGGGAATAGGGGGTTAGGGAAACAATTTTGTTCTTCTTGGGGGGGGGGAAGTCTTCTGTTCACCTGAGGGTCAAGCTAGAAGTGACAAATGACACTTGCGCTCCACTTGATCAAGTGGAGATCAAGTGAATGGCAACTGAACAGGGAGGAATACCGACATGAGTCTGTTCACTTGCCAGGCGAGTGTCATTCGTCACTTGTAGCTTGACCCTGAGTGCTTGGAGATTTCATAGCACAGGTACATAGTAAACAGAGGGCATTACTATCTCCATAAAGCACAGGCCAATTTTTGTCAAGGCAGGAAACACTGTGCATCTACAAGCAGCTACTCTAAGATAACTTTTGGAAACGGGACTAGACTGGTTGTGTCACCAAGTAAGTTTCAGAGCTCAGTTCCTTCCATTCATTCGTTCCTCCCAAATGTATTCTAAAGGCGTCTAGCCCAGTCTTGTAAGAAACAAGACTTAATGGGACTTACCCCTATATGTGCAATAGAATTATGCTCCAGATCTTACATTATCCTATATAATCTGAGCAGAGGCATAAGGAACACTGGCATTGCCTTTAAACCACACTCTGATCTCTCTTCTTTGATAGTCTTAGGGCCAAGCTACAAGTGACGCCTGACACAGGTTGGACACTAGTCAGCTTCCCTCAAGTTTTGATGGGAAATGTAGGCATACTGGTCTCGCAGCTTGGCTCTCTGACTGCTGTCCAATGGACTTTTCAACTGTCACTTGTCCAACATTCCGCCAAGCTGCCTACATTTCCCGCCAAAACTTGAGGGAAGCTGACAAGTGTCCAACCTGTGTCATTCGTCACTTGTAGTTTGGTCCTCAGTTGTTTATTTTTTATTTAGTTTAGATATTTATACTTCACATTTCTCCCCAATGGGGATCCAAAGGGACTGAGCAACATTGTTCCCTTCTCCTCCGTTTTATTCTCACAACAACAACCGTGTGAAGTAGGATATAGGAGTGAAGGAATGGCCCAAGAGGACCCAGTGAGCTTCCAGGGCAGGGTGAGAATTTCCCAGATCCTAGCCTGACACTTTAACCACTACACCATTCATTGTGTAGAGCAGGTAAAGGGTGCCCATCACCTACTAACTACCAGACAGCATTTAAGCAGCAAGGATTTTGTATTACTTCCGATTAAAGTGCCTTTAATGGTCAGCTATCATCTGTAAATACTATGAAAATAATGCTTCTTGGCCAAAAACTACAAAGATAAGCTAATTGTGTAGATAATGCAGAATTCAGGTTCATTTTCTGGGCACAGAATTTGGGTCCCTTTGCCAAAGGATTCTGAATTTCAAAGGGTATCCTTATTGCAGAAACTATTAAAAAGGAATCTTGTGGCCCCTTCCATTAGTGGCATAAGCTTTTGTGGGTTCAGAGCTATGCATTCGAACAGACCACCCACCCGTTTTTCTTTTTTTATTTGCAGTTTCCAAGTCTTATCTTTACCTATTCTGTCCCACTACTGCTACCACGTGGGATCTCATGAGGTGGACTTGCAGCCACAAATGCTTATGCCACAATAAATCTACCAGTCTTGAAGGTGTCACAAAACTACTTTTTTGTATTATTGGTTCGCCGTACTTGATGGGTGAGGGAGAACTGAATGCCATCACACTTGATGAATGTAGCTGTTAGTGAGTTTATGCTGAAGGACAAAACACGGTGTGAATAACGCAAACAAAGTCACACTTGGTTCTGGGACAAGATTACTTGTTCTACCCAGTAAGTCTCTTGTTGTTTGCCTGATTTTTCTAATCTACACTTCACAGTGCAGTACAATGCAGAATAACTCTGTTTAGGATCTTTTCTTTCTTTCTTTCTTTCTTTCTTTCTTTCTTTCTTTCTTTCTTTCTTTCTTTCTTTCTTTCTTTCTTTCTTTCTTTCTTTCTTTTGTTCGTCCGTTCGTTCGTTCGTTCGTCCGTTCGTTCGAGTATCACTGAAGTGCAACAATTATCAATAATTTTGTTGATTGTTAATTTTTGCCATGGTGGGTGGGTGCTATTTTAAGAACTAGAGAATATTTCATTAGTTACAGCTCACTTCTTCAGATACCTGAAGAAGTGAGCTGAGGCTCACGAAAGCTCAAACCCTACCATAAATGTTGTTAGTCTTATAGGTAATACTGGACTCTTGCTTTTTTCTATTGCTGCAGACAGACTAACACAGCTACCTGTCTTGATTTAGAGAATATTTAAAGGACTTAAGGTGCCATGGTCATGGAAGCAGAATTTGGGGGGCAAGGGAATGTTGAATTTATTTACAAAATATGTATGTGTCCTCTCCAGGGACCTGCTTGAAGTGTCTTGCTAAAAGTAACCAATAAAATCAGTAAAACAGCATAATGATTTTCAATAATAAAGAGCACCCCCTCCCACACACACATGCTATTACAAACATGAGCAGATGCATTTTGAATTAACTAAAGAAAGAGAGTATATGGAAAGAAAGGAAGGTAATATTACTTCAGCCAATGGTCTATAATCTTCTCCCTCTAAATACCACCCTCTCTTTGAATAAAAGGCAAAATAAGAATAAAAGATTTTTTTAAAATTCCATGGATACCAAACTGATGCTTAATAGAGAGATTAAGAGGGCTACTAATGTGTTTAATTGATTTCAGGTGATATATTGGAAACATTGGTTCTGAGCTTCCGGTTTGCTGTTTAATATTAGTGGGGTCCAAGGGTCACTGCAGCTGGCTTTTGTTTTGGTTCTGCCATCACATCCTGTCATCTTTGGCTATGTCCGTGTACCCTATCACTATCTTAATAGTTAACCGTGACTAGAAGGAAGGCTTAGATGCATCTGAGGAGTTTTTGCTTAGGTCAGTATTACTGTGTGAATAGAGGAGAGTATAAACAGATTTTTGGAGAAGGAACAAGATTAGTTGTGAAACCAAGTAAGTAACATAAAATATAAGAAGAGCACCAGCATTTCTTTGCATGTTCTTTGTACTGTTTTCATTTTCCCACGGTTAGAAATATAACCTCAGAACACCCATGCTGATGCCAACCAAAGATCCATCTAACCAAATATCTGGGAGAACAGGAGAGAGGAAGATGATCATTACCAACTGGGGAGGGGAGGATGGAGATTCTTTCTTATAGAAGAGCTCCTGGTTGCTCGCCAGCAGAAATTAGGGAGAGTTTGGAGGTGATATTTCATAATAGTGGCAAACTAGTGGCATTAGTGGCAAAATAGTAGCATTCCCTCAAAATGCTTGAGAACAATGCAAATGTGTTGAAAACCAGGAAGCGCCACAGCCCCCTGCCCAGTACCCTCTGTAGAGTATTTGTCAAGGCATGAAACATTGTGGGACTACGGTGGCTATGGTAAACTGGTCTTCGGAAGTGGGACCAGGTTGATCGTCACCCCAAGTAAGTTTCAGTTTTTTAATATTTTATTCGTATATTTATAGCCTGCTTATCCACAATGAAACACTCCACTGCTGGAAGGGGGGACCCTTCCTCATCAGAGCTGTTCACAGCAACCAACTTCTAAGTATGAATTTGTTGTCTCTGAAGAAGTGCGCTTTTGTTCATGAAAGCTCAAACCCCACCACAAATTTTGTTAGTCTCATAGGTGCTACTGGACTCTTGCTCTTTTCTGATGCTACAGACAGACTAACATGGCTACCCATCTTGATCTATCATTGTTAAACAAGTGACCTTTGGAACAAAATGGATTTGTGGCAGGGGGGGCAGTTGGGAGTTCATCCTGAAGGCCATATCAAAGGATAGGAGCCATCATTCATGACCAAAGATCACACCCTGGTAAAAATTCATTTGTGCTTGGTGAGCTAAGAGAATGGGAAGAAGGGATATGCTAGCTGACCCAGTTTGGTGAGGAGTATGCAGGGAGGGACAATGCCCCCGCTATGCTTCAGCATATATCTGTTGGAAGTTTATCTCCTATTAGATAATTCCTTGCTGTCTTATGCTTACTGAATGTCCCAGCCAATGTTCATATTGATCACTTTGAGTCTCAGTGAGACAGAGTATAAATAATGTAAATATTTTTTTAGAAAAAATATGAATAAAAAGATATTAGGAGGATCGTGAACTTAGGTTCTCAGCAGGTCTTGCAGTTGTTCCCTTCTGCGTGGCATGTAGAATGGGATTTGTCTCACTCTTGGGCCTTTTCTGTGGTGGCCCCTGCTATGCCGAGAGCCTTGTAGAAGTAGTTTTACAAAACTCTATAAAACAGTGATTTAGAAGGGCTTTGGAAGATAGATGGTATTATGTCAAGCCAATGCTTTAAGTGTTGGCTTCTTTGGTTTTATTCTTTTAAATGGTTATGTTACTCTTGAGAACTGTTTTGATTTTAATTGTCATTGTATCCTGATTTGGGTCCTGCTTTTCAGGAGTAAAGTGGGCTAAATGCTTGGAGAATATCATTGCCTGATTTTCAGTGCAGAAAAAAGGTATTTTCCCCTGTTTTTTGTCATTGAATGAATCACTGTGATAACAGGAACAAACAGGAAAGTCACTTTTGGCAGTGGGACAATCTTGATGGTGGTTCCTGGTATGTGATGGTATTTTTTTTTTTAGCTATGGGAAAACTTGTTAACAGACCTTCCAGACTGAGAAGGCAACTCTCACTGTTAGTCTGTTGTAACTGAAGAAAGCAAAGCAGCATCTTGTGACATGTTAAGGGCTGACACATTTCTGGTAGCATTAGCTTTCATGGGTTCAAGCCCCCAAACGTTTGTTACCAGAAATTTGTTAGTTTTGCAGGTGCTACAAGAATCTCTCCCAGCTTTTCTCTGCCAATTTAAATGCCCAGCAGAAGAACTCAAGATGGGGTCCTTTCTGTTTTCCAGATCCATGACCATCTACCATATTTTTAGACTAATGTACTGGTGGCGAGAGCCTCTCAGGCCAGATATATCTGCATTCCCTGTTCCCTCCTCCGAAGTAGGGACTCTTCCCTCATTCCACATTTGCAAAAGAAGAATGCATCCATTCCAAAAAGTAAATAAATATTTCAATTTGGGGGAGGAAGTGTTAGGGATTTCTTTTTCTTAATCTGAATGTGGTTGTGACAATACAGCTATCTTTCAAATAATGTTGTTTTCAAACATTCAGGTATAGGGACTTTTGTAAAAGGCAAATTGTAACGGCCTTGAATATTAGGGGTAATATTGAGCATTATGATCTTATAAACATTTTCTGCAGGACTGAATTTTTTTTAAAACAACAACTCTCAAACTTCCTAAACAGAATTTGGCATTCGTTGACATTTCAAAAGTAGGTATTTTGAAGTCTTTCCCAATTTATATATGTACAAAATGTTGTTTTGGCTGTCACTTTAAACTCTTTCTTTCTGAGTTCCTGAAAATGCAGGGGGAAATCATTATTCTGTACAGGTCAGATGTGTATTTCACTCCAGGCATGAAGATTCAATTAAAAATAATAATTTTGCACCTTTGCCTACGGCCGTTTATATCACAGACACCAGAACTACCAAATGAAAATGGAGCCATCCTTTTTTGTTCCCATTCTCTGAATTCCCACTTTCATCCATGCCTTATTCCGCAATAATAGTGTTCATTGCATCCAAGTCTCATTTTCATTAACGAAACACATTTCTGGCCGCAGAACGAAAACTTTTCTGTCTGCCCCTTTCCACTGCAGCACACCGAACTCTCAAAATTAGCTCCTGCTTCCGTGCAGGAGCTGAATTTCAGGGACATTAGCAGGCTGTACCTGAGGGCTGGATGGGATGGAAATGGAGAAATGGTAATCCAAATTAAATCTGGTGGAGGTGTTTATAGGACAGAGATTTAAAACTCTGTGAGCAAATTGGCTAGATCCCTTGCCCCTTAGTTTGACTTTGCCATTTTTGTCAAGGGAGGAAACATTGTGTGGCTCCCAGGGCTTCACTAAACTCATTTTTGGAAGTGGAACCAGACTGGTTGTGATGCCAAGTAAGTTTTAATTTTTGATGACTCTCATTGTACTGCTGCCCATTTTGAATGTAAATTATCTTGGTATATAAGAACTGATGGAGCCGTCGCAGTGTCGGGGTTCTTGCTAAAGGGGAAATCACTGTGTGGACTATGGAAACAAGAAGCAGATATTTGGAACTGGGACACAATTACTCGTCCTACCCTGTAAGTGTGTCTAATTTGCTTAAAAACAAACACATCTGAATCTCATTACCAATGTCTTCCCTTCTTAATTATACTTTTTCCGGTGATCTATTTATCTGTCTCTCTCTTCCTCCATAACTTCTGCCACAATCCAGTAACCTTTCTCTGGTCCTGAAAACCCTAAAGAGATCAAAGGCTCCCCTAACTTCCACCAGCACAGCCTGCCTATTCATTGCACAGGGGAAATTACACTGACCCCATCCCTTTCTTCTCTATCTGTCCCATTGAAATAAATAGGGCAGCCCACATGGGCAAAAAAGTCAGAATATCTGTTGGAATTAATTGGGTCCCACTCTTGCGTTGTTTAGTTGTGACAGCTGCCATTTTGTCAGTTTCAGGCACACCTGCCTGAATTTTTGTTGTCACCTCAAACACTGTGTGAATGTTGGCAGTGGTAAAGTCACTTTTGGTGGTGGCTCAGAGCTTCTCGTCATACCTAGTAAGTGTCAGCTATTCCATTTGTGACTGAAATAAAACTTCCAACTATTTCCCTCAGGCAAAAGGACACAAAGATATGAGAAACCTTGCTAGATACAGGCTTCTATCTTGGTAAATTAACAAACAATCTGGGGACATGAGTGAATGATGAGTGGAGAGATAAGCACACTTCTATAGTTTCCCTTCAGGACAACAAATAGTGGCTTTTACATGGTAAGACTGAATTTAAAAAAATACTGATCCATGTGATTGCAATGGCACTGAAAAAGAGCCATTCAGAGGAAACCTATTCCACATTTCATTCAGAGAAAGTAAACTTTTTTTTCCCTAATAGCTTCTGAAGAGTGGGTATGGGATGGCTAGCTTTTCAACTTTCCTGTGCTAATATGCCTTTTAACAGCTGCTAATATTATTAGCAAGTGATCATGGTTCCCTCCATGCCATGAAAAACGTCCCCTGCTGGTGTTTGTACTTCAGACTTCTGTTAAAGGAATCCCCCCCAAAGTCCAGGCTAGGTTTTTGCCTAATCACTAGGCAACCCTAGAGATTCCAGATTAAGCACCTCAGTTTTCAGTGGGAAGAAAAGCACCTTTCAATTAAAGCAGTGTGGACATTGTATATTTCAGGGAGATTATCAAATGTCAGGCATGTTGGATTCAGAATCTCTCAGGTTAGTAAATTGTTAATTTGCACGTAATATCTGGAAATGTAAAGTCCTCAAAATCTAGATTTCAAACATTATGACTTTGGAGTCACTTTGGAGTGTAATTTTGAAGCTTCGGAATAATTCTGGATGTAATAGATTTCATTTGAGCTCTTGCTTCAGAACTTGTCCTTAAAAAGAAGAAGGAGATAATTAACTGCTAGAGGTTTTTGAGGCACTCCGTATCACTGTGGGGACACAAGTAGAGACAGACAGGTCTTTGGTCAAGGAACCATTTTGGAGGTGATTCCTGGTAAGTATCTAGTTCATTTTCTTTGAAACAAAAATCAATAGTGAAGCACAGATAGGAACCCATTTTAGGATCTTCTGCGGGTGGTTTCAGTTGATGAATAAAAGCCAAGATTCTTTTCCATGGTAGGTTGCCAGTTTGGTGAAAGGAGAAACTGTGAAGGATGTGTGTGTGTATGTGTGTAGGGGGATGTTGTAGCACCTTAAAAACGAATAAATTTCTGGTGCGCTTCCTTTTAAACCTAGAGCCCATAAAGGCTTATGCTACCAGAAACATGTTAGTCTTTAAAGCGCACGAGTGGGCAGCAGTACTGTAAGACTGCACATCAAGGGCAACTCCAGATAACCTATAATGCAATCCTAAGTGGAGTCATGCCCTTCTAAGTCTATTAAACAATGGACTTAGGAGGGTGTAACTCTGTTTAGGATTGCACTGCCAGCATTCACTGTGGGGTTTCTAGCAATACTTCTATTTTGAAACAACTCTTGTCCATCCCATTATCTTATCATTTTGAAAAAGTTGACATTTTAGGAATATTAACTTCGATCATAAGGATATGCATGGTGATTCCAAAAGGTCCATATTTGTAAAGGCAGGAAACACTGTGGGCTTAATACCGGCAACAGAAAGCTAACATTTGGAACTGGGACTAGGCTGATGGTAACACCAAGTAAGTTTCAACCCTAAATTCCTTCCAAGTTGCTAAGTGTAGGGAGTTTAGAGGTAGACGTTTGTTTGTTTGTTTTTTAAAAATATGTCCCAATCACTAGGAATATGGAGATGGAAATATAGAGATCTTTGGCAAGGAAGGGACCCTTCCAAATGAATTGCAGCACCCTGGTTCATTCTCTTTCCTGATAATGTTGAATAGGGTGAAATAATTATTTGACTGATTATTAAGGGTTACCCCTGGTGTCTCGATGGTCATTAAGGCAGAGGGTTTCTAGTAAAACTCTAATGTGGGGAGAGCTATTGTGATCACTCCACATCAGGCAGCTTCTTGAAATTAAGCTTGAAGATAAGAATTAGTTTACTGGTGCAGTCACTCAATTATTTTGAATAGTAGCATCTGGGATGGCTCCTCTTTGCTAAATTGGATTCTACGACTCCCTTCTGCAAAGTCTGTCTTCAATTGGAGAGAGACCTCTTTTTTTAAAAGCAGGAAAGGTCTTCTGTTGAAATCTTTCACCACTGGAGGAAGCATTGCCAAGAGGGAGTCACAGGACCAAACTTAGCAGAAAGGAATCATAGAATCTATCACTGCGATGGGTAAATCTGTCCTCCATCGGTTGGATCCAACCAGCTTTCCTGATGGTAGAAAAGGACGGACATGTCCCCTTTGACCACCCGTAAAGGCTAGACTGGAGATCATGGGACCTACATGTACAAAAGCCAGCTGGGAGCAAAAAGGAGAAGTGGGTGAGATTGAGTGAACAACTGGCTGGATCCTACCCCATAAATTTGTGTCACCCTTTCTAAAAGCCATCCCATTTCTGTCACTCCTATAATTTTAATTCCATGAACTGATGGTCATTGTGACAGAAAAAACAATCATGGAGAAAATCATGAATTTGAAGACGATTTGTGAATAGCTACCAAAATCATGAAATGAGGTTTGGAGAAGAAGGGCTTCAGAAACAACAACAGTGAAGTGGTTCTGGACACAGTGAACAGCTGGGCTCAGGGTGGGAGTGAGAAAAATTATTCCTATAAAGTTCTTGAGTGAAAAATAACACTGAGCAAGGTTGTATAGGGATGGATATTCTTTGTCTTGTCTGTGTGGTGTACAGTTGGATGAGTGCATGGCTCTACTCAGTTATAGCAATGTAAGGTTCTTTATTTCTCTGAGTAATACCAACAGATTCACCTTTGGGTCTGGTTAGGCTGACTGTACTGCCTAGTAAGTATGAGGAGACAAAGTTACACCTTATTACAGTTGATACAGTGCGTAATGTAAGGACAGCCCTCTCTTGACCATACGTGTGAGACAAATTCCTGACTTCCATAAGGTATACTAGATGCAGGTAGGATGTAAACAACCATCTAGTTTTTGTCACTGAGTGGATCACTGTGTGCAACGGGGTCAGGCTGGAAAGTCACTTTCGGGAGTGGGACAGTATTGATGGTGATTCCTGGTATGTATTCCTTTTTCCAGTTTCAGTTACCAGAAAAAATATACTAATTCACCTCAAAGGCATGAGATTTTTGCTGTAATAGGGAAGGCCATGCATGAAAATAGAATCTCAGCAGCCCCTCCCAGTGCTGTCTAAGGGCCAAGCTACACATGACGAATGACACTTGAACAGCAAGTGTATTTCTCCCTGTTCACTTGCCCTCCACTCAATCCACTTGCCGTTCAAGTGTCATTCGTCATGTGTAGCTTGGCCCTCAGAGACCTAATACACACACACATTTAAAATTGCCTTTCACAGATGAGCAACAGCAACAAGAGAAGGGCAGAGAGAATACTTCAAATAGTACACGTGAACTTATCATGAATTTCTTGAAACCCATAAGCAAGCATTTACGAGCCTTGGGGGGTTGTTCCTTGAAAGTTGAATGGAATGCGTGGAGAAATAGGGACATTGGTGATAGCACCTGAAATTAATGTTGGCAGGGGGGTTAATATGGGAAACCTTCTGGTCTCTAAATCCAAAATTGCTGCCATAGCTTTAGTCCATGATATTGACATGTGATGATGTGAGTCCAAATTCGGACTGGTCAGGTCCCAAGGACATAGTATGCCCTCCCACCTTCTCAGAGTATAGCCCCCCCCCCTTCTACCTTTGCAGCACAGAAGTGGATAGTAAACATTGACCTTAAAAATCTCCCACAGATCTTAAGATCTAAATTTCCGCTCAGGGTCAATAGAACAACCTTTCCCCCCCAACTTCTCTTTTCTTTGCAAATTAAAAAAAGTCATCATATATATAGGAGGTGTAAAAATGCAATTCCCTCTCCCAAATTTTAATTAGGGATACCTCATACATTTTCAGTCATGAGAACTAGTTACTTACTCTTTAAACATAAACGCTGAGTCACTAAAACTGGACAGCAGAGTTGGGAGGGGAAAACACACATTAGATCTGTGTCATTCGTTGCCCCCAAGTGCTTTGTGTCATTTTTTAACTCAACTGAGGCAAAGGAAAAAATCAAAGAAAAGAAATGTTCTTTCTTGGAGTAGTTCCTCTCTAGAGTTTGCAAACAAATCAAAGGGAGGTTTTTATTTCCCAGTGTCTGGAAGGATTTTTTTTAGCACAGATAGCAAAATAATTTAATATCAGCTATCCCCTGCCTTGTTTCATTCTTTTCTGAGTGTTCTCCATCTGCCCTGAGCAATTTTTTGTCAAGGCAGGAAACACTGTGGGTACGAGCAGTGGCTACAATAAGCAAATCTTTGGTACTGGGACTAAGCTAGTTGTTCAACCAAGTAAGTTTCAGTCCTTCATTACTTTCATTGTGCTACGTTTAAGTACTCTTCCTTACTGTTAAAGTTTACCATGTGCAAGCTGTCGGAGGAACAGATATTCATCCCCCCAAAGTCTATGAAGCAGATTTGAAGTTTCAGCATGCTCCTTGGGTCCCCGGGGTAGAACTTTCTCCTTTGCTGGATTCATTAAAAAAAAACTGTCAAATTCTTTTCCTTAGCCCCACAAATTGGTGGTGTGTGGCTAGCTGGTGGCTACCACCCTGTGCTTGAGTAAATCTCTTGTAGCTATGACCATTCAAGAAACATCTGGAGGTATTAGCTATACAAAAGCACAAAACAAAGTTCACCTCCTTGCTTTGCATGCTCATGACAATAAACATAGCTATGACTTAAGAAACTGCATAGTATTCTTGATGATGCCATTATACTTGTTGGCAGTGTGCTAGGTGCTGTACAAAACAACCACCACCACACTGGAAAGGTGCCCACCTGGAAGCCCTGAGCATTTTTAAGCCCAATTTGTTAAGTCACATTGATCAATGGAACTTAGAATGCATAACATTGGCTTAGTTACTTTGTTCCAAACTGCTAAATATTATCGGGATATTAGAAGCCTTAGCGAGCAAGAGACAACCTCAGATTGCATTCAGTGCACATTCTATGAGTATTGATGAAAAAGCACAGACCTTTGTAATGGACCTAGAATCCAATATATTGAGAATCATCGTTGAAAAAAATTGTAGAAAATGATGTTAAATTTATAAGGAGAGGCTTTATAATGCAGAATTTGATCTTTCTGACCACAGAACTTTGATCACCCCAGAAACTGTCCTTTCATTGAACTGAACAGCTGTAACCTTGCATGAGTTTATGTTGCAGTGAGAAACACTGTGTGACAATAATGTCAATAAGGTGATATTTGGATCTGGGACGAGATTGACAGTCCTACCCTGTAAGTCTGTTTTGCTTTCCTGATTCCTTAACTTGATGATAGCTGCAGTTATTTAGTCAGTGAGTTAGTATATGTCTTTCCTTCTTTATAAAATCCATTTTAAAAGAAAGGGAACAAGGTGGTGAAGTGAGGTAAGGGGCTGCCAATGAACACAAGAGTTCTGCTAGGCTAGACTAAAGGTCCATCTAATTGGCATCCAGTTTCCAAAATGGGGCAAACCGTTGCCTTCAGCAAGCCCACAAGCAAGGCATGAAAGCAGTTGCCCTCCACTGGCTGCAGCAAATGGTACTGAATGTTCTATTGGCCCTGAATTAGAAGATCCTACATAGGAAATATGAATAAAAGTTCTGAACGGGCCATGGGTTGGATCCAAAGATTACATTCTGCTAGAGGTGTGAAGAACATTGTCCAATGCAAGTGCTTTTCCTTGAAGGAGAATTGGTGTTCCATCATGGTGGAAAACTCCTTCCGTAGGGAAAAGGCTCTGCATTGGAGAAAGGCTAGTGGACTGGAACCTTTGGATCCAGACCGATAAGCTCGTCTCACCCTTTAAAAAGAGATGTAAACTAGCTGGCCATCAGCTAACTGATGGCCAAACTACAAGTGACGCCTGACACTAGTTGGACACTTGTCAGCTTCCCTCAAGTTTTGATGGGAAATGTAGGCAGCTTGGTGGAATGTTGGACAAGTGATAGTTGAAAAGTCCATTGGACAGCAGTCGGAGAGCCAAGCTGCAAGACCAGGACGCCTACATTTCCCATCAAAACTTGAGGGAAGCTGACAAGTGTCCAACTAGTGTCAGGCGTCACTTGTAGTTCGGCCCTGAGAAAGACATTTCTACTCAAGTGTCATGCTTAGCTGCACCTGCAGAGTTTTTGTTGTGACCAGTCTTACTGTGTGAATACTGGAAACTACAAAGTGTTTTTTGGAAAAGGAACAAGACTGAATGTGAGGCCAAGTAAGTCAAAGATAGCATAAATATTTGTGAGGCATATTCCTACCATTTATAAATACCACTTTGGTCAAAATATCCATAGTGGTGGAAATGCATACAGAGCACCAGGAATATTTTAATTTATTTTTTTTTTTTAAAAATGGCTAGTTGATATAATCACAAAAATGTTTCCTCAAGCCTGGCCTTTTAAGTGTTTTTTTTTTAAAAAAAAAACTGTATCCCTCAAAGTTTCATTGAAATGCAAGATCTGAAAGCATTTGAGATTCTAACAGTCAAATTTCAACATTCTGAAACATTGTAAAAAGGATCTGTAGAATTAAACACATTCTCGGTTTTCTTAGAACTGAGGACAGCAAAATCAGGACGGAGTATGAAGGGAGGCTATCTGTGGCTCTTAGGGGCAGTTTTGTGAACACATCAGACCAGGACGAATAATTTTTTTTAAAAAAATTAAACTTTAATAGTCAAAGAACATGTTTCTTCTAAACAAAGATGGAACTTTAAAATAGATCTTGCAGGCAGTATTGTGGAGAAGTACGTACAATGCATGGAATTTTCAGTCAGGGCAGCCCACACATTTTCAATCACACAGATTAGAGCCTTGCTTAAGAAAAATGAAAGCTGAAATAGGTGCCTCTAGAAGTGGGGTGGGGTCACTGGGTTCATATTTATTCAGTCGCACCAGGATTTCGCTATGGCTTCTTTGGTCCTGCAAAGACCAGGTGGGGCAAATGCACAAAAGATGGTGGATGTTGGAGAAAATATTCTTCAACGGAGCAGCTTTTCATGAATCAAAGTGAGGGGAGTTTTCTCCTGAGGGTTTGAAAGGGATTTCAAGATATGGGAGAGAAACGTGGGAGCATCATCCTTCCCTTCCTCTTTCTTCCTGAGGGTTCTTTCTGTGCCCCACACAATTTTTGTCAAGGCAGGAAACACTGTGTCACTACCAGCGGCTGGAACAAGCCGACCTTTGGAAGGGGGACTAGGCTGTTGGTGACCCCCAGTAAGTTTCAACCTCCATTTTGATCCATTTAACAGGTCAGGATACCATCTTTCACCTCATCCATGCACTACCAAATACCTGGTCTTATGTTATCCCAAACAAGGTAAGCTCTGGAGAGCAACCTGATGGAAAGTACTGGGTATAAAGTAGAATCCCCCCTGCTCTCATTACTGACATCTTCATGGAACTCTCTCCCAACTTTTCTCCTTTACTGGATATGGTGGTGGAAAGTGCCAGCAAGTTGAAGTTTATGGTGACTCTGTAGGTTTTTCAAAGCAAGAGAGGAATAGAAGTGGTTTTGCCATTG
Source organism: Eublepharis macularius (assembly GCF_028583425.1). Taxonomy (NCBI): domain Eukaryota; kingdom Metazoa; phylum Chordata; class Lepidosauria; order Squamata; family Eublepharidae; genus Eublepharis; species Eublepharis macularius. The sequence goes on from NC_072801.1 coordinate 72,137,829, forward strand.
CCTGCCTCTGTGTAGCAGCCCCAGACTTCCTTGCTGGTCTCCCATCCAAGTACTAACCAGGGTCAATCCTGCTTAGCTTTCGAGATCTGATGAGATCGGGCTGGCCTGGGCTATCCAAGTCAGGGCAGAGACCACTATAGTGACCCCCAAAACAACATTTAACTGCATTCCCAGTTAATGCAGTTTTCTTTAAAAACAGTAGGATTGTTGAGGGGCACATAAGTTTCTTGTAAATCTTGGCTACATTTTTAGAGGGAAATGGCTAGTCCTCAGTGCTGTAAAGATAGGCTTAAAATATGGTTAATAGTCTTTCTTTCTTGAACACAGAATATGGGTTATCTTGCCAATTGATTTTGGATTTCCTCAAGTATTTATTTTTATTGTATAGTATATCTCACTGGTTTCATTTCACGTCTTTTTCCAAACTTTTACTCTCATATTGGCTGAAGTAGCGTTGCATGAATTTATATGGAGAATCTAAGAGATACAAAGTTGTTCAGGGTTGAGAAGGTTTTTGAAGAGGTTTAGATCACTGTGGGTACGGGAATGCGAATAAAGTGATCTTTGGTAAAGGAACCCTTCTGAAGGTGACTCCCTGTAAGTACCCTGGCTCACTTTCTTTGCGTTTAATGCCAAATGAGGTTTAAAATGCCCATCACTCATAGTTAAGGGCAACTAAAGGTGACCTAAATCGAAAAGAGTCCAGTAGCACCTTTAAGACTAACCAACTTTACTGTAGCATAAGCTTTCGAGAATCACAGCTCTCTTCGTCAGATGTGTCAATGTTTGTAAAGGTGACCTAGTGGCTACTGCTGGTTTTTATCAGGGGAACAGAATTCTCATACCAACTCATTATCCTCTCATTTTGATAACACTGTTCTTGTTTTAAAATTATGCTCGACCTTCAGAACATAAGAATTTGCTGGATCAGACGAAATTCCATACAGTCTAGCACTGTCTTGCCAACCAGAGATGTGCTTGGTAAGATCCAAAATATTTTCAAAGTCAAGGACTAAGAATTTAACTGAATTGTGTATAGGGCACTTGGTGTCCTCTAGCCTTGGAAGTGGCAGCAGGACATGGACAAGTTGTCCACTCTTCTATAATGTTTGTAATTCCTTTTAAACATATTTTCTTTTAAGATGAAGACAAGGGGAAGGCAAAACCTTTGCACTTATGCTCTGCGGCCATTTGCTCGCAAAATAATTTCTCATATGTGAATTGTCAGATAATTAGGAGTTTCTGCAAAAATGGAAATCACTGTGCTCAACACAGGGTATCGTGTAACATTTGGAGATGGAACAAGATTGCTTGTCCTACCTTGTAAGTCTCCTTCATTTACATGATTCTTTCTTTCTTTCTTTCTTTCTTTCTTTCTGTCTTTCTTTCTCTTTCTTTCTTTCTTTCTTTCTTTCTTTTTCTTTCTTTAAGCATAGAATTAAAATAGCAGAGTTCGCGTAGGTGAGAAAATATCCTTCATTATGAAATAGCAATTGATTAATCTTCTTTGGAAAAATGCCACAGTGAGTGGGTAGCACCACAAGAGTGTCCGTAAGACTAGTTCATAAATTTTCTACCATAAGAACAAGAGATTTGCTTTTCAAAAATGCAAGTCAAGATTGGTGCTGCTACTAAAGTTGGACTGATGTATATTCATATGTGTAGGCTTCATAGCCCTACACATGGGTCTATGAGTCTATGGGTTATTTTATCCTGCTGATAGTTTGATGGGTAGCCGTGTTGGTCTATAGTAGAAGCGCAACATTTGGGTCCAGTAGCAATTTAAAAGACCAACTAGATTTCCAGATTATGAGCTGGACCCAAATCTTGTTCTTTATCCTGCTAAGACCAGGAGGTGAAAACATTAATGAAAGTTGAAGAAGAATTAGGGGAAGAGCAAAATATTTTTCTTATGGAAAAAATTTCTCTGTTCACCTGAGTGCTTAGAGGGGATTTCATGACACAGGCACATCATAAGCAAAGAGCTTCACAACCCCCTTAGTGCTCAGGCCAATTTTGTCAAGGTAGGAAACACTGTGCATCTGCAAGGAGCTGCTCGGTTAACCTTTGGAAATGGAACTAGACTGGTTGTGTTACCAAGTAAGTTTCAATGCTCATTTCCTTCCTTGGTGCTCAGTGTAACAATTCAGGGTACTCATTCTCCCAAATGTACCCAAAAGGCTTCCTGTAAAATCTCAGAATGTTCTCCAAATTTAATGAGACTTGCCTCCCATATGTGCTGTAGAATTACACCCCAAATCTTATATTATCCTATAAATTTGAGCACAGGCAAGAAGAAACACTGGCATGTTGAAGCCCCAGTCTGGTCTCTCTTCTTTCCTAGCCTCAGTTTATTGGATTTTATTTTAGATATTTTCACTTCCTTCCCCAATGGGGACCCAAAGGGGCTTAGCAACATGGTCCCCCCTCTCCATTTTATCCTCACATCAGCAACCTTGTGGCGTAGGTTGTAGGAGAGAATGACAGGTCAAAGGTCATCCAGTGAGCTTCCAGGGTAGGTTGAGGATTTGAACTTGGATTTTTCAGATCCTAGTTCGACACTTTAACTACCACACCACGCATGGTGTAGAGCAAGTGGAGTATGCCCATTACCTACTAACTACCAGACAGCATTTAAGCAGCAAGGATTTTGCATCGTTGCCTATAAAAAGAAACCCACCTTTATCTGTCAGTTATATAATCTGTAAATACGATGAAAATAATGCTTCTAGTTCCAAGAATACAGAGATAAAATAAGCATATAGGTAATACAGAATTCAGGTTACTTTGCCAAGAAATTTTGAACTCTGCACAGTAGCCAAATTACAGAAACAACCAAAAAGGCCCTTCCAAATCTATAGTGGCTTAAGCTTTTGTGCATGCTCAAATAGACCACCCAACTATTTTTTTTCTGTTGCAGTTTCCAAATCTTGGAGTGTCTTGTCTTTACCTGTTTTGTCCCACCATTAAGGCTACCATGTGGGATCTGATGAGGTGAACTTGCAGCCACAAATACTTATGCCACAGTGAATCTGCCAGTCTTGAAGGTGCCACAAAACTACTTTTTTTTAATTTAAAGGGATAAATGTGTAATGTTGGTTCACTGTACTTGATGGGGGAGGGAGTTTGACCATCCCAGAACTCAGTCCCATTGAACATGATACATGTAGCCTTTCATGAGTTTATGTTGAAGAGCAAAACACTGTGTAAACTATGCAAACAAAGTCACATTTGGATCTGGGACAAGATTACTTGTTCTACCCAGTAAGTCTCTGTTGTTTGCCTAATTCTTCTAATTTCATAATAATCACAGCAATACTGTACAGAATAATTCTGTTTAGGATTTTTCTTTCTTTCTTTCTTTCTTTCTTTCTTTCTTTCTTTCTTTCTTTCTTTCTTTCTTTCTTTCTTTCTTTCTTTCTTTCTTTCTTTCTTTCTTTCTTTCTTTCTTTCTTGTGTGGTATCACTGAAGTGGTACAATTACCAATAACCAGGGCTTTTTTTCTGAGAAAAGAGGTGGTGGAACTCAAGACCGCACAATGGCATCACTTTGAGTCAGCTGGAACAAGGGGGGAGTTTTTTAAAGTTTAAATTGCCCTTGGCGAAAATGGTCACATGGCCAGTGGCCCCGACCCCTGATCTCCAGACAGAGGGGAGTTTAGATTGCCGGACAATCTAAACTCCCCTCTATCTGGAGATCAGAAGGCAGGGCCACTGGCCATGTGACCATTTTTAAGAGGTGCCAGAACTCCATTCCACTGCGTTCCTGCTGAAAAAAAGCCCTGCCAGTAACTTAGTATATTGTTATTTCTTTGCCCACAGTGGATTGGGAAGATGCTATTTCAGGGACTAGAATTTTAATTTAATTTTAAAGAATTCAGGTGTCATGGTCATGGAAGCAAGATCTGGGAAAATATATATTGATTTTATTTACAAAATATAAATGCAGCCTCTCCAGGGACATGCTTGAGGTGGCTTACTAGGTAAGACAATGCAATCAAATCATTAAAACATTATAATAATTATCAATAATAAATACCTCTCCCAAACACAAGCTATTAAAAACGTGAGCAGAAGTATTTCAAATTAACTTTAAAAAGTGAGTATGTGGAAGGAAAGGAAGATTGCAGCTGTCAATAGTCTATAAACTCACTAAACTTCTTCCCAAAGCTGTAAAAGACTAAAAATATTTTTCCCCAAATACCAAATTGATGCATAATGAGATTGAGACAGCTGGTCATCTGTTTAATTGCTTTCAGGTGATATACTGGAAAGCCCAGTCCTGAGCTTGAAAGCAATTGAAGCTTGAAGGCGTTTGCTGATTAATATCAGGGGGTCCAAGGGTCACTGCAGCTGGTTTTTGTTTTTGTTCTGCCATCACATCCTGTCTTCTTTATCTGTGCCCATCTGGCCTGTCACCACAGCCTAGCCAGATTAATGGTTTAGCTTGCTGAAAAGGTTCTCTTTTTTTTTTATAAAGTTTTTTATTTTTTCAATATCTTGCTGAAAAGGTTCTCAACAAGGCTTAGATGCACCTGAGGAGTTTTTGCTAAGGTCAGTTTTACTGTGTGAATACAGCAGGCAATAAACAGATTTTTGGAGAAGGAACAAGATTAGTTGTACAGCCAAGTAAGTAACATAAAGTACAAGAAGGGCACCCACATTTCTTTGCATGTTTTGTGCACAGTTGGCATTTTTCCACCATTGGAAGTAGAATCTCAGAACACCTATGCTGATGCAACCAAAGGCCCATCTAATCAAGTATCTGAAGATTCATGGGCAGAGCATGGTTGATCCCCCCCTGATTATCGTAGATGTCCTGCCTTTCATGTGAAGATTTTATTGCTAGCTGTAATATCCAACAGTCTGCAAAAAGGCCCATTCTCCACATATCATGGTATGTAATCAAATGAGGTGGGCTGGTGGCAGTATATAGTACATCTCTTTTTTCCCCTGTAAACATTCTGGAGCAGTGGGCTGGAAATTATCTGACAGAGAGCGAGCGAGCAAAGCAGTGCATTCAAAATCTCTCAGATAATTTCACAGATAAATGGAGCAGTAAAATTGAATCTCATAGATCGAATAATACATTCCACCCAGTGCTCCACAAAAGATGCTCTATGTGAGAATCATTAAATTCAGACTCTTCCCAGATGTGCAATACTGTACTATGCTCAAGCCATTGAATAACCCCAGAAGATATTGTCACCATTTATGGTTCCAAGTCTTTCTCACTGTTGGATCCAGAAGGTATCCAGTGACTTCAGTGGACTGCTTAGGATTGCACTAGTGGGCGCCTAGAAGAAACCAGTAAAAGCACTGGATAACTTGCCCACTATGCCATAATGCTTTATTTCCATTGTAGCATGCTGTGTTAAGAGAAGGACATTGAACAGGACAGGGCAGGTCATACTGTGGACAGGAAGGGCCAGTGACTGGACTCAAATAGGAGGTTCTCATGCCAAGTATGAGACATGAATCACCAGAGGGATATCAGTTCATGCTAAGGTGGAAATCACTGTGCTGAAATACACTGGCAGGAAGACGGTATTTGGAACTGGGACAAGATTGCTTGTCCAACCCTGTAAGTCTCTTTTAGTTACTACAAAGCAGCATGTTAGAAAACCCAATCTGATTTTTTCTCCTTGTCATTTCTCTGTTTATTCACTTTGCTAGCTTTTGGGTCATTGTCAACTTTTTAATGAGTATGGGAGATAGAGAGCTTTCCACTACCACCAGCACAGTCTATCCCGTTCATTTCAAGGGAAAAAGTTGCCTCTCTTGTTGACCTGCTCCATCCATTGAATTGAATGGGGCCAAGTCACGTTTGTGAAAACTCGGCATATGAACTAGAACAGATTTTGTGCAATAAGCAGGAACTGCCTCGATTTCTATCTTGGTTGAAGACAGTATGGATATATTGACTTTGCCAAAATCACTTTGGGTGGTGGCTCATGCTGTCTTCCCATATTCAGTACGACTGCCTGCTATTTTGTTGGTGCTTTAGGTGGAACTCCTGAGGATTTGTGAAGAGGAACAGATAGATGAAGTAATAGGTAGAAGCATTTGGAGAGCATGCCTAAGCAGGACTCCTCAGAAGTCATTTCCATGTTATCCAGTGGGGCTTGCTCCCAGGAAAGTGTCCTTAGTATTGCAGTCTGTGGCTTGGATCCAAAGATGTGCAAGTGGAAACATAAATGGACTTTGTACATTTCTGCTTGTTCAGGATCTCATCTAACACCTAGCACTTTCCTCCCTGCAAATTATAATGCCCAGAAATTGGTTGCAATTGTGAAAATGGAAACACAAGTAGGTATAAAGACATTTGACTCAGCACAAATGACTATTGTGATCTTTTTCTTACAATAGCTTTAGTGCAACTGGGAATTTTGTGCTAGATCCAACCTCATGTTGCTTATCTTTTTTTAAAAAACCTCCAGGCAGGGTTATGGTAAAGTGGGTTCTATGTGAATGAAAAATAGAAAGATTTGTTCAGTCATCTTGGAAAGGTGACTTTAAAAAAAAAAAAGAGAGAGATGGATTTACAACACAGTAATATGACAGAAAAAATGAAATAGAAGAAATTAAGTTTAATTGGTTGCAGTGCAAAGGAGCTAAGTACACCCTTAAACTCTCCCATTGGAACAAATGTAGTTTGAAAAGTTGTATTTTAACTAAATAATCACCAGTTTCTATTTCAAGCAGAACTGACTGAGGAAGAAACCATGGCCATTTCCACACGGCTTACCTCTGCCCATAATGACCCGGTAGATCGTGCAAAAACACGGAACATCGCGTTTTCTCGCGCGAGATTTGCACGACGTCACATGACATCGTGCAACTCTCGCTCAAGAAAACACGATGTTCCGCATTTTTTGCGCAATCTACCAGGTCGTTATGGGCAGAGGTAAGCCGTGTGGAAACGGCCCATATATACCCCAATATCAAATCAGTTTGTGGGACATCTCACTTAAGATCTCAAATTCTGATTGTGAGAATCTGATATATGAGTTTGGAGTGATGTGCCTCCAGGTCTCGGAAGAGAATTTTGAAAGAATAAAAAAATTCTCAAACATTCTGAATTGTAGCTCTTGTGTTAGAATGTATTCTTCAGTCGTCTAACCTGTATGCCAGATGCAAATTGCTGGAGGTTTTTGAAGGTCTTCAGATCAATGTGGGTATGGAAGTGCACAAAAGCAGATCTTTGGTAAAGGAACCCTTCTGAGGGTGATTCCCAGTAAGTAGCCTGGCTTGTTTTCCTTGAAGAAAATGTCAAATGGGTAACAGTGTTGTGTGATGAATGGCTTTGAGCAACAGCAGGTAAGCCTGCAATCCTAAGCAAAGTTATGCCCCCTCCAAGCCAATTTACTTCAACAGACTTTGAATGGTGTTACTCTGTTTAGGATTGCACTGGAAGTGTTCGTTGTCAGGTTTCTAGCAACAAATTACATTTACATTTGGAAGAGCTCTTTGGAAACACTAGTCTTTTTATGAATACTAACCTGGATGATAAGGATTAGCCAGATGACCCCGAAAGGTCCCTTTTTGTCAAGGCAGAAAACACTGTGGGTTGGGCAGCGGGAACACTAAGCTAACATTTGGAACTGGCACCAGACTGAGGGTGATACCAAGTAAGTTCCAACCATTAATTCCTTCCAAGGTGCCCTCCACTTCCCTGCCCTATACATATTCATAAAGATTTGGGATTGATTATGCCATTTTTTCCCTAGTCGAAAGGAGCCCCTTATGAACACTGAAAAGGCTATGTGGGAATTGAATGGGCAGCAGCTATACCATATAGAGGGTGCATTGTGGAAGGGTCTGGTGAGATCAAGTTGAAAGCTAGCAGGATCCAGCCTTTAGCCTGTCTTTTCTCCATCCAAGTTGAACATAGAGAAGGAACTAGGAAGTTAATGCTATTCCATATAGCAGGACCAATTTCCCTAAACCATAGGCTTGCTCAAACCTCTCCTTCATTGGCTACATTAAAAATGACCTGAGTGTTCCCTTTTGATCCCACACGTACATTCTAGTATGGCCAAATGCCCTCATTTAAGCAAGTGTCTTCTAGCGATCAGCGTCCACTGAAGAAACATCTTTCGATATTAGTCATACAGAAACTGTAGGAAAAAAGTTGATCTCTTTCACACAGCCCAACGTAGGCAAGAGTTAGGAATTGACTGTTTCTGAAGCTATGAAAATAGTTTTTGAATAAATAGCATGCTTAATTTTCTCACTTAAAATGAATGGGGGTTTAAAGTTATTTATTTGAGTGGTTTATGACCTGTTTCAGAAAGAACTGGGCAAAAAATTGTTTGGGAGAAAAGTTTCGCTCTAGTTTTGAAATGTAAAATTTTGGTGCAGCAATTCGTATCCTCAGTTTGCATGTAGCTATCTGAAAAATCAAGAATCTCATGGCTTGAATTTCAAAATTTCTTATATGAATTTCAGCTCTTGATTTGGAACTGATCTGTAAAGGATGGAGACAGAAACAATAAAAGTACTAGAGGTTTTTGAGGGGCTCCAAAGCACTGTGTGTATGATGGTACATATAAAGTGATCTTTGGCAAAGGAACCATTCTGAAGGTGAATCCCAGTAAGTACCCTGGCTTAGATTTTTGTGCTCAATATTCAACAGGGTGGACTATTTATTTCACTAATAGTTAAGGGCAACTGCAAGATTTAAGTCCAGTAGCTCTCTTCATCAGACTGTCAAAAGCTTATACCCTGGAAATCATGTCAGTCTTTAAGTTGCTGCTTGTCTTGAATCTTGAACTTCTACTGAGACCAACATAGCTACCTGCCTGAACTATCTTCACACAGATGACCAGAGCTCACTGTGGGAATTTCTAACAAGAAATCTAATTGAGAAAAGGGATATTTCTTACCTCAGCCCAGATCTCATCATTTTGAAAACAGCGGTCCAAATTTTTATACTTGAGAATGAGAACACAAGAATGTCCTTTTGGGATCAGATCTCGTTGATCCATTTATCTGGAGGTGCTGGGAATTGAACCTGGCTGGGATCACCTCTACCACTGAGCCACGTGTGTGTGTTATGTGTCATCAAGTCCCCTCTGATCTCTGGCAGCCCTATGAATGAAAGACCTCCAAAACGTCCTATCATTAACACACTTGCTCAGATCCTGCAAACTGGAGGACGTGGCTTCTTTTAAGCCATCTTGTTTTAGCCAGTTTGGTGTAGTGGTTAAGAGTGCGAGACTCTAATCTGGAGAACTGGGTTTGATTCCTCACTCCTCCACTTGAAGCCAGCTGGGTGACCTTGGGTCAGTCACAGCTTCTAGGAGCTCTCTCAGCCCCATCCACCTCGCAGGGTGATTTGTTGTGGGGATATTAATAACGTACTTTGTAAACCACTCTGAGTGGGTGTTAAGTCATCCTGAAGGGTGGTATATAAATTGAATGTTGTTGTTGTTATTCCTCTTTCCCTTTTGCCTTCTACTTTTCCCAATGTTATTGACTTTGCCAGAGAGTCTTGTCTTCTCATGATGTGACCAAAACCACTGAGGGCCAAGCTACACATGATGAATGACACTTGAACAGCAAGTGTATTTCTCCCTGTTCACTTGCCCTCCACTCAATCCACTTGCCGTTCAAGTGTCATTCGTCATGTGTAGCTTGGCCCTGAGTCACAGACCCTCCCTGATCAGGACGCCTGGTTCTACTTGTTATCACTTCTTAGTTTCAGTCAACTTCTTGTGCCTCAGGCATTTTTTTGTCAAGGCAGGATACACTGTGGGTCTGACAACTGGAAGCTAATTTTTGGTAGTGGGACTAAATTGGTTGTGGCGGCAAGTAAGTTTCAACTTTTAATTACTTTGTTTGTGTTCAGTTACTGTCCCACATGCCCGCATCTGCCAAAGACTTGGTATTTGTACATTTATGTTACACAACTTGAACATGTCAGAACAATCCAACAGACAGTGTAAGTCTATAAAACCATGCCAGCCCCCCACCCCCTTCCAAGGCATGGACATGCCCAGAGAATCCTACTTATACCCCCCTTTTCCATTCACTATAGTAAAAACTGTTTCCTTCAATCCTCTTAAGAAAGTGGAATTACTACAGTAGAGAGGCTACAGAAAAAATCACCTTTCCTTTCACGGCCATTGTGCTAGATATAGGAATAGTGCAGAAATCTTTGTCTACTTCTGCTTCTGCTATACATTTAAAGGAATGCTGGAAGTGTACCGGCAATGCACAAAATCACTGGCAATGTGCAATCACTTTCTAAGCATTGTATACTCTTTTAAGACCTATTGAGGTTAAGTGCATGCTTGCATTTCTTCCACTAAAATCAACAGAGTTTAAAAGTGGTCCATGTTGTATGAATCATGCACTTACACAAAAGTATTCCCATATTTACTTCTGTGAGTCCACAAATACACGGAGATTGAATAACATTCACAAGACAGAGAATCTTCAATTTGTGGAAAACAAAGTTCCTAGTCCTCAGTCCTCCAGAAAGGCATTTAAATTGTGGTCACTGCAGAAGAGTGGGTTTTTCCTGGAACTGAATTTCTTTGCCAAATAATTGGTATTTATTTTTACTTGTTCTAATATTGACCAGATTGCTGCACTTTTCAGTTAACAATCCCAGGAAATTCCCTCACATGAACCCTGACAGATACAGCATTGCATAAGTTTATGTAGAAGTGAAAAACACTGTGCGAATTATGGCGAGAAGGTGATATTTGGATCAGGAACAAGATTGGTTGTCCTACCCTGTAAGTCTGATTTGTTTGGTTAACAAACAGCCATATTTCCCCCAAACATGCCTTTTCTTTTTTGCTAGTATTTTGCTCCTTTCTGGAGATAGATAAAGATGGGTAGCTGTGTTAGTCTGTCCATAACAGTAGAAAAGAGCAAGAGTCCAGTAGCACGTATAAGAGTAACAAAATTTGTTGTAGGCTATGAGCTTTTGTGAGTCACAGCTCGCTTCTTCAGATACAAAGAAATATCTGAAGATACAAAGAAGTAACTTCATATCTTCAGATATGAAAAAGTATCTGAAGAAATGAGCATGCAAGCTCATGCAAGCTCATACCCTACCACAAATTTTGTTAGTCTTATAGGTGCTACTGGACTCTTGCTCTTTTCCACTTTTCTTCTTTCTGTTAGTCTCTTTATCCAACTCTTAATTTCTTTTCCCAGGATCCAGCAATATGAGCTCTGGGACTCTGAACAACACTGAGGCCATTTCCACACACGTTGAATAATGCACTTTCAATGCACTTTTGCAATCCTTTTGAAGTGGATTTTTTGTTCCACACATGGAAAATCAGTTTCAAATGTTCACTAAAGAGTATTGAAAGTGGATTATCCAACGTGTGTGGAAGCAGCCACAATGTTCCTTAGAATGTGTTAACCCCAGTTGTTTTTCACATACATTACTCTTCCATAAATGAATAAATGAGTGGATTGTGTTCCAAGAATGAGTTATATGATCCCATCACTCTACTCAGCTATGTTTAAGCCTTCCATCAACCAAATCACATTTATCTGAAATAGAGTGGTAGGATAGAACACAATGTCTCAGGGCCAAGCTACACATGACGAATGACACTCGAACGGCAAGTGGATTGAGTGGAGGGCAAGCGAACAGGGAGAAATACACTTGCTGTTCAAGTGTCATTCGTCATGTGTAGCTTGGCCCTCAGGCAGAATGGAATTAAACTGAGATTGTGGGAGGGAAATCTCAAATTCCAAAGTGGGAAATTTCTGTGTGTTTATTCTCTTTCAATTCTGTTCACTTGAGGTCTCGAACAGCTGCTAAGAATTTATATTTAGGCAGTTAATGGGAAACTACCCATGTAATGATAGGTTTTATGCAGTTGATTTAGAATGTTTCCTTATTTCTACAATGGCAGCCAAAAATCTAGCAACACTATATGTAACCCATCCATCGTTATTGCTCTGTAGCCTGGAAGTCTCGGCAACTGGAGAAACAGAATCCTTACTAATTAGAGGGGAAATCAGCTCCTAAGTTTTAAAAATTCAGGACAGCTTAACAGTATATGGTCAAAGTATTCACACTTTCTAGATTTGTAGATGAATATGTGGAAAGCCAAAGAACTCAAAATACGCTTTTAGGATTTGATATATGAATAAGTTATGGGATTATTTTTGTGTGTCCAGAACAGGAATTGATATTTACTGCTGCAAAATGCACATAGAATCCAAATATACATGAGGATGCAAAAAGGAACCATTTTTGAAGGTGACTGCCAGTAAATACTATGGCTCACTTTCTCTTGTCAAATCAGGCCAGTTTGATGTGAGAACCATTTTGGTGTAGTGGTTAAGAACGTGAGACTCTAATCTGGAGAACCAGGTTTGATTCCCCACTCCTCCGCTTGCAGCCAGCTGGGTGACCTTGGGTCAGTCACAGCTTCTAGGAGCTCTCTCAGCCCCGCCCACCTCACGAGGTGATTGTTGTTGTGGGGATAATAATAACATACTTTGTAAACTGCTCTGAGTGGGTGTTAAGTTGTCCTGAAGGGTGGTATATAAACTGAATGTTGTTGTTGTTGTTAAAACATGCAATAATAGTTATTTCTGAAACATTTTGAGTCCCAGCAATGCAACACTTCTCATGAGTCTGTCTATGGTCAGAAAGTTTTCCTAGATGGTAGCCCCAAACTCTATTCACTGCCCAAACTGACTGTTCAAAATGCTTGTGAAGAGAAGAAAGTGACTTTCCCCCAAAATATTTAAGTGGGATTAAATGGTGAGAATGTCCCTATTGCCCTGACCAATTTCAGTCTTTACTCAGTGCGTTCCTTGTGCCGCTGGCAATTTTTGTCAAGGCAGGAACTGCTGTGGGTCTACCAGTGGCACCTGGAAGCAAATCTTTGGAAGAGGGTCTAGATTGCTTGTGATTCCAAGTAAGTTTCAGGCTTTTTCTGTGGCATTTCCGAATAGCCTGTCCTATCCCATCTACATCCTTCAAAGCTTGGGTTGGCTTTATCCCATAGAAGTAAAACAGAGGAGGAACAACCTGAGACAAGACTCATTAGTAAACTTTCATCACTTCCTTCAAGGCATGTTTATGCTTATACTGGATCCATCAGTTTTCCTTAGATGCTTTAAACAGGTGGGTGGTCCTGAGATCCTATAATCAGCAAGCACTAACCGCTGGTAAAGAAACATCTTTGGGTACCAGCTAAATAAAAAATAGACAAAAATAGTGTCAGAGGGTAGCCATGTCGGTCTGCAGTAGAAGAGGAGAATTTGAGTCAGTATCAGCTTAAAGACCAAAAAGATTTCCAGGGTATAAGGTTTCAAAAGTCAAAACTCTCTTTGGCCATTTCCACACACATTGAATAATGCTCTTTCAATGCACTTTCGCAATCCTTTTGAAGTGGATTTTTTGTTCCACACATGGAAAATCAGTTTCAAATGTTCACTAAAGAGTATTGAAAGTGGATTATCCAACGTGTGTGGAAGCAGCCTTTGTAGACCAAAAAATGGCTGCAAATTGTTATGCTCTAGGACTATAACAGTGTTCCTTGCATACTTTTAAATAAACACTGATGGTTTTAGGTGCTATTAAGAATTCACCGAATTCTGGATGTAAGTGGAATTTCATTCCAGCTCTTCTTTTAGGAGTGATTCCTTAAGAGGAATCAGGTGACATAGTGCTAAGAGTTTTTGAGGGGCTTCAGATCACTGTGGGTATGGAAGTACAGATAAGGTGATCTTTGGTAAAGGAACCAACCTGAAGGTGATTCCCAGTAAGTATTCTGGCTTGTTGTTTCTCCTGATAATGTCAAATAGGGCAAAAAGTCAAATGGGTAATTTTCAAGAGAACTACAAATGGGCCCAATTGTCATGATGGAGTATCTGGGAAGAAATCTAATTTTGTGGGAGAGCACAATTATGGTGCCACTCCCTTATCATTTTTAAACTGTTTTTTAAAATATTAATATTGACCATAAGAACAAAATAGTTTGACTGTATCAGCTAAAGTCCATCTTTTCTAGTATTCTGTTTGACCAGCAGCTAGCCAAATGCTTAAATAAAATCTATTGATTCCAAGTCTTAATGTTTAACTTGATGGGAACATTCTCAGTAAGTCAAAGGACCAAGCCCTCCTTTTCTTGAGTTTTCAATGGACCAGTCCATCTTTGTAAATGACATTCTAGATGGATGTATTTATGCTAAGGTGAAGATCACTGTGTAAGCTATGGGAATGACAAGCTGATATTTGGATCTGGGACAAAGTTGATTGTCCGACCCTGTAAGTCTGTGGCACTTCTCCTGGTGTTTTCCCTCTGGGCTGTAATTTGTTTCTTTACTTTGCTGTCTCTTAATTGTCCCCAATTTCTCCCACAATCCAACAAAGTGTAGGCTCATAATGTCTTCTCCTACCACCATCTGTTCATCTTTCCCCATATCTATCAAGTCAACATCCCCACTTCTGCATGAGAGTTACCATTTTGTCAAGCCCCCCGCTTGAGTTTTTGGCTTAGTCTAAAACACTGTGTGGATTCTAGTGGTAACAAAGTCACCTTTGGTGGTGGCTCAAGACTTCTTGTCACACCCAGTAAGTATCAGCTATTTTGTTTATGGCTCAGATGGAAATTTTGATTACTTTAGACCAAAAGACCTAGAGATGAGAGGAATCTATGAGCATGGATAGATGGGAGAACAAGGAGAAAAAACCATGCTGCTAATGTGTTCCTTCTTTGAAGGGAAAGAAACGGACAGATGATTTCTCTATAGGATAAAAGAAAATCCAAGGATTGGGACGTCCTATGTGAAATAGAGACAATAGTTTTCTGTTTAAATGGCAGATTCACCCCGTTGTAATGTGACTGAGAATGAAATAGAAGAACCAGTTTCATACAATTCATTCCAAGAGTTTTAAATGATATACCCAAATAGTTGCCAACTCTTCAACCAGCCACGGCAGCTGTGTCTTTAAAAGCAGCTTGACCAATGAACACTAGGAGGTAATACTCTTTATCTCTTGGAATGCTTTACTAGGTGATATCTATACATGTTGGAACATTGTTTTAGTCAGTTGGTGTTGGTGACCCTAGATATATTCGAATCAGAGAAATACCATTGAAATTCTGTTGGTTTTGATAGGAAGGAATCGAAGGAGAAGCTTCCAATAAAATTAACTAGGTGTATTGTCGAAGGCTTTCACGGCCGGAGAACGATGGTTGTTGTGGGTTTTCCGGGCTGTATTGCTGTGGTCTTGGCATTGTAGTTCCTGACGTTTCGCCAGCAGCTGTGGCTGGCATCTTCAGAGGTGTAGCACCAAAAGACAGAGATCTCTCAGTGCCACAGCTGCTGGCGAAACGTCAGGAACTACAATGCCAAGACCATGGCAATACAGCCTGGAAAACCCACAACAACCAAAATTAACTAGGCATTAAAGTTCTTTTCTTGACTAGATCATGGCTGGCAAATATTTCAAGGGGAACTGAGATAAACTGCAAAAGGAGCAAAATTTCACTCAGATTCTCAAATGCCAAGTTTGTGAAAATTTTGTTGATGTCCTTAAATGCTGCCCCCTCCACCCCCCGGGTCAATCTGAAAAGCCAATGACTTCAAAATCTTAATTTCAGAGTTGGATCAATGATTCTGGAGTAATTTTCCAGGTTTGGAAAGGGGTTTTGAAGTTGTGGGATTCATTGAATATTTTGAATAGAGTTGAGGTTTCATGCGGGCTTTTAATAAACGAGATAGCCAGGGGTGACAACACACAGTGGAGGTTTTGGAAGGGCTCCAATTCACTGTGGGGATGGAAATTTAGAAAAACTAGTGTTTGGTAAAGGAACTGTTTTGATGGTGTATCCTAGTAAGTATTGATGCTTGTTTTCTCAAATGATGAAAAGAATTGGGGGAAATAATCATGTGACTAATAGGTGATCTTTGTTTGTTTCTTTACTGCCTCTCCAGAAAAAATTGCCAGAGGTTTCTCACAACATATTTTTTAAAACTGATATAAATCCAGAAAACCAACAAGCAACAATTTAAAATAAAACAGCAGTAAATATTAAAGAAAACAACTAAAACATGTTCTCATCCTCCACACATTCATGCATATCTTTAGTTAGAACCTAAATATGTGCCCTGCACAGTATATGTTTATAGGCTATGCACACTGGTTTGGGGGCACTGCAATCTATACCTATCAGTGTGTGGTAGGGAGAGAATCTCATCCAGTGGCCACACTGCCTGCACGGGTTAATTCAAAGATCTGAATAGACTCTACAAGCAGCATGTCCAGTGGGTGAGATTCTGTCCCTCCCCCATTACACATTCATATGCACATATAAGTCAATAGGATGAACTGGACTGCTGAAATGGCCCTAGGGTAATCCAAGTTTAGCAGCTCTCGTGAGCTCAGACCTGGCCAGGTGACAGAGACAGGCATAGGTTTGTCTATGAGCCAAGCTACAAGTAACAAATGATCGAGAGGGTGTGATCGAGTGGAGGGCAAGTGGAGCACAAGTGAACAGGGAAGAATACATGTGAGTCTGTTCACTTGCCATTCAAGTATCATTTGTCACTTGTAGCTTGGCCCTGTTACCTCTTCCCACAGTGCTACTGGCCACATCCAAGCAGGAGTCATTCAGAGCCACCTGGGCAAGGTCTTTGTGCCATCACCAGCCAAGTCAGAGTGAACATTGCCTGGGAACATTTTCTGGCATATGAACACGATCATAACTCTGGATTTGTTGGCCAGGATCTGAAAGGCTATTTTAAGGCACTCCCAAACCAAAGAAATCTTTTTGAAATTCTTCCCAGCCCTAGAAATGATCTGATAAACAGGGGACTGCATTTACAGAATAAGAAGACCAAAGCGGTATTGAGCGTGCAAAACCCAATAATTAATCCAACCACTTCCAGCTTATACTGCACCTTCTAATGTGATTTAAATAATTCCCACTTCACTCACATTTTTAAAAAGATGTGCCCCAGAGAACAGAAATGTGAGAGAGGCCTTTTATTGCTTGAATTTGTTTTTGAAAGGACATGTAGCACAGTGTTATGATGGAGGATACAAGTTCACCATTGGGAAAGGAACTCAGCTGTTGGTGAAACCCAGTGAGTAACCAGATACATGGGTTTTTTTATTTAGTTGCTGCCTCTCCTCTTCGGCACAAGTGCTGAATAATCCACTTTCAATCTACCTCAGTGATCATTTGCAAGTGAATTTTGCTGTTTCGCTTGGTAAAATCCAGTTTCAAGGGGACTCACAAAATAAAATAAGGGGAGGTCATTAAAATCAAATAATTAACATGAACAAGCCAATTTTTTTTAAAAAAAACAGCTAATAAAAATGCAGCGGTTAGCAATAAACGGTGGAGTTTTCCTCTGGTGTATGGACATTTGCTTTGATGGAAGAAGCATGTTCCACCAGAGGAAGGCTCTTTGCACCGGGAGAAGACTCCTTGCGCTAGAGCATGGATCCACCAGAAGTAGAACAGAATCTTTGCATCCAACACAGGAAAAGGCTTTAATGGCAGCGGAATCATGGATCTTGGAGATATGGAATGTCCGTATTCAGAGGTAGGACACAACTGAATACTAGTTAGTGGAGAGCAACTAGGACGGTCGTGTCTTCAAAGACCACTTGTGGTTCTTCTAGGAGCGCCTGGTTGGACACCATGATAAAGAAGATGCTGTAGCAATTTCGAAATTCCCAAATTAACTATTTTGCCACAACCTTGAATGACTATTCCATGCAATCCAAATTAGGGTACCACAATGCCTTTTTCCTTACATGCCATGGATGCAGTAAGGATTCTAAATCCTGATATTGATTCTAAATCCTGATTGATTCTAAATCCTGATATTGATTCTAAATCCTGATATTGACTCTGAAAATGACCCAGAATATGGTAGTTAAGTACATTTCTTTCATATTTATACGACAGAGTAGATCTCTAGGTAACAACTGAGTAGGGAACTTGTTTTAGAGATTACTTATTCGTTAGTATGAAGAATAGAAATCTTGGGAGTTTTCCAGAAAAGAATTTAAAAGTAGATAAACCCTTAATTTGTATGTTTCACAAAGACCAATGGGCAGCTTGTTCCTTGGGAACAAACCGAAGGATCCCATTTTGTAAAGGTGTATCTGACAGTGTTAACACTGGTGGATTCAACAAACCGATATTTGGAAGTGGCACCAAAGTTATAATTATACCTGGTAAGATGACCTTCCTAAATATGCCTTTTAAAAGGTGATTTTGTTAGGATTTACCTTTGAGAAAGATTTACCTTTCCACAGTGTTATTTAGTTTATCCTTTACCATTTTAAGATAAACTGTCCTTTCATTTTATTATTGCACCAATTTCTAGATCAATTTTCAAGGAGACTTGCAGCCTTGAGAGAACTGTGCTTGGAGATAGATGCTTGGATGGATGCATATATTTCAATTTTATCATACCTTAGACTTCTAGATGTTGGAGACAAGCTATGGTTATCATTATTATGAACCATATCAAGGAGTCTGGTTTGGCATCTTTGCTTACGAAGACAATGCCGAGACAGGTGGACCATTGATCTGATCTGACATGGCTTTTCTTATAATCCCATTTGCAAACTGAATGTTCTGCACAGTACCACCCTAAGTAGAGTTATACTTTTTCTAAATCGATGGAAGGCAATGGGTTTAGAAAGGTGTAACTCTTTCTAAACCCATTAAATTAAACTAAGAAGAACTGCTCAGTTCATGGCAGAGATGAAATTCAGACTTGCAACTCAGTCCTCTTGTCAGCATATTAAACTAGCTCTTGTGTCTCTCGCCAGAATTACATACTTTCAAACCATCCATTATTTTGTTAAATCTTAGCAAGCCCGAGAGACACAGACCATTCTCTTAGGAGCAAATGAATACATAAATAAATTCAACTGAGAAATTATTAATATTTCCTGTTATACATGGAAACAGTTTCCTTCTTTAGTGATTGTTCACCATCACAATCTGAAGAGCCACTGATCTCTTCAGAGAAGAATCTCTGTCTGTATTTAGAAAGGATGGATCACAAAGCTTTCCTTGAGTCACCAAGAGTTTTGCTAGGTAGATCGCCAATCGCCATCACTGAACAAAATGCTAAGCTAGAGAATCCATTGTTCTGAAAATCCAATGTATCTGAAGAGAGGATCTTTGACTCGAAAGCATATACCCTGAAAAACTTGTTGGTCTCTAAGGTGTCATTGGACCCCAGTCCTGCTGTTCTACTGCAGACCAACACAGCTACCCACCCAAAACATTGTTCAGATGTAGCAAAGCATCAGTTCTACTATACCCCCTCCATCCAAATTTGATAATGTTTAAAATAGCAGTTAAGTATAGATTCTGAGGAAGCACAGTCTGTCTTAAAGCACAGTGTAAACCATGTTCTTTTGGGGAAAGGAACAGAATTATCATTTGGTACCCAGTGAGTAAATAGCATCCTTCAATGATGGCCAACACCCAAAGGTGACTTTAGGACTAGTAGGAGCTTTTAGGCACCCAGCTTATTTTTCATTGGTCCCCTCCCTGTATGAACAGCATGTTTCTTCTATTAGTAAAGAAAAGTGAGGATATGACATTTTGTGATGTGTCACCGAGAGGCAGTTTTTGTCACAATGGCAATCACTGTGTGACCAAGGCTTCAAATTCTTCTTTGGAAGTGGCACCAGACTTCACATTAAGCCAAGTAAGATGTGATTAATTTATTTGAAGCCAGTTTGGTGTAGTGGTTAAGAGCAGCAGGACTCTAATCTGGAGAACCGGGTTTGATTCCCCACTCCTCCGCTTGAAGCCAGCTGGGTGACCTTGGGCTAGTCACAGCTTCTAGGAGCTCTCTCAGCCCCACCCACATCACAGGGTGATTTTCATGAGGATAATAACAACACACTTTGTAAACTATTCTGAGTGTGGCATTAAGTTGTCCTGAAGGGTGGTATATAGAAAGGATGTTGTTGTTAGTGCAAAAGAATTTGAGAAACTAGTTTTTGTGATGGGAAAAGATGAGTCAGAGTAGACTGGGAAGATGCCAGAGTTTCCTGTCCCTGGGCTGGATGGATCCAACCAGCTGTTTTCCTATAAAAAGAGGGGAACGAGGACTCTTGTCTTAACTATCAACAAGAGTATCACGAGACATGTGTGAACAAAAGACATGTTGCGGGGGGTACAGTGAAGAGGGTCAAGAGTGTCAGGCATTTATTATGGAGGGGAAAAAATGTAAAAGAAGCCCAATGGTAAATTATTCATTCTGAAATTGGCTACATTTCCATATCTACTCCCCTCTTAGCTCATAATATTAATAAAGGAAAGAGCACGATTATCAGCTCTTATAGAGCTGCTATTTTGTAGAGGTGTCTTTCACAGTGTTAACTCGGGAGCATGGGGTAAACTTGTATTTGGAAGTGGGACCAAACTTGTGGTTGCCCCTGGTAAGTGGATGCTACTGTTTATGCCCGTGTTATAACTTCGAGTAAGACTTAATGTGCTTTTGGGATTTTAAAATGTGGTTTATTCCATAATGTTCTCCAGTGCTAGGCAGGAGTCCATAATGATTATTTTTTAGGGGATTGAATCCAGTGGGATATTTCCATGGATCGTAGAATTTCTGTCTTGCTTCCCACCCCCAAAGCAGTCCCAAATGATTCCTCCTCTCCATATTTAAGGAAGTATTTAAACAGTATTTAAGGGTGTTTTGGAGGCTGCAGCAGAAGGTGAGAAGATCTGTGCTCTACAGATGAAAATTCTTCCATTGTTTTGTCTCCTGTGTGAAACTAGATGCTGGACCATGTCTGGACTTGTATTCTTAAACTGCTTTTGAAATCCTCAATTTCAGAATTGATTATCTGCAACCTGTGATGCCGTCATTTGAGAAACGAAGCTGAACACTTCTTTGTAGACAGGGCATGAGAAGTGCAATTTCAGATCCACATACCTAGCAGAAAAACAGAATCAACTTTAGCCACTAGGCAAGCAATGGTTGCTGTCTGTGATGACTAGAAATGGATACTCTTGTTTTCATATGAGGATACATCTCTTTTACAATAGGAAATACTCTTGCGCTCTACAGAAGAAACTTCCTATGTTATCAGGTTGGCCACTTCTAGGAAAAAAAATGTAAAGGGCCAGTGGTGAAAAGGGGGTGAATGCCAGCTTGGAAACTCCAGCTGAGAAAATTCATGGAGATTAGATGGGGAGCTACCTGGGAAGGCCACAGTTTGGGGACAGAGCTCAGAGGAGATGTGATGCCATAGGGCAAATCCACACGCCCTCAGAGCGTCCCGACGTTGTGCTAAATGTTCACTAAACACCCAGAAGTATAGCATCTTTCTAGCGTGATTTCTGAAATCGCGCTAGAAAGACGCTATACTTATGGGTGTTTAGTGAACATTTAGCGTAATGCCAGGATGTGCCAAGGGCATGTGGATTTGCCCATAGACTCTGACCTCGAAAGTTGACACTCAAACTTATCTCTGTAGCCTCGAGTTCAATTGTAATTCCAGGAGAACCTAGAGAAGGTTGGCAACCCTGAAGTGGTAGTTGCTAGGGAGACTAAATCACAAGGACCGTGGTTACCCAAGAGTGATGATACTTGTTTTTATATGATGTTTGGCTAAGATCTGGTAGTATGGTGGGAACTTTGGGAATGTGTGGTGGCTCTTGCCTACCTAGTACAGAATGAGAGGGACCATTGCTCTGATAGGGCATATCAATGACAAGATTTTTGCACCATTTACAATCCCCTCCCCTTAAAAAATGATGTTAGGGAACGTTTAAAATGGCGATCAAAGTGTAGGATGCAGTGGAAGTGTTTTTGCTAGAACCTGTAGCACAGTGTGAACAACATAGGCAATCAGCTCATGTTTGGAAGAGGAACAAAATTGTCCGTGGAACCCAGTGAGTAAATAGCATCCTTCCCTTATGGGCCAGGATCTAAAAAGATACTTTAGACATGGCCTGGAGCTTTGGTCAATTCAGTAAGGTTTTTATTAATGTGTGTTTGAATAGCACAGGGTCTGCTGATTTGGTTCTACAAGCTAAGAAAAGCGAGGATAAGCCAAAGGGTGAAGGAGAGGCTGGGGAAACAGATTCTGGGAACGCTGTCATCCTATGGGTCCATGCACCAAGGCAGGTCATGATGGTTGCGTTGGGTCTAGTTCAGTAGTGGACACTGAGGGGGAATCTGTGTCTGGAGACCTTTGTTAGTTCTCAGCAGGGGAGGGGCATCTCTGTATTGTTGTGTCACAGAGTTGTAGTTTTTGTCACATCAGCAATCACTGTGTGAACACAGCCGGCTACAAAATTATCTTTGGCAGCGGCACCAGGCTCCAAATTAACCCAAGTAAGATGTGTTAACTGCATTTGTGTAACACGTTATGCCTTATGTGGGACCACTTTGTTTTCTCTGGGGAAAGGTTACATGAGAGGAAAATGGGTGTATGTCAGAGGTTCACCAGGACAGAACAAGCCAAACTGTTGTGTTTTATTAGACAAAAGTGTAATTAAATATATATAATTATATTGTATCTCGCTGTAAGGATTCCAAGATGAGAATAATATGCACTCTAACCAATAGGCAGGCCGCCCTGTTTTGCACCGATTGTAGCTTCTGGATAGTCTTCAAGGGTAGTCCTATAGAGAGCACATTACACAGTCTAGCCTTGAGGTTATAGAAGCATAAATCTGTATGGCCTGGTCTGTGGAGCTCAGGGAGGGAGGTAATTTCTGCATCAGATGCCACTGGTAGAATGCATTCTGTGCTGCTGATCTTCTAACAAAAGCACAGGACCTAGTAATGGCTTGCCTTGTGGCATGGAAAACTGATGTTCCTTAAACAAGAAGCCCAAAGCCACCTTGTTTGTGAGACACTAGTTGCATGGGCTCTCTGAATCCCAGGATAGGTTCTATGCCCATAGTCATACATATGAATTCGAGTCTCCAGGTCTCCTATGAAGATAATTTCCAATGGTTAGCCATGTGCCACTCCATGTATCTGATGATGGGAGCTTTGACTCTCAAAAGCTCATACTCTGGAAATCTAGTTTGTCTTTGAGGTTCTACCCAAATCTTGCTCTTCCATGCCTCCTGTATTCTTGGAAGAAGAAAAGAGACTGGAGATAGTTCTCGAGCAAATCTGTTTTTGAAAGGATGTGTCACACGGTGTGTATTCTGGTACAGGATACAAACCCCTCTTTGGGAAAGGAACCGTGCTCTCAGTGAAACCCAGTGAGTATACGGATGTTAGTATTTCTCAAGGAAGATAGAAAATTCATTTCAAGGAAGAAAAATTCATAGATATATTAGTGTGCAAGGAACCTCTAGTCATAATATGCCAATGAATACCAGTTGCTAGGGGAGAACAGCTGGGGGGCCTGCTCTCTTCTTGCTAATTTCTCAGGGGCATCAGGTTGGCCACAATCCTTCTATCACATTTTTACCCATCTCTTCCTCCCGAGGAGCTCAGGGTGTCATACATGAGTTCCCTGTCCCAATTGATTCGTCCAAACAACCATGTAAGGTAGGGTGAGATGAAAGAGAATGGCTGGTCAAAGATTACCCATCAAGAGTACAGGGTTTGAAACCAGACTTCTCAGAGCATAAGCGAATGCTCTAACCCTTACACAACACTGTCTCCCCAGTGGAAAACGGAATTCTGGAACTGAGGGACTTTTGGTGTGATTCAGCAGGCCTTGTGCACATCCCCGGGATCCATAAACACTAATTAGTCAACCCGGGATGTGATCATTGCATGGATAGGTTCTTTCCCACCTTTGAATGCTACAATGTATGGAATAATCACCCACTGAGCATTTGAAAACTTTGCTAGGAAAACCCAAATGCATTGATGTATTTGATGAATAAAGATACACACAGTTTTAGGGGAGATAAGCTAAAAGCAGATAACGTGTAAGATATGTGAAAAATATAAGCAATGCATAATGTATTCTTTGCAGAACAAAATAGGTAGTAGTACTGCTGTGCTTGGAAGCTATCAGAAAGCTGCCAATTTGTAAAGGTGTATCTAACTGTGACAATGCTGATGGATTTGGTAAACTCCAATTCGGAAGTGGGACCAGACTTGCAGTTGTGCCTGGTAAGATCACATTCTTATGCGTGCCCAGATTTAATGCAATTTTGGCAGACTTCAATGCCGGTGGGATTTTTGCCTTTATTCCGTAAGATACTTAATGGTAGGTAGGGTGGAAGCAAACATTATTTTGAAAGCAATGTCCTTTTAACTCTGCCTGTTCATATGTGTGTTGCGCACACACACACACACAAAATTGGGCAAGACAGAATAATTTATCCTACCCTTTCTTATCTTTCTGTCTGCCCATCATCTTTTTATTTGTTTTATTTTCTCTCTCCTAATAGGCTCAGACCTTTCAGTCATCAAGCAAATCATCAAAGAAAAGCCCAATGACATCTTTCTTTCTTTCTTTCTTTCTTTCTTTCTTTCTTTCTTTCTTTCTTTCTTTCTTTCTTTCTTTCTTTCTTTCTTTCTTTCTTTCTTTCTTTCTTTCTTTCTTTCTTTTTCATGTTCCATCCCAGCATTCTACAATGCCAAAAATTAAAAATGCACAAAATCCAATACAATCCCATTTACCCCCGTCTCAAAGAAACATGTGTAGTTTAAACACCATTAAAAGCTCTTACAAATTAAAATGACATTATAGTGCCTACTAAACTTTATTAAAGACTGTATTCCCCGTCACCCCTCCTCAGGGAGTCTATTCCACAAGATGGGAGCCAGTATAATGAAGAAGTAGACACCAAACAGCCCACATAAGTGGGGGGGGGCAACTAGAAGGCAGAATATAACCGCATTTTCAGGTTTCTCTTCCATATAATAGCTGTCAAGAAAGCCTCATCATAAGCCACCATTTTGTAGAGGCGTGTCTTATAGTGGTAACAGTGGTGCAGGGTATAAAGTCACATTTGGAAATGGGACTAAACTTATAGTTGTCCCCGGTAAGTTGACATTTCTGTCTTTACCTATATTTAAGGAACTTGAGATATAATTTAATATACTTTGGGGGGAATTCCTATATTATAGAACGCCATCCCTGTTGGACATTTGTGTGTGGGCTCCCTGGATTGTGCATGGGGTTCTTTCTTCTCCATTCTGCCTCCATAAAAAACCTTCTCAGATAGTTTTGGTTGAGAGAGGGAGCCTGGCCCAAAGTCACCCAGTGTACTTCATAGTTACATGCCATCGAGATTTTTAACTATATCTCCCGAGTCTAGCATTCTAATCATTACACCAAAGTGGCTTTCTGGTTCTTTGGATCTCAGAGAATAATGCTCATCTTATTTATTCATTAATTTTTATATGTCATCTTGCATGCTGACCATAGCAGCTCCAGGCAGTTTACAAAAAACAACCTGATCTGCAAGTAACTAGCAATTACAACCAACAATAGACAAGTAGAAACTGTCCCTCTGGGTAATGTTTTGTTTACAGATTAGCCAATAGCCACCAAATCGTCACGGGAAATGGAAAGCCTTACAAAAAAGCCTAACAAAAAAGTGTATCACTTAAAGACCTTCCTCACCTCCTTTCGCTAGCAGGAATGGTATCCACGGTGGAGGAAAGCAGCCTAGTTCAGTAGGATAAAACAACCTTATATGTCAATTGATGGCTATTGTGTGTAACAACAAGAAGGACAATTGATATTTTTAGAGCAGGAACACAAAAAATTCAACTATATGACCTAGGCTTGGATTCCCCCATTGGGGGCGGGGGATCCCCTGCTCCCCCTGCCCCCACTTACCTGGCCAGCAGGGGGGTGCATCCCCTGGGGCACCCCCCTGGTGGCACAGGCACACCCCCCGGGCAGCAAGGCATGCTCCTGCACCCCACAACAGACCCATTTCAGGCTGAATCAGGCCCGTGGGGGGCGATTCAGTCCTTTGGGGAGCATGCTCGCACTCCCAGGCCGCCCTTTGACCCGCTTGATGACATCACTTCCAGAAGTGACATCATCACCTATGCCCGCGAAGGAGAACATAGCAGCCATCACAGGGTAAATGCCAGCGTCCCAGTCTCCCACCGGGGGACTTAAGGGACCTGGCAATCCTAATGTGACTGTTTTCAACTCAATGAAGAAAGGCAGAAAGTATCATGTTCCTGGGTTCCATGGTCTCCTGTTGCTCCCCTCCTACTCCCCAGTTTATATTGAGTAATGTTTAAAATTGTGTAGGACACAGCAGAAGCATTTTTGATAGGCCTCATAGCACTGTGTGAACACTGTAGGTGATAAGATCTTATTTGGGAGAGGAACAAAGTTGACTGTGGAACCTGGTAAGTAAATACCATACCTTATTTATGGTCAGGATTGGCTCCATAGGCATATCTAGGGGCTTTGGGGTATACCCGGCTGGATTCTTTTTCTTCGAATAGTATGGAGTCTAGCTGCTCAATGTAGTAGATGAGAAGAGTGAGGTTATGTGCTCAACGAATGTTGTATTTGGGACATGGAACAAATTCCATGACCCATGGTCTATCTTTTTATGGACACTGGCAGGCCATGCTGGACTTCATTGCCATGCAGCATAATCTGAGAATATGTTCTGGAATGCAACTGAAATTCTCCTAAGACTATGAAATGCAGAAGAAGTTGGTAGTGACAGGCAAATTCTAAGGAAGCCGTCATTAACTAATCTTTTCATTGAAGAATATCTGAGATGATTTTGAGGAAAAGCAAAGTTCTATGGAACATATTTCTTGTGATTGGTGGGACTTCACATAGTTCGGGAGGTCTTAAAAGAAAATTGCAATATAATCAGGGATAGCTGCTGCTTAAAAAAATAATAATATTCTGCTATGAATGGACCAAACTATTGGGCACATCTTAAGAACACCCTATGGCCCATATCTCAGCCTCTTTGCCTCATTCTTTGTGAAGTATCATCATTACTGATTAACATTTGAGATGCCATTTTGTAAGGGCCTATTCCATGGTGTAGTGGCTCAACATGGCAGCTTTTGTTTGGAACAGGGACCCAGCTAGTTGTCAGTCCCGGTGAGTTAATTTTTTTAGTCATTGTGGGTAATTGTTTTAATTTGTATAAACTTCCGAGTTTGCGCAGAATTTAACAGAGAACAAAAACATAGTGTAGTGTAGGGCCTGGGCTACAATCTTGAAAGTCTAAGTTCAAATCACTCTGCTATGAAACTTGCTTTGTGACTTTGGGCAAGGCACTCTCTCCACCTAACCTACCTATATCACAAAGTTTCTGGGAAGATAAAATGGGAAAGGTAAGCCTGCCGCCTTGTATTTGGTAAAGGAAAGGTGCTAGAGAGAGACTTCCTTGAGAAAGGTTTTTAATGAAACCCACAGGAAGACGATTGCATCAAGATGTATAGATTTGGGAGAAGGAGGGTTAATGAAACCTTCACGTCCAGAGACTGTATGCTACTGAAAATCTGTCACAAGGGCACAACCAAGGTGAAGGGTCTTGACTTGATACCATACTTTTGGGTTTCCCAGTGGAATCAAGTTGGCCTCTGATGAAAGCCAGGTGCTGGACTTAATACACCTTATAGCTGATCCAGCAGGGATCTTATATTCTTTTTATACTTAAAATCCATGAACACAGATCAGTTATTTTTCCCTCTCTGCTGTGATCGTGCAATCACAGTCAAGGTGGAAGCATAGAAGACTTTTTCACTAAAAGTACACGAGTCAACACGATTTCTAACGCACTATAACAACAGTGAAACTGAAACCAGGATATGATAGAAATAGATTCACCCCCTTCCCATATTTGAATGCTAAATTCGACACATTATAATAATTTTTAAAACTTTATTTACTTACTTATTTATTTATCCATTTATTTATTTATTTATCTGAGGCATGCAAATGTTTGACTTTTTAAAGAAAATGATTAAAAGCAAATTATACAGTCTTTGGAATATATAAATACAAGAGACATTCCCACATATTTATCCAAGATGTCACTAGGGCTGGCCAATTGGCTAAGGAAATACCAGAATGCTGCCATTTTGCAAAGGGTCGTTTTACTGTGTTAACACTGGAGTGGGTAAATACACTTTTGGAGGAGGAACCAAACTTCTCATTATGCCCAGTAAGCCAACTTTCATATATATTCATGAATTGTAAGACAATTTTAGTGGAATGTAGCCTTTGTGGGAATTTTGTCTTTAATAAATTCTATGACCTAGTCAAGTTTATACTGCACTATTTGGGCAGAAGCTCTAATCATACTAGTGATTAAATCAACTTTCAAGAGTATTCTTTAGGCCTCTAATGAATTCCATTTTGGGGGTAGAAGGTTGGATAGACAGGTACATATTTGTTATTTCACACTTGGGGCTACTATAGACATTGGGGGGCCAGCCATCTTCCGCAAGCCCTGTTTAGAGACTGCATTAAGTAACTTGGTTGGGCATTGCCTGCTGAACTAGATGGATCACAGGTCTATTCCATCATGACTATTGTTAAAAACCTACTAGCAAGCTGAATATTTTGAAAGCAATTTCCTTTTAGCTGTGTGTGTTTGTATGTGGGTATATGTGAGAGAAAGAAAGGGATAACACAGATTATGATGGAATATTCTCTTTTGCCCATCTCCCTTTCTATAATAATATTCACAACAACATGGATTCAAAACTTGTTGCATACATTAAGATGTTGTAATCCTTGGAACAATCTCATAAAGTAGGTCAATGCTATTATCATCTTTATTTGCAAATTGGGGGCAGGGGTCTGAAAGAGTGGCTCTCCTAAGGATATCTAGCTCGTTCTTGCCATGAGTGAGATTTAAACCAGGGAGTTCTTCATTTTGTAGCTCGGCCTCTTACCTTCATCAACTCTTCTTTATCTATAGCCAGCCATCCACCGTTTTCAAAAATGTTGTTGATCCTCACAGATTAAGTCTTTTCTATTGTGAAATGAAGAGTTTAAACAAAACCCAAAGCTAAGCCATTCATTCTGAAACATCACTACATTTTTATATTTCCTCCTCACATAACAGCAGTCAAGTAGGCAGCATGAAGCATGTCAACTCTTACAGTGCCACCATTTTGTAGAAGTGTGTCTCACAGTGTTAACGCCGGTGGACTGAATAAGCTCATCTTTGGTAGTGGGACCAGTCTTGTCGTTCTCCCTGGTAAGCTGGCATTACTGCTTCACCATTCGTAACCTTTGTCCTTTCAAAGACAGATATCCCTTTACTGTCATCGTCACAATCTGTCTTTGATATTCTGCTCAGTCTTACATTTTACTATATGGCATAACAGATCATTGCTTGAATTACTGAATCCCATTTTCCCCTCTTGAGTGTCTGGAAGCATTTGTAAAAGTTTTTAGATCCCAACTAATAATAAATAATAAATAACAATAATCACTAGCAAGAATAGTTTCTGTATAGAATATGGCTCAGTATGATGGGAGATTCCTCCCCCCTTTTTCACCAATGGGAAAGCTGGTGGGAGCCATCATGGAAAACTAAACTGGACAAACTAGTCTAGCATGGCTGCATCTATCTATTGATCCAAAACTTTTGAAGAAAATATTTTATATTTATGATTTCTTAAGCACAAACTATCCTCGCTATATGTGTTGTCTATGCCATCAAGTCATTTCTGACTTACAGCAACCCTAAGAATTAATGACCTCCAAAACATCTTATCATTAACAATCTTGCTTAGATCTTGCCATATAAAGGCAGTGATTTCCTTTACTGAGTCAATCCAGCTTATTTAGGTCTTCCTCTTCCTATTGCCTTCAACTTTTCCTAGCATTATTGTCTTTTCCATGGAGATAGATCAAAATGGGTAGCTGTGTTAGTCTGTCTGTAGCAGTCGAAAAGAGTCCATTAGCACCTATAAGACTTACAAAATTAGTGGTAGGTTATGAGCTTTCGTGAGTCACAGCTCACTTCTTCAGATACCAGTGAGTCTTGTCTTATCACTATTTATAATATAAATAATATATAGTGAAGGATAATCTTGGATTTTGTCATGCCATAAACCACTGTGTAGATTATGGAGGAGCTGGTACCAAATTGATCTTTGGAAGTGGGACCCAAGTGAGTGTTCAACCAAGTAAGTCAAATATATGAAACATTCCTATTCCAGTGTAAGCTATTTTTTTCCCTGGAAGTGTTTATATAGGGCCATCTCTATAGGTTTGGGATATGGACTAATTTACAAGGCCATAGGTCCACTTATTTTACCCTCTGTTGACCTCGTCTGTCAACTTGGGTTGACTTGGTCATCTTCATATATACAATTTTTGCTACTTGGGGGGCAATGTCTTCACAAAGAAAAAGATGCACCTTGAGATTCTGATTTGTAGGGAGTGTAAGATTGACAACCACTGTATTATGTGAAATAAATCCTTGCTGTGCTCTTTATAAATGAACCTGTCCATACTCTTCTGTACTTTCCCATATTTTTTACCACACAGAGAGAAGTAGCTAAGCAAGAGAGCTGGTACAGATTGTTGCTAAGGGACTGAGCTGTGAGTTAAAAGTCCCCCATCCCAATCCAAATCTCTCTCTTGCCCTGGACAAATTCGGTGACCTGAGATAACCCCAAATTCTTTGAACCTCAGGCTTTTTCCTTCTCCAAATATGGAACAACAGGCTTATTTTACTGGACTGTTGGAAGGACTTCTGAGCTAAAATATGTAAAGCACTTTGAACACCTAATCAATTGATTTCAGGATTCTTTCTCAGAAAAGCTGAACTTTGTGTGAAGGTGAGGCATAAGGGTCTGGAGCCATACATTCTGTTCCATTAATGGTACAGCCTTCCTCCTACGCAAGAATCCTTTCTCCAGTAGAATGCTCCATTTACACTGGTGTAAGGCTTCTTCCATTGGAGAAAGATCTTTAGTCTTGGAGGAAAAGCTCTCTCATTAGTAGAACAGACACTTTGGATCCAACCCAAACAAACATTTGAAAGTGATATAGAAGAGCTATTATTATCGAGGGAGGAACAAATATCGAAAATTTCCAAATCAAGGTATCAGTTGTAGATCCATAATTCACAAGATGGGGGATTTTCAGACCAGATTCTGCAATCATGTGCTCTGATCAAGTTGTTATTTGTTGGTATTGAGAGCTACAATGGGGTCAGCTCTGAAATACACAAAGGGGTGAATGAAGGTAAATGGGAAAGAAGCTTATGCTTGAATTCTAAGCAAGTTTCAGTGTGCACATTGACTTTTGGATCATGGCCCTGGAGTGCCATCTAAAGCATGATTAAGCAAAGCGATGTCAGGTTCTAATCAGTGGACTAGCCACGTCGAATGGATAATTTTGTTGGGATATGGATCAAGTAGTTCTTGCAAAGTTGCTGCTTGGTGTGTGAATACTGGAAGTGGAGGTCTTAAACAAGTCTTTGGTGGAGGGACAGAGCTGCATGTGAAACCAGGTGAGTGGGATTCGGAGAAGGGTTGGGAAAGGATAGTTACACGTGGATTATCCTTGATATTTAAGGAAAGAAGAAAAAACTGGAGCTAAGACGCCACAGAGAGGATTTTCACAGAAGTCCTCTCTACCCTGAACAGTTGGAGTCCCTCATGAGCATTCCCTGCTGCTCTTGAAGGGGCAACAATTTATTGCGTCTATTAAATTTATGAGCTCCCAAAAGCAAGTTTTAAAACAAGACAATTCAGGGCCGTTTCCACATGGCTTACCTGAAGCCGGGCCATGCCGCAACGTCGCGGATTGTGCCAGGGAAAATGCGAAATATCGTGTTTTCTTGCGCGAGTTTTGTGCCATGTCGTGCAAAACTCGCGCGAGAAAATGCAATATTTCACGTTTTCCCTGGCACGATCTGCAACGTTGCGGCATGGCCCGGCTTCAGGTAAGCCGTGTGGAAGCGGCCCAGATTAGTGCATTACTAGTCTTTAGCAGCCTAAAGTGGAATGGCTTACTTTAGCCCAACCAATGTCCTGCAGGCTCTTCAAAGATGGTAGAACTCAAGGAATTACAGTGGTTTCAGGAAGAAAGGAAAATCTGGAAAGTTCCTGTTTGCAGCTGTGTAAGCTCGTGAATATGGATCTTTGAATTCCAGTCCTGGGATTTATGTGCTTTGCAAACCCACCTTTCCCAATTACAGTCTTTGGTTCATCATCAGAGGGCAGTATTTGTAATGGGGCAGGCAAGTGTGTACATACAACAGGGTCATGGAAGTTAACTTTTGGAACAGGGACAAACCTGTTTGTGCTTCCAAGTAAGTGATCTTGTTGCATTCCGGTGTTTTGTATTTTCTTTCTAACTTATGGCTTGGATCCACTGGAAGGTTTCCACAGACAGAAGGGATTTCCATCCATACAGCATGAATCCCCATCTTTCCCATCCTTCTGTGGTCCAAAGTGCCCCCCAAATGATACTGCTGTGGGACAAAGGACCCCCCCCCAAAAAAAAGTGCATCAGGGAAAGTTGGAGGTCCATGTGGGAAGTGGGTGTTGGAAATATGGCCCCCCACCACTGTGCCCACAGAAATTCTTTGGTAGACCCAAATGGATATGCTTCACTCTTACTGATATGTTTTAGTATGGTGTGGTGGGTGGATGGATGGCCTCGGTCTAGAGACAGATGCATTCAGACCTCTGCTCTTTCATGAACTTCTTTGGATGACCATGGTCTAGTTACTTTACTATTCCGCTTCGTAGGGTTGTTGTGAAGGTACAGCTGGGTAATTTGCTTCTCTGTGCATCCCACTCTTGTCTCTTGGAGGGAAGACGGTACAAACATGATAATTATCTGCTTCCCCTCATTCTTGCAACAAACTGAAAGGACTGAGATGATAGAGATTCCCAGTTTCTAATTCAAACCCGATCGCTTTAAAGCTGTATGGAAATGTGACTTTCTTTTAAAAGGATCAATTCATTTTGCAGCTACTAATGGCAGAATCCCAAGGCTACAATCCTGTGCACACATACAGTCTGATTAATACAGTGGGGCTTATTTCTCACTAAAGATGAATAGGGCTGGATTCAGAAAACTAAGCAAGGTTTAGTGAAATCACATTTATTTCAGTGGAAGCTAAGCATGCTTCGCCTTCTTTGCATCAAGCTCAGAGTCTTTCTTGTTGACAATGTCTAGGCCTTGGTAAGCATAGGAGACCCTATAATTCAAATTTTGGTGAGGATACATATCTCCAGAGGCAGACTTGATATTTGAAGAGTAGAATATGGAGATGGGTTCAGTCATTCTTCTAAGGTTGTTAGCTTCAGACTGCAACTTTATGTCATTCATTGAGCTGTGATTTGAAGTGTTTTGGGGAGCAAAAATGAGTGCTGATTGTCCCCCCCATCTACAAGTTCACACATTTGACAAGCCACTGCCTTCTTGCTAAACCTAGTCAAAGAGAGCAGGAAATGTGGGTAACAACAGTAGTACTCAAATCATGGCTTCACAGTCATCCAGAAACATCAGTATCGAAAGATCGAATGTGAGGTGTGAACTTTGCGGGCACTTCTGGGAAACTGGTCTTAGATGCTAGAACAAAACTCGTGGTTGCACAGAGGATGCAAACAAGGGGGTTTTTTTGTATGTGTGTCTTGCTAAAGTATCTCCAGACACTCATTGCACAAGAACCCTTATCAAACCTTTGATTATTCATTGCTATAACCTCTTTATTTATTCTGTTCTTTGGCAGTCGTCATTAAGGGTTGCATTTTTGACCAGGTTTTCATTGTGAGCTGCCTGATTTTGGTGAGGAAGTCTAAACTAAATTAAAGACAAAGTGTGGATAATGAGATTACAAAATAAGAAAGCAGAATAAGAAAACATAAAGAATGAAAAATAGTAAAGAGTCCAGTAGCACCTTTAAGACTAACCAATTTTATTATAGCATAAGCTTTCAAGAACCTCAATTCTCTTCGTCAGATCTGACAAAGAGAATTGAGGTTCTCGAAAGCATATGCTACAATAAAATTGGTTAGTCTTAAAGGTGCTACTGGACTCTTTACTATTTTGCAACTACAGACTAGCAAGGCTAACTCCTCTGAATAAAGAATGAATGAACCAAAGATCAGTTTAGCCGAGCATCATAAGCTCAGCGAAAGACTATGACCTGGATCCCAACAAGCTCTGATCTTGAGTGAGCCTGGTGGAACTTTTGACTTTTTTTTCTTTTGAACAGCACATACCCGTACCATTATACAAACACCTCTCTGTTTCAAAAGTGGCCTGCCATGTGTCATGGGAATGGGGCTGCTATTGAACATATACAAGGACTCAGGGATCATGGTTCTTTAGGTATAGGCCCATGTGCTGCCCGGGGCTTGTCCCATGGCCAGTCTACTGCTTGGACTGGCACAAGAAGGGCATTAACAATATACAAGACCTTGGTTGGCCATTGGTGGCATCGCCTTTCAGACCCACTCTGGTACTAGCCAAGGCTCTGTGGCAATGCCAGCATGGGAGGAACCAATAGGTCTAACTTGCAGGTGGTGAGAAAATGTCTTCTACCAACTTTGGTTCTCTGGCCATGTTAGTGGACATTGACCAAGCATAAACCTGACTATCTTTTAGATGGGATGAAGACAGTACTTGAAATAAGTCTGGTCCTGGCCTCTTCTCATCTCCTTGGCATGTGGAAGCAGTAGGTGATGTGAAGGACCGCTCCTTAAGACCCTGGAGAGCCACTGCCAATCTGAGTAGACAATCCTGACCTTGATGGACCAAGGGTCTGATTCGATCTAAGGCAGCTTGATGTGTTGATGAGAAGCAGTAGAGGATCAGGTTTGCAGGCTTAAGGTGGCAGAGTGAGTCCCTGCCAGAGGTAGTGGAAAAGATGAGGTGGCAGGTGAAAGGTGACAGCATGGTTTCCAAGGAAGACTACAAACCTATCCTTGGCTCTCGGTATCAGTCAGCCATCAATTAGGACAAAAAGGCGCTTTAGGATTTGAAAATGAATCTTCTCAGCATTTTTAATGACTAATAGCAGCCTGGTAGGCTCCTGATTAAAATAAGATGTATAATGTACGAGGCCAGGGGGATTTAATAGTGTATGGTTTCATCCATAAGAACCACATCTGTTCGGCTGTTATTAGACCTTGAAAGGAAAGACCCTTCGATTCAAAGTTGGGGAAGTATTGGGAGCGGAAGATGTAACATCTACGAGTGAACCACAGGCAGAAGTCTATGAAGCACAATTGCCCCACAAAATTTTAAAAACCCAGAATGCTCATTATTGATGTTGGCATATACTTCAAGGCTGAAGATGTGCTTATTGGCCAGACACACTAATTTCTGTCTTTTTCTCTCTCATTCAGATCTTGAGGATTCCGAACCTTCCCTCTATGAGCTAAAACCACAGAAACAGGAAGATCAAAGCATTTCTGCTTGCCTCATCACGGACTATTCCCCTGGAAACATCTCAGCAGGGCTGGAGTACCCTTTGGATCCAGTCAACAGTTCAGTTGTGGTGAACGGGGGTGGCAGCGACTCAACAGCCAGCTACGGGACTGTCCTTTGGGGCAACAATGATGGAAACTTCAATTGTCATGCTTTTCATGAGGGAAAAAACTACTCATTAAACGACATGGAAGGTAAATAGAGGCTAAAAGCATTTGTAGTCTAGTTGCACTTGTAGCTGAAATTCAATTCCTTTCTCTCCCCTCACCC
Organism: Eublepharis macularius; assembly: GCF_028583425.1. NCBI lineage: Eukaryota > Metazoa > Chordata > Lepidosauria > Squamata > Eublepharidae > Eublepharis > Eublepharis macularius. Next base: position 72,173,443 of record NC_072801.1, read on the forward strand.
CCAAACTTCCTGGAAACCACTTCACTTTTTACCTCCAAAATATGTAGAGGGTATGTTGTAAACCAATCATGCCCCAGAGACCTATGGGCCTTATTAGACACTTAGCAGAGTCACTCAATGAGAAGATGATCTTGAATGGTGGACAAGCTTCCTTAAAGGAACCTTGATCACACCTATTGATTTCTCCAGCAGTGTGAAACCACAAGAGGGTTCCAGGTTATTTATGCTTGTAGTTCAAGCAAGATGCCAGCAAGGTCCAGTCCAACTGGACTGGTTCCTGACCCACATGAATGGAATTGTACCTGCTAGAACATACCCTTCAATGCTCAGGGGTTTCTTGGCAGGAGATGTAGTAAGTGTTCCCTACAGAGAGGATATTTGAAAACAAATGCAGTCCAAACCAACGGTTCCGTTCAACCTAGTCCCAAAATACAGGAGACAAAATAGGAAGGAAGTGAAGCTTCATGGTGAGGAAATGTGAAGTCCCCAGGATGGGGAATCTACAAATGCAAGTCACCAGTCTTACATATGTTGGTTGAGGCAAGGTGAATCTCCTGGCCTCAAGGAGATTTGCCTTGGCTCAACCAGGGCCAGGGCTTTTTCAGCCCTGGTGCCCACCTGGTGGAACTCTCTGGAGACCCAAACCCAGAGGGACCTCTTGTCGTTCCATTGGGCTTGTAAGATAGAGATGTTCCACCAGGCTTATGGGGGCTGAGGCGGGCAGTTTCTCCAACTAGCCTCCTGCCAATGGGGAGGGGGGCATGCTGCCTTCCCAATTTTAGGTTGTCATCAGGTAGACGGCCACCCTACCCCATGGGCCCTGATACTTAGAAAAATGGGAGTGCACTGTACTGAGACGTTTTAATATAATTGTAACTGCTACCACTATTTTTATCTTTATGTTTACTGTCATGTTGTGCTCCTCTCTGAGCCCACTTGCAGGGAGTGCGGACAAAAAGTGTAATAAATAAATAAATCATATATGAACCAACATGGTGAGGGTGGCCAGACTTGGAAGGGGACTTGCTTCCAACTCAAGAAAGAAAGCCTGGGAGAAAGACCTCGAAGCCCTCCCAATCTAACAAAGGCCATGATTCAGCCATAGTTAAGATGTTATGCTACCTATGGCTGGATAGCGGTTGGACTAGTCAACAGAATCTATTTATTCAAGGTTGGAATTCACTTTATAAAATAGGTTCCTGTGTTCAGTTGATTCCTGCCAATCATCTCCACCCTGCATGCAGTGAACAAGAATTTGATGCCAGAGTCAGAGAAAAGGCATATATTGTCTAGGGGTGCCAAGCCAAGCTCTGGTTGAGGGCTGAAGATCTCCTAGACTTGCACCTGATTTCCAGGCTACAGAAATCGGTTCCCGTGGAGAATATGGCTGCTTTGTAGAGTGGAATCACATCCCTGCTGAGTTCCCTCTATCTAGGACTGCCATCTCTGGCTTGGAAAATTCCTGGAGATTTGTGGATGGTGCCTGGAGAGGGCAGAATCTGAAGATGGGTGGGAACTGAGCAGGGAAGTGAGGCCGTATAGGCTAGCCACCAAAACTGTCATTTCCCCCACTAGAACTGATCTCTATAGGCTGGAGATCACTTGTAATTCCAGGTGAACTTCAGATTCTACCTGCAGGTTTGATGACCTTACTCTCCTCCACTAGTCCCTCCCCGGGACGGACCCAGAAATCTCCAGGAATTTCCCAGCCCAGAATTGGCAAAGCTAACATTACGGCATGATGCCATTTCTTGATGAAGGCAATGCAAATATATAAATTCTGATATGGCAAAGGCTTATCATGATTCTCATTATTCTTACAGATGCTGAAGATGAGTGCTCAGCAGTAGAGTTTGAGACAGGTGAGTGCAACATGGATGCATGCAAAGGGGCAGCTGCGTTAATCTGTCGTAGCAAAATGAAACAAAAATCTAGTGGCACCTTGGAGACTTAGGGCCAAGCTACAAGTAATGAATGACACTTGAACGGCAAGTGTATTCCTCCCTGTTCACTTGCCCTCCACTTGCACTCCACTCAATCCACTTGCCGTTCATGTGTCATTCGTCACTTGTAGCTTGGCCCTAACAGTCTCCTGGGACACAGTCCAAAGTGGACTGTGACCATAAAAACTCAGTGAAATAAATGCTGTTAGTCTTTAAAGTGTAACTAGATTTTTTATTCTGTTGCATCAGGAATGCTGGAAGTAAGAAAAGGAAGAAATAAGTTGATAATGTTGTTCTGTAAATAGTCCCAAGCAGGGCTTTTTTTCAGCTGGAATGCGGTAGAATGGAGTTCCGGCACCTCTTGAAAATGGTCACATGGCTGGTGGCCCCGCCCCCTGATCTCCAGACAGAGGGGAGTTTAGATTGCCCTCCGCGCCACTCAGTGTGGAGGGCGATCTAAACTCCCCTCTGTCTGGAGATCAGGGGGCGGGGCCACCAGCCATGTGACCATTTTCGCCGAGGGTGATTTAAACTTTAAAAAACTCCCCCTTTGTTCCAGCTGACCCAAAGTGAGGTCATTGTGTGGTCCTGAGCTCCACCACTGAGTTCCACCACCTCTTTTCCCAGAAAAAAAGGTCCCAAGAGCACAGAAGGTAGCCAAGCTTGACATATGCCGAGTTTTTAGCCTGGGGGCTAGGTGTCAGAAAAATTGGAGTAGATAATGGACCTTGCAGCCAGTTGCCAGAATGTTTTTGAGCGCTGTTGTAAAAGCTGTGTTTCCTAAGGGAGCATCCTTGGGCTTCGTAGCCTGTGCCCCAACCCTGAAACACCACATGAGAAAGCCTGGCCCTAGCAGGATCTTTCACTTCCTGCAGAATATGAGATGATCCATGTGGCTGTTTAGCAGGTCTCTAAATGTTTGTAATAAACTGGGGCCATTTCCTCATGTCCTGAAAGGGATGGCTGGCTCACCAAATGCTGGCGGTTTTTCTCCTTCACTCCACATGTCTCCAATTTCAAAGCGGTAACAGGTTGTTTGGCTCCCCCCCCCCCCCCCGGTGCCTTTTATGAGAATGCAATATCCCACTCTTTCCTGCATTCCCCAAAAGGCGCTGAAGAAATGGAAGCCAAACCCTTTGAAATCAGAGACGTGTGAAGGAGAAAAGCCAGCAGCATTTGGTGTGTGGGCTGCCCCTTTAAGGACGTGTGGAAATGGTCAAAGGCAATTTTATTCTGCCCTTCTTCCGAGGAGTACAGGGAAGCAGACTTGGTTATCTCTTTCCCATTGTATCCTCATAACAACCTTGTGAAATAGGCTTGGGTAAGTAGCAGTGTAATCCTAAACAGAGTAACTCTGGAGTAACTCCGTTTAAGATTGCATTGAAAGAATGAATGGCCCACAGCCATCCAGCAAGCTTAATGCAAATGGAGATTGGAGCTCATGTCTCCTAGGTTTGAGTTCAACCAACAGTGCTCATATCAGCAGACCTGCTTCTGTGTGCTTCTCCTCTAACTTGGCTGCAGGCAGGGTTTTTTTTTTCTGGGAAGAGAGGTGGTGGAACTCTCAAGAGGGAAATGAGGAATAAACACATGGGATTCTTTGAAATCATATTATTTTCACGCACTATTGCCGAGTATTTTCAAGAGGTGCTGGAACTCCGTTCCCCCGCGTTCCCCCTGAAAAAAAGCCCTGGCTGCAGGATTTTGGAAGTGAAAAGTTGCCAAGCCAGGGAGCAAGTGGTAGGGGCCTTGCTGGGCAAATAGTTGTTTTACATTTGCACTAAATCCTTTGGCACTGAATCTTCTGCACAAAGCAGAAGAAAGGTAGAAAGGAGATCTGTACTCCACATTAATCTCATGTTGTGCATGGGGGAAATCTGGCAGCTCGAGCAGATGGAAAAGCAGACCCACAGTGCCTTACACTATCACAATGTGACTTGTGATATAGTCCCTGCCCAGGAGATGGGAAAGTGTGGCTCTCAATGCAGACAAACACGTTAATTGCTTGTACGGCGTTCATTTACACCTGTATTTCTAAGCTGCCCTGAGCTAGCATGGATGGTGGGAAAGCCAGGGTGTAAATACCAGAATAAAGACACATGCATCTACCTCCCATGTCATGTGCCACTGCATCTGCCACACTCAATCTCTCTGCAGTGCTTGAACATCTCTAGATTGCAGTCTAGGCAGGAAGTGTTAGGAAGCTCTCCTACCATTGGGAAATCAGCCTTGCAGAATTGAGGATGCCAATTCCATAGGGGCAGCCGTACTAAGTCTCCCAAAACCAAACCAAACAGGAGTCCTGTGACACCTGAAAGACTAACACAACTTTTTTAAAAAGAAGCTTTTTCAGGGCAGGGCTGTGGCTGAGTTGTGGAGCGTCTGCTTTGCATGCAGAAGGTCTCAGGTTAAAAAACGGATCCGATATTAGGTGAGGTGGGTGGCACGCAGGGCGGAGCGTGCCACCCACGTGACAAGCCAGGTTCCCCGGCGCGCTGCGGAGTTGGCGGAGGCAGCGCGGGGGGCTGGGAAGCCAGCCGCACCATTCGCCTGCCCTCAGGACAGGGGGTGGCCTTTTGCTGCACACCCCCTGTCCTGCAGGGCCGGTGAAAGGCAGCGCAGGGGGCTGGGAGGCCCCCCGCGCTGTCGCCCGCACACTCCTGGTGGCTGGCAGCTGCACCTGGCGCCCCCTCCTTGGCAGGGCCGGGGGCAGACTACCCCCCCTGAAATCCCTCTATCCAGTCCTGCTTGCTAGTAATAATGGGCTGACTCGATTTAAGGTAACTTCATGTGTGACTAGAACCCACTTCCTCAGACACATCAGCTCACGTGCCTGATAAGTTGTGTTACAGGGGAAAAGTTAATCTTTAAGATGCCATCAGACTCCTGTTTGTTTTTTGTACTTGTGTACTGTAATCTTTACCACATTAGACACCCAGCCCACATACACAACTGGGTGCCTGAGTCTCATTTAAACTGGAACTTGCATACTGAAGTCTGTTCTCCAGTGACAGTTTTTGTCTCACCCATTCTCTTCCAGATGAAAGACTCAATTTCCTTTCTGTCACAGTGCTGGGATTGCGGTTTATTTTCCTAAAGTCAGTTGCTGTCAACCTGCTTCTAACTTTCCGCCTGTGGTCCTCTTGAGGTAAGCGCAGACCTCTTTGGACAGGAATTGACTTATGAAAGATTTTGACTGGGACACCACTTTTCTCCTTGTGCATCAAGATGGGCCAAAGCTGGGTTGAAATGATGCTCGTTGTTAAGCCTTTATGAAAGGGGAATTAGAGATACAACTGAGGTGGGAGTCAAATCATTTGGGGTCCGTCCCTTAATTTGTATTAACTTCCTAATCATATATAAATGGCTTTCGTGCTGCAGGTGCTTTTGGCAAGTAAAAAAAGAGTCTGAAAGCACATATTGAATCCATCATGTCCCAGGCCACGGCTGTCATGTACCATGGTCTAATTTGGGTAAAGTTGGTCTCAGATAGTGAGGGGAAGGGGTTGAGGTCTACCTCCAGTCCCCTAGCTCTACTGTTTTCTAAGCTGGGAGCCATAGGTGGTCTGTCCTCTCAAGTTCCTCCCTCATGCCTTTTAAAGGCCCTAGCCAGTCCTGGGAAATGTCCAGCTGCCTCCCTCTACCCAAAGCCATATGGGGGTGGACCTAACACTGTACAGGACCAATGCTGTCTTCTGAATGAAGTGCACTATTACTATAATGCAGACTCTCTTTTGCTTTGTCCTGTGAAAATACTTCTCACACAGGACACTAGAGATTGCAAATGTTCTGCCCTAACCAAGAAATGTAGAGTTTCAGATCAAACAGATAGTGCCACACAGAGAGATATATAGAAATTAGGGTTACCTGTCCCCCGGTGGGAATGTGGGATCCACCGCCCTCAGTCTCCACCCCCCAGCACCACTCTCCTGGCCATCGGGTGAGTGGCCTGGTGCTCTTGTTCAACAGTGCTCTTGTTCTTATGCATTTACATCGTTACATTTCGCCCTGTACTACTTGCATTTCATGGCTCTTTGACCCAGCCTTTTTTCTTCCACAACCTCCTACATAAAAATGTCTGCATAATGATGATCCACTCATTGCATCTGAAGAACGGGCTTGAGTTTACAAAAGCTTATTTTGAAATCAAATATTGTTAATTTTTTAAGGTGCTACAAGACTCTGCATTTTCATTACAACAGAGAGGTTTGGCTGCCTCTCTGAAACTATGTCTTGTAACACCATAAAAGACTACTAAATTGATTGTAGCAGAAACTTTCATGACTCTCCACCACAGATATGTCCACCCTGAACTGGACTTAACTTATGAAGAGGCTTAGGACACTAGATAGTCTCTGGCAGGATTCGAGTCCAGTGGCACCTTAAAGACAAACAAGATTTTCAGAGTATAAGCTTTCACGAGTCAGAGCTCCCTTCTGCAGACACCTTCTTGTTAGTTTCTAAAATGCCACTGGACTCAAACCTGCTGCATTGCTGCAGACCAACACAGCTACTCACCTAAAACTATCCTAAAGGTAGTTTCCAATTACAGCACTGAAAACTAGAAACACATAGGGTTGCCAGCTCTGATTTGGGAAATTCCTGGAGATTTGGAGACGATGCTTGGGGAAGGCAGGGTTTTAGAGAAGGACCGTAATAGTGTATAATGCCATAGAGTCCACTCTTCAAAGCAGCCATCCAGGGGAACTGGTCTCTGTCTTCTGGAGATCAGTTGTAATTCCAAAAGGTCTCTAGGCCCTACCTGGAGGATAGCAACCCTTTGAAACAATATTTTGCATTTTATCTTACTGGTGCATATCGCTGTCTGCCGCTATCTGAATGTTACTAAGCTTGGGCTCACATCTAGATAGTAACCAAGTTCTTACACTGTTTTTTTTTTCTCCATTCCATTTCAGAAAGGAACGTGAAAACAGGCAATAACATCTTGGCAAGTGATTGTGAAAGACTCACCAAAACAGATATGTGCTGTCATCTGACGGGAAACATAAAGAAGAGCATCTGAGCTGAGTTGGCAAGAACCAGATGTCCTTCCTACTTCTCCATGCTGGGAATGGATTTATCTTCTCAATTTATGCTTGTCGTGCAGTTACTCAAAGAACTGCAGCCCTGAACAAATGTTTTTTAACAACCCTACTTTCTGTATATTATCCTGTCTTTTACTGAGTATAATCAATTACATGCTTTTGTATATTATCAAACATTAAAGATGTGTATGTTTGAATCTTTATGTATGATTTGTGCTTCATGGGTTTGTACCAGGTTTTCTGATCATCTGCAAAACCGAAGGGGGCATGAGTCTTTAGGGTGCTTCTGGACTCAAATCTTGCTCTTCTCTTGTAGACCAATTCAGCAACGCACTTGAAACGTATGGCTGTTAAGGCCAACATGACTGTGTTGATAGACCCGGCAGCTAAGTGAAACCTCACTCCCTGTTGAATGGAAGTTAAGAGTCCAGCAGTGAGGGAAGTTAAAGCCTTCACATTTTGCTTGTGAACTTCCCAGAGAAATCTGGATTTGGGTCCAGCGGCACCTTAGAGAACAAGAAGACTTTCAGGGTATAAGCTTTAGAGAGTTAGAGCTCCCTTGAGAGCCACTCAAAAATAGCATCTGAGAAGTGTTTTTCACTTAATGGGAGACAGTAGGGCCTAAGAGGAATGTGACATGAGAGTACACAGTCCAGGTAGTACTTACCCATTCTCTTACTTGGAAAGTAGACCTTCCATTTTGCTAGGGATATTCACCGGTAAATTCAGCTCATAAGAACTGTTTGGATCCAGCTCCAGCTAAGAGCCCTCTTTCCCCTCAGAAAATTAGAAATTAAGTCCAGAGCTTTTCAAGTTTATGGAAAAGACTGCTAAGGGGTGCGGAGAGCAATTATTCCCTCTCCCAAAATATCAGAATTCAGGCACACGCAATAAAAGCAGTAGAGACAACAGACAAACAATGATTTGCTTGTGGAACTCACTGCCAAAGGAGATTTGCGGACAGAGCCTGGGATGAGGTAATGGTTTGGGGGGAGCAGGGTAACAACAGGGCATAATGCCATAAAGTGCACCCTGCAAAGTAGTCATTTTTTCTAGGGAAGCTGATAGCCACTGTCTGGATATCAGTTGTAATTTCAGATTTCTAGGCCCTGCCTGCAGGCTGGCAATGCTACTTTAAGTTGGTTGTCCCCATTTTTGCTGGCAGAGCTATTGTAGTTTGGACTTTGGAATTTTAAAAGGCAGAGATTTGCCTAGCATTGTGAGTGTGCTGGTAAAAGCCTAAGACCTCTGCTAGGGAGAAAATGAAACAACCTTATTTTGTTTCAGCAGTACCCAGACTGTAGCCTGATTGAAACCACTGAAGTGGTATAATGGTTTGAGTGTTGGACTGGGATATGTGGGCAGATCGCTTGCTTGGTGATCTCAGACCGGTAACTCCCTCACTGCTTAACGTACCTCACAAAGTTGTTGTTATCAGCTTTTCCACCTTTAAAAGTTATGCCGGGAATCATGGAACTTTGGCAGACTGCATTCAAAGCACACCCTCCAGAAACAATTTTGTTTCATAGGATTACTTTAATAGGGACAAGGATAGATGGGCTAATCCGGCTCTGTGACAAATTGCAAAGCACTCTCTTCAATCTCTTACAACTCTGCCATTCATATTTTCACACTCCACGGACTAGCGGCCAGCCATTCAAAGTCTCCCCCTCCCATATGGTTTTGAAAACTGCCTGAAGGGCTATAAATATCTTCATGAAAACACATGAAAATTGGGTTCTGCTATGTTTAGTTTGCAGCTATCACCATTCTGCAAAGTAGACTGCAGGAGTGAATGTGGGGGAGGGGCACTCTAGTAGCCCCCTCCCTGGCTGCTAGAGCATAAAATCTAGCGATTGCCAGTGAGGTAGCTACTACAGGGGTCAAGAAGCAAAGTTAGGGTTGCCAGTCTCCAGGTGGTGGCTGGAGGTCTCCCGAAATTACAAGTGGACTCTAGGTGACAAAAATCAGTTCCCCTGGAGAAAATGGCTGATTTGGAAGATAGATTATATGGCATCATACCAAGTTGAGGTCCCTCCCCTCTCCAAATCCCGCCTTCCCTAGGTTCCGCCCTGCAAATCTCCAGGAATTTCCCAACATGGACCTGGCAACCCAAAGCAAAGTTACCCTATTTGGTCCTGAGAAAATCTAACTTGATTATGATGACTACATTTTCAAGGGTCTGCCACCCCAACACCCTGCAAACTCACAGGTTTCAATTTTACCCATTTTCCTTATGAGAAAATGAACGGCAGTGGCATTCCCTAGTTGTACCCGCCACCCAGCACCGTTGGGGAAAGGGCACGCAGGCAGTGCCTGCAAGTTGTGGGGAAGCTTGCAAGGGAGCAAAGGAAGAATGCACTTGAATGCACCACACACAGGCAGGTGGGAGTCACGTGGGTGGCAGGGCAAGAAGGGGAGTTTAGTAATGAACACAGAGGGGCCCCTGAGTCCTCTCTGCTGAGGGCTCTCCAGAACCTGAAACCGGCCTGTGCATAACCCTGGGAGGAAGAAGCCCTGTGGATGCAGCCCTGCCCTCTTTGTGGAGAGAGGGCAGGATGAAAGTGAGATACATTGACAGAATCAGTGCGGTGTAGTAGGTGGGATGTCGGACTAGGACGGCAGAGACCCAGGTTCTAATTCCATTCAGACACGGGACTTCCTGAGGGACCATGAGCCAGTGATTGTCTCAGACTCCTGCACAGGGTTGTTGTGATGATTACATGGAGGAGAAACACATACAGAGCAGGATGTTCGTCGTGGGAAGGGCGGGATATGAATATAAGGGCTTTAGTAGATAAGAACGTAAGCAGAGCCTACTGGGACAGACCAGTGGTTCATCTGGTCCACCAGCCTGTTTCACAGAACTACAAAGCAGTTACTCCGGAGGGCCAAACAAACAGTGCAGACAAGACCTCTCACCCCCTGCCCGGCTGCTGTGCCCCACCAGCACTATAGAGAGGTTTGCTGCCTCTGTAGGAGGCTCCCTTCAGACACCAGAGCCAGTAGCCGCTCCACCATGAATCTGTCTAAGCCCCTTTTGAAGCCATTTCTGCTTGCGGCCATCACTACATCCATGGGCAGTGAGTTCCACTGTCTAATCATTCCCTGAGTAAAGGATTGTCTCCCCTGTACCTGCTTCCCAACTACCGCCTTTTGTGCCTCAGTTCCAGAATTATGGGAGAAGGAGAAAAAGCCCCCCTCCCCACCTTTCTGCACTGCATGCATACGTGTATAAACCTCTACCATGTCACCCCTTCGCTTTTTTTCTAGCTGGATGATCCCAGATTCTCCAGCTTTTCCTCACAGGAAAAGTGCTCTGATACCCTAATCATTTTGGTTGCCCTCCTTTGCACTTATTTCAGCCCTACAAATATCCTTATTGAGATCAGGTGACCAGAACTGCCCGCAGTATTGCAAAAGAAGTGGTCCCATAGCTCTAATTTGAGGGCCTTGCAATATTGGCCATTCTGTTTTCAATCCCTTTCATAATGATTCCTTGCATGGAAGAAGGAGAACAGGCAGTTAGAAGAGGGAGTTTTGCAGGAGGGAACTCATGAAAGATTGAGGAAAGATGCATCGGCCCAAGGTACTTCCCGCCCCGACTGTCAAAGGTAAAGGATCTCTCTTCTATATTGTACTAGTTACAGTAAAGTTCTCACCATTCAGACTCTCTTCCATGAAAATCAGCATCCCTTGAATTGAATGGGACTTCAGATTCATCGTTTAAACTGGAACGCAAGACAAGAGGCATGAAGCAGGGGTCACTGGGTGTGCGAGGGAGCGAAGGGGAGGTAGTTATGAATTTCCTGCATTGTTCAGGGGATTGGACTAGATGACCCTGAAGGTATCTTCCAGCCCTATGATTTTAATATATACCAAGCCACTCTCCTGAGCTTATGAACCAAAGACTTGAAGTTTTGTCATTCTAGGTCAAAGGCTGAGACCATATCCGAACACATGTCTTGAAAGAGATTATTTTAAGCACGTTCAAAATGTTTTCAGCCTGCTACTTAATGCAGCTGTTTACATGAATTCTCAAAATTATCTCTCTCCCCCCCCCCCCCAACACACACCAGGGTAAGAAGGCAGGAAAAAACAAGCAGGGCAGGAAGTGGAAAGTGTGTCATCCCCCAAATGGGTCAAAGCCAACCACCTCGATTCCGTGACGTCACAGCCGAGCGGCGTATCTGGGCCAGCCTTTGAAGCTCATGCCGCGGAAACCGCTTCCTCTAGAGAACAGGTGTTTTTCGAAAGGTGGAGAGGTAAAGAGAGTCGGGCACGTGGCAGCGCCTGCGTGTAGGGATGGGGCCGGGAGGGCGTTACACCGCAAGGCAGAGGGGCAGATGCTGCCTCCTGTTGAGACGGAGACCACAAAGCCACAAGCAACACTTCAGGTGCGCCGGTGGAAAAAAAAAAGACATCACAAATAAACAAGACAAACAAGGTTAAGTTTATCATCACCAAAAGGCTGCAAGAACTATGAATATCTTTGTGGCTCCTTTAGTTGTGGGTAGACTGGAAATAAGGAGGGGGGCAAAGAGCTCTCCTGTGCTCTTTTTGAATAGATCTATCATTCATTGACTTATTTTCCATGTCCAAAATATGACGACTCTGGTCAGGCACCAAAGACCAAAGGCTGTGTGAGTGTATGTAATGTGCTCATAGCCAACTTACAGCAACCTCACAGGGGTCCCAAGGCAAAAGACGTTCAGAAGCTGTGCCCCTGCACAGTAACCCCATACTTTCTGGGTGCTATCCCAAATCAGGGCCAATCTTGTTTAGTTTCTGAGAGCTGACAAAATCCGGCACAAAACTCACAGTAACCTCTATAGCCAAAAGGGAAGGGTGATTTTGTGGAATCCACATAGTGGTGGGGAGGCACAGAAGACCTTACACAACACAGACCTTCCCTCCTGCCTTTCTGAATGCATGCAAAGGCTCCTTACATTGACGATGGAAGCTCAAGAACAGATCTTTCCCTGTACACCCAGCTGTGGGTAATGGGAACAAAAACAAAAAATCAAGGTAACTGGAGTTCAGAGCTGTCCTGTAACTTTTATACAAATATGCATACTAACAATACCTTCTAGCATACTTTATTTTGCTGCTGCTTGGCTTGGAAAGTGCAAAGAAGCTACAGGGGACACTGCAGTCCCTCTGGCAAGCCTGCTGAGCTGCCTTTAGCTGAGGAGTTTCTATAGAACATTGTGCCACACAATTCAATTCATTTTTGCAGGAATACATATGGAAGATTTTATATGTAAGAGCTGAGATTACTGAAGTGGTCTGGCTCTAGAAGCTTCAGCCCTCAACCTTGCACACACTACAAGTGAGACCTCCACTAAAACGGCATGTCCAAAGACCTTGTTTTTCTAAAAGACAGATCACCAAAGCCCCCACCCCCCACAGCTAAGAAAATCAGCTATCCAAAGCCACTCAATGAAATCCGATTCAAACATTCTGAAGGTCGCATGTTCTATGCAAGAATGGGAGTTACCTTCACATGGTCTGTCCATTGCATCTCCCTTCTCCCCCCTCCCAACACCCTCCTCAGTTGCAGCTATATAGAAAGGGTGTCTCTCTCAAATTTCATTCATCCCACTTGTGCTAGGGGTGTAAAGGAGAACAAAGAGCTGGAATCTGCTCCCTAGAGTGTTCCTTTTAACAAGAAAATGGGCAAATGTCACAGGGACCTCTGTAAGAATCTTGTTTGCTGTTGGTAGAGGGTGCCTTGGAAGAAGTTTGAAATGGCATGAAGAGGGCTGTTCTAACACACAATATCTTGTGCATATATCCGAGATCATTAGTCCTATCTACAGTTTTCCATCCTCTATTGACCTTTCGACTGGGTCACACTCCCGTTGAAGTGAGATTTGAACCCACGTTGTGCACTCATTTACTACATGACTAGTTTTGCAAAATGGGTCTTGAATTGCCAAACCCAATTTCAGTATTAAGGAACAGCCATCATCAGTCAACTGAACCATGGACAGGTAGAATGATTACGCATCTGTTTTGTTCAGAGGTTCTTGACAGATCTGTCGAGAACTGCCGATAATTCTTCTACTACCCTCTCATATTATATAATCAGCATCTGCCTACGTAATACATAGGTACAGACACTGGATGGCAGCAAAATAAAAGGAAAGACACAGTGCTGCAACTGCCAAGAAAAGGAAGAAATGGGGCTACTAAGAACAGCCTACTCTACCTCCAAACACTTGTAACGCATTATATATGGGGTAGGACTGCTTTTAAAAATGGTTCAGCAATTACAGCTAACAGAGTGCAGCATACCCTGCCCCTCACCCCTAATAGTTACACTGACTCCCAATTTGTTTCTGGCTCAGTTCAGTGTTGATGTTGACCCGTATCATACTAAGGAACCCGAGGGACTGCCTGCACCCCTGTCCATAGCTTGAAATCTTCAGGGGTTGGCCTGATCCAAAGGCTGACTCAACATGAAGTGAGATAGATGAACACCACAAAAGGGGCCTCCTCCAATATGGACTTTTTGCTTTGGACCTCTGTCTCCCAGAACAAGATTCAGGTCCAGCTGCACCTTAAAGATCAACTCTCTTGCTCTTCTACTACAGACCAACACAGCTACCCACCTGAAACCATCCACCAGAGACAGAGGAGGCCATTTCATCGATAGCCATCTAATGAAGTGTAAAACCTATCTTCCAGCGAGCCTTCAAAGGATAGGGGGGGAACAAATTCTTCCCTCCCCAGGGAGTTTAGTTGTTTAATGTCAGGTTTTCTTCTATGCTTATACATCAGCAGTGGCTTGTTTAGTATTGTGGGATTTTGATACTGCTGCTGCTATTTCTAAGGTGACAGGGTCTTAGCTTTTGATTGCTTTTTGTTGGCTGGTGTTACTTCTAAAAACTGTTTCGACTTTTCTTGGTATCAAGGCATCCTATAGTAGATACCCAGGACATACATTTGAAAGATAAATAAATAACTGCAACCGTGAAGTGTGTTCTAATCTAGGGGAGAACTAGCCCAATGCCCTGCAGGCTGCCCGTGGTGACTGAAAACCTGCTCCCAACCACAGCTATGCTAACCTGGCAAAGAAAACGTTTGGCTCAGAGGGAATCATCATCATTGGGGGCTTGCAGGTTATCAAGTGCTAAGAGTTGCAAAACTGTCTTAGGGAAGCTTAGTTCATTAACTCATTCTTAAGATCTGTTTAAAGTAAGAGGGCACAAATGCAAATCAAGATGCGTAATTTGTCTGTCCACTGGTATTAGCCAAGATGTAAGTAGTGAGATGTGCAAGTCTGGCTGGATGCAGCAGTCAAGTCAGTCTTACCACCACTTGACTCACTTTCACAGACAACCCAAAGATCATCTTGGGCCCCAAAGTATAACATTCCAGAATAGCCACAAGGTTTCCTGTTGAGATCGGATTAATGAGACTTGGGTTCCAGTCCCTCCCTCCATCCTGAACGTTTTGTGGGTGACCTTGAGCCACTCACTCGCTCTCATCTTTATTGTTGAAATGATAAAATGGAGGGAAGGAAAAACTAGTCTGCCTTCCAGGGGAAAGATGGAATAAAGATGGATTATTTTGTTTCTTGGCCAAAGACAGGATCTTGAAAATGACAACTCCATCTTTCGATCAGGGCCTCCTCTCCACCTATCACTGAGAGATGAGATACAAGAATATAACAAAGGAAGTTTATTGATGGTTATATAAATGGAAGAAAAAGCCCATCTATTTTCAAGAAACCAGTTCCCACCAGTGAACAAATCAAAGTCTATGATGCATCGCAAGCTTGTTCATGTTGGGCATCAGCAAGTGAGAGAAATCCAGGACCTATGGAGGAGACAGAGAGAAGTGAAGGGGGACTCATTTGCATAAGTGAGGATGGGAGATGGCGCTTCTACACCCACATTGCAATTCTACTAAACCCAGAGATGCTCCCCCCGCCCCCCTGCCAAATCTAACCGGAACTTTAAATAGGCAACATGAAAACAAGGTCACGTATTAGCCAAATGCAATACCAAATTTCTTTGGTACATATTTCATCTCATATTCATATGAAGCACTGACTGGAAATAAGAAAAATTATGGAACCCCCCTGAAGTCTAATTTATTAAGTTATACTGAAATACCACAATTCCACACCACACACAAAAGAACTGGCTCTTAACTCTTATTTTGAGAACCATAGCCATATTGTGATTTTGGGGTGTCTGTTACTTTTCCTAAGAAAAGGGCGTCATGAATGAATATGGAAATTAACCAAGACATTTCAGCACAAAGACGTGACACTGAAGCAAAGGAACTGCAGCAATCACGTTTTTCTAAAATTTTAGTTTATTCACTGCTGTGCCTCATATACACTTGCCAGGCCTTAGCTGTGAGGCACAATTTCTGCCCATCTTTCTGCCCCATTGAGCTTCAAGGAGACCAGAACAACTGTGGAGGAAGGTCCACCACTTCTTTTCAGCTCTGAGTTGGAAGGTAAGGCAGAGAGATCATCCTTGTACCAACTCCAGAGATACTCCATCCAGTAAGTTATTTTGGAACTGATTTAGCCTTTCTGAAGTCAGTACAAGATAGGAGATCCTCCTCCTGCTTCCAGGAGGATGGCAGAGAATTGCAGCAGAATAAAGAACAGACTACTCAGAAGCAATATAGCAAATGTATTTGCTAGCTTCCTGCGCAGTAGCCATCTCCTTCCCAATGCTGATTATTGCTCCTTAGAATACATACCATTTGGTCATCCCACGAAATTGATGACAACAAGATGCAGGATGGTGCTGGCAAAGAGGAAATCGGCGAAGGCTCGTTCTGGTGAGATGCCCTGAAATTCCCCCTTGTTCTGTGGATTGATTTGGATCCTCAAACAAACTAGAGAGGGGAAGGGGAGGAGATACCATAAGGCTTGCTGCAAGAATAATAAGCGGTATAACTGAAACCAAAGATCTTAGTTCAATCTGGCAAAGGAATATTCCAAGGATGGTGCATTCGTGGGCTTATGATGAAGTATCAGTAGCCCATATAGCACCAATAGTATCTCTGAAATCTAGCTACAATATCGCAGCATACTGACTTCATTACTGAAGGGGAAGAATTGAATTTACAGTTGTGAAACTCTAGCTGTAAATCCTCTTCTCTCCCTCCACAGAGAAGGGAGACAAAGAGTCGAAGAACATGATCACAAATTTGTTAAACACCAACTCCCTTTTACTAGTCATTGGGAAAAAAGGTAAAAAAGATAAAGGTAGTTCCCTGTGCAAGCACCGAGTCATTACTGACCCATGGGGGTATGTCGCATCACGACGTTTTCTTGGCAGACTTTTAAAGGGGTGGTTTGCCATTGCCTTCCCCAATCATCTACACTTTACCCCCAGGAAACTGGGTACTCATTTTACCGACCTCGGAAGGATGGAAGGCTGAGTCAACCTTGAGCCAGCTACCTGAACCCGGTTTCCGCCAGGATCGAACTCAAGTCGTGAGCAGAGCTTGGGCTGCAGTACTGCAGCTTACCACTCTGCGCCATGGGGCTCTAAGTCTTTGGGGAAAAAAGATCATATTCTTCATATGACACGTCAGAGATATTTAATACCATTATCCAATCAGACTACATTTATTTGTATTACAATAGAATGCGACTTTAAAAAAAAGTCCAATGGTAGTTTTAAAAAGCAGAAAACCATCTTTACTTTGAGACTCTGTCAGTGCAATCCTATGAAGAGTTATTCCAGTCTAAGCCTATTGATTTCAATGGTCTTAGACTGGAGTAACTCTTCAAAGGATTGCACTGTTGGTTACCTCCTTTGCCGGGGACAGCAATGAAGGAAAAGGCACCCTGCGAGTGCTCAGAGGCACCCTTACCTTTCATTATACTATCTACATATACGTGGAAGCAAGAATACCTTATGACCTAGTTGTATCCTAGAGTACGAGCCCCCCAGATTACTTCGGCAGGTTGCTATACACAAACAATGACCAGCAGCTGCCATGGCAAGCATATAGTCCTAATTGATTAACCGCTGCCATAATGACCCTGGGCACTTCCTATCAAAGAAGAAAGTTGACACAAAGGTTTGCCAACCCCATGTTGGGAAATTCCTGAAGATCTGGGGTCAGTGCCTGCAGATGCGATTTATATATTATTATTTATTCACATTATTTAGAGTCCACTTTTCTCTGAGACTCAAGGCATATTATACAGGGTGAATCAGTATAGTCAATTTCAAAAGGCATTGCAATAAGCAATGCAACAGGGTACATCAGTGCAAATCAGCAAGGATTTAAAACCAGCAAAACCCCAATACAGAGCAGAAGAAACTGGAATAGAGGATACACAGTTCTCAGACTGGTATGTTAAGCCAGCAGGATCACACCTCCAGCAGTCAAGTCCACAGTCCCGTCCCTCTGATGGCACAGAGTCCATCCTCCACAGCTGCCACTTCTTCCAGAGGATCTGGATCTCTGCAGACTGGAGATCACCAGGAGGTTGGCAACTCTGACCAGCCACCATTTTGGGAGCTTTCCAGCTACCGTTGGGAGGTTAGCAACAAACAAAAGGCACTCCTGGTTAAACAGTGTATTACTGCAAGAAAGGGGATCCCTTACCAGAATAACACTAGTAATTATTCTACCAATAAAGCCTTGGAAGGAATTTTATCAAATTTAAAGTGACGAAGTATTCAAGTGCTGAATGCCCAAGTACAGTGAATAAATATAATACACAAATTCATACAAAATAATCTCTATAATACAATGTATCCTCTCGTAAATCACATTTCAAATGACACACTACACCCACCAATTCTATCCAAAGTGTGAATCCAGTAGAAAGGAATCCAACAGGCAAGTCTCTTTTTTAAAAAAATTCTTCTAATTGTCTCATTATTATGTCTCGTTTCTTTCTGTAGATACTCTGGTGGACAGAGGCTTTATTGGTGGAATAATTACTACTGTTATTCTCCTGGTAAGGGATTCCCTTTCTTACAGTAATATATCACCGGGAGGTTGGCAACCGTAACCAGCCGCCATTCTGGGAGCTCTCCCGCTGCCACCGGGAGGTTGGCAAACCTCCCGACGCGGCGACCGTTACGGAGTCCTCCGCCCCCTCCCCGCGCGGTTGCCATGGCTACGGCGAGAGCGCCTCACCGCCCAGGATGAAGCTGCCCACGGCGGAGATGAAGCCCGAGAGGAAGGAGTTGAAGGGGAAGGTGCCGACGCCGAGGCAGTAGCCGAACTGCAGCGCCCCCGTCAGCATGACGTAGAGCAGGTAGGCGTCCAGCACCTTCAGCCGGCTCGGCGTCCCGCTGCTGTACTCAGCCAGGAAGCGCCGCACCACCGAGCCCACCGACCCGGCCCCGGAGCCCGCCGACCCCGACGCCGCCCCAGACATCGCGACGCGCTCCGCCGGTTCCCTCAGACAAGCTGGACGGAAGAACAAAAAGAAGCACTTCCAGGGTCTTGGCTAGAGAGCGCATGCGTAGGAAACGTGTCCTCGGCAGACGCATGCGCTATGGCCTCTGGTATTCCCAAGGAAGCCATTGTTTGTATGGGCATACCGATATGCGGGCGCGACAAGGACGCCGCAGCAATGACGTGCGCATGCGTAATTTCAGATTTTGATTCTGAGGAGCCATGCTTGCCCGCCTCTAAAGATGCATGCGCAATCATAACTCCCCCCCCCCGTTTCTCGTATGGGCTATCTTATGTACGTGCGTATTACTTGCGCATGCGTGGCTCAAATCTTGAGTCTACGAAGGAACCATGCCTACGGTAGGCTGGCTTTTGCGCATGCGTTGTACACTCGGCTTTACCGGCGTTTCTTCGGTCGATTTGCAAATAAAGTGTACGTGACTATGCGCCTTTAGGGCATTTTTAATAAGTACATTTTAATATACACACAATAATATTGTATATATATGCGTAGGCGGACCATACACAATATTGCGCGCATCAAGAATATCCGAGATTGTTGTGGTAACTTTATGCGCATGCGGATTTCCGCTTCACCCTCCACCCTGGACTTAAATAGGACTCAATTTAAGACTAATAAGAATAAACAATAAGTACGCAAGCGCAATGAGAAGGACCTCCTCCCGGCCTTCAGGTAATAACGCACGAGTCAAAAGGCAGGACGCTTAGCGCAAAAATGCATGCAAAAAGCCGCTT
The DNA here is from genome assembly GCF_028583425.1 of Eublepharis macularius. Taxonomy (NCBI): domain Eukaryota; kingdom Metazoa; phylum Chordata; class Lepidosauria; order Squamata; family Eublepharidae; genus Eublepharis; species Eublepharis macularius. The sequence goes on from NC_072801.1 coordinate 72,192,590, forward strand.
GGCCCCAGTCCGTGAAATTCCACTGCTGCAACCTTATCACACACCCCAGCCCGTAATTTAGCGTTGCCACACCGCTCGGGCAGCAGCAGACGCAATTTAACACAGGCAGCCCTGCGTGGCTGCAAATACCCTATCGTGAGATCCCATTTGTCACTTCTGCACAATCCCAAGAATAATGCCAGACCGTGGCCGGCCAGTCCAGGGACAGAAAAGCCACTTTGCCTATGCTCAGAAACACGTCCAGTGTCTGAACTCTCGAGGAGGGAAATACCCCTTTGCTAAAAGGCGTGAGGAGGAAAGGCGGTATGGTATAGCCTGATCTGATCGGGTCAGAGCTAATTCTGCTGTGACTTGACGGCATTTATACCCAAGCTTTGACGCTGAAAACACCTGCCTGGGCAGGACTTAGGGTTGCCAACCTCCAGGTATGATCTAGAGATCACCAGGAATCACAACATCTCTAGACGACAGAGATCGGTTACCTTGGAGACAAATGGCAGCTTTGGAGGGTGGAATCGGCCTCTTCCCTCGCCAGGCTACAACCTCCAAATCTCAACCTGGAGTTGGCAACCCGAGCAGGATCCTTACCCAAGCTCCCCTTGAATCCGGGCCTCTTGCATCCCAACCCACTATTCCCTGCTTTTCCAGAATGACCCCATTGCAAAGCCCGCCTCCCCCTATAGCCTCTCAGCCTGACACCTCCCCTCTTTGTGATGCTGCACCCACATCAGGCAGGGAGGGAGGAAAAGGGGCCCTCCGCCCTCTTCTCCCTCTTTCTAACCCACCCGGCGAGCAAAGGGAGCCTGGGAAACGCGGCTCTCCTTCGGGCTCGCCTCCCCTCTCCCGCCCCCCTTACATAACCCAGCAGGAGGGTTATACCAGCAGCCTTTCCCCCCCTCCCCAAGCCATTCATAAAATGCAAGCCACGCCCCTTCTGTGTCTTAGCCCCGCCCCCACGTTCTAAGTCCCTTTCGCACACGCCTTCCCGACCAGCTGTTGTGATGTATTCCTTCCTTCTTGAGGAGTAATGGAGGAAGACCTTGAGCAGTCGTGAGTCTGGCTTGATTGACGGGGCGAGGGGTTGGGCTCCCACCCTTTTTTCCTCTTCCAGATCGTGGAGCGCCGATCTCCTCTGAAAGGATGGAGAAAAGGCTAAGGGGAGGGGGGAACTGTTTGTTTGCCCGGAGTTGCATTAACTTGCTCCTACAGGTGGACTCGGGTATCCAGATATTCTGCCTTTTGAGGAGGGTTATTCTTTTGGGGATTATGGCCTTGCTTGCTTGGGGGGGATGCGTTTACAAGACTTGCACAGATCTGATGTTTTGTTGTTTATGTAGAAAAGACATTTAGAGAGCAATCTTGAGCAGATCTACTCAGATCCCTACTAAGGTCTACAGGCTTACTCCCAGGAAAGTGCTTTTAGGAGTGCACTGTCAGTCATTCGTGATTAAAACTGTGGGGAGTAGAAGACTGTCTTACAAAAAACAAAAGAGGGGATTAAAGGGCTGGGGGCAGGACAAGAAGGAACAGGAAGAAGCCGGGCGTTGGGTTGGTTAAAAGAAGTTATTCTTTTAACCTGTATTAGGGAGCTTTGATTCTTGAATGCTCATGCCCTGGAAATCTAGTTGGTTTTTTAAGGTGCTGCTGGACCCGACTCTTGCTCTTCTGCAGTAAACCAGCACAGCTACCCACCTGAAACTATTCATTTACTAGTGGCAGGACATGCAAGGAAGACTTAATTTAACCCTGGACCTGTTCCACACTGCTTTTCGTGGTAGTGCTAGCAGCTGGAATATGTGTCACGTGCATCAGAGCATGGGCAGAGTTTCCTTTTCTGTCCACTGCCTAAACCTCCACAAACTTAAGTACCACTGACAGATCACCCTTCATAATGCCATAGCAGGAAGTTTCATTTCTAAACAAGGGAAGCTGGTGTTTAATCTGTTGCTTCTAATCTCATTGATGGGGGCTGCTTCAGTGGAATGGGAGAAGCAATCTGTCCGTATGCAGAAGTGTTTGGTTCTTTTAGTAGGTCTTTACATGTCTTCTAGGGCTGAGACATCTGAGAAATACTATTCTTGAGTGGGGGGGGGGAGAAAAACAGAAAGCTATGCCATGTAAAAATGGGCATATCAAGAAAAACCTGTGAGTTATTAGAAAGCAGCACAAAGGACTTTTTCGACTAAGGGGGAGATTTGGGGAAAAGGAGGATAGTTATTTTTGCAATCCAACTTTGAAAGCAGAGGAAGTCTCAGAGGTGACTCAGCAAATCTAAGGAAAGTCACAGTGACTCGGCAATCTATTTGTCCCGGTCACAGGATCATACAGCACAGCTTTGTTTCACAGGAACAGCTAATAGTATTGTCTGAAATCTTTAAAGTGTTGCTCCTTTCTATGTACCCAAGAGAGCAGAAGAGTTGTTTGCCCTCACCAGCCCGTACAGCAACTTCACATGTAGCAAACTTCCTTGGCTTAACATTGCAAATGAGGGGGCCTCTGCATTCCTTCCCTGTTTCCAGGATGAATGCACAAAGGGTTAGGCTGGGAGCCAGAAACTCAGTGGTGGTGCTTGGCTTGGAGAAAAAATGTCCTGCCCTTTTAACAGAGGCTTAATGGAACTTTATTTTGGAGGTGATGCTATTTGCCTCCATGCTATGAAAAACTTCAGCTGCCTTTTTTGTACACAGTTAAGTCTCTGGTACCCTGACCTGGATAGCCGAGATCTCAGAAGCTAAGCAGGGTCGGCCTTGGTTAATAATCCGATGGGAGACCTCCAACGGAGACCAGGGTTGCAGAGACAGGCAATGGCAAACCACCTCTGTTAGTCTCTTGCCGTGAAAACCCCTCCAGGAGTCATCTGACTTGAGGGCACTCTCTACCTCCACAAGTCTCTGATAAAGCGGCAGGGTATCTTTCTCCTGGCCTGTTGCAACTCTCCTGGTTGTCTGGATTGACAAACCAGAGTTCTGGCCTCTGGAGACAATTTGAAAGAAGAGATGGGAAAGCTGAACAAAGCTGATATAGCAGCACTAAACTGTGGTTTGGTGGTATGTGAAAATTCTTAGGTCAACCCAGGGTTTAGTGTAATATCAACTGAGCTAGAGAAGGAGGAAACTTGGGGAAGAGATTTTTATGCATCCATATTATGTCTACGGGGTTTCCAGATCCTTGGCAAACCAATTAATGTACTTTGGCTGAGATTCTCACCTTTCCTTCAGTTTCTATAGTGTATCATCCATTGTGTGTTCTTTGTTGCATAGTGCGTTCATCTGGCTGTAGGTGCTTATTGCTTACAATCTGCAGAAAACAGCCATGGAGGAATACGCCCCACAACACAGAAACGGCACAAAGAGTTAGGGTCCAAACTTTTAATGCCATATTTATTGTAACAACAGTACCAAGCGTGGATAGTCTCCATTGCTTTGCATAGGCCATCAGAACCTTCCTTGTAACAGCTTGGTTAGGCCTGACCTGAATGGTCCAGGGAGCCCAATCTCATCTCAGAAGCTAAGCAAGGTTGGCTCTGGTCAGTATTTGGATGGGAGACCATCAAAGAAGCCCAGGGTTGCTTTGCAAAGGCAGAGAGTGGCAAACCATCTCTGAACATCTCTTTCCTTGAAAAGGCTATGGGGTTGCCTTAAGTCGGCCGCAACTCGATGGCACACACACACAAGAATGGTTAGTATTCCTGCCACTGGTCTGGAAGGGCTGTGTGAGAATGGTTTGCCTGAGAACGTCCCATGGCTAAAGAAAGACAGCATCTGACGTCACTTTTGAACCAACTTGGTAATGAGATTGTAATTGCCTCTTGGGCTTCAATATGCGCCTTTGAAGAAGTCTGATGTGAAACAGGAACCTAAGTATGCTGGCAAAACCCATTGGCTCTTTGTCTCGATGAATTTTGGCTTGGCTTCACGTTGAACATTTGGGACCTCTCAAGGGGAAACTTCTTCTCATCTGAAGGGCACTGACTTATAAACATGAAAACAATGAGACATCTTGGCATTAGCAACAATGCTCTATGTACTCCTCTTTATTTTTTCATTTCTTAAAAGGAAATTTGTTCTGCATTCATTGAATGATTTTCCACCAGTTTGATATATGAATGATATGAGACTCTTTATGAATGATTTCATGATATTCATTGAATATCATGAAATTTACTGAAATATATTTATTGACTGTTTCTTATAATTGAGTATCGTATCATATAGAGGATATTAGGGCCGTTCTTTTTGTATTATATCAGATTACTACAGCTTACAAGTTTAGCACTTTCAGCATGTTCACACTTTTATAAAGCTTTACTGAGTGTGTAGTAACTATAGTATTTATTCTCATTACCCCCGGGTGGTTTGTTCCTTTTTGAACAATACCAGGGGAATTCCAAAAAGTTGCTTTCCGTGTGAAGGTAAAACTTGCAGCCGGAGCATGGGGATCTTTGGCCTGTACATTGGCGGTGGATTTGGAATCTCTGCCGACTGGTAACAATGACCTTGCAGACATTTACTGGGCATTTCTCCCAGTTGGAAATACGCTTTTGAGTAACCCTCTTTTTTCACTCAGTTAGTGGCAGTTGAACACAGAGGCCCCGACTGCTCAAGAGCACTTCTGCACTCCTGCTCTCCCTCTGGATGTCAAAGAATGGCAAGAGCTTAGCATGAAATTCAGCTTTCTATCTGGATGACCTAGCCTGTCTCTTTCCTCTTGAAACCCGTTCATCCTGTCTCTTCACCTATATTCTCTTCTGTTACCTCCTACAGGTCCCAAGGCTGGCTGGGAGGCTGGCTCCCTGCCTGGCGTCCCACCTCCATGTCCCGCCTTAAGAATGTGGAGACCCGGATCTTGCAGTGTAAGTGTTCCTGGGTGGTGATAATAATAGAATCATAGGGTTGGAAGGGACCTCCAGGGTCATCTAGTCCAACCCCCTGTACAACTACTTCCCCTTCCCCCCACACACTCAGTGACCCTTGCTCCATGCCCAGAAGATGGCAAAACACCGTCAGGATCCCTAGCCAAACTGACCTGGGGGAAATTGCTACCTGACCCCAACTTGGCCATCGGCATTACCCTGGGCATGTAAGAAGGGGCCGCGAGAACTAAGCACTGATGTAACCCTTCCTGCCCTCCCTCTCATGATCTGCCTAGGTTCACAGAATCAGCATTGCTGTCAGATGGCCATCTGATGATAAATACTTGGCCCCTGTCCCAAGTATTCATCTCTCTTTTGCATCTTTCTGTTCCTCTCTCCTTAGGCCTCCAGAACCGATTTGTGTCTCGGTACATATCCCTCCCCAACCAGAACAAGATCTGGACTGTATCGTTGGCTCCGGATCGGGGCCGGGGGCGCACACCCCTGGTGATGGTGCATGGCTTTGGCGGGGGCGTGGGGCTCTGGGTCCTCAACCTGGATTCGCTGAGCACTCACCGCCCCCTCCACGCCTTTGACCTCCTTGGCTTCGGACGCAGCTCCCGACCCCCCTTCCCCCAAGATGCACAGGGGGCAGAGGAGGAGTTTGTGAGCTCCATCGAGGCCTGGCGCCAGGAGATGGGCATCCCCAGCATGATCCTGCTGGGCCACAGTCTCGGCGGCTTCCTGGCAGCCTCCTACAGCTTGCAGTACCCAGAGAGGTGAGTGTAGTCTGTGGGCATGTGCAGGGCCGTGTTATTCATAAGGCTGACTAGGCCGAAGCCTAGGGGCCTTGTAGGGACTAGAGGCCCATCATTTTTTTTTTTTTGCTGAGGCACACCCCCACATAAATTACAATCAATTGATTCTCTTATATAACCTCTATCAATAAGATATGTAACTGTTTCCTTATTGAAGTGAAACAAATTGTCTCTTAGATTAAAAGAACTATCTATCTATCTATCTATCTATCTATCTATCTATCTATCTATCTATCTATCTATCTATCTATCTATCATCTATCATCTATCATCTATCATCTATCATCTATCATCTATCATCTATCTATCTATCTATCTATCTATCTATCTATCTATCTATCATCTATCTATCTATCATCTATCATCTATCATCTATCATCTATCATCTATCATCTATCATCTATCATCTATCATCTATCATCTATCATCTATCATCTATCTATCTATCTATCTATCTATCTATCTATCTATCTATCTATCTATCTATCTATCTATCTATCTATCTATCTATCTATAATAAAAGCTTTTCACTTCAAAATATTACAATATTGATTGAGGAATTATATCTCCAAAATGTGCTTTCCTGAAGAGTTCTACCTGCACAATAAAAAGATTTTAAAGAATTTAAATAGAATTCTTCAGGAACCCCTCAACATGGATATAGGACTATGTACTGTGGTCTAGTACCTACCGTACCAGGGGCAGGCTGTCAGCTGTAGTGGGGTGAAAGACCGAAGTGCCGGAGGGGGCCCAAAATACCTGAAAGCCAGGCTGTGGGTTAATATGGCCCTGGGCATGTGGCTAAATGAAGTAAGGGTATCGTCAGCCACGTTCCTTGTTGAGTCTACATATATCCAGTCCCACACATTTTTCAGACAAACAAATTCATAGTTGCTATGTTTCAGACAAACAAATTTCTCCTCAGAGAGGGGGGAAAACAGTCTTCAAAGAGGAGTAGATACAAGATGAGACTCACTCTATGGTGATGGAAGGAGAATGGAGGGAAAAGGGCCCTCTCCCTCTCCTGTTGCACATGTGGATGGAGTGAGGAGAGTGCCACCTCCCCAAGAGCTTTAGAAAGGTGAGCCTTCTTTCGTCACATCTCAGAAGCTAAGCAGGGTAGGCCTTGGTTAGTCGTTGGATGGGAGACCTCCAATGAAGACCAGGGTTGCAGAGGCAGGCAATGGCAAGCCACCTCTGATAGTCTCTTGCCATGAAAACCCCACTAGGGGTCGCCATAAGTCAGCTTTGCCTTGAAGGCACCACACAGACACAGACAGAACTCTTTGAATAGCATCTCAGTAGTTGGTCTGCAACTGCACAGTCGCAATCTGTATCACGAACAAACAGCAGCAGATAGATCATGATGGGTGGCCCTGTTAGTCTGTCGGTAGCAGCAGAAAAGAGCAAGAGTCCAGTAGCACCTATAAGACTAATAAAGTTTGTGGTAGAGAATGAGCTTTCGTGAATCACAGCTCACTTATCTGAAGAAGCAAGCTGTGACTCACAAAAGCTCATACCCTACCACGAACTTTGTTAGTCTTATAGGTGCTACTAAACAGCAGCAACCCTGAGGCAAGACAGGTAGCAACCCGAGATAGGGCCTTCTTGGTCATGGCACCAAAATTATGGAATTCTCTTCCTGGGGGGATTCACCTGTCCCCCTTGATCATTGTCTTCCACCGGTGGGCAAAGACGTTCCTGTTTCATCTGGCACTCTCTTACGGACTCTCCTCCTTGTTTGCATTTAATTGCTGGTTTTATATGTGTGTACTGTTTTAAAAGTTGGTTTTTAAGTCTTTTTTTAAAAAATAACTTTTATTAATATATTCATAACATGATAATAACAGTAACAAGAACAATAATAATAATAACTATAATGATATACAATAGCCATTCATAACAATGCATTTTAATTGCTTTCACAAATAGACTTTAATTGAGTTCACTAAAGTAATCATACTAAAAGATCCAATTAATTATATATGTAAAGCTTATTTCAAGAGAATTAAAAATCCAGATTTATAATCGTTTGGTAAGGAAGACTTGTTAACGATAAATCATTCTTTGACAGGTAATCCAAAAACGGTTCCCATTTTGCATAGAAATGTGTTGTGCAGTGTGGTCTTTCACTGTGTTGCAATCTATTGTTTTTAAGGTCTTTTTAATTGCCGTTCCCCGTCTTGAGGGCTCTTGAGGAAACATATGGCTACTGGAGCCATTTCAAATTAGTGCGGTGGGAAGGAAGAATTAGGCCACCATGATGTGAAATTCATTGTCAGAAAATGGGAGCTCTCTTTATGGAGCTTCCAGCGTCATACATAGTTAAGCCCTCGGGGAACTATCTTGGATGCCAGAGTGACCCAAGATGGGCCACCTTACAATGCTTTTGTAAGATGCTCTGGCTCAGACTGTGTGCAGGGGCGGGAGGGAGTTTCATGGGGAGCTTGCAAGGGGGAGGAGCAGTGGACCACAGGGAAGACTTCAGTTTGTGCTCTTGCAGTCTGAAGTTGATGCTTAGATGGGGGAGTTTCTTCATTTATAGATATAGCCCGCTTTTCTCCTTAATGTAGAATCACAGTAGCTTACAACATTGTTCTCACTTCTTTTAATGTTCTCCTCACAACAACCCTGCGAGGTATATTTTGCTTAAAGAGACTGATGGCCCAAGGTCACCCAGTGAGCTTTCCTGACAGGGTCGGGATTTGAACCTGGCCCACCCAGATCGTAGTCCAACATTTTAACGACTCTACCACACTTGTTTAAGAACAACTACCCACAAAAAAAACTTCCCCACAGTGTAGAAAACTAGCACATCAGAAAGAAGGGAAACTTTGAAAGCTAATACCCTAGCTTGCTAGTTTTGGGGGTTCGTTTTTAATATAGATCAGGCAGTGCCTGTTGATGATGGTCTGTAGTCTCAGTTTGTCCTTTCCTGCCTCTGCTAACCCAGGGTGAAACATCTGATCCTTGTGGACCCCTGGGGCTTCCCCGTGCGGCCGACAGACCCGAGTCAGATGCGTAGCGCTCCCGCTTGGATCAAGGCCGTGGCAACGGTGCTGGGGCGGTCCAACCCTCTGGCGGTGCTGCGAGCTGCTGGGCCGTGGGGTGAGTGAAGTCGGCAAAAAGGTTGAATCAGGGGTGAGGGAGTCCGAGAGAGGAGGAGAGGCAGCAACCGGGGGTTGGAGCTGTAAGATCATCTCATTGGTTTATGGCTGAATGTTGTATGTTTGTTTTCATAGGAAAATATGGGAAGGGGGAGGAATGAATCTAAAGCCTTTGTTTGGAATTTAAAGGGACAAAAGTGCAGATGGCCAGGTGTGATCCTGCACTGTGTTCTTCCAGGATAACACAAGCAATTACCCATTTCTGCATGAACTTGTTTTGGCTAGTGAGGCCATCCCGGATTTGTATATAATATCCTAATTGATGGAAAAAACCTTATAACATCAGTCTGAAACGGGAGGGGGGAGATTTCTTCCTTGAACTAGAGACATTTTAGCTGCTATTAATAAACATGGGAGGAACCATGTCTCAGATGTACGATATGATACGATGCGATACTGTCTTCGGGCCAGAGCCAGAAATGTTCACCTCCCCCCGCCCTCCATTTTTATCTCCTCCCCACCCCCCACCCCATGAATTGGTCAACTATTTTCAGCTTTCCCTGCTTCCTAGAGCATGCTGAATACCAATCAAGTGATTAGGGTTTTCCCTCCATTTTGTCTAGAAATTATTATTTTTCTGGTAGGCACCATGTTGGTTTGCAGTAGAACAGCAGGATTTGAGTCCAGCGGCACTTCTGAGACTCACAAGGACCCTGAAAATCTTGTTGGTCTCTGACAGGGCTTTTTTTCTGGGAAAAGAGGTGGTGGAACTCAAGACCGCACAATGACGTCGCTTTGGGTCAGCTGGAACAAGGGGGGAGTTTTCTAAAGTTTAAATCATCCTTGGCAAAAATGGTCACATGGCCGGTGGCCCCGCCCCCTGATCTCCAGACAGAGAGGAGTTTAGATGCGCCGAGGGCTGGAGATCAGGAGGCCGGGCCACTGGCCATATGACCATTTTCAAGAGGTGCCAGAACTCCGTTCCACCACATTCCCGCTGAAAAAAAGCCCTTGTCTCTAAGATACCACTGGACTCAAATCCGAATATTTTCCTGTGTACTGAAGTAATCCCTTGACTATGTTGGGACTCGCGTTTTCATTCTGCCCTTCCTCCCAAGAGGGTATGGCAGAGTTCTTGTCTCCTCCTGTCCTCTCCTCCCTGGCAGCCTGTGAGGTTGGTTAGTCTGAGGCTCCAGCCACACTTTATTGAATATTGGGGATGTAGCCTAAGAGAGAGTAACTGGCCCAGTGTCACTCAGTTAGGTTTGTGGCTGAGTTGGGACTTGAACCAGTATGTCCCCAGTCCGAGGCTAGAACTCTAAGCACTGTATCAAAGTTGGAACTCCCGATCTTCAGCCCCATTTCTTTGCATTAAGTCATGAACTTTACTATTGTGTATGTACTAGCAACAAAGCCCATTGTGGGAATACAACGGGCTCTAGAAAGCTGGAGCTGGGGAGGGCTTGCAGGAAGGCTGGCCAAAGAGGGATAGCAAGCCAGTTGGCTAGCAAGGACCCCTCGCCCTTCCCACCCTGTCCCCGGCTGATCAGCTGGAGAGGGCGAAGGCACCTACGTTCTTCCCCGCTGGTCAGCTGGACAGGGAGAAGGCAGCAGCCTCGTCTCCCCCCCCCTGCCAGCTGAACAGCTGGGCAGGGCAGGCAGTGTGCTTGGCAGTCTTGCCCCTCCCCTGCTGATCAGCTGGAGAGGGGTTACTGCACCTGCACCCAATTTGAGTCATCGAGAACACAGTTAGTCTTTTATATATGACATCAAGTCACAACTGAGTTATGGCGACCCCAGCAAGAGGCTTTCTAGGTGAAGGAGAAGCAGAGGTGTTTCACCCTTGAAGACCCAAGTTTAAGCCCCTCTCCTACCATGAAGCTTGCTCTCTCAGCCTAACCTGCCTCACAGGGTTGTTGTGGAGGAGGGAAGAATGACATGCCCCACCTTGGAGGAGGGGTGAAATAAAAATGTATAATACGAATAATACATTCGCCTGACCCTTTCAGCCAAAGAAGCTTGTTATGCATCTCAAAAGACAAATGAGTTTCATTTGTTGGGAAACTTGAAGAATAGCTTTGTGTGAAGCTGCCCTCTCCACCCCTCCTTCCCCCCAGGCCCAGGCTTGGTGCAGCGCTTCCGCCCAGACTTTAAGCAGAAGTTTGCAGATTTCTTCGATGACGATACCATCTCAGAATACATCTACCATTGCAATGCCCAGACACCCAGGTGAGAGTCCTTCTAATCCTTGACTGCGTGTCCTTTTTTGCTGCGATCCACTATTTTCATACTGTCTTGCAGGGAGTGTGGATTTCCTTAATGACAAACTAGCTCCCCTGAAAGCCAGCTTGCCCGTCGCTTCTGATCTTCCTGTACAGTGGGAAGCCACAGGGGAACAGTGGGTATTTTCTAGAGCCCTGATAGAATAATAATGATAACAACAGCAGCAACAACATTTGATTTATATACCGCCCTTCAGGGCAACTTAACACCCACTCAGAGCAGTTTACAAAGTATGTTATTATTATCCCCACAACAAACACCCTGTGAGGTGGGTGGGGCTGAGAGAGCTCCTGGAAGCTGTGACTAGCCCAAGGTCACCCAGCTGGCTTCAAGCGGAGGAGTGGGGAATCAAACCCGGTTCTCCAGATCAGAGTCCTGCTGCTCTTAACCACTATACCAGACTGGCTCTCATGATGACGTGAAGTTGGCAGACTGCAGTCTCGGATAGCAGTGGTTCAGTGGTAAAGCACCCGTTTTGCCATGACCCCAGATCTTCTCTAATGCTCTGACTTCCTCGGAAGGCAAATCAGGAGGAGTTTGCAAAAGTTTGAAAAGCACTGTAGAGGGAAAGTTTTGCAAACCCCGCCCCCTTGCTTTCTTTGTAAAAACTTTCTGCAGCGTGACAGCTGGATTTCATCTTGCATCCAGACCCCTAAGCGTAATTTGTCTGGACGCTGTAGCAAATTTGTCACGCAGCTCCCTACCAATCCTACCCCGTGGATACCATCTTCTGAATCATCAAAGAACACTTTCTGTTTTCCTAAACAGACAAATATCAGAGTAATGAGCTTGTAGCCCAGGCTGGGCCCAGATAGAGTACCCTGTCTTCCTCCCTGTGAACACTGCTGAACACGTGAAGTTGCCTGATACAATATAGGAAACCATTGGCCCATCAAGGTCAGCATTGCCTGTTCAGACCAGCAGCAGCTCTTCGGAGTCTTGGGTAGGGATCTTTCACATCCCCCTTTTCCCCATCAAATCACAGCTGACCTACAGCAACCCCTACTGGGGTTTTCAAGGCAAGAGACATTCAGAGAGGCAGTGGTTGCTGTAGGTCAGCTGTGATTTGGTTGTACATTAGAGGTCTCCCATCCAATTACTAACCAAGGCTGACCCTGCTTAGCTTCTGAGGTCTGACAAGATGAGTCTCACCTGGGCTATCCAGGTCAGGGCATATATGGTGGAGTGTGCCATCAAGTCACAGCTGGCTTGTGGCAACCCCTACTGGGTTTTTCAAGACAGGAGACTAACAGGTGGTTTGCCATTGCTTGTCCCTGCAACCCTGGTCTCCCTTGGAGGTCTCCCGCCTGATTACTATCCAAGGCTGACCCTGCTTAGCTTCTGAGATCTGATGAGGAGATCAGGCTAGCCTGGGCCATCCGTTTCAGGGAACATCGCCAACTGGAGCTGCTGTGAATTGAACCTGGGACCTTGTGCATGCCAAGCAAATGCTCTACCACTGAGCCACAGTCTCTTCCTGAACACTTAGTCTTTCTGTGTGCTGCATAGTGTGAAGTCAATGAAACCTGCCCAACCAGAACACACAATCTGTATGCCAGTGGAGATGGAATACATTTAAATGAACTCAGCCCATCTTCCAAAGCCCTCTGCAGTTGTGCTTAGATAACTGAGCATGATGGTTCTGGAATATTCCATTTCCCCATAACTATTAACAATCTCCCTTCTTTATTTCTTTCCCCATCTCCAGTGGCGAGGCAGGGTTCAAGGCTATGATGGAGGCGTTTGGTTGGGCCCGGCGCCCCATGTTGGAACGCATCCACCTGGTGCGGCGTGACTTGCCCATCACCCTCATCTATGGTGCCAATTCCTGGATTGATACCAGCACCGGGGAGAAGGTCAGGGACCTGAGACCAGGGAGCTACGTCAACGACATGGTAGGATCTTCGGTACCTGAGAAGGAGAGCCTGATAGCGTTTGTTGTTGTCCTGAGTGTTCAGGAGTACATTCCACAAGCTTGGACTTTGGGGTCTAGCAGAGAACCTAGCATGCCAAGAATCTCAACATTGATTTTGTTTTTAAAAAATCAGGTTTCTAGTCCTTATGATCACTTTGGAAAACTTTTAGAGGAGAGCTAAACAAGGGCAGAGGGCTAGGCCTGAATTTTCTCTTCATACCTTCTGTATCCTGTCCTTCAAAAGGAGCAACAAACACTCAGATGGGCTGACTAGATCTCTAGCCCTTTAAGGGAAAGCATCCCTAGAAAGCTGAATCAGTTGCAGATGTATTATTAAAGAAAGCAAAGCCCCAGAGTTGTCTCATGCCTTACTCGTTTATGTATTCAAACCATCTCTATGCTGCCTCATCATATAGCCCTTGAGGTAGCTTACAGTGAAATCCCCAAACATTAATATGCAATAAAATCAGTACTTTATTGAGATAGTCAAATCATAAGCAGCAGGAGCGACAAGACAAAGTGCATAAACGCTCAAGAAGGCGAAGAAAAAAGTGAAAGGTTACATCAGTGCGTAGTTCTCGTGGCCCCTTCTTACCTGCCCAGGGTGATGCTGATCACTACTTTGGGGTTAGGAAGAAATGTTCTCCAGGCCAGTTTGGCCAGAGATCCTAGAGGGGTTTTTGCCATCTTCTGGGCATGGAAACCAGAGTGGAAAACCACAACTAAGGGATCAAACCAAAGACGGTCCAAATTCTTATGAAATGTTTTTAGTGCAATAAAGTGGTGCGGTGCATGTACTAACAGCAAATATAAATATAAATATACATAAATACAATAAAGTCAAGTGCAATTCAAGGACAATACAATCAAACGGCTCACCACACCCCCAGTGAGCAGGGGTCACGGGGTGTGTGGTGGGGGGGAGGAGGTAGTTGTGAATTTGCTGCATTGTGCAGGGGCTAGATGACCCTGGAGGTCCCTTCCAACTCTATGATTCGATGATCAAATTACATAAACCAGATATTGCCTAACTCCACTGGCCGGGGGTGGCGGGGGGATATCATCTCCTGGCACTGAAACTTCAAACAAAAGGTGTCAGGCGAACAGCAGTGGGAAGCGTAGTCCAGAGGCGAGGCCCTGTATTTGAGAGAGGCACAGAGAAGGACCTCTGAAAAGGACTTTGCCTTAGGGGCAGGTTCTGATGGGAGCAGAAAGGGCTTCCGATGCGGAACTGAAAGGTGAAAAGCAGTCGTTGAATTGTGCCTGGAAATGAATTGGTGGCAAGTGAAATATGAGTAAGATGTGTTCTCAAGAGTATTACCCAAACCCTTTTTCCCTTGGGAAGAGTGGAAAATTGGTTCAAAATGCATGGGCTGGCCGACTCTTGTGACTGTTCATGCAGGTGTTGGTGCCCTTGGTAAATTGACAAAGATCCACCATCACTACCTGCCCACAGGTGGCAGCTGGGAGGAGGAGGAATGGCCACAGCCCCTCCCTTTGCAAGTAGGCTGGGTACCAACACCAGAGAGGAAGGAGGGCCAGTATGCAGAGGACACACGTGCTTGTGCCACCAAGGCTGCAGCTAGGCATCCCCACCGTCCCCACCAAGCTGCCATCGAGGTCGGGCATGGCCGCAACACAGGGTCAGGTACATTCACGCGTTGATGCTGCCACCACCACTGCACGCCTGAGGCCAAGGGCTACCAGTAAATGTGCCATGCTCATGCTCCAACCTTGCTGGTATGAACGGTGGAAGCAGTTGCCCTGGAAGGTGCAAGGTGCACTCGTGGTGGAGGGACTGCATTAGGTGCGGACCCACCAGAAGGCATTTTGCCATCCCTCCCCCCCCCCCCCCACACACACACCTGGAACTGGCCCTGTCTTCCTGACTTTAGATTTTCTCTGTTTGTGGGGCAGAAGTTAGTCTGTTTAGAGTCTGGCCCTGTGGGTTGTGTTTCCCAAGAGACTGTGTGGGGTGGAAGCAGGAAGAAAATGGAGGCACGAGGATGCCAAGCCATGCAGGCGGCCTCATACAACAGCTGGTTTATGTTTTCAGCCCCAGGGATAAGCTCCACCAGTAGCTCAGCGGCATTTGTGGCAGCCCTTGACACCTGCTCCTGGCTTGGTTTCTCCTCAGGCTATCCCTGGAGCCTCCCACCACGTCTACGCTGACCAACCCCGTGCCTTTAACACCGCTGTGGAAGAGATCTGCGACTCTGTTGACTGACTGTGCGGGAGCCAGAGGAAGAAAGAAGCTTGTCTGGCTCCAGCTCCCCACCCGGCTGCTGGGACATGCCCAAGAACCCCACTCCATGCACCCCAAGGAGCAACAATTCAAGCTCGTCCTGAGCTGGTTGCTAGTTGGTCTTGGAGGACGTCGGTCCCCTCCCTGTTCCCTGACTTGTCCCAAGTCTTCACTCTACTTAAAGGTTGCAGGCCGCCTGCGTTGGGTTAATCGAAGTTCTAATCTTTTTATTTTTTTCCGAATTCCTCATGGATCCTCATTTGCTTCAGCCTTCCTTCTCCTAAAATTAGTGCCTAGCCCAATTTCTTTCCTGTCCTATCTAGTGGGTGTGTCCCTGAAAGTTATCTGCAGTCTCCACTGCTGCTTTCATTTAGTGGTAGTAGTAGACCTGGATCAATAGTGGCTCTCTCTGAGTCTGTACAAGGAGATGTAAGGTTGATTGTTTTCCCTGTAAGAGGTGATATCATTGATCTGACTGGCCAAGCCTACCTGGCTCATACAGCCGGAGGGGAAACCGTGGCTTGTCCTTCTGGTTGACGCCATCTTCCATTGTACCTCAATCAACGAGACAGCCTAAATTGAAAGCTAATGGAATGCTGGGTCTTTTTTTCCCTCTCAAGAGGTTTCTATTACCTATTTGGTGATTGGCTGAGGGAATTCGGTAGGCAGTGTTGGGCCACCAATGGGAGACTCTTCACCTTTCGGAACATGGCTTGGGTGTGGCAGAAGCAAGTCTTCCCCATCACCCATCGTCTGCTGCTATGATGGTAAAGACAATTGGGAAGCCATGAGATGGGGTGGAGGGGTAACCAAAAGGAACTCTTGACCTCCAGTTTCAACTGTTAGGAGCTGCTGTAGCCCAGTCCATAGTCCAACCAATTCTTACTGAGCCTAGCGGGGAATCTCAGATTACTGCAACTCCTCAAACTCTAGCAATGGCGGGTAGGAGAGAAGGCAGCCTGAGAGTCATGACCACCAGTCATGCTTGGAGCTGCCTGCGGTTTTAGGCTGCAAACCTCTCTGCACTCTCGTGATTCTAGAGATCGGCCAGTGCAGGATCTTGGAGACTTGGATGGCTTAAAGCCTTGAAAATCCCATTTTGACAAACTACAGACCGTTTGAACACATTGGCATTTGTTTCCCTCTCAACCTTGGGAAAGGCTTTGGGTGGTTTTGTGGCAGCCGAATTTGGCATTTTCTAGCAATTATTCTTCTCGGTGAAGGGAGTTTAGATCCCGGAGGTAGAGAATGCTTTTCCCTCTGGTCTGTCCTCATCGCCATCTAGTGGCAGCCAGAGGCCTTATTTGGAGCAGATGTTTGGCTGGGCTGTGTGATCTCCATGGTTGCCCTCTTGCCTATGAAATCTCTCCCTCAAGCATGCACATAATCCATACACATACACAATATGCTCCATCTTGGAAGAAACCCCCCTTGAAGGATGTTTTTCTCCTTCTCTTTTCTACTATCCTAGAGGGAAATGTTTGTTTCTGTGGTTGGGCTCCTGAATTACCTTCCCTGCTATATGAGGCCTTGGCTGAGGTGGGAGGAGACATATTGAATGAAAACATAGAATATATATATATATTTGTATGGTCTCATTGGGCCCCGTGGCCATTTTTGTATGCCTGTCTTTGTACCTGCTCTGTGGTGCCATTTTGACATTCTCTAACATAAATGCAAGAGGCGCTTCGATGGAGCCTCATTCCTTTCCCTTGTGGTGCTTTGTATAGAATTAACCTGGGTTTGCACTAATTTTTTTCTATGTTGAATAAAGAATATATAATGTTTAAAAAAAAAGTGTGATTTCTGTGTTGAGTCTATTTTGATTCTCCTCTTTCTGAAGGGCTTTTGATAGCCTAGGCCCAAAAGCTGGGCTTCTTAAGATCAAATGAAGATTTCCAGCTCTCAAAATCAGACCTGGCTTCTGAGTTTTAAGCCTCCTTCTTGAGTGGGTGGAAACCCTGAATCAAAGGGGTTTTGGATCAGGAACGGCTGCTATTTGCTCGGGCTTCCCCATACATTCCTACCCCATTTCTATCAGGCTTCATCCTGAAGTACCAGGTGAACCGCAGCCTTTAAGTAACACCCAGCAGGTGCTACTCATTTTCCACACCAACGTCTTATAATCTGTTGCTTTGTCAGACACCTCCCCTAACTCACAATCTCTATCCTTTGCATTTCCAGACGGGGCAACCATAACTGAAACAAACATGGTGATTTTGCTGCCATGTTGACTTGGAGGCATTGTGTTTTCTTTTAAGTCATAACACCAACACACGTGAGCTGTGAGTCCCGAAAGCCCATACCCTACCATAAATTTTGTTAGTCTTATAGGTGCCACTGGATTCGTGCTCTTTTTTGCTGCTACAGACAAACACGGTTACCCATCTTGATCTAACACCAACACAGACATTTCAAATCCTGGTCTTAAGATTTATTTATTCATAGTAGTTTGCCTTTCTCACTGGGATTCAAAGTGGACAACTCAGAGTAATAATAATAATAACATTTGATTTATATGCTGCCCTTCAGGATGACTTAACACCCACTCAGAGCAGTTTACAAAGTATGTTATCATTATCCCCACAACAACAACACCCCTGTGGGGTGAGTGGGGCTGAGAGAGCTCCTAGAAGCTGTGATTGACCCAAGGTTCCCCAGCTGGCTTCAAGGGGAGGAGTGGGGAATCAAACCCAGTTCTCCAGATTAGAGTCCTGCGCTCTTAACCACTACACCGAACTGTCTCCAGGTTTAAGTCAGCAGGATGGGACGTCGAGTAAACAAGACAATAGGATTTGGATTGCAGAAATCTGGAACCAACCGGGGATCTGAAACAGATAGGAGGCAAGCATAAGTATTAACAAGACACATTAAACAATGTAAAAACTACATAGTAGGGTTATAGTAACAGACTGTACAAACGATACACAATAGTTGAGACCACAGTCCCTAATTCTTTCCACAAGTGTTTGGATAAAGAACAGAAGGGATGGGATCCAGCCAACATTTCACTAAAATCTCACCCATTTCCCCTCCTTACTATAGCTTCCGTCCCACCTTTTCCCCATACGTGTCGTGTGATCTCCAGTATTACCTTTTGAGGTGATCAGAGAGAACTGTCCTCCCTTTTTCACCAGTGGAAAAGCTGGTTGGATCCAACCCCAAATCTGAAGTGATAAGAAGGTTTGGTTCTTAGCTAAGATGCAGCATTTTTCTGGCTGGTTTGGCTCTCCAGAATTTTCATTAGTTGCAGAAATAAGTGTTTTTCAGGGTAGAACTTGGCTTTCAAAATCTACAGAATTCTACCATTTGTAAGATTTTCAGAACTTTTTTCGACTTCATTTATATCTCATTGTTCTTCCCAAAAGGAGCCCAAAGTGGTTTACTTCATTCTTCTCCATTTTTTCCTCACAATAACCCTGTGAGGTAGGTTAGACTGAGAGTATGTGACTTGCCTGAAGTCACCTGGCAAGTGTCTGACAGAACGAGGAACTGAACCCAAGCCTCCCAGAGCCTAGTCTGTCACTGTAACCACTACACTATACTGACTCAGTGCTAAACTACAGGAGACGAATGACATGAGGATGCTCACGGTGAAGGGAGTCGCAATGTTAGCTGGGAAGCTGAGTTTTAGAAGAGATCGGAAGGCTTTGTCAATATCCCCTCTCTACAAAGCCAGGGAGATCCTTGCTGGGAAGGTTTGTTTATTTCCTCTTGGCCTCTTAGAAGGGGAGGTGAAACTGACATAGCCTTAGGGAGGCAAAAAGGAAATTAACAAACCCTCTGAGCAGGGATCTCCCCAGGCTCTGTAGAGAGGGGAAATTGGCAAAGCCTTCCGATCTCTTCTAAAACTCAGCTTCCCGGCTAACATGGCGACTCCCTTCACGTGCTCATCCTCGTGTAATTCGTCTCTAGTAGCTTAGATCTTAGTGAAGATGTGTTAGGCAGTCAGAGCTTCATCCTATAACATAATTCTCTTAGTGGGTTTCCGATGACTCACTGGAGCATGCGCAGTCAGGGTGAACCTCTGCAGGCTCATTAGGGCCCAGGGGCGTAGACCTGGCCTCCGCATGTCAGAAGGCCAGGTCTACTCACCATGGCTTTGCTAAGCAGTCGGCTCCGCCCTCTGCCCTCAGCCCCGATTGGGGCAGGCCGTCATGAGGTGTGCCTGGCTTGCCTGCACTCTGCCTCCCGAGGCCTCCCCCCAAGCCTCAATATGCTATGGGGGAGGGGGCACGGACAGTGGGTAATATGTCCTGCATGCCAGGTCTGCAGAGCCCAGGTCTACTCACCATGGCATTGTACGGTGAGTAGACCTGGCATCCGGACCGGCAGAGGCCAGATCTACCTGCCATAGTTTAGATACCTACCTAGTGTAGCCTTCTGTTGCCAGTTGTGGGCTGACTGCAGGCCCTTTAAGAATGCCGTCTGCCTAACCACTTGCAGCCAGTCTCTTCCATCCTTCTGACTTTGAAACAGGAGCAGTAAAAAAGCAAGAAGGGGCACCATCTACTCCGAGCCATGTCTAAAAGAGGGTATCTGCAGTTGCCAACTAGTACACTGGCAGCATTTGTGTATGCCCTGCTGGCAAAGGTGCATCTCTTCATTCTTGATCATCTACTGCCACCATGTGGCTATCTTCTGGTACCACATCACTCTGTTTCTTCTGCAGCAGGGCTTTCATTTTTCGGAATATACAGAAGTACAAAAGGCGATTTGTGGAGGGAGCTTAGAAGGGATGTGATTCCATAAAGCGGTCATTTCTTCCAGAAGAAATGATGCCTGTGATCTGGAGATCAACCGAAAGAGAGTGTCACGTGGAACAGTATCGAACACAGCACAAAAACCGTGACCAACTAACGAAAGTAGAATGAAAAACCTTGTCCACAATTTTACACAAATATATTTATATTGACTGAATAAATAAGTTAACGTGTGTTAAACTCTAAGTGGAAACTCAGGCAAAACCAACAAAGTCTTAAAGGCGCAAGCCCTTAAAAAAAGGGGAGGGGGGGGAAACGCGCTACAAACAGACACAAGAATCCACAGAGTTAAGAAACAGGCTGATGCTTTCAAAGAAAAAATCAACAATAATTTACATGGCGTGAAACAAGAAGCTGATTCAAAGGTAAGTGAAGGTATGCAAGTCCTCTAGGTCTCAAACTCACATTGGTGCAATACAAAAATTGAAACGCTTGTGACAGGAGTATTTCATACAAACGGCCAGAGCACTGGTCCGTTGCCAATGACACAATTCATATAATGAAACCCATTCATGAAGCTGGTAACAATAAATTGTAACCGCAACGGGTCAGCTAGCAAGTAACAATCCTGTTTCCGGCTTCCCTTTCTTCCAAGCAGTTACAAAAAAAGTGAATCAGTACAAGTTCTGGAGATCAGCTGCAATTCCAGGAGTACTCCAGGCTCTAGAGAACTGGAGGCTGCAGCAACCCTACCTGTTGAACATCCATACATGCCAACCAAACATTTGTCAGTGTTCATCAGAAACGCTCTAATGTGAGCAGTTTACATCAAGCATAGAGGTATTCACTCATCACTGACTCTTATCACATCCCTCAGAAGAACCCAATTGGTCTTCAAGATGGTTTCAGAGCTCAGCTTGGAGAAAAAGTTTCAACCTGCTCTGCTCAGCTTACTGAACAGGCAAAGCTGTTGCACAGGCCTGTAGCAGTCAGAATTTTCTTCCCCTTGCGGCTCTGTGATGCTGCTAGGGCTTTGTGAGGTCAGGGCCCTGTCAGATGTCCCTGTGAGCCACAGAACCTGGCAGTTTTATCCCGGAGGGCAGGACATCAGGGGACCTCAGCCCCAGCGGACACCTGCGGGGGTGATGGGGAGTGGGCCTTCCCAAGGAATGCCCAGCCGGCCAAGTCACTCCAGACCAAGGAAGCCAGTGAAACGACTGTGTCCCTTTAACTGCTGCAAAGCTAGAATCTGTGTGGTGAGTGTTGGGGACCGAGGAGAAGGCAGCTTATCTGGACTCGAGGGAGGAGGAAATTCCCTAATGTGGATGGGTTGATCTTCATAAAATGCCTAATCTGTGGGACTCATTGCTACAGGATGTCAAGACCGACAGTATTAGAAGTGACTTTGGAAAAGAACATTGAGTTCTTGGACACACCAGCTAAAATCAAGCCAGACTCTTTCGAATCTAGGGTTGGAAAATTCTTGGAGATGTGGGGAAAGGAGCCTGAAGGGGATGAGGTTCAGGGAGTGGAGGGTGCACAGTGGGGATTTAATTTGACCCTCCAAAGCAGCCGTTTTTCCAGGGAAACTGATCGCTACAGTCCAGAGATCAATTAGAATGCTGGGAGATTTTTAGCTCCTTGCTTGGAGACAGGTAACCATGGCTGATCCCTGTGTTACTTACACACATTACGAGCAAGTTAGGAGATGCAGAGGTGTGACAAAAGGGGGGTGAGGTAAATTTCTGGTGCTCAAAGAGAAGTTCAGCTGCAAGGCCAGCAGGTAACTCTTCATACCAACTCCCCTGAGCAAAGAGTCTCCCAATATTGGGACACAGAGTAGAAGCCACAAGGGAGCCGGTAATAGCAGGGCTTCCGTGGGGATACTTCAGGCCATTTGCCCACTTATTAAAAACGAAATCTCTAGCCCTTTTAATTTTGGAAATGCACGGACAAGATTGTATGGTACAATGTGTACCCAATTGCTCATGATAGAACAAACTGTTTCTACTTTCCAGTGAGTGCTTTCTCACTCCGTTTTATGAAATCAAATGGTATTGATATTTAGTACAAGGAAGAATTTCAAGTGCCTGCAAGGCACAGCTGACTTACGGCGACCTCTGCTGGGCAAGTGAGAAGCAGAGGTAAGAAGGCAAGTGAGAAGCAGAGGTGGTTTGCCACTGCCTTTCTCTGCAGGGTCTTCCATGGTGGTCTCCCATCCAAGTTCACCGCCCAGAGCCCCTGGGGATGGGCGGTATATAAATTGAAATATAAATAAATAAAATATAAATAAAGTATTAACCTTGCTTAGCTCCTGCGATCTGACGAGATTGGGCTATGCATGTCCACCTTCCCTCCCTTCTTATTGGACAGGGAGTCTTTTTACTCCACCATGGAAGGAGCTTTGAGGATTCAGTGGTTTGGGTGCCTCTGGAGATTACTTAAGCTTTCTTGCACCAAACACGGAATAAAGGTCTGTTTTACCATTGCTGCCTTTGTTCAAAATGGAGCAGGCCACGGATTCTCTCCAAACAAGACTGTAAGTTGAAGACATTTGTGTCCTGCCTTGGAGCCAAGCAGTACAGGAAGCCTGCATTTTATTATTTTTGAGGACTTTGGGCAATTCTTTTGGCATGTCTTTTTAAAAACAAATCTTTTAATAGTACGTAAGGTGAGATCTGGCTTGATATAGGGGTTACAGTGTCAGGCAAAGATCTGGGTAAATAATTTAAGTCCTCCCTGTGTCACACAGCTTCATAGGTAACCTTGGGGCAGTCATCCTTTCTCAACCGAACCTACGTGTCAAGATATTAGGGAGAATAAGATGGGGAAAGAAGAACCATGTGCAGTGCATTGTGCTCCTTGGAAGACGTATTAGATAACAATGTTTTAGATAAATATATTCTGCTTTCCTTTCTTTTAAAAAGAGTCATTTAAGGACAGTATTGTGCCTTTGGAAACTTTGCTTCTCTGCCTGCCCATGCTCAATCATGTTCCCTGGATTAAATCCAGACAGTTCAGGGGTTTGTTCTTTATATAAGACAATTGATAAGGTTGCTTTACAGGGTGGACGCTATGACAACATATCCCTGTTGAGTTTTCTCCCCTCCCCAAACTCTGCCCTTCCTAGGTTACAGCCCCTAATCTCCATGAATTTCCCTACCCCAAATTGGTCACCCTAGATTTCAGTTTGTGGGTCGAAGAATTCAAATTTCTTTTCCAAAGCTGCTTCTATTACTGCCGGCCCTGATATCCTGTGGCAATGAGTCCCACAGATTATGCATCTTTTGAAGACCATCACAGCCAAGCCAGAGTTGGTAACTTCACAGGCACCGAACAAGAGTATTAAAATGCCCAATATTAACGTGCCGTTTTATTATGTTGCAGACACCAACAGTGGCAATCCTCCCGAATGACCACGAGAAGAAGTGGAAAAGAAATTTCCGCTATCGGTATCTGCTTCTCTCTCATGCCTCGCTCCAGAGGCTAGAGGCCTCTCTCTTGAAACTGAGCTATAAGGATTTTCAAGATTCCTGTGAATGGGAGAAGTTTCAGCTTTGGCTCCAGGAAGTGCTTTATAGGGTCCAGTGGGAGACCGAGAGCCCGGTGGGAATGGCCGGCCGCGAGCCCGTGTGCGCATGTCTCCAAAGGAAACGGCCGAGAAAGGACTGAAGTATCTTGGATGGTGGGAAATTAGAGGAGGAATGTGATAAATGGTGTATTTTGCTGGACAATAAAGATCTGAATGCTAAACCATTATTCCAGACGTTGCTTCTTGTTGTTGTTTTTTACAGGCTCTGAAAGGGGTAGGCGTAGGTCAACGACTGAAATAGGGTTGGATTCTTTGAACTTTTCAGCTGGCCAAAAGGTTGATGGACCCCTTTGGACAATCAAAGAGAGCATGCCAGGGTTCATGGGGAAAAGTCATGTGAGATGGGGGCTGCTGTGAGATGTTATGCCTGAAACAGCTCCCCCTCTGCGCCCTTCCCAATTAGACACAAAGGACTGGAGTGGCCTATAGAACTTTGATTGCAGTTATAGGAGAGAGAACAAAATATCAAAAACGGTTGCCTCTGGCTCCTCCCTCGAGCAGCAGAGTTTTTATAGCAATTATGACATCAGAACATCATTGTACCTAATTACAATATGATTGGTTCATAGTACTTAAGTTGTAGTTAGAAATTTTAGTACACGTGTCACCTTCTTTAGTGCAAAGTCAGCTCCTGTTACATTTTGCATGTGTGATCCTACAGAATAAGCCATTGTCTGAATATGTTACCTTTTAAAGAATCCCTTTCTGTCTGAATGTATCTGGCAAACACACAATGCTAGCCTGTATCTTTATCTTCCAAGACAAAGCTTTGAATTCTTGCCTTCGGTACTCAACTTAACTAAACATAGCTTCTTAGAGTAACTAAGGAATTGTGAATTGTTTATAGAAAACGCGTAAGAAATCACTGTTTGTGTTAGGTCTATCAGCATACAATTAATTGTTAATTATTATAGCTGAGCTTGGCCCTGATATCAGAGAGGAACCCAAACAAGAGTGGAGAACTTGGTAGGATCCACAGAACGATCTGCTTGCCAGTCTCCTCAACTCTTGAAACTGTACTTTTGTATAGTGATATACAGTTCATAATTTGGGGGGGTGGTAGCCACGTAGCATTTGACTACCAAAAAATCTTTCCCTGTGGCAATTCAAAAACCAACACAAATGTTACTCCAGAATTAGCTTTTGAGGACTACACCTCACACCTTGGTGGCTGGACATGCTTGATCTCAATATGGACTAGAATTATGACAAGGCCTTCTTTGGTTGGGATCAGGGCTTTTTTTCAGCGGGAACACAGTGGAACGGAGTTCCAGCACCTCTTGAAAATGGTCACATGGCCGGTAGCCCCCCCCCCCCCCTGAGGGGAGACAGAGGGGAGATTAGATTGCCCTCCGCGCCATGTGGCTGGCACATGGCGTGGAGATTGCTGGCATGGAGGGCATCTAAACTCCCCTTTGTCTGGAGATCAGGGGGCAGGGCCACTGGCCATGTGACCATTTTCACTGAGGGTGATTTAAACTTTAAAAAACTCCCCCCTTGTTCCAGCTGACCCAAAGTGACGTCATTGTGTGGTCCTGAGCTCCACCACTGAGTTCCATCACCTCTTTTCCCAGAAAAAAAGCACTCGTCAAAAGTAATACATAAAAAAAATATTTTTGGCTTATATCCCAGCCCCAATATTTGATAGGGGCGAAGCAAGAGCCCACGTTTTCTTTAAATGAAATGGCACTAGAAGCTGAGTGAAGTTCAAAAGGATTTAGGAGGTTTATTAAACAGGCAGGGTTATTAAACGGCCATTTTTTGTGGTGCGCCACTTCATGAGAAATAAGATACTCCTTCGTTAATGTTAAAATAATTAAAGGTGGATAGTACTCTTGCCCCTGAAGTAGTCGATAGATGAAACTTGTGGACTTTTAGCCGGCCCCCTGTAGGGCTAGATGGGTGTGTGACCCCAACATCTTCTATATTTGCATCTCCACCTGCAAGAGAAAAGAGTAAAAAGAATCTGGATTATAACATCGTCAACATTATACTTACCTTAGAATTGGACATTCTCCCTGGAGCCTCCCTCACCAGCACACGTGAGATAAAAAGAAAAAGAAAAAGAGACTGTTTTGTAGTTCTAGAATGAATGAGCTGGGCCGTATTGAAATTTATTGCGGCCGGCATTTAATGAGCTTTACTCTTGTTGAAAATTATTTTTGTATGATATTTATTCTTGAATCAATATTGATTGTAATGTTTATGGCAATATGCTTGGAACTGTCTGCTGAATATTTGCACTAGTAATTATGAATGCGCTCAGTCACTTTAATAGATTTACAAATTTATTTACAATTTTTAGTTTTGAATTTTGCTAAGACTGTTTCTGACTTATTGTCCTGGTTGCAGCTAGTCTGCTCCATTCTGCCAGTTTATACCAGGAGTACCTCTCTTAGCTTGTCCCTCCCAACTTCCAGGCGGGGCCTAGATGTCCTGGAATTGCAAATGCTGTCCAGACCACAGAGATGAGTTTCTTTGCTCAGCCTGTTCTCCCAAGCTACAATTTTCTCTAGGGGAACTGATCTCTGTAGTCTAGACATCCACTGTAATGTTGGCAGATGTCCAGGCCCCGTCTAGAGGTTGACAAGCCTCCAAGTGACTAGAAATATGTGTTCTCATCCAGGCCTAAATTGAATTCATCTGGTTATCATAGTGGAAAACAAGACAGAGCTGCACTCTGGGAAATCCTTTAATGATATCACTGAACACTGTGGGGCCAAGTGAGCGAAAGTTCCTGTGCAAACACCCCACAAGCAAGCTGTGTGAACTCCAGGGTCGCTCCTGAACTGAATGAAGTCAAGGCCACATCTCCTTGGAGGCCAATCCTTGAGGTCACAATGGTAGGATCCCACCCCATCCCTCACCTCCAGTGGAGGCAGTAGCATAAGGAAAGCAGTAAAGGGGGAGAAGGGTGCCTCCCAGCAAGAGGGGGTGAGCCCCCTGCAATGGGGAACTGGACTTCCAGAAGGAAGCTGGAAGCAACGGGGGATGAACAGCCGAAGTCAGAGCCGGCCAAGGGAAGTCAGGGCTTGGGGTTGCTGAAGGTTTTCCAAAGAAGCCAGTGGACAGTGAGTACTCCTGCAAGGAAGTGATTTAGCTTGACTCTCACAGCTTGCATGGCTTTTTGTCCACAAATGTCGTGGCATCGTCTTTCCAGAGCCATAATGGATTGCTAAGGAAATGGGAGGGTGCATGTGTGAGAGCTGATCTGGACGGTAGTTGGATACAACTCCATGTTTCATAGTCAAAAATAGGTCCACACATCTAGTTCTTGCTTAGACCAAAACAAACAAACAAACAAAGAGGCACAATTCTCACCTCCTACATATCCATGGCCAAACTGTCTTCCATTTCATAATCCAGATGTGGATTCCAATTTGGAAATCGAGAAAAAAAATCAATAACTATAATAAAATGAATAGTTCCTGCCGATCACGAAAGTAGCAAAACCAGGCCACCTTTACTCGAGTATTCAGAGAAACAGGACTTCTAAAGAAATAAGAATCAAAACAGAGGAAAAATAAACCCTGAAACAGTGAATGGATGAGGTCCAGATATGATCTTGGAAATGTGGAATGTTGAGAGTGGAAAAAGAGAACAAAGAGGGAAGTGGGAAATCTGACCACTTAGAGAAACCTGGAAGGGACTATTTGGGTATTTGTGCTGGATTTCCCAATATTTTATCCCTCCCCCATGCAATTCTTCACAGTCCCCTAATTTTTATTTTGTTATTTGCAAATGGGAAGGCCCAGTGTGATTTTTCAAAAGCGTTTTTCAGCTCTAACTTTTCCTTTTCAGCCTAGGGAAATGCCACCTGTTTCCAGTGAGGCCTTCTGCCGTGACTTGGACCCCATTCCAACGGAGATGCTCTCTTCCTGGGGACAAAGAGGAGCAAGACTTCGCCGGGCTGCCCCCAAAATTTGCCCTCCGCTTCCTTCTCTGACTTTGTGGGTGGCTGGAGATGGGGGCGAACGGGAAGAGAATTACCGGTACCACCGCTTAATGGGAAACCTTGTCTCTTCCATGGTGCCTGAAGACGAACTGCCTCCCCCCACGTGGTATGAAGTTCCCACAGGGCAGGTTGTGGGGCCCCCTCCACCACCACCCCTCCGATATCTAACTAATGGCATGACCATGGCAGAAGGGCACCTAACTCCCCGAGTCAACTTCCATCCTGGCTTCCAGGAGGAACAATAAAGCGAAACAACAGACGCATACAGCTCAGAGGTGTGACCTCGTGTCTAGTTATTAACTTAATAGTTAGGGATATTCTGAAAGGAGTCTTTAGATTTTTTTTCCCCATAGCCAACTGCCTACCTCAAGTGGCAAGAGTTAAGCATAAAGATGGCAGTGAGAGACTCAGATAGATTTGACCAATGGAGTAGAAGGAAGTAGGATCTTCTTCCAACACAAGGGCCAACCAAGTGTGGCTCCTTGGCAGACAACTTCCTGCTCAGTTGGGATCCACTAACTACTAAGAGTCTCTCTACACAAGACACCTTACGCAAGGACGCTCAAGTGTAGGGAGACATAATGTTAGCTGGGAAGGGTAGTTTTAAAAGACAGAGCTGGAGATTGCTCCTCAGATGGTTTGTTAATTTCATCTTCATCTCCCTGAAGGGGAGGTTAAATTGGCAGAGCCTTCAGCAAGTGGAGATGAATTAACAAACCCTCCGAGGAGTGATCTCTGCTGGCTCTTTTTAAACTACCCTCGTGTAGAGAGGTGAAATTGACAGAACCTTCAGCAAGGAAAAGATGAAATCAACAAACCCTTTGAGGAGCAATCTCTGCCAGCTCTATGTAGAGAGGTGAAATTGACAGAGCCTTTGACTGTCTTTTTAAATTATGCTTCCCAGCTAATATTGCTTCTGCTTACATTTGAGCGTCCTCGTATAAGATGTCTTGTGTAGAAAGACTCTAAGAGGGTTGTGCCATTTGGATTTTCTGCAGGTATCAAATGGTTTTGAAACTTTCTCAGGAGGCAAAGCTCTAGCCTGGATCCCACTGAGAATCTATGATCAGGGTCTCTCTCTTTCTCTCTTTCTCTCAATGTGAGAAGCAGCCACACGGTGCCCCATATTGCAACAGACCATGAGGCAGGGGGAGAGCTAGTCCGTATGACTGTTCCTTGTGAAACCCAGCAAACCAAATGTGGAATTTGAACTCAAGAAGAAGGTGGCCCTGATGACAGGAAGCCTCCACTATCAAGGCATCATAGTCCAGGCTTGTAAAATGTGCTATAGCTTGAACACACGAAGCTTCCTTATATTGAACTAGCTTGATACCCGTGCTTTGCTATGGTATTTAACTACTTTAAATCCAGTCATAATACTTATGGGTACGTGACATTTTTTGAGTTGGTTTTGTAGTATAATAGCATAGTACCTGAGCTTCACAAAGGTGTTTTTACCTCAGAACACAGAGTTCCACAGCTGACCAATCAGAGAGGGGGGAGTGCAAGTAGGCAGGAGCCTGCCAGCCACACAGGAAAACCAGGCCCCGCAGGGGGTGAATTTCTTAAAATCCCTTCTTAGTGGGTATTTACATCATTAAAGGAATGTTCCCCCCAAATTTCACGTTTCTAGGCCCAGTGGTTTGGGCTGGGCATTGATGAGTCAGTCAGGACACTTGTCTTTATGTATATAGATTGGTCCACCATCTTCAATATTGTCTACTCAGACAGGAAGTGGCTCTCCAGGGTCTTAGGCAGAGATCTTCCACATCAACTCCTGATTCTTATTTTACTAGGGAATACTGAGGATTGGAGATCTGTATGCCAACTGAGCTACGGCTCCTCCCTAAAAGAAGATCTAGAAATATGTGCAGATCCATTGATTCTGTAGTCTATTTAATGGGGTGTGTGCATATATATCTGTTATGATTACAAGGGTATTTTAAGAACTTGAAATTTGACTTTCTAAATATTTCAAGATGGGTAGCTCTGTTACTCTGTCTGTTACACTAGAAAAGAACAAGAGTCCAGTAGCACTTATAAGACTAACACAATTTGTGGTAGGGTATGAGCTTTTGTGAGGTATCTGAAGAACTGAGCTGTGACTCATGAAAGCTCATACCCTACCACAAGTTCTGTTAGTCTTTTGAGAGGATGAGAGAATTGTTCTGGGATCCATTTGTTAGCAATAACAAGAGGGGGAAATCAGAAATGGGATTTCACCATTTAAAAAAAAAAGTTCTACACATCCCACCAATGTGGAACTTTAAAATAAAATTATCCCTAAAAACGATTCTTCTTTTGCCAAAGAGGTTTGAGTGCTGAAGACACTTATAAGATTCAAAAAGCATCTGCATCGACTTCTGTTGTTCTGACATTCTGAAATGAGAAACCTCCTTTTTTATAGGGGCTGTGATAAGGGTTAAATAGTCCAGAATAAAAGCTCTCTATTGGCATTTATTCCTCATATTTATATCTCTCCCAAGGAACTATGAATGGTTTCATGGAGAGGGGAATTCCATTTTTTCACCTTTGGACAACCCTCTGAGATAAATTAGGGTGTGTGACTTGTCTAAGATCACCCAATGAATCTCATGGCAGAGTGGAGATTGTAATCCAGATCTCCTTGGAATGCTCTAACCACCGCACCACACTGTCTTTAGAATATGCTGTGGAGATGATGTGCTCTTCAATGAGTGCCATTTATTTTATCATGTGGTGTTCCAGTGTGCAGCACTTACATCAAGGAAATTGTGGGATATCTGATTGCAAGGGTGTCTTATGGACACCTCAGGCGGAAGAATCTTCCTCTCTTTCCCTCTCACCTCATCATACTTGTGATTCTTGGGTTAGCATTCATAATTCATGTTCTTTCAACAATTACTTCTCTATATAAAGTCCATAGAGATTTGTTGTCCAAGGGGAGTGCTTGTTTTAAATCTTTTGAAATCAAGGGAACGCTCTTAGCCCAAGGGGCTGGGCGCAGATGCTACGTTCTTTTCACCTGGTATTTTATTCTCTTTCTCGCTCTTATTCTCTCTCTTTTTCTCTCTTGCATACTACACTTACCCAATCTCTTTTGGAATCTCAGGACACATTTCACTACCTATATACCATCATCCTGGACAGAGAATACAGCCCTCAAGAAATAATCTCCACTTTGCTGTGAATGGTAAACTTCATAAGGCCTGGAGACATTTCTATCTGTTTAGAGTGGTGGCCTGCCCACCCAGTGCTCAGTCTTGGAATTTCTGACGAATTTTGTGGCCATAAAAACCAGCTTTCTGCTTCCACTTAGCAAGGGGACATCTCAGTCGTGGATTAGAGTTGTAATATTCTGATGCTTATCTGGTAAGCGAGACTTGCCAATATAGCTGTGCAACACACATCTAAACATTTGATTATATGTACGTGTAAGATTGATTTCTTTAAACCACTGAAGGCTGGCAAGGTGATTTGCCAACTATTTAAAAACAATATTCTCCACTGAAAAAGACCTGCATAATATGATCATCTATTTGGTGGTGGTAAGAGTGGTGGGACTCTAATCTGGAGAGCCAGGTTTGATTCCCCACTCCTCCCGTTGAAGCCAGCTGGGCGACCTTGGGTAAGTCACAGCTCTTCCAGAGCTCTCTCAGCCCCACCAACCTCACAAGGTGCTGGTTGTGAAAATAATAATAGCATACTTTGTATGCTATAATAGCATACTTTGTAAACCACTCTGAGTGGGCATTAAGTTGTTTTGAGAGGCCATAAATAAATTGAATGTTGTTGCTATTATTTTCAAAAACAATCCATAGAAAATATGTATATTTTTTAAAGCCGCTGCTGGAAACTTATCACATTCAATGCCAGCCTTCTCCAGAACTTTTCACAGAGGTTGGAGCTGCAGAAAGCATCTTATGGAGCTTTTGGGAGGCCAGGGAGCCAGGACCATTCCTGTCCATGTAAGTTGCAAGGGCTTTTAAAAATTGCCAGCCCTACAGCCTGGTAGTTAAATGCGTGATTGTAAAAGAGGTAGGGCATGGATAGTGCAGGTGATGTCTTTCCTAGACAGAGGTCTTTCTCCTTTGTGCCCCTTCCTGCAGCCTTGGTTTCCCTGCACCATCCTCTGGAGTGTCGTAATTCAAAGAAGGACCTGGATCCTGCAGTTTTAAGCACTGCACAAAGGAGCACAGGTCTTTAATAAAAACTGAGGTCCTGTGCTCCTTTGATCCTCTTTGATCCCCTTCCTCTCCCCTTGACAATTCAAAATCTGCCAGTAAATGTTCAAATGCAACAGAGTTTTCATAAATCTGTTCAGGGCAAGTCAAAAGTGAATTACAGCTGGGGCTCACCCCCTCCTCCCCACAAAAATCTTGCTTCAAAGTGAGGCTTAAGCATTGGATAAAGTTGCTAGTTTTTGAACCAGCCCCCATAGCTGTACTTAAAAAAAAATGTAGGGTCTATTATCTGTAACAATAAAAAAGAGAGCAAGATTCAGGTCCAGTAGCACCTTAAAGACCAACAAGATGGCTTTCGAGAGTTAAAGCTACCGTTGTCAATTACAAGGAGTGTGTGTGGGGAGGGGGGAATTCACTCCTAGTATCTGATGAAGGGAACTTTGATTCTCAAAAGCTCATACTCTGAAAATCTTACTGGTCTCTAAAATTCTACTGGCCTCAAGTCTTGCACTTCCACTACAGACCCACATGGCTACCCACCTGAAAATGTCTTGATGAAATAAAAAAAAAGATAGATTACTAAACTATAGCTCCCATCCAGAATTTCTGAAAAAGGAACTGCATTATTACTTTGGGCGGCAAAACAAAGAAACAGACCGACTCAGACATGAAGAAGCTACTAACAGGTAATCTTTTCTCCCTTACTTTTGATTTCTGATCATTTGCCGTTTTTTTTTTTTAAAAAACCCAAACTTTGAAAAAGAGAGAAAGAATGAGAACAGCAGTAAGGAAAATGCGCCGCTAAAGATGAGCATACAGAGAAACAAGGTGGCCAGTTATCCATCCCCCACCCCCACCCCCACCCCCACCTGGCTGGTCTGCCCTTATGCTATTGATGGTAGGTTGATCTGGAAAAATCGATAGATGATCCTTTAGGCTCCAAGCTATGAAAAAGCTTCTCTACCAGCCAATTTATGTCGCTAAAGCAGCTGTGAAAGATCATGCTGGGTTTTTCCTGGTCAGCTGTCACCTCTTTGTTCCCAATTAATTTTAATTTAATTCCCTTCTTTCTTTCTTTCTTTCTTTCTTTCTTTCTTTCTTTCTTTCTTTCTTTCTTTCTTTCTTTCTTTCTTTCTTTCTGTCTAGGGTGGCCAATTTTTCTTGTGGCATGGCTTCTGTGCCTTTAAACTGTTGCACAGGAGGCAGTTAGTTATAATTTCTCAATATGTTCAGGTCACCCCATCACCATAAGATTATAATGGGAAAGGTTGCTGCTGAAAAATTGCAGAAATGGGGACAAATAGAAATAGTTATTTAAAGTGCTTATATCCTGCCTATAAAGGTTTAGGACTCTTCGGGCAACGTAGCCAAAATCAGAAAATAATAGAGCAAAATAGTTTAGAAACCCCGCAGGAACAAATAGTATTAATCTGAATTAAAATCAAACCATCTCCAGGAAAGAACAGTAGGGAAAAAATCTCTCAGTTATGAAAAAATCAAGTCTAAGAGCACCTTAAAGACCAACATACTGTGATAACAATAACAACAATAACAGAAGCAGCAGCAACAACAACAACATTCAATTTAGATACCACCCTTCAGGACAACTTAATGCCCACTCAGAGCAGTTTACAAAGTATGTCATTATTATTCCCACAACAATCACCTTGTGAGGTGGGTGGGGCTGAGAGAGCTCTGAGAGAGCTGTGTGGCTGACCCAAGGTCACCCAGCTGGCTTCAAGCGGAGGAGTGGGGAATCAAACCCGGTTCTTCGGATTAGAGTCCCGCGCTCTTAACCACTACACCAAACTGGTTCTTAATTCCAGGGTACACGTTTTGGTGAGTCAAAGCTCACGTCATCAAACACCATGGCAAAGGTATCTGGTGAAGTGAGCTTTGGCTCACAGCAGCATATGCCTTGGAATAAAAAGAGAGGCTGTGGGTAAATGGTTGAGTTGAAAATCAGCACTCTGCTGGTTCAATCAAATTCTCGTACTGCCATGAACTCAGCAGGTGGCCTTGGGTAAGCCACCCCTCTGCCTCAGCTCTCCAGCTGTATTGTGTGGGTAATAATAACACTGACTTTGTTCCTTGCTCTGAGTGGGGCACTAATCTGTCTAGAAGAGTATATAAATGCAGTTATTATGATAGTGGCCATTTCCACACACGTTGAATAATGTACTTTCAATGCACATTAGCAATCCTTTGGAAGTGGATTTTTTGTTCCACACACGGGCCATTTCCACATGCTGTTAAAGAGACGGGCTACTTACTGAATGCTGGCATTTTTTTCCACAGATTCCAAATGCCTCCGATTTCAAAGCAGAAGCAGGCCGTTTGGCTTCCGTCTGATCAACGTCTTTTCTGAGACCGGGATTTCACGCTCTTTCCTGTGCTGGGTCAAGGACGCTGATCAGACGAAAGACAAACTCCCTGCTTCTCCTTTGAAATCGGAGGCATCTGGAATCTGTAAAAAAACCTGCCAGCATTCAGTAAGTAGCCTGTTGCTTTAACAACATGTGGAAACAGCCATGGAAAAGCAGTTCCAAATGTTCACTAAAGAGTATTGAAAGTGGATTACCCAACGTGTGTGGAAGCAGCCGATGTGGTGTTGGTCTTCACTTTTGTTCTTCTGCTACATATTAACATGGTAACCCACCTGAAAATACTTCTGAAAAATGTTCACCAGGTGCCAAAGATACAGCCAAGAGGGTAGATTGTATGGGGTTGCAGCTATACGCATGAGATGCCCCAACAGAAAAGATCCCATCCCTGGCAGGTGCCTATTTCTCTTCTACAGCTGTAAGTGAACAGATGACAAGAAACAGCTAGAGTTGCCAACAATGTGTCCTGTCCTTTTAATAGAGGCTTAGGGGCATGTTCTTTAGCAGGTGATGTTATTGCCCCAAGCTGTGAAAAGCTTCCCGTGTTCATTGCCATACACTAAGCCCCCCCTTTACTACAGGGACTGGGCATTTTTATTTCCAGGTTGTTGACAACCCTAGAAGTGGGTAGAAAGTGGCACTTTGGGAGGTGTGAATCCTTACTCAGCTATTATGTTCACTGGGTGATCTTGGCCACTCATTCTCTCAGCCTCCCCTCACTTCACATGGCTGTTGTGGGGATAAAATGGAGGGGAAAGTTCCAAGTGTACCTTCCACAAAGATACCTTACCACTGGATAGCCAGTTTGGTATAGTGGTTAAGAGTGGCAGGGCTCTAATCTGGAGAGCCAGGTTTGATTCCCTACTCCTCCGCTTGAAGCCAGCTGGGTGACCTTGGATCAGTCACAGCTCTCTTGGAGCTCTCTCAACCTCACTCACCTCACAGGGTGATTGTTGTGGGGATAATAACGACACACTTTGAAAACTGCTCTGAGTGGGAGTTAAGTTATCCTGAAGGGCAGTATATAAATTGAATGTTGTTGTTATTATAATTATTATTAAGATCTTTAAAACTCATTTTAAATTTAAAATCAACCTGTGAATGCACCAAAATCACTACCCTCTGGCTTTCTGTAGATCGGGTTCCACAAATTTATTTACCTAGCCAGCTCCTGGGAGTAAAACATCTGTTTGTTTATGCTTATGTAAAAATAAAATACCTGCTTATGTAAAAATAAAATACCTGCTTACAAGTCTTGAGTCTAAGTTCCTATTCAGGCCCTCTTTGTTGGATCAGCAAAACTTTTAATGTTCAAGGAGGTAACTGATAAATTAATGTTGCTATGACCTATATAGTTCGACATACGGAGTAGCAAGAGGACTTACTTCAACATGGCCATTTCCATACTGCTGACCTTCCCTCAGAACGACCCGGAACATTGTGCAAAAAACCATAGAAGATTGCGTTTTCTTGCGCGAGATTTGCGCGACTTCGCACAAATCTAGACTTAGCGCAAATCTCGCGCGAGAAAATGCAATCTTCTGTGTTTTTTGTGCAATGTTCCGGGTCATTCCAAGGGAAGGTAGGCAGTGTGGAAATGGCCCATGTGAAGCTCCTCAAGCTCTTGGGAAGCAGGGCAGGACAAAATTGCTACAGGCAGGTCTTAACAATCAGGTCGGGTTTTATGGCATCGTGTTCTCTTTCAGATGTTCTGACCCCGCCCTCCATGAAATCCGCAACAATTCTGGGCTGTCTTTTCTGCCCTCGTTTTTGTAAATATTTTTGTGTCATTGCAGAAAGACCAGCTCCCTGCCACCCATGTCTAAGAGCAATTCTTCGGTGCAGGAGTTCTTCCTGGTGGGATTCCCCACAGACCCTTCTATCGAGTTGCTCCTCTTCTTTTTGGTGCTGGCCAACTATCTCATCACTCTCTCGGGAAACAGTGTGATTATCTGCATCACCCTGTCTGACCGTCGTTTACAGAGCCCCATGTATTTCTTCCTCCGGAACTTTTCTTTTGTGGAAATTTGGTTCACCACGGTGACGGTGCCCAAACTTCTGGCCGGGTTCCTTGTCGGCAGCCGTACCATCTCCTTTGTGGGCTGCATGGCTCAGTGTTATTTCTATTTTCTCCTCGGGGCAACAGAATTCTTGCTCTTGGGCGTCATGTCCTTTGACCGTTACCAAGCCGTGTGCAACCCCTTGCGCTACCCGGCGCTGATGACCAGGAAGTTCTGCCTGCGGTTGGTGTGTGGGACATGGGTGGCAGCTTTTTTCACTATCCTTGGGCCACTCATCATGGTGACTGGCCTTCCCTACTGCAACTCCAATGTCATTAACCATTTCTTCTGTGACCGCACGCCCTTGGTCAACTTGGCTTGCACCAATACTGAATGGGTAGAGAACATCAATTTGTTGCTGGCAGGGGTACTGATCCTGGGCTCCTTAGTGCTGACAGTCATTTCCTATTGTTTGATCACAGTGGCTGTGCTGCGGATCCCTTCTGCGCAAGGTCGGCTCAAGGCCTTCTCCACCTGCGCCTCCCACATGACGGTGGTCACGATCGTCTATGGCAGCCACATCTTCATGCACGTCCGCACCACCCATACATACACGGAGAGAACTGATAAAGTTGTGGCACTCATGACCAGTGTGGTGGCCCCGTCACTCAACCCCTTCATCTACACCTTACGCAATGAGAAGGTCAAGGAAGCCCTGAGAGATGCAGCAAGGAAGAGAGGACTTTTTGGCACCAAAGAATTCCAGGAAAAAAGGACAGGCTTTCACAGAATCATAGTGGGATAAATGAATGACGCTGCTGTTAGAAGCAGATGTTAATAGGATACTGGCAGGGCTTTTTTTCATCTGGAATATGGTGGAATGGAGTTCCGGAACCTCTTGAAAATGGTCACATGGCTGGTGGCCCCGCCCCCTGATCTCCAGACACAGGAAAGTTTAGATTGCTCTCCGTGCCACCAGCCATGTGACCATTTTCTCCGAGGGCAACCCACTGAGTTCCACCACCTCTTTTCCCAGAAAAAAAGCCCTGGATACTGGGAAACCGAGCCTTGGGTCCTTTAAGACCTTTGACAGGGACAATACAAACTTTTTCTTCCTTCAAGGAGAAGCAGGACTAACATGCTGAGTTCATTGGAAGAAGGGCAATTTGTTGTTGCTTTTAAATAAAATAACAGCAAAAAGTTTTCAGACACTTGTTTTGCCATTTCACCAGCATTCAGTTTAAAATACCCTTTCTGTCTCTGTGGCGCAATTTAATGCACAGCTCAATACAAATGAATCCAAATTAAATAAATAGTATGAATGATGCCCCCCTCTGCAATTCCTTAAATATAGGTTAAGTATTTTGTGCAAAGTTTACTTTAGAGGTACAAAAACACAATTTCCTTCCTCCCGCCACCAATTGTATAAAACAGTACTTTGGCAAGTTCCCCCAAACTACTAAGAAGTGTCTTCTTGTTCGATGTTCACAGAGTCAAAAACAGTTATGTGAATCGAATCAAAGTTCTCAGATTTAGAAGCCTTCTCCCATGTTGGTCGTTAACATGTCTCGTATAGCTGTGGGATGAGATGGAGCAGAATACTGTTTGGTCACTGAATCATGTTGCCAAGTCCCCTTACCCTCCTAGGGGAGGGACCGAGCACCAGCTTTCCAGATTCCCAGTGCAGCGTGATGGTGTCACTTTCGGGATTGATGTCATTGCGCCCGGCAGGCATTCTCCCGCCCTTCCCAGGGACTGATTTTGGCCTTTGTGAAGGGCAAGAACATGTCTGCCATTGGGTGCGGTGACGTCACTCCTAGAACTGATGTCTTCATGCCCATGAAGAATGTGTCTGCTGGGCCTCCTGGGCCTCTTCCCTGGGGCGTTCCCCCTCCTCTGGCCAGGTGAGTAGCAGTGGGGGTAGAGACTGGGAGCGAGGGATCTCCTGCCCCCACCAGGGGATTGGCAGCCCTGTCACTGAAGCTTTCTAAAGAGTTAAATTGTATTCATTGCATTTCACGGCCTTTGGACCTATAGTTTACATTCTATGTCTGTCTGTCTGTCTGTTTTAGGGTTGCCAGCTCCAAGTTGGGAAATTCCTGGAGATCTACAGGGTGAAACCTGGAGAAACCTGGAGAAAGTGGGATTTGGGAAGGGAAAGGACCTTGGCATGGCATTATTCCATAGAGTCCACCCCCCAAAGTAGCCATTTTCTCCAGGTGATCTGATCTCTGTGGCCTGGAGACCAGTTGTAATTCCAGGAGATCTCCAGCCACTACCTGGAGGCTGGCAACCCTAGTCAGTCTACAATCAACGCAGCTCTGTTCCACAAACAATAAATCTTCCACTCTGTACGCAAGTCTCGGTGTTGTTTTTGCAACAGATTACCAGGGCTACCCCTCTGAAAAGCCTTTTAATAATAAAAAAGAGTCCATGCATATTCTATTGGGGAAGGCATAGTTAACATGGAGACACAGGTAGCAAAATGTGAGACTATTACAGTAATATTTCATTTAATATTTCATTTATTCCAAGTGTTCTTTTGGGATCCTGTCTCTGGTGCCAGAGTAATGATTTCTGAGCCAGCGCTACATTCCTATATCCTTCAGGGAGAGAAACGTAACTTATTCTCAGAGGTGTACCTGGCTTGATTATGAAACATCATTTTTGCCCCTGGAACATCAACATATTTCCAGAAGATGAGCTTTTCATAAGCTGGCAAAAGACAGGGTATCTGCTAGTCTATTTGGAACATCTGTATCTTAAGGCTAGACTGGGATTGTGTGTGTCGCCTCCAACCTATGGTGACCCTATGAGTGAAAGACCTCCAAAACACCCTCTCATTAACAGACTTGCTCAGATCCTGCAAACTGGAGGACGTGGCTTCTTTTATTGTGTCAAGCCATCTCATTTTAGGTCTTCCTCTTTTCTTACTTTTCTTCCACTTTTCCTAGCATTATTGACTTTTCCAGAAAATCTTGTCTGTGGTTATAATCACCATCAATCAGAAAACTGGAATAAACAAAGATTTCCCGGTGTGTTTGGCTATGGCTGCCTCTTGAACACCAAGAATGCAATCTAGGAGAACAGAAACACACTGCAGCTCTTATTGGTGCCATGGACAGTTTTTTTATCTAACTTCCTATCTTATTGGTGCCACCACTATTTGCATTAGATGCAATCTTTGCTCCAATGCTATTCCTGGAATCTGTCTCCGGAGCCCAGCAAATGGTTTTGGCTGGATAACACCTTAATAAGAAGAATTCCTCAGGTATGTCTCCTTCTCTTTGAGAACAATTCTGTTAGGATGTAGGTATATAATTATAAGTTTGACCACGTGGCGTGGAGTGAGGAGAATTCCTCCTAGAACTCAGTTTTCACATGGGCAGTCGAGAGACTGAGACCTGAGAACAGATCTATACAGCGATAGAAGACAGGTGGAGGAAGGAAGGAAGGGTGGGTAGAGAAGGGTCAAAAAGTAATCTGATGATAAAGAGGCAATGGGATGGAGCCATTAATGGTGGAGCTTTCCTCTGGTGCAAGGAACCTCACATCAAAAGAACCCTCCGTGCCCCAGAGAAAGGCTGTACTGTTAGCAGGACAGGATTTTTGGATCCAACACTACATAAATATTTTTCAAGAGTGCTATAGGCATAGAAAGACTAGGTGCAGATTTCCAAACAGAATAGAAAGGAAGCCGGAGCAGGAAAACCTTATCCTATCTTGTTTTATTTCTGTATCTGAGTAAACTTTTGATCACAATGATGCAATACACCAGCAACAGACAAGGGGCAATCTATATGCCAGTTCTTCCGATCTTCTCCAGTCCTGTAAGTATACTTGTTGTCTTGCGTGTGACTCACTTCGGCATCACAGCAGTTGTCATTTGTGATACGTTCTTGATCAGGGATTTTTTTTTTGTAATGTTGCACACTGCAGGGTGGTCTAACGGGAGGGCAGGGAGGTTTGGAAAGTCATTCCCTGCCTCTGAGCAGCTACAGAGTGCAATTTGGAAATTTTGCAGACCCTCCCTTCCTGACCCCTCTTCCCTTCGAATTTCTCTTCTGGTTAAAACAGAATCAATTTGAAACAAATACAAAAGTGCCTAAAAGAGGAACAGTAATGGATAATTGGATTTCAAGGAGAAATCGAGTAAAAAGGAATTAAGGGAGTTTTTCTTTTCTGCTAGCAGAGTACACCAACTATGAATGAATTTATCATAATGACCTTTTCCCATTTGGGGATCAAGGGGAAGGAATTTTCCTTCTTAAATATTTCAGAAAGAGAGAGAAAGAGAGGGAAGAGAGCATGGAAGAAGATCAAAGATGTCTGAAGGAAGTAAATAGGTTAAACTGTCCCTTGGTTTGACATGTAAGTAATTTTCTGCTCTCAGCTGGTGCAGCATTCTGTAGTCTATCTCAACTTTTGATTAAAAATGCAAATACCCAGTCTTCCTTGATGCTTTAAAATGGCTTAACATTTGCATGTCTTGCTGTACCCTTTGTTCACACGTCAAAGGATTCCAAACATTTGAAATCCTTAATAATGGAAGTAAATAAAGCAAAATGGGGAAAAAACACATAAGCAAAAATAGTTCATTGGATATCATATTTTCTGATGGTCACAAGAGTTCAAGTTTTTTTAAAAAGGGGTTTTATAGCCCTGAATATATTCCACACAATTTTATTGTTATCAGGAGTGATAACAGCTACCTGTACATGGGCTTTCTCTGTGGTAGCCACCGAGTGGTAGGGTATGAGCTTTCGTGAGCCACACCTCACTTCTTCAGATACAGCTAGAATGTGAGTCCATGTGTCCTTCTATCTTGGAGAGTGGAGTGATTACAGAAGCCGAATGATAACAGCAGGTGAATGTCAGTCCAGGCATCCTGGACTGAATCAAGACAAAGACTTCCTGGACTGAATCAAGACAAAGACTTCCTGTCTCATTACCAATGCTAATTTCCCCACACCCACTACCCCATTGCATACCCCACTCTATTCAATCATACCTGCCTTTGTCATTCACTGGCTATTATCCATGGTAGGGCAATGATTGCAAGTTCCAGGACCACGGAGACTGGTGCTCAACTAGGTAGTGGAAATGAGAATTTAGGATTTAGAAATTCATGTTCCATTTCCACAGGTAGGAGGGAACAAAAGCAGCCGAAATAAGAAATGGAAGTTAACAGGAAATTAATTCTCCCACACTCTTTGTGAATGCAAAAATATCAATGTCTGTCCATGGTGCTGATGTCTATACATTGATGTGGAATCTTAAACTACTATCTGTCTCTCCACAGTTGACATAGCTAAGTGGTAGCTAAAAATCTACAGGAGATGGAGACACTCAATAGAACAGTGACTGAATTCATCCTGTTGGGTTTCTCCATGGGACATCAAGAAGAAATCCTTCTTGCTGTGCTCTTTCTAGCAATGTACATCACATCCCTGGCTGGCAACATTCTAATCTTTTGTATTGTGTTGGGAAATACTCAGCTCCACACTCCCATGTATTTTTTCCTAAGCAACTTCTCCATATTAGACATCATGTTCACCTCCGTTATCAGTCCACAGCTGTTGTGGAACCTCTTTTCGGGTGACAAGTCTATCTCCTTCTCAGCCTGTATGGCCCAACTGTACTTCTACTTCTTATTGGGCACCGTGGAGTTTTTCTTCTTGACGTCTATGTCATACGATCGCTATGCTGCAATATGTAAACCTCTGCATTATCACACCATCATGAGTAGTGAGGTGTGTGCCAAGATAGGTCTGGCTTGTTGGTTGTGTGGGTTCCTCTCTGTCCTCTGTCCCATCATCCAGATTAGCAGGTTGTCATTCTGTAAATCCAACAGCATCAACCATTTCTTCTGTGACAGCGGACCGCTCCTGGAACTGTCATGCTCCAATATTCGTTTCATTGAACTTATGGATTTCATGCTTTCCTCAGTTGTGATTGTTGGTTCAGCCATCCTGACATTAATTTCTTATTCATGTATCATCTCAACAATTCTGCTCATTCCCACCACTAGCAGTCGGAAGAAAGCCTTCGACACCTGTGCCACACACCTCACCTTGATATCTATCTCCTGTGGGATCTCCATCTTCACTTACGTAACTCCTTCTCAGAAAGAGACGTTGAATGCCCACAAAGTGCCCGCCATTCTGACCACCACAGTCTGCCCCTTTTTGAACCCATTCCTCTTCACTCTGAAGAACGAGTCTGTCAGGGATGCCCTGAGGAAGACAGTTCGAAAAACCCGAGATATAATTATCGAATGCTTTCTGACTACCAGGAAAGGGAACACAGTAGTTTTAGGGGAAAGTCATTAAAAAGATACACAATCATAAATGATCTGAGCAGTCTTAATATGCTTGGGATGCATATCATAAGAAGGGTAAATAATGTACTGTTTCCTTCACGGAAAACATTTAGGATATTCTATTTTTAAGATTCTCTTTTTGAGTTGTTAAAAAAGTTATTTTTAATCAGAGCATCACGATATACTCAGATGTAATTTATAGTAACATTCCATAATATTCATTCAGTCTTTCCACTATATACCTCTCACCTATTGACTGCATTAACTTTGGTTCATAAGACTATTTATTTGAAATATTTTTATACCTACTTTGTAAAAGCTTATAATAAAATCAAACAATATCAAGTGACAATTTAAAGTGTGAGGGGGGCATGAAATAATGTATCAAAGAGCCATTGATGGAACTGGATAATCAACAAAAGAACTTTCGAAAGAACTCTGTTTTTACACACTACAAATGCAAACCTGATATGGTGTTCACTACTCTGGCCAGACCATTTCCCATGGATGGGGCTACTGCAGGGGAAAAAACTCTCATTTGGGTTGACGCAGACCTAACTACCCTCACAGAAGGGATGGCATGCAGATCCAAGTGAGAAAACTGGAGAGTTTGCTTGAGTTAAT
Source organism: Eublepharis macularius (assembly GCF_028583425.1). Taxonomy (NCBI): domain Eukaryota; kingdom Metazoa; phylum Chordata; class Lepidosauria; order Squamata; family Eublepharidae; genus Eublepharis; species Eublepharis macularius. The sequence goes on from NC_072801.1 coordinate 72,235,553, forward strand.
TCAGGCAGAGCTGTTTATATGTAAATGCTTATACGCTAATGCTAGAAGGATCAACACCCATACAGTTGAGTCAAAGTGTCTGAGAGTAGAAGAGAACATAGATATTGCAGGAATATCAGAAACTTAACTACATCTTACTTAAAGAGTGGTATCCGGAAGAGAATTCTGTACTTCAGTGCAGAGTATAGTACAGGTGGTGGAAAGTGCTGTCAAGTCATAGCTGACTTATGGTGACTCCCCCTCTCCATAGGGTTTTCAAGGCAAGAGACTAACAGGTGATTCTGCAATTCTGGTCTTCTTCGGACGTCTTCCATCCAATTACTAAACAAGGCCAACGCTAGTGCGGAGTTGTTTTCTGTTGCCGCAGAAGGTCGGACCAGAACCAATGGGATGAAATTAAATCAAAAGAATTTTTGGCTAAACATTAGGAAGAACTTCCTTACAGAGTGGTCCCTCAGTGGAACAGGCTTTGTTGGGAGGTGGTGGACACTCCTTTTTTGGTAGAGGCTAGATGGTCATCTGACAGCAATGCTGATCCTGTGAACCTAGGCAGATCATGAGAGGGAGGGCAGGAAGGGCAGGGAGGGCAGAACTAAGCACTATATCAGTGCTTAGTTCTCGTGGCCCCTTCTTACATGCCCAGGGTAAGGCCAATCACCACTTTGGGGTCAGGAAGCAATTTTCCCCAGGCCAGTTTGGCTCAGGATCCTGATGGTGTTTTGCCATCTTCTGGGCATGGAGCAGGGGTCACTAAGGTTATGGGAGAGGGGAGGTAGTAGTGAATTTCCTGGATTGTGCAGGAGGTTGGACTAGATTATCCTGGAGGTACCTTTTAGCACTATGATTCTATGCTTAGCTTCTGAGATCTGTCAAAATCAGGCTTGCCTGGGCTATCCAAGTCAGGGCGCAGTGTAGAATAGAAGTTATTATTTCTTGTGATTTATTTTCCTTCTGTTAATGAACTCTAGAATTACATTAGTCTGTGTTGGCCTTTAGCCTTTTTCTTTCACACACGGTCCTGCTGCCAACTTATGTTTAGTTTGTGATTGATTGCAATCCTGAGATCCTTTTCAAATGTACTAATGCCAAGCCAGGTTTTCCTCTCCCTATACCTGTTCACTGGATTCTTTTTGCCTAAATGCAAAACTTTCATCTCTGATCATTGAATTACTGTGGATTAGTTTCGGCTTCTCAATGTGTGAAGGTCATGAATTTTATTTCAGCTTTCTGGGGTTTCAGGTATCCTTGCTAGTTTTGTGTCCTCTGCAGACCTGAATGGGATTCATACAAATAATTGCTTTAAAAAATCATCGAAAAATACTGAACCCAGGATAAAGCCCTTCAGCACTTGTACTCGAGACCTCAAAGCAGACTGAGGAAGAGACGTTGAGAAGCATTTTTTTATTACAATTTCACAGCCAGTTGTGGATACTTCTGATGGCAACTAGCCTATATTTAACCAGCTTGCTTATCAAAATATCATGAGTACTTTGTCAAATGTCTCACCGAAATCATGTTACATTGTGTCCACAGCATCCCCATATTCCTCTACCATAGCAACCTGGTCAATCAATGTATCAAGTTATAATGCTAGCATGAAGCAGTCTGCCTTAAAGCACTCTAGCTACTGGAAAAAAGAAAACCAGCAAGTTACAATTCCTTTGGTTTGCAAATGCTTGTTTCATATGTAGGAATGCTTGAACACTTGTTAGTTTAGAGCTAGATGGGTAACCGAGTTGGTCTGTCTGTAGCAGTAGAAAAGAGCAAGAGTCAAGTAGCACCTGTTACACACAAACACGTGTCCTGAACTGCTTCTAGGCCACTCAGAAAAGAAGCAGACGACAGAGTTCAGTGAAGAAGGTTAAACTGACTGGTTTATTCGAATAGATGGAAGAGAGTGGGTAGAGAGTGTAAGGCTCCTCAGAACCCAAGTGCTCTTTGGGGTTTCAAAGTCGTTACATGAACTTTTATCACCTTTGGTTCATTAGCAGAAATTATACATTCAATAAGTTATTGGTCCAGTTAGTTACATGTACATATGACCTAACATCATTCCATTGGCTTGGCATAATTAGGGGTTGTCCCCTTACTCAATTAATACTTGCAAAAGTTGTTCATCATTTCAAAGAACAAACAGTCCTTTTCTGGCACCTGTAGTAGCAATAAAGTAACTATCTGGCAGCTGTGTGTCATCCCCAAGGCCTTCAGTTTGCCTGTTTCCATCCCTTAACACTACAAGAATCCATTGTTAGTCTTCGATCTGTTACCATCAGCATAAACAAGTACCCCAATATGTAGCATATGCTTGGCTATTAATCTTTCTCAAGAAGACAATGAAGACAGTTTAGCTAAAGCTAGTCCTGTTATCAAGGTTTGAATGTATCTCTTGTGACTTGGCAGAGACCAGGCAGGATGGGCAAGTTGTTTTGTATTTCTAGAATGCGCTTTCGGCTTTACAGCCAACCCAGGCTGAAATGCAAGGCTAGAGAGATGAAGACAAAGGACCTCTTTCTTGTGTCTGTTACAGAGAGTTAGGCCAACACACAGGTACATTAAAGCTAAATTCTCCTATAGTTATGTTCCTTCTAATCAATATTCACTCTTTATCTACTGTTACAGATATGTCTCTCAGGTGTCCTGAGGGTTCCTGCTTACTATACTTTGGGGCAGATTCGAGCACATCCTGCACACCTATAAGACTAACAAAATTTATTTATGATAGAGTACGAGCTTTCGAGAGACACAGCTCACTTCTTCAGATACAGCTAGAATGTGAGTCCATCTGTCCTTATATCTCAGGGAATGGAGTGATTACAGATGTTGATTGGGTTAGAAGGGATATGCAGAGGGGTGGTGGGTGTGGAGAAATCACCACTGGAAATGAGACAAGAAGCCTAGGTGTTGATTCAATCCAAGTGGATGCATTCTCTTGAGCTACGTTATCGGTTGCAATTCAGCAGTCTCTCTTTCAAATCTCCCTTTGAAATTCCGTTGCAGGATAACTGCCACGCTTAGGTCAGCAGCTGAACATCCTAGAAGATTAAAATGTTCCCCACTGGTTTTTGAATGTTGTGGTTTCTGATGTCAGACTTATGGCCATTAATTCTTTGTCAAAGGGACTTACCAGTTTGCCTAGTGTAGAGGGAGTTGCCGACATATTATGGCATAAATCACATTGGCGGACGAGCAGGAGTATGAACCTGAGATGGTATGACTGATGTTGTTTAAAATGTGATTCCTGGATATTCCTGAATCTATCTGGATTAAATTGGGAATGTAAACACTGGTTTATTGAAATATATCCAAAAGATCCAGATATATCTGAATAGTACCAAATACCAAAAGGGTAATTTTGGGGGTTGTATTTTCAAACTGGATGTACTGAATTGCAGATCTTTACTTACCAAGTACTGAATGTTTAATCTCAACATATCTCAGACTTCTCCTCTGTGTTCTAATGATCTCTAAGAATTACTTATAATCATAATGAAGACATACATTCATCAGCATATTTAAGGTAGCAAAATCAGAGAGACAGAGATGGGGGTGGTTCTTGAAGAAAGGACATGACCCCAGAGCTTCTGTTTTTGCACTGTAAGTGATGTTATTGAGGGCTCCAGAGTGGCGCATGAGACATTTTGCAGTGTGCTCTGGGGCTCCCAACCTGCCTCCACCCACCTTTCTCCCACACTAGCCAGATGAGAGGGGCCAGGAGGCAAAAGGAGGGAGTGGGGAATCACCTGACCGCATGGAGTATGTGAGCTGGATATCATAAGGGTGTTCCTGGCTGGCAGGGACTCAATGGTGCTCATGAAGGCTCCCTTGCTTGCCATAAAGAAGTCTCCCCATGAGAGCACATCCCTTCTCCTGCCTGCTCTCCAGGGCCTCAGCTGTGCCTCTGTCCCAGATCACTTTCCCCTGGCAGAGCCAATTCCAGTTGTCTTAGCTTGCCCAAGGCCCCAGCCTTTCCTCTAGATTCCCCTTCCTCTCTTTTCTGCGCATGCACAGCCTCTCCCAGACAACTTGCCTCCAGCCAAAGACTTGGGCTTGCAAACATCCTACCCTGCTGGGGTGCTCAACACACAGCTGATGTGTGTTGTGGTGGGGGGGAGGCGTACCGCAGGTGCCATGCTCAGCCCTGGAGCAGCTACTTCCGTTGCCATCCTTTGGCCTCTGCTGCCACCTCTGGGTACCACATGGTTAAATATTGTTTCAAGAGTCCCTTTGTAAACTGAGCAAGCGAGTTGGTATGAGAGAAGGCAGCTACAAGAAACTCTTTTTGCAAACCGTTTCTGTCTCTGAAAGGTCCAAAAGGTTTCCCACCCACTGGAAACATCTTTTAAAATTTCAGAAACAGAACCTTGAGTTGAGGATGGAGAAGTGGCTGTATAAATTCTTCTGATCAGTTATAATCCAGTTTCAAAATTAATATGTGAATGCATCCATCATTCAAAGAAAAAACAGAAGCACTATAAAGCTCTGCAAATAATTATTATTGTCGAGAAACGCCATCTTATGTGTGTGTTTAACTTTCTGTGGGCTGGATGGGAGGAGATTCTCAAACTTTAGGTAGGCTGTGGCCTGATCTCCTCCTTAACACCCCCCCCCCTTCCTAACCAGGGCAACTTCCTAGAGAGGACAGGAAATCCATCAAGATGATGAGGAGATCCGGCCCAGAAGGCTGCAGGAGGGAGGGGCCAGTTCCGGCGTAGAAACTGATACAGGTGAGAGTCGGTTGGTGGGAGTCAGTTGGGGGAGAGTCAGTTGTTGGAGCTGGAGACAGAGAGAGGTCAGTTTTTTAAAAATACTTTATTTTCAGTTTTAACATTTTTATAACAATATAATAACAAACATCCCCTCCCCGAGATAAACAATCACTGTAGTAAGGTGGTTTTAACAGTGGTCTGGTCATATCAAGGTTGGTACCATAAGAAAAGTTTCCAAAGAATTGCAAGAACATTACAAACGTGAGCATCAGGTAACTGTGCTTCTTGATCATGAACAGACATATGAGTCAGGAACGGGTGCCACAAATTTAAGAAGTTAGATTGCAATTGGGTATCGTCTATAAAGTGTAACTGGTCTGCAATCTTCTCCATTATAAAGGAATCCCAAGAGAGAGACCATTTTGAAATGTGAAGGGATATCTTTTGTCCAGCTTAATCCTGAGTAATGAAATAATGTGCCTGCCCTACATACCACCTAGATAGGGCATGAGTTTACAGGAGGGAGAGAGATGAAGTGTTTTGGTCAATGTTATTTTATTTCTTCCGTTCACTTCTGAGATGCCTGTGTATAGTTGAGAGTTTTAATTAAACCATTTGATTGTTGAAGGAGTGAAGTCCCTCTGTGCCACACAGTTCCCCCAAACCACTTGAAAACATTGGGGTGGGGGTGGGGGGTGGTCCAGAAATTCCTGGGGAGGAGAAAAGTGATAAAATGTCTAGTGGCCAACTCTCCAGGAGACCCCCAAAGATTCCTTGGCGGCTCAGAGAGAGTTTCCTAGTGATGCCAAAGGTAGGTTAGGACGCTGTCCCACCTAAACAGAGCCCAAGACAGGGGCAGTGGTGGCAGCAGTCCCCTGAGGCAGTGGAGTGAAATGGCCTCTTCAGATGCCAGGATAGGCATAGGAAGGGCAGGCAGAGCGGGGGTCTGCCAGTTGACAGAGGCCCAATCCACCACAATTATTAATACAAAAAGAATTATAATAATAATAACAATAAGCAGTAATTGAACAATAGTAAATAATTAAAACAACAGACATCAAAACTTGAATAGCAAGTACTGCAACAATAACTTCTACATGCAATAGGAAATGCAACATTAAAAATTGTAAGAAATAACAAGTAACAACAAATACCAACTACATTAATCTTCATATTTACAATAAAAAAGGAAAACAAGGAACAGAGACGGAGGTATGGGGGGGCTTTCTGTCAGTGGGCAGTTCTTAGGCTGGTTCCCCTCTCTATCCTCCTTCTCCTCATATTGAGAAGAAACCATTGAAAAAATACACATGACCTGGAAAAGATCATTTAAAAAATTCCATATCACAACGTATAGAACGGAAGTAAAAAATTCCATATCACAAAGTATAGAACGGAAGTATGTAAGTAGAACATATGTAAGTAGAACAGTATATTAATGTAAGTATATAACTATATATATTTTGTGATGTGAGATTGTTTCCTATGGTGTGAATCAGGTCAAGTGTCTTTATGGTTTCTTGCACCTTGCAGCATAATTTAATTGATATTTTGTTGTTTCTTGATGCAGGTTTTTGTGGACATATGTGTGGGAAATACAGTTATGTGCCAAGTTTACATCCAAATGTCACTGAATCCGGGAAGTGTGTGGGATGGCTTCAAGATGGTGCCTCCTCCTCAGGGTGGGGGCTGATGGAGATTGCGATGAGGCTCTGCAACCAACTGCAGACTACAGTGAGCAGGAGATGAAAGGGAAGATGAAGGAACTGAGTAAGCATATTGTGTAAAAGAAAACAAAATGTCTCTGAATCTGTGACTATTTGCAAGAAATCAAAAAGAAGATACCCATGACCTGCTAAAGATGATAAAAAACAGTCCTGTGTAATAAAGTGTAGAACGCAAGTATATTCTTATGTAATAAGCAACTAAATATTAGTATATAAGTATGTTAGTGTACAAGTATGTATACTTTGTGATACGGGCCTGTATTCTAAAATATTCACCAACTAAATCTGTTTGGCAAGCCCAGGAGGTGGGAAGGGCACCGATGGAGTGCCCCCCACTCCTGACTTTAATTTAAATCTCCCTTTGCTTCAATAAATAATATGTTGAAAAACAAAACATAGCAAAATGTCATTGAATCTCTGACTATTTGCAAGAAACAAAATGCTAAACTTGATCAAAAACAGTCCCATATCACAAAGTATAGAATGTTAGTATGTTTGTATGTATATAAGAACCTAAATATTAGTATATAAGTATGTTAGTATACAAGTATATATATTTTGTGATATAGGACTGTATTCTAAGATGTTCACCAACTAAATCTGGCTCTCCTGCTCATTTGGCAAGCCCAGGAGGTGGGAAGGGCCCAGATGAAGTGCCCCTAGTCCTGACTCCCAACTTTAATTTAAACCTTCCTTTGCTTCAATAAATAGTATCTTGAAAAACAAAACAAAATGTCACTGAATCCGTATTTTCTTATTCTTTCCTGTTCCCTCAGCCATGAAACGACAGTTTTCAGAACCTTAAACATTACTTCTACAAAGATAAGGAAAAATCAAATTGTGGATAAACCGCAGGGAAAAGCCAAGGGGGTCCGATGGCGATCTCGATGAGGCTCTGTAAACAAAATGTCACTGAATCCCTGATGATTTGCCAGAAACCATACAGAAAAGACACCTTATCTGCTAAACATGATAAAAAACTGTCCCATATCACAAGGGATAGAATGTAAGTATATTAGAATGTAAGTATATAAGTACCTAAATATTAGTACATAAGTATGTTAGTATAAAAGTAGGTATAGTTTGTGATATGGGACTGTTTTCTTATCATGTTTAGAGATGTATAGTTTCTTGCAAATCATCAGGGATTCAGAGATGTTTTTGCTGGTAAGAAGATGATCTTCATCTTAATGGAAGCAAAGGAGGAAGAAGATGAGTTGTGAATAAAAAGCGGATACACAGAGATCCTTCTTCCTGGGAGTTGCAGGACAGGTTTGCCAACCTCCAGTGGGACCTGGAGATCTCCTGGAATTATAGCTGAACTTCAGGTGAGATCAGTTCCCCCGAAGACAATGGCTGAGTGGACTCTATAGCATTACTCTCTGCAGGGGGCCCTTACTAATTCAATTAGAATGCTGGACCAAGAGCTGTCAAGGGTGGGTGACTGGTCCAAGAACACCCAGCTGGAGGATCTAACGAGATATACAAGATCCAGATTTAAATTCACACTTTGCCATGGAAGCTTGGGGCAGCCATACCCGCTCAGCTTTTCCTACATCACAGGGCTGTCGTTCTGGGGATAAAGTAAAGGCAATGGGATTTTGGATCCTCACTGGGGAGAAAGGCAGCACAGACAGGGAGGGCGTATCACTCAAATCGGCAGGATATGAGTCCAGGGGCACCTGAGAGACAAACAAGGTTTCCCGAATGTCAACTTTCGAGAGTCAGAGCTCCCTTTTTCAGACAGGAATGAGTAGGAATGGAGATCCCTGTGCCTTCATCTCCCAGCCACATGTGGTTAGGGTGTTACAAGGGAAGGCGTCGGGATGTAACAGTCCAGTTCAGCTTGATTAGGAGGTAGGGGTGTAGCAGAGGGAGAGGAACAGTGCAGCTTAATTTGAGCAGAAATCTGCATCTGTGGTGAGAGAAGAGTCCTAAATCTCTGGCCTGGAATGTCTGGGAAGATTGAAATGTTCTCCCATTGGTTTTGAGTGTTGTGATTTCTAATGTCAAATTTATATCCATTTCTCGTTTGGCATAGGAACTTCCCGACACTGACTTCAAAGCGGCTGTCTTCAAACAGAGAAACTTCAAGGGGAAATTACAATGTGAGGTTGCTGAATGGAGTCTATTCACAAATTCAGAACACTGGACACCCCACTACCCAGGACTGAACAGAGACTTAGGATTCTTATAATTAACTCAGGAAGGAGATTTGCTTGCTCTCAAGTTCTCATTCTATTTTCCAAATTAAACTTTCAGGTAAGTAAGAGAAGGGTTTATATGCCAGTTTGCAAAAGTTCCAACCAAACTCTGGAGTGATCCTTGACTGGAAATAGTTCTATGAAATACTTTCACTTGCTGACAGAGCAGGGCACAATTTGTGGGCTTGGGTGAAAAGAATTCAGTGAATAAGACTGTGTTCCAAAATGAGCTCCTGGACGTCGGCCGTGGATTCTCTGGCTTTTGGAGAATGCAGAAGTCCTTTCTATGATCTAGCATGTAATGCTGAGGAACAAGAAGACAGTGTGAGGTGAGAAGTGGGCAGAGATGATTGAGTTTGCTTTGCAGGGTACCACAAATGGTGCACAAGACCTGAAGACAGTCCCATTACCTGCATCCACCTCAGCCTCATCTTGTTCAGCCTGCTCCGATGTTGTTTCTGGTCTTAAAAAGATTGTTGCTGTCACTGTGGATTTTATGATTCTTCTTCTTTGGAATGGCATGCCAGCCATGGCTTGTGCTGGAGGGAGATGCAAAGGGGAAATGATGAGAAACACTCAACTGGAAGATGTCTCAATGATGCTCTTTCTTTTTCAGATGCACAATCTGATTTCTCACATACAGGGGTCTGGGCAATAGGGGCACAATGTTCTACAGCTCAAAAACACCCTGTGGATTAGTAGAGCTGGACCGGACAAGAGGTTTGGTGTCCTAGGAAGTTGAGAGAGGGTCTGAGTGGTGTGAGGAGGAGTTTCAAGGGAATCCTGGTGAGAGTGCATGGCAGTTGTCAATACCCCTGAGAGTTGGAGAGCTATGGCCTCACTGAACACCACTAACTTTGTAAATTCAGAGGGGTGGGAGAGAAGCCCGTTGTAACTGGACCCTTCTGGAAATGCCCATTAGCAAGGCATGACCTCCAACCCTTCCAGCTGAAGCCACAAAAGCTGTACAAAAGAGAGAAGCTTCATTTGAATCAAAAGAGAACTTCACTGCTACTACTGAATATCAAAACAGAAGTATGGTGACTTTTAAACTACTTTCATAATAATAATAACATTCGATTTATATACCGCCCTTCAGGACAACTTAATGCCCACCAAACTGGGGAGTGTCCAGTTTTGAAGTTTGGAGAGTTGGGAAATCTGGCGGAATGTGGGTTGTAGAGTATCATAAATCCCTTCCAGGCCTGGGAGAATGAGACACATGCTTTGAAGACAGGCTTTTTTACCTTCAAGAGGTCGAAAATACATGTACCATCTCTGTATGTCATCATTGTCATTGCAATTTTCTTCTAATATTGCTTTGAGTGACAAAATACAGTAAGTATAAGGCGATATCAACTATCAATGTCATTGCAAAGATTTCAGGAACTTCTCAGTGAAATTATTTGAAAACTTAAAGGACTCTATTGCTGCTGATTAGTCAACATGAATAACTTGAGCTAGATTTCACTAGGGGACTTCAACATAGGGTATGGGCATTACTACAAACTGCTATCCTAGATACTGGGGCAATCACAAGAATATGGAAGAGTATAAGCCAAAGATCTTTTTGGACAAAATCCAGATATTTCAGAACGTGTGCTCCTTGATGGCAAAGTTGGAAGTATACTGGACAGATGGCAGACAGATGGCAGTTCCTAATTTTGGTCAGGTGTTACAAATAGTCAGGGATTCAGTGATATTTCCACTGGTGTTTCGAGAGGACATCAGATGAGATGTTATTAATCTGAAATGTCAGCAAAGGAGGAAGATGAGTTGCAGAGAAAAAGGAGATATCGACTTATCAGTGTCATTGTAAAGATTTTAGTAGCTTCTCAGTGAAGTTCTTTTAAACCAAAGCCATGGAGAAAGCGAAGGGGTTTCCTGTGTCAGAGGTTGGAGAGGTGGGGGAAGCTGGTTGAGAGTGGGTGGTGTACAGCTAATGAAGTCCATGCCTGGGGGAAGAAGGAGAAATTACCTTCCAAAGGTCTAAACTGCCTGTACCAGGCCACGATATCCATGTCGTCGTCGTCAGAATCATCGTCTTCAGCTGCTTTGAGTGACAAAAGTACAATAAGTATAAGGAGACATCGACTATCAGTGTCATTGTAAAGATTTCAGGAGCTTCTCAGTGAAGTTCTTTAAAAACTTAAAGGACTCTATTGCTGCTGAAGAGTCAATGTGAATAACATGAGCTAGTTTTCGCTAGGGAAGTTCAACATAGGGTACGGGCATTACCCCAAATTACTGCTCTAGATACTGGGGTAATCACAAGATTATGGAGGAGTACAAGCCAAGGATCTTCTTGGATAAGAGCCAGATATGTCGGAACGTATGCTCCTTGAGGGCAGAGCTGGAAATAGAGTGGAGCAGAGAGAGGGCGGTTCTAAATTTTGGTCTGGTTTCATCTGCCATTGGCAGAGACTTGGACCTGTGTACCTTCCCACTTTATCTGGGCCAGCAGTCCAGTCTCCCCTGTCAATCAACACCACATCTAACACTCTTTCTGCCTCTTCACTGCACCATCTCCTGTAGTACTACGTGATAGAGATCTTAAATTAACCCAAAATTTAGTTCCACACAAACAGAGAACGATGTAGAAGAGGGCTCTTAGAGGGCCCGCTGGCCTTTCCCTTAGATATGAGAGGCACAAACCAAAATTCCCTAAATGCAAATTACACCTGGCCCACTGCCAGAAAATGACTGCCTCACTCCACATAAATGGCCACCAAGATACAGTGGCAGAGAGCTGGGGCTGAGAGGAGTGCAGCCCCAATGCCCCCTAGGACAAGAACACGTGTTGTGGCTCAGTAGGCTTACCATCTCCTTCAGTTGATTCCACTTCCACAGCTACCGTTCCTGACTCATGCTACATGGGCTTGCCTTGTTCTGCTGCCACACCCTTGGTTACTGGATGACAACCACTACTAGGTCCCCCTTCGAGAGCAGAGAGATGGTTTAGTACTTTGTTTAAAAGGTTGCCTTGGAAGCGCTCCTGACTGCCGTCGCTCTCTTTCCCCTGCCCTGAGCAGCACGTACATCCACTTGCTTGCAAAAAGGCCGCAAGGTGCTTCAGTATGTCCTGCTTGTTTGGGACATCCTCCTCTTCATTAGAGGAAGATTCAGTGGGTGCCGCACACTTAGGGGCCGGCCTTTTTGCTGCCCTTAGAGGGCCCGTTGGCCTTGCCCTTAGGCATGATAGGCACAAACCAAAACTACCCAAACGGAAATTACATCTGACTCACTGCCAGAAAATAACCACCTCGCTCCACAAAACAGGCTGCCAAGATACAGTGGTAGGGAGCAGGGTCTGAGAGGAAGGCAGCCCCCAGGCCCCCAAGGCCAAGAACTCGTGTGTTCTGGCTGAGTAGGCTTACCGTCACCTTCAGCTACTTTGACTTGCACAGCCACAGGTCCATCCTCAGCCATCTGTTCCTGCTCCATGGGTTGGGCTTGTTCTTCTGCCACATCCTTTGTTTCCTGATCAGATGCGGCCACCTCACTACCAGGTCCCCCTTCGAGAGCAGAGAGATGCTTTAGTATTTCTCTTTAAAAGGCTAACTTGAAAGTGCTCCTGTCTGCCCTCGCTCTCTTTGCCCTGCCCTGAGCAACAGGTGCAACCCTCCTTTGTTTCTCCAAGGCTGCAAGTCACTTCAATATGTCCTGCCCGCCCAGGACATCCTACTCTTCATCAGAGGAAGATACAGTGGGTGCAGTCCGCTTAGGGGCTGGCATTTTTGTGGGCTGTTTTCCCTTAGAGGGCCTGCTGGCCTTGCCATGATAAGCAAAAGGATTTGAGTAGAGCATTATAAAGAGCCTGAACAAGGAATTGAATGTGGCCGTGAAGAAGCGGTTGTGGCGAAACGGGAAAAACCGAGGCTGGCAAACCCGTTGCCAATCTCCCGCCGGGAACTTCCTTCGGGGGGGACACGGCAAAAGTTGTGATTTGATTTTTCGACCTATAATGAGAAGAATAAAAAACTTGGATTCAAAATTGAAGAAGTGGGTTTTCTAAGTGTACATTAAATTGGCTTCGTACTGCCGGGATTACAGGAACACTTGTGAACTTTGGGTCTGTTTGGATGCCGTCCCTTCTTTGGAAATATTGCACAGACCTTCCCCTGTTTTTTTGTTTTCATGATAAGCACAAACCAAAATTCCCCAATCAGAAATTACACCACACGCACTGCCAGAAAATAACCACCTTACGGGCTGGCCTTTTCGGGCTCCTTACGGGCTGGCCTTTTCTTGGGCTGTTTGTCCTCATTCATTCATTCATTCATTCATTCATTCATTCATTCATTCATTCATTCATTCATTCATGTTTTCAGTGTGACTGCTGGGCTTGCCTTTATGCATGATAGGTACAACCCAAAATTTCCCAAATGGAAATTCCACCCTGCCCACTGTCGGAAAATCACTGCCTCTCTCCTCCGAAATGGCCTCCAAGATACAGTGGCAGGGAGCTGGGGCTGAGAGCGGTAGCAAACCCATACCACCTACTGAGCCTAGTCTCCGCCACCACCACTCCTGCCGCAACCAAACTTCCATGCCTGAAGGGGGAGCCCCTTCAACTTCCTAATTGTCTTTTCTCTCATCGCTCTAATTCCCGGAGCAGCACTTGCTCTTCGCCAAGCAACGGAGAAGGCTGTGTGGCTAGGGGGCAGAGCAGGCATATATGCCCATTGGCTCCCCCCACCCCCAAAGGCAAATCCTCGTATTCTTGGGAAAGAAGCAGCTGCCTCCCTTCATGCATTCAGCAAACCCGGCACCCGGCCCAAATGCCAGTGGGGGGGGCATGTGCCCTCTTGATTTAGGTTTTCATTAGATGGATGGCCACCCTGCCCCCACAGGCCCTGATATTTAGAGAATAGGGAAGCATTGTGTGCACTCTGTTACTGATATTTTTAACATAATGTAATTGCTCTCATTGGTTTTTATTTTTAAAGCATATTATTGTGTTGTGCTCCACTCTGAGACCACCTGTGGGGAAGTGGACTGGAATCTAATGAACTAAACTAAAATAAACAACCCTAGTGCTGAAGGACATGTGCCACTACTCAAGAGTAAGGCTCTTCAGATCACAAACACAAGGGTCTTCCCCTCACTACGGAGTCATCACAAGCACACCAGTTGTGCCAAAGGCTAATGGAATGAAAGACTATGGGCTATGTCCCACTTTTTAATAATAAAACAACAACATTCAATTAATACAGTGCCCTTCAGGACAACTGAACACAGAACAGTTTACAGAGCATGTCATTATTATTCCCACAACAAACAATCTGTGAGGGGGGTGGAGGTGAGAGAGCTCTGGAAGAGTTGTGACTGACCCAAGGCCACCCAGCTGGCTTCAAGGGGAGGAGTCCTCTTCGTAACCAGAGAAGAGGAATGTCCTTCTTAACCACTACACCAAAGTGGTGCAAAGGGAGGAGGCTCATGACACACTGGGAAAAAGTAGAGGGGTGGGAGAGACCCCAGTAGATGTGTGACAGGAGGCAAGATTCCAGCCTTCAGTCTCCGCAGCAGCCTTGCAGTAGCAGACAGCTTGGGATGGTAGAGGGGGATGCTCTGAGCCACGTTTGTAATTCTCGGTCTGGAATGAAGAACATTTTGCCTCCACAGAACAGGAGCGAGGCGTTGCCTCCCCCCACCTCCCAACTGACGCTGCAAAAATGGTGCAAAAGAGACCGGCTTCATTGGAACCAAAAAGGAACCTCAGTGCTACCACTGAAGATCAAAAGGGGTGTGTGGCAACTTTTCAACAAATCCCAAAGAGAAAGCTGACCTGAGTTGGGTAGTTTCCAGTTGGGACAAGGCAATTCAAAGGGATGAGTGCATAAACGCTCATGAGGCAATATTGGTTGGAGTAAAACAGAACTTAGGAGGGAGAGGAGAATAGCAGTGGAGGGCCATGTGTGGATCCAAAGGGGCTGAGGTTTTTTGTAGCAGGAAACATGTTTCAGGTTTCTGTATTCCAGGGTTACAGGACTCCAAGCCAAGAATGCCAATGCTAGAAGTCTAAAAAATGAATTATTTCAGCCAGTGAGGAAGCCCGGAAGCTGTTTGCCCATTTGGAGCAGCAAGTTGGGGCACAAACAAAAAGAAATAGATGTGGTATCGCTGCTCATTTTCACTGCTGATGACAACTGGCAGGTGTGTGCCAATGGACATACCTTCTTCCACACGATTCAAGCTTGTGCAGCAGCAGAAAACCTTCAGGAATCTCTTCCACCGTGATGGTCTCCTTCCCTGTGGTATTTCAGAGCTTTCTGCCCATTTGGAGCAGCAAGTTGGGCCACCAACAGAAAGAAATAGATGTGGTATCGCTGCTCATTTTCACTGCTGATGACAAGTGGCAGGAGGCAATGCCCAGTGTGTGCCAATGGACATACCTTCCTCCACACGATTCATCATGGTGCAGCAGCACAACAATCGCAGGAACCTCCTCCAAAGCGATGGTCTCCTTCCCTGTGGAATTTCAGAGCAGGGTCTCAGCCTCGCTTTGAGAGCTGTTCAGTATTGCCATCAGGCATTGGGGAAAAGGTGGGGCAATTAAGATTCATTCTTAAGGCTCTTTGCCAAGGCCCCCACGACTAGCAAATGCCCACTGCGACAGATAGTCTGCAATGAAACAAATGGTCACTGTAATGATGTTCAAAATAGCTGGTCTCAATCAAAGCGTATCTGTTCAACACAGGAAAGGAGTAGCTGGGAGTAAGGGGAAATGGAGGACATGCACAGTCACAGACGGTCACAGCCTGCTCAGAAGATAGCTTCATAGCTCATAGTTAAATTACAGCCAAGTCAAATATAGCCAACATTGTATCTGCCAAACACCAGAAGTAAACGCATGTAATCAGCAAGTAACCAAATACTGTTGTAACCGAATACTGTTTGTAACCAATGAGAGGCATTGCACTTATGCATGTGATTAAGACGTTTCAGCTGCTTTCCTTATGTATATAAGCAAGTTTGAACTCAAGGGGGAGGGGCTCAGTCCTTTGTGACAAAGTCACACAGAGTTCCCAGACGGCTAATAGAACTGCATTCCTTTCAGATTTCTTGTTGGTCTCAATCTTTGGTCACCCTCCAGGCTGCTACACCACCATACCTACAGATCAAAAGAGTTTATTGTCTATAGCCATAGGCCATCACAATTCACCAAACATTGACTAATAAACAATTAAATCCCTTATCACAGTTTATACCTACAGCATTATCCTTTGCATAGGAAAGTCCATCCCTGAATAGCCATGGGAATGGAGTTTTTTCTTTCTAGCCTTGTTCTGCCCTCTTCTGTTAAGATACACCTTCCTCTTCCTTATACTGTGGATTGCCCTGAGCTTGGGGGGGGGGGCAGATCTAGGAATCTTTCCCTTTCCCCCTGCAGGTTTATCCTGAGTCAAGATGGAGCCAGGTTTAGCCCCATGCCCGCTCCATAGCAGCTCCAAAGTGAGCAGGGTCTACCAGCTGGGAAGAGGGGCACCAGTTGCTCACCCTTCCTGGGATCAGCACAGCAAGAAAGGAGGCTCTTAGTGTGTGGGGAGGAGCCACTTGCTGCAATAGTCTGGCTGTGGCAGACCCCAGGAAGGAGAGGGAGTGAGGCTGGGGGATCTGGGCAGTGGCCCTTACAAATGAAAAGGAAGCTGCTGGGGTCCCCCAGGCTCTATGCCCTGCTTTGTTAACCCTTTCTCTCCCACCTCCATGTTTCCTGCCTCCATTTACTCTCCAGAGCATTTCTGGAGCTGGGGGGACTCAGCCTACCCCCCTCCCCACCCTGGCCCTGTCCTTCAGGGAGCTTGAGACAGGTGTTCCTACCTCCTCCATGGCTGGAGACAGTCAACTGCCATCCCCAAGGGGAACGGGATTTGATTCCCCACTCCTCCACTCGAAGCCAGCTGGGTGACCTTGAGTCAGTCACAGCTCTCTCAGACCCACCTTCCTCACAGGGTGATGGTTGGAAGGATAATAATAACCCAGTTTGTAAACCCCTCTGTATGGGTGTTGCTGTCCTGAAGGGTGGTATATAAATCAAATATTATTGTTGTTGCTGCTGCTGCTGTTATTAATATATATACCCCTGTCTTTCTCTTCAGTTTCAAAGCAGTTTACATCTCTTTCCAGGGCCGTATTATTCGTAAGGCTGACTAGGCCGAAGCCTAGGGGCCTTGCAAGGACTAGAGGCCCATCCATTTTTTTTGCTGAGGCACACCCCTACATAAATTACAATTAATTGATTCTCTTACAAAACCTCTATCAATAATTAACTGTTTCCTTATTGAAGTGAAACTAATAGTCTCTTATTAAAAAAAAACATAAATTATTTATTTTAATAAATAATAAAAAATTATTCACTTCAAAATATTTCAGTTTTGAATGAACAATTATATACCCAAAATGTGCTTTCTTGAAGAGTTCTGCTTGCACAATAAAAAAGATTTTTAAAAATTTAAATAGAATTCTTCAGGAACCCGTCAACATCGATATAGGACTATGTACTGTGGTGTAGTACTTACAGTGCAATCCTAAGCAAAGTTACACCAGTCTAAGCCCATTGATTTCAATGGGCTTAGACTGGTGTAACTCTGCTTAGGGTTGCTCTGTTACTGTACCAGGGGTGAGGCTGCCAGCCGTAGCGTGGTGAAAGATTGAAGTGCTGGAGGGGGCCCAAAATACCTGAAAGCCTAGGGACCTGGCCCTGGGTTAATGTGGCCCTGTCTGTTCCACATCCTCCATTTTCTCCTCACAAGAACCCAATGCTAGTTTTATGGATCTTTGATTCATCAGAGCAATTTTTACACTCACTGAATGAGCAGAAGAGAGAAAGCAAAAGGGATGAAGTTGTACGGTACTCTTGAAAAGAAGGGAGAACAACAGGGACACATGATCTCAGAAAAAATGAAGTGTGTTTTAGAAAATGCTGGATAAAACAGTGTTAGATAACCCTGATCTACCCAATATCCCATCAGTACTCTGATACAGTCCCTAGAGTCTGTTCCTTTGTAGCCTTGCAAATGAGTTCTGATTAGCAGGATTTTACCAAATGGAATTTCTCAGGTGATCAATTTAGATGATAAATGAGAGAAATCAAAGCCAGGGGTATCTGCCAAGCAGCAGAAAGAGAGGACGGTTTCTTCAACAGTTCAGTTTTCTTTTGGGTGTCAGAGGTCCAGGTACAGACAGAAACATCAGTAATACAAATCAGGTAGGTGCACAGAGACCATCAGAAAGACACAAGGACAGACCCTATGACTACTTGTGATCACAGAGAGGAGCGGTATCTAGTGGTCATTTAAAAAACAGAATGCTAGTTTTATGGATCTTTGATTCATCAGAGCAATTTTTACACTCACTGAATGAGAAAAGACAAAGGAAAAGGGATGAAGTTGTACGGTACTCTTGAAAACTGAAAGAAGGGAGAATAACAGGGACACATGATCTCAGAAAAATGATACAGGTGTTTTCATAAGGGTGGACAATTTTGCAGAGATTATTCAGACTTAGCTTTTATTTTCAGACCAGAAGAATACATGGAAGGATGCTTCTTGTAGCTGTTTTGTTTGTTCTTTTTTTCAAGAGGAATGGATGCATCAGGCAAATTTTTAGAGCATAAGAATGTAATAGCTACTGTAGTGGATCAGGCAAGGGTTCATCTTCCCCAGTTTCAGTGGGTAACCAGATGCTCCCAGAAATGCAACAAGAAGCACATGAAGGTGCCAGGATTAATCCTAATATTCAAAAAGGCTTTTGTGTTATAGGAAGGGGCTCTCAGATGCTCCGATGACCATAGATTTCACCACTATGTTGCCTTACATACTACCTGTTGTCTTAAATATGTGCTCCTATGAACAACCTGTGCTTCATGTGGTCTAATGTCAGCCCTAGAATTCCTTCTGTTTCAGCATTTCTTCAACTCTGTATTGGATTCTTACTAATGCTCAGTCTTTGTAAACTTGTGTTTATTTACCCTATGGCATTGTTTAAGGAAATATCCTTGAAATAGACTGTATTGGTCTCACACTGTGTAATCTGCCTGGAATCTCAGTAAGAAAGGCGGACTATAAATAACATAAATAAAATAAAAATAAAATAAATATTTCCTCTTCTGTGCCTCATTTGGAGAATGCTACGCCTCAGATATTGTGGCTCCTTTTAATCATCATAGCTAATAGCCATTGATGGACCAGTTCTTCAGGACTTGCTGTGCAATCCTAAGAAGAGTTACTCCAGTCTAAGCCTATTGAATTCATCGTGATAAATGCTAGCTATCTAGCTAGACAGACAGATAAATAGACAGATCTATCTATCTATCTATCTATCTATCTATCTATCTATCTATCTATCTATCTATCTATCTATCTATCTATCTATCTATCTATCTATCTATCTATCTATCTATCTATCTATCTATCTATCTATCTATCTATCTATCTATCTATCTATCTAGGTAGGTAGGTAGGTAGGTAGGTAGGTAGGTAGGTAGGTAGGTATGAAAAAGAGAGCAGAACCAGGAAACTGATAGTTCTGCTGGAATGTGTTGATGCTGGTTTGCTTCCTCATTTATCATAAGATCAGCTATGTTTTCCTTGAATTTGGGAGAGTTTTGGGTTAAAGAGGGGTCATGGATCAGATGTAGAACATCTGCTTTTCATGCAGAATTTCAGTTCTTTTATCTCCAGTTAAAGGTATCAGATAGCAGGTGATGTGGTAGGGCTCTATCTGAGACCATAGACAACTGCTGCTAGTCAGAGTAAGCAAGAATAATCTTGTGAACCCTAAAGCCTGACAGCGCATAAGGCAGTATCAAAGAGCAAGATGCCAGTAGCACCTATAAGACTAACAACATTAGCATAAGGCAGTTCAATTTGTTGTATCTGAGCTATGTCTTCATTTGGGTGCCTTGGACAAATTACCATCTCTCAATCTCAGTAATCTATTACTGGTATAATATGAATAAATCAGGGCCTATTCCCTGCTGGATAATATATGGAAAAGATGTCATAAAGATGACTGAGGGTTGCAAAATGCATTGTGCTTGAATGTGTGATAGAAATTTTTCCTAATTATACTGTTTCTCAGTTCCTTCAAGCCAAATTGCTGGGCAATGAAGAGAAAACATGATGGAGAACCAGAGTGTGTCTGAGTTCATCTTGATGGGCTTTTCCATTGGTCGTCAAGAAGAGATTGTTCTTGCATTCCTCTTTTTGGTCATGTACGTTACATCCTTGGCTGGCAATATGGTTATCCTCTTAATCGTATTGGTGGATAGTCGGCTCCACAGCCCCATGTACTTTTTTCTCAGTAACTTCTCTGCGCTTGAAATCCTCTTCACATCAGTTATTAGCCCTCAACTATTATGGAACCTCTTTTCTGATAACAAGTCCATCTCTTTTTCTGGTTGCATGGCCCAATCCTATTTCTACTTCTTCCTGGGCACAGTGCAGTTTCTTCTCTTGACATCCATGTCCTACGATCGCTATGCTGCCATATGCAGACCTCTCCAGTACCATGCCATCATCAATGGCCAGGTGTGCATTCAGATGTTGCTGGGTTGCTGGTTGGGTGGATTCCTCTCTGTCCTTTGTCCCACCATCATGATCACCAGGCTATCGTACTGTAAGTCCAATGTTATCAACCACTTCTTTTGTGACAGTGGCCCCTTGCTTGATCTATCATGCACTGACACTCATTTCATAGAACTGATGGATTTCATGTTGTCATCTGTCATTGTCCTGAGCTCCTTGGTTTTGACGGTGGTTTCTTACATGTACATCATCTCAGCGATAATGCGCATCTCTACTACCACTGGCCGTGCCAAAGTCTTCAACACCTGTGCTACACATTTGACCATCATCTCCGTCGCCTGTGGCATCAGCATTTTCATTTATGTCACACCATCTCAGAAAGAGACGCTGGAGGTCCACAAGGTACCTGCTGTTCTTACCTCTATTGTCTTCCCCTTCGTGAATCCTTTCATCTTCACTTTGAAAAATGACATTGTGAAGCAGGTGCTAAAGGAAGCACTAAGACGTGGCAAGGAACTGACTGCTCAAAAAGATGTGGGTGTCTGGAGAAAGAAAAACCCTGTTTAATGAAAGATGGTGGTGTGGAAGTCTAAAGAAAGAACCTGGAAGCTGCAATTGAACACATAGAAGGCATTTTCTTTCTCTGTGTTGCTTGACTTTTACCCCTTTCATTCAAGTGCAGCCTCTAGGCCATTTCATCTTACGCTTCGTCTTTTAGTGCTTACTTACTCAGAAGTAAATCCTATGATGTACTTGTTTTCAAATGTCACCATATTTTGCATTGCCATACTGTCTTGCATTGGTCATTGACTGTCACAGCTGTCGATTGTATTGACTTATATTATGTATTTTACCTTGAGTCTCAGCGAAAAAGGTATACTATAAATAAGGTAAATAAATAAATGAGTCCTACTCCCTAGTAAGTGCACTTAGGACTGCTGTCTTTGTCTGTCCTCTCAAAAGCTCAAAGCAGCTTTTGAATTCTAGAATTACCTTGCAGCATCGTTGGCAGAGAGAGACAAGATGACAGTGTACAAGTGCAAACAGTGAACTCTGTCTGTCTTTTTACCTTGTTTGTAATTGATGCAAGACTTTTATCACAATCTCCTGAATCTTGTCTTTTCAAGCTATTCCCCATTCATTGGTATCAAACAGCTGTTGGTGGTTCCTGGCCCCAAGAAGGCCCGCCTAGCCTCGACTAGAGCCAGGGCCTTTTCGGTCCTGGCTCCCACCTGGTGGTATGCTCTGTCTGCTGAAATCAGGGCCCAGCAGGACCTACTATCTTTTCGCCGGGCCTGCAAGACAGAGTTGTTCCACTTGGCACTTGGCTGAGGCTGGGCCTCCGCCAGCCTGGAAAAAAAGGGGTGTATAAAACCCTCCCTGTGAAGGCTGTCCACCATCCTGTTTTAAATGTGTTGTTTTTAATGAACATGAATTTTTAATTGTATTTTAATTGTATTTTTAATATGTTGTTATCCGCCCTGAGCCTGCTTGTGGGGAGGGCAGAATACAAATTTGAAATAAATAAGTAAATAATAAATACATCTCTATTATATCTGATCTTTTCAGATTTTAAGAAACATTGTGATTTGGTTTAAGGCTTTAAATGACGTTTGAGCTTTTCTTTTTAAGTTTGTCTCATATTAGGTTTAACTATTGTCTGATATGATATTGGTTTGATATAGCTAAAGTTTTCCTTTTTGCAAGTCACTTTGAGTGTATTTGGGAAAAGTGGGGGATAAATGTTGCAGATAAATTAATGGATGTATACATTGACAGTACAGAGCACAGCACAGATGTAAAATATCTGACAATGTGGATTTTAAAAGTATTTTTGGAGGAGTAATGAAACAGAAAGTACAAGTTTGAGTCATAGGGTTTGTGCTTCCATAGGGTAAGGCTGAGAATGGGGGGGTGTTGAATTCTTAGTCGATCCTATAAGTCACAGAGCCTGTATTTTAACGAAATAGGCTAATTTAGTAAATGCTTTAGGAGAAGATTGTACCTGTCTCATGACCTATCTTCTGAGGAAAGCTGGCTAAAGATTTTGGTGTCGCCAGAACAAGCACCCACTTCTACTGTGGGACTGCTGAAGTCGTAGAAAAGCCAAAAATTCACCTCAAGAATTTTAAAAACTTGACTGATAACTGATCTCTGAATCCAGTAACTGCCAACTGAAATGCTGAATCTTAATGAGCCCAGCGAATGATGTGTGGGGCACACTTAATAAACCGTTTAAAGCTTTTCTCCCCTCAGCATCCTTTCCCTCCTACACCAGGACACAAATAAAAATTATCTTTCCCTTTCCTTCGTGTCTCATATGAAGTTGTAAAGAGGACAAGGCATTTCTAGATTATAACTCTGGCAGGACCAGAGAGAAGAAGGATTCTAACGCCATCATAACTGTAGCTGGCAACAACACTAAGTAGGCTGTGGTGAATTCCCTCACGTGTACTTCAGTAACCGCATTTAGAAGCCAGTAGGGTTCAGTCTGTCACATGAAGGTTGTGATAGAGACCACACTGGTCTAACTTCACATCACACTGCTTCTGCTTGAATGAATAATCTTAAGTGCTGTCAACTGGCTCGTGACAATCCCTTCCACAGAGTTTTCAAAGCCAGAGATGTTCAGAGGTGGTTGGCCATTGCCTCCCTCTGTGTAGCGATTCTGGTCTGGACTTCCTTGGTGGCCTCCCATCAAAGTACTAACCAGGGCTGACCCTGCTTATCTTCCAAGCTTTATTTTTTTCTTTGTTCTTTTTTCTTTTACATTTCAGAATAAAAGGGGCACAGAAAAAGAGGGGGAGATACAGGGTCAAAGGAACAGTACGAGTTTTGCATGACAAGAGTTATTAAAATACAGAGTACACGAAACATATCTTAATCAGAGTTAATCAATGCTGAAGTGAAGAATACATATACTGTTCCAGCTACTATATATTTTCACATTTACCTTCCCAAACTAAATACGTCATGCAATCTACCTCATCATTAATATTTGACCATTTCCATCTTATCATAGCTTTGTATTCAATATTTAACAATATATCAGTATATAAACTTACTCAGATTTCTAAAATTTAAACAAGGATACACAAAGAAAGAAGGGGGGGGGGAGTTAGTCAAGTCAAAGTTATCTTCTAAGCTTTAGATGAGCTTCTGCTAGTCAGGACCCTGGGCTATTCTGGCTGCTGCTTAATATCCTTTAAAATCCTGACCCGCACACTTCCTTAATGTTTGCAGGTTTCCCCCAGCACTTCATGTCTCAAGTAATCGCTCCTTTTGCCAAAACTTCCTACCAGTTAAACAAAAGGAAATACAAAAGAATGCTACCCTTGTGTAGATCTTGTCTGTGCAGATACATTCATGCCATTTTAAAAGAACATTTTAATTTTATAATGACATCAACATTATTTCTTTCTTGAGAAAGAAACAAACTTCGTTGTTTTAAATAATAGGAAAACTTTCCTCCTTTGATCATATTTCTTATCACTTCCACTCTCCAAGGAGCCCTGGGGCAACCAACATACATAGCTGTTAACTCTTTCAGCAACCCTGTGTGGAAGTTAGACGGGAACAGAGTGATTGTTCACTGTCCTCCAGGGCTCCTAGTCTAACCACTTCACCATTCCAACTGTCAATCTCCTCTCACTTTAAGTCCCTGAATCCTACCCACATAAGCTGTTCTCCATCCACTCATATGGAAATGTAAGCTCCACACAGGCAGAGCCTCTTCTATTGAAGTGAAAGAGAAGACTTATGGTGCAAAATACACCAGTGTGCACATGAAAGATTCATATATAAGTTTTTGAGTCCAGTAGCAACTTAAAGACCAATGACATTTTCCAGGTGATGATTTTTCTTTGACATCTGATGAAGTGAGCTGTGTCTCATGAAAGCTTATACCTTGGAAAACTGTGCTGTCTTCAAGGTGCTACTGGACTCACTTTTTTCTTCTTCTACTACACAGTACTACACAACTCCCTGAAAGTATAGAGATTTTGAAGGGCATGAAAAATGCTTCTGTCACATTGCATTTGAATACGTTTCAAGCAATAGAGTTCCAAAACTGATAAATGATGGACATAACCCAGGAACACTGAAGAAGCTATCCTAGGCATTAAGACTACAGCAATGATCTCATCAGATGGAAAACAAATCCCATTAAATTTGAATGGATAGAATACCTTCTTAGCAAAGAAAGTTAGGATCAGGTTCTAAATGCAATAATTGTGTGATAACATTTTTTTCTCTTGCTAATTTTAGATTCTGCAGCTGTTTCTATGGAAGTTTAATTGGAGATCCTTAGATTACATTGCTGGTTTTGATTTGAATAGTGTGGTAGTATTGCTTAAAATAGCCTAAATAAATAAAATAAATAATTTCACATTTCCCCAGAAATTACTTTGAGAGTATAACACTAAGAGAGGATGAAGCATAACTTGTTCTAAATAAATTTCTATTTTAACATATAGTTGACATTCTTTCCTATCCTCCATGCTAGTAAGCAGCCTCCCTTGGGCTCACATTTCTAAATTGCTCCCCATGAGAAGGCCAATGGAGTGATCTTGTGAAAGTAAATCTACGGTGTAAAAAAATGACAAAAGTTCTGAAAGCATCTAATATTTCATGGGAATTGAACCAGAAATGTTTCTTCTGAGCAAATAACTTCAGAAGTTTGTCGTCAGAGACGAAACCAGGCCTGGGCTTGTAAAATCTTCTCCTAGTCCCCACTCTTTCATTTCCCCTTTAAATTCTTTCCAGATGTGTACGTATATTTTCTTCCCTTGCTTTCATTCACTTAGCTATTTGTCATCCTTCCCCTGCATGCACTGTTTCTTTAAAACCTCTTCCAAATGAGAAAACATGTTACCAGCTAATATTAACTAGCTGGGACAAGCCAGTTGCAGCCTATGGGGTGGGAGAGGACACACGGCATGGGCGGCTGCCATCTTTCACAGAAGTGGTGCAGCAGGGGCTAAAGGGTGTGAGTTTGCTGGACTCATTGTTCAGTTCCTTTTCCTCTGCCTAATAAAAGAATAAGTGTAAGCCTGTACTGAAAAAAGGGTTTGGGGCCTAGGACCTAGGCCTGAATAATAGACTGCAGATACGTAGACCAGACTAACAGATAACTGAGCTGTACCTAGGGTTGTTTAATTTGCATGTCTAGCAAAGGCCCATGGGGCATGTATATAAAAAAGAGGTCACCATGACTTAGAGGAGTGGTGTTATACAGGACTAGGCTAGCTGGAAACTAAAAGAGGAAGGGCTGTTGCTGCTGCTGCTTGGAAGGCAAAGCTTGTTTCCAAGCTTTGGAGTTAAGATCATCACAGAGCTGAACTCTTCTCCCTGGAAGAACTGCAGTAGCTGGGAAGACCTGAAGAATGCAAGAGCAGGAATTGCTGGCAGCTCAACTCGTTGACTGCTTGAGACCAGCGCCCTGGCACAGAGCTGCCCCACTTCATCTTCCTAGGAGAAAAGGGGAACTGCTCCTAGGGCAACGAACAAGCCCCAGGATTCAGGCAGCATCTTCACAAGAAGAGTCCTGCTGTGGCAAGGCCTGCTAGATATTTGGGATGCTGATCCAGGCAAAGCCTCTGGCCAAATCATCAGAACTGCCTGCGTATTTTACCAGGGGGTTGTGAGTAGGGCTGTACTCTGGGGTCACTGGTTACTGATCCAGTATTAACAACTTTGGGAATGTTTTCATAGTTGTGTTTAAATAAATTGCATTTATATTTGAATTGGTAAACCTATTGAATCTGCTCCTTGGGACTCTGGGGGTTACATAAGTAGATTGTCAAATGCCAAAAATCAATAAATAATGAATAAAGAAGAAAGGCAAAGCAAAATCTTAGCTCAGAGCCAGTTTGGCGTAGTGGTTAAGAGCTTGGGACTCTAATCCGGAGATCCGGCTTTGATGCCTCCCTCCTCCACTTGGAGCCAGTTTGGGCGAGTCACACAGCTCTCTCAGAGCTCTCTCAGCCCCACCCACCTCACAGGGTGTTCTGTTGTAGGGATAATAATGACATGCTTTGTAAACTGCTCTGAGTGGGCATTAAGTTGTCCTGAAGGGTGGTATATAAGTTGAATGTTATTATTACTCATTTAACCAAGTGGAAGGCCACTGCCATGCTGCCCAAGTGTCAGTTTCTGGGAAACAGGATGCATTGAAGATGACTCCCAACCCTCGCAGCAAGAAATCCAAACTCTCTGGAGTAAATGGGTCTTTATTGAGATATCATAAGCTTCAGCATACATATGTCCATAGGTTACACAGAAGCAATTAAAGGTGTATGGCTGTATACAGATTTCTTGTTAGGAATGACGCACTGAGTACATGACATATTTTATCTACCCTTCTACACATCCCCCACCCTCCGAGCCCATCCAGCCGGGCGCAATCAGTAGTGGGACGGAAGGAACTGTCCCAAGGCCGCTGCGGCGAGCCATCCGAGATAAGGCTTGGCCGTTCTGGAATCTGGAAAGCAACAAGGGAAAGCTACAAGGGAACAGGTGCACAAGGCTATTGCAACATACATCAACAGTAACATGGGTGGCAATATGGAGGGACTGTGGGCAACAGACCTGACACCAAGAGAGGATTGAGGGCTGCACCATCTCGGGCACCATCAGCAGCCAGACCACCCTGTAAGGCCACTAGGGCTGGCGGTCAACATGGGATGCCCCCTGCTCATGAATAGGCTGGGATCCTGCCACCTGGATTCCGTCTTGCATGTGCCATGGGTCAGGAGAGCCAGGCAGATGCTCCTGTGGGTCTCCCGGCCCCGGTCAAGGGGGGGGGGGTGGCATCACAGCCAGGCAAGCTTGCACAAGTGCCCAAAGAGCCAGGGGGGAGGTGTGCTCTCCGGGGGATTTTTCAGGCCTTACAGCTCCTCTCTGAGAGAGTGGAGCAGCTTGGGGCCTCTGGGTCCAGCACAGCTGCTGCTGTTTTGGTGTCTGTTGATACCCGCCCTCAGGTATACCCGCCCCCTGGTGGGTAAGGCCACCAGGGGAAAGAAGCCTGCTAAAGAATGGTGGCCTGTGCAGTGGCCCAATGGTTGCTCCATCAGCTTTTGTAGCCCAGATTGCCAGAGGCAGCCTGTTGGAAAGAAGGCCTACCACGCAGGTGGAATGGGACAGCAAAGGAGGTGATGGAATGAGGAGGACTCAGAAAGCTGAAGAAACACAAAAGAATTGACTTCAGCCCAGGAGGCAGAGGGTCCTGAGGAGGATTATTGAGATACAGCATCCCATGTATCTGTCCTGCCAATTTAGGTGCTGCAGAGGACAGCTGGGTGCAGACTAGTGGAGATGGGCCCCAAGGAGGTATGGGCAGCTGAACAGGCTGAGGATTTCACTCTGACCTCTTCATCCTTCATGGATGATGAGGACTCACCAGGGGTTTATCTTGCCTGTAAAGTTTGGAAGAGGAGCTTGGAAGGGTACTACATGGATGTCTTCTTGCTAATAATGACAGAGGCAGAGGATGGGAGAAGTGCAAAGGGATAGGAAAGGGGCAAAAAAGTTGGTGGCAGAGCATACCTTCAATAACTGGCTGGAGGGCTATTCTGTCTTAATGGGGGAGGTTTAGGCGGCCTGCCCTGAGAGGGGTTGGCACCTGACCAACCACTTTGGCAATGTATTGTGGGCCACAGGTGATAATACGGCCATGGAGTATAATAAGGCCTTCTGCAAGAGGCCCTCTTATAATTCAAAGGCCAGGTGGAACCTTATCAGCCAAAAGTTGTGGCTGTGGCTGGTGGGACCCCACATCAGGGGCAGGTCTGAAGGCCCCAGTGGGCGAAGTTAGTCAGGCAGGCAGTAGAGGGATCGGGTCCTTTGCTAGGAGTATAACCAGGGCAAATGCCAGTGTCCACCTTGCAGATTCAACCACACTTGTGACAGCTGTTTTGGCCCTCAACCCAGGCTTTCTCGTTGTTGCGGCCCCATTGCTCAGCAGCCCTTCCATGCTGGCTGGCCCTCCACTGGCAGATGGGAGGGTCCAGCGCCCCCCTCTGCCCAGCCCTGTAATACAGGGAAGTAGCCTGGCAGCCCCACACTGAGTGTTGGCATGCTCACCTGTCAGGCACAAGGCCCTTTGCCCCTTTTTTCTTTGTTACCCTAACAGATCCTCTGCTCTCTATCTGTGGGAAGATTTTTCTGGCAGCTTTCACATTCCCTTCACTGGCCCCAGGTCTCCACAGAATCTGGCAACCTAATGTTGGCCAAAGAGCTTCAGGAGGTCATGGCAGCCAAAATTGCTAAAGAGGTGGCCACAGACCAAGCAGCAGGCCCCTTCTGCACTCCTCCCCTGCCCAGCCTTAAGGTTTCCCCTCTTGGAGTGTTCCTGAAGAAGGCCCCTGGGGAATACCACCTTATTCATCATCTGTCATACCTGTGGGGTTCCTTAGTCCACAAGGCCATTCCTCCTGAGCTGTGTTCTGTGAAATATGCCTCCTTTGATCATGCAGTTTGGCTAGTCCAATCTTGCGGCACTTATGGCCCTTATGGCAAAGTGCGATGTACACTTGGCCTTCCAGCAGCTACCGGTTCATCCCAATGATTACTGTCTTCTTGGCTTTACATTTAGGGACATGTTATATAGAGAAGACCATGCCAAAGGGATGCTCAGCTGCCTGCGTTGTCTTTGAGACCTTCAGAACATTTTGGAATGCATTGCAAGGGGTCGGATGGTGTGCCCAAACATCACTTATTATTTGGATGATTTTTCGATCATGAGACCCCCTAGGTGGCACAGCCTGTGTGGACTCCCTGTGTACCTTCCTGGTGCTGGCTCAGGATCGGGGGTCCTGCTGGCTCAGGAAGCAATACAGGGCCCAGCCACTCAGCTGATCTACCTGGGAACTGAACTGGATTCCATGCTAGGGTGGTCCCACACTCCCCCTGACAAGTCACAGAACTTGCAGAACCTCATCAATAAGACTCCCACCAGAAGTGCACCCTGAGAGACTTGCTCAGATTTGCTCAGATCCTGCAAACTGGAGAACATGGCTTCTTTTATTGAGTCAAGCCCTCTCATTTTTGGTCTTCCTCTTTTCCTACTGCCTTCTACTTTTCCTAGCATTATTGAGTTTTCCAGAGAATCTTGTCTTCTCGTGATGTGACCAAAGTATGATAGCCTTAGTTTTGTCAATTTAGCTTCTAGGGAGAATTCCGGCTTGATTTGATCTACTATACACTTATTTGTCTTTTTGGCTGTCCCTGGTATCTGCAGAACAATCCTCCAGCACCACATTTCAAATGAATCAATTTTCTTCCTGTCAGCTTTCTTCACTATCCAACTGTCACGTCCTTACATAGTTTGGATTATCTTGATCTTGGTTCCCAGAGAAACATCACTGTCTTTAAGGATCTCAACTATCTGCCTCCCAGCTGCTCTTCCAAGTCTCAATCTCCTTCTGATTTCCTCGTTGCAGTCTCCCTTTCGGCTGATGATTGAGCCAAGGAACGGAAAATCTTGAACATTTTCAATTTCCTCATTGTCAACTTTAAAATTGTGTAATTCCTCAGTAGTCATTACTTTTGTCTTCTTGATGTTCAGCTGTGCTCTTCCCTGTCTTTCTCTCCAATGGGAACCCAAAGCAGTTTACATCAGTATCCCCTGTTCCATTTTTTCCCTTAAAACAACCCAGTGAAGTACATTAGGATGAGGGTCAGCCAGAAAGCTTCTAGGGCAGATTCAAACCTGGCTCTCTCAGATCGTAATCTGACATTCAAACCCCTATACCTGGATGAGATGCTTACAGAGTGTTCAGAATGTGTTCAGATCATATCTGAGGATACCCCCTCCACACATACAAGTGAAAGCTTGTTTCATTTGCTCTCTTTCACACTTCTTGTATTACAGATGAATGTAATATTTTTGTTTATGACTCTAAACGCTGCAAACTTTTGAAACAGAGTGAATTTCCCCACTGGCTGAACCTGCCATCTACTGCACCATACTGGTAAATAGTTAGAAAAAGTTAATTTTTTGCTTCTAAAAAATTATCGATAGAGGTAGAATTCCCAGCTCTACCCAATGTCTTATCATTACTTTAATACAGTCCCTAGAGTCTTTTCCTCTGCAGTCAAATTAATGAGATTTGATAAGCAGGTAGTTAACAAATGGAATTCCTCAGGTTTGGATGATAAATGGGAGAAGTCCAAGCCATGCATATCCACTAAGCAGCACAAAGAGAGGACAGTTTCATCTAGAATTCAGTTTTCTTATGGGTGTTGGAGGTCCAGATAGAGATGGAAACATTAGTAATACAATTCAGGTAGGTGCATACAGACCATCAGAAAGACAAAGACAAACCTGCATCTGAAGAAGAGAACTGTGATTCTCGAAAGCTTATGCTACAGTAAAATTGGTTAGTCTTAAAGGTTCTACTGGACTCTTTTCTAAAGACAAACCTAGTGATTGCTTGTGATCACCCAGAGAGCTGTACCTAGTGAACGCTAGTTTTGTGCATCAGAGCAATTTTTAATTCACTAAATCAGCAGAAGAGAAAAAGGGAAGGGAAAGAAGTCGTACAGCACTCTTTAGAATGGACAGAAGGGAGAATAACAGAGATATGTAATCTCAGAAAAAATGATACAGGTGTTTTCAGAAGGGTGGGCACTATGGCAGAGATTATTCAGACCTGGCTTTTGTCTGCAGACCAGAAGAATGCATGGAAGGATCTTTCTTTGTAGTTTTTTAGTTTGATGGTTTTTTAAAAAGAGGAACAGAGATTTCAAAAGATGTCCCCCTCCTAGTATTGTGCTGACTAGGTATGAAGTGGCCGGACCTGATAGTCCAGGTGAGCCTGACCTAATCAGATCTCAGTAGCTAAGGAGGGTTGGTCTTGGTTAGTAATTGGATGGGATTCTTCCAATGAAGACCAGGGTTGCAGATGTGTTCGAGCTCTATCTGAGACCATAGATAACTGCTGCTAGTCAGAATAGGCAAGAATGTGCTTGTGAACTTGGAAGCCTGACCTAGCATAAGCCAGTAGAAAAGAGCAAGAGTCCAGTAGCACCTATAAGCTATGTCTTCACTTAGGTGCCTTCGACAAATCAGAATATCTCAGTCTCAGTAATCTATCATTGGTATAATATGAATAAATCCAGACTTACCTCCCCACTAGATAATGCATGGAAAGAGATGTCATAAAGATGACTGAGGATTACAAAATACATTTTGCTTTCAAAGTGTGATAGAAATACTGCCTAATTATACTGTTTCTCAGCTCCTTCAGGTGAAGTTGCTGGGCAATGAAGAGAAAACACAATGGAGAACCAGAGTGTGTCTGAGTTCATCCTGATGGGCTTTTCTGTGGGCCGTCAAGAAGAGATTCTTCTTGCATTCCTCTTTTTGCTCATTTATGTTACATCCTTGGCTGGCAACATGGTTGTCCTCTTAATTGTATTGGTGGATAGTCGACTCCACAACCCCATGTACTTTTTTCTCGGCAACCTCTCTGTGCTTGACATCCTCTTCACATCAGTTATTAGCCCTCAACTATTATGGAACCTCTTTTCTGATAACAAGTCCATCTCTTTTTCTGGTTGCATGGCCCAATCCTATTTCTACTTCTTCCTGGGCACAGTGGAGTTTCTTCTCTTGACATCCATGTCCTACGATCGCTATGCTGCCATATGCAGACCTCTCCAGTACCATGCCATCATCAATGGCCGGGTGTGCATTCAGATGTTGCTGGGTAGCTGGTTGGGTGGATTCCTCTCTGTCCTTTGTCCCACCATCATGATCACCAGGTTATCGTACTGTAAGTCCAATGTTATCAACCACTTCTTTTGTGACAGTGGCCCCTTGCTGAATCTATCATGCACTGACACTCATTTCATAGAACTGATGGATTTCATGTTGTCGTCTCTCATTGTCCTGTGCTCAATGGTTTTGACGCTGGTTTCTTACATGTACATCATCTCAGCGATAATGCACATCTCTACTACCACTGGCCGTGCCAAAGCCTTCAACACCTGTGCTACACATTTGACCATCATCTCCATCACCTGTGGCATCAGCATTTTCATTTATGTCACACCATCTCAGAAAGAGACACTGGAGGTCCACAAGGTACCTGCTGTTCTTACCACTATTGTCTGCCCCTTCTTGAATCCTTTCATCTTCACTTTGAAAAATGACATTGTGAAGCAGGCGCTAAAGGAAGCACTAAGACGCGGCAAGGAACTGATTGCTCAAAAAAATGTGGGTGACTGGAGAAAGAAAACCACTGTTTAAAGAAAGATGGCAGTATGAATGTCTAAAGAAAGAACATGGAGACTGCAATAGAATACATAGAAGGCATTTTCTTGCTCTGTGTTCCTTGACTTTTACCTCTTTTATTGAAGTGCTGTTTCTAGGACATTTCGTCTTATCCCTCGTCACACCTTTCAGTGCTTGACTCCTCAGAAGTAAATCTCCTTGCAAGCTTGTTTTCAACTTTCACTAAATTTTGTATTTGCATACTGTCTTGCATTGGTCATTGACTGTCCCTGCTGTTGATTGTATTGACTTATAATATGTAATTCACCTTCAGTCTCAGTGAGAAAGATGGACTATAAATAATGTAAATAAATAAATGAGTCTTCCTCTTTAGTAAGTACACCTAGGACTTCAGCCTTGCTTATTTGTCTGTCCTCTCAAAAGCTCAAAGCACTTTTTCAACTTTAGAATCACCTTACAGGATTGGTTTGGCAGAGAGAGATAAGCTAACAATGTGCTAGTACAAACAGTAAACTCTGTCTTTCTGACTTTTTACTTTGTCGGTAATTGATGCAAGTCTTTCATCACAATCTCCTGAATTCTGTCTTCTTAAGCTATTCCTCATTTACTGATATCTCTATTGTATCTGATCTTTTCAGATTTTAGCAAACATTGCAATTTGGTTTAAGGTTCACAATGGTGTTTGGGTTTTTCCTTTTAATTTTGTCTGATATTAAATTTAACCATTGTCTGATCTGATATTGCTTTATGGATAGCTAAAGGTTTCCTTTTTGCAAGCCATCTTGTGTTTCTTTAGGAAAAGTGGAGGATAAATGTTGCAGATAAATTAATAGATGTGTACGTTGACATCACACACACAATCTAGCAATAGTGGAGATGTAAAATATCTGGCAATGTGGATTTAAAAAGTAGTTTTGGAGGACTGTAACAGAAATTTGGAGAAAAATGGACACATATGTTGTACTAACTTTCTTATTAAGTCAAATTTTACTCCTTTAGCAATATAACATGTATAATGTATAACTAAATTAGCATATACCATTTAGGGAGTTTAGTATGAATGCCATAGTTTTCTACAAACAAAATTGCAAATACACCAAATATAAGATATAAAATTTAAAAACCTACATATTTTGTACTAAACAAAGTCAATTGTATTCTATGTAAGGGAACTGTCTCATTATGTCAGAATTGGACCGGCTGCATCTTTGGATTTCAAGGGAAAGTTTATACCATTGAGGCTACCAATCTCTTCAATAGTGTATTAACGTATCACCTAAGGAAAAAAGATGAAAGGCCTGTTATAACTAAATAAATAAACAATCAAATAATCCATATACGTTATAGCAGGGCTCATTTCGAGGGGGAACGCGTCAGAACGCAGTTCCGGCAGTTCCCCAAAGAGGTCACATGACAGGTGGCCCCGCTCACCTGACTCAGCCATTTTGGGCCCATTTTGGCCTGGATTGAGCCTGTGATGGGTGGTGGATCACTCTCCCCCTCAGCAGCAGCCCAGTCCTAACCATTTTGGGCCCTTTTCCAGCCATTTTCAGCCCCTTTTTGCCATTTTGGGCCCAATTTCGGCCCTGAATGGCCAGGATTGGGTCCAAAACAGCCAGGATAGCTGATGTCAGGGGGTGTGGCACATGCAAATCAGATATGCTAATGACACTCCCAGTGCTGTCAAGGGGCGTGGCATATGCTAATGAGTTATGCTAATGAGTTCCTCCAGCTCTTTTTCTATGAAATGACCCCTGCACTATAGCATAATAATTGTAAACAGAACTGGTTTGATTTATATAAAAATAAATGCTTGAATATGTGTTGTACAGTAAATACAGGAATTATCATTATCTAATGTTTCTTAGTATTATTAATTTATTCAATTATAATTTAAATCCAGTGTCCCCGGAAGTGGGCTCAAAATGGAGCACAACAAATGTAATAAGATAAAATAAATCATGGTAGCATAAAAACAATAAAATACCTATAATACAGATTGCTTAAAAACAGCCGCGCCCATAATTGTACAACCTGTCAAAACAGAACCCGTGGGGCTGGGTGGCCAGCTACAGATGGACAACAATGGCAGGAGGCCGGTTGGTGGCCCTTCCACCTCTACAACCTCACTCTAGCCTGGAAGATGGCTTCTTATCTTGACACGGCTGACCTTGCCACTTGGATCCATGCTATGGTAAGATCAAGGCTTAACTATTGTAATGCTCTATACATCAGTCTCCCACCTAAGTTAACTAGGAGGCTCCAATTAGTGCAACATGTTGCAGCTCGACTGTTATCAGGAGTGAGCAGGAGCATGAACATCACTCCTATTCTACAGTTGCTGCATTGGCTACCCATCAGTTACCGTGCACAGTTCAAGGTATTAGTTATTACATACAAAGTTCTTCACGGTTTTGGTTTGGCATACTTATGGGACTGCCTCCCTCCCTATGTTCCTCCACGGCAGCTTCACTTATCTGAAAAGGGTCTCCTGAAGGTGCCAGGCTGCATACAGGTGAAGCCAACAACAGCCCATATAGAGGCTTTCTCTGTGGTGGCTCCTATCCTGTGGAATGACCTGCCTGAGGAAGTCCGAAGAGCCCCTACTCTCCTAGCTTTTCATAAACGATGCAAAACTGAATGATTCAAAAAGGCTTTTTACTCAAATGGGCGGGCTGGATTGTAGGGGTGGGGTCTCAGATGTTTCACTAATGAGTTAGGGATCATAGACTTCATCACTATATTGCCTTACATATTATCTGCTGTTTTAAATATGTACTCCTATGTACCACCAGTCCTCCATGTTGCCTAATATTAGTCCTAGAATTGATTATGTTCTGCTTCAGTATTTTTTCTACTCCGTATTGCATTCTTGCTAGTAGTATGTCTTTTAAACGTGTATCTATTTACCCTGTGGTATTGTTTATGGAAATATCCTTGACACTGTATTGAAATGTACTTGATCCTGATTGTACTAATCTCATACTATGTAATCCATCTTGAGTCTCAGTGAGAAAGGCGGACTATAAATGACACAAACAAACAAACAAACAAACAAACAAACCATCATATGCCTGATGGAACATCTCTGTCTTGCAGGCCCACTGGAAAGATAACAAATCTTGGCAGGCTAGGGTCTTCACAGAGAGTTCCACCAGGTTGAAGCCATGACTGCGAAAACCCTGGCCCTAGTCGAGAAAAGGTGGATCTCTTTGGGGCCAGGAACCACCAGTAGATGATTGTCTGCTGAATGGAGCATCCTCCAGGGAAGTCTTCATATGTTTTGAGGGCATCAAACCTTGTCTGAGAAAGACATTTACTCTCATTCCAAAAGAGAAAATATTTCATAGGCGATTTTTCCTCCTCAGTGTTCCTCCCAAAACTTTCCATTGGAAAATTTAAGTGACTTCAGATTTTTTTTTTTAAATAAAAGAATCTCTTGTCATTCACAACCCCCCTGTATGTCTGTTTAATGTGAGTGCAGAGCAGGTAACATCCAATCAGGAAGGAACCATGGAAAGCTGGAGGAATTACATGGGAGTGGCAAGTGGAGAAAAATCAGTAAATCTGCTAGTTTGAGTCATAGGGTTTGTGCCTCCATAGGGTCTGGCCAGGGCCGGGAGGTGGATCTTCTCTCAGGAGACTATATAGGTCACAGGGCCTGTATTGTAAGGAAAGTAGGCTAATTTAGTAAATGCTTTAGGAAGCAATTGTACCTGTCTCACAGCCTATCTTCTGGGAAAAGCTGGCCAAAGATTTGCAATTGTCAGGAGGAGCTCCCACTTCTACTGTGGGATTCTTGAACTTGTGGGAAAACCAAGGATTCACCACAAGAGTTTTAAAAACTTGACTGATAACCGATCTCTGAACCCAGTAACTGCCAACTGAAATACTGAAACTTAATGAGCCCAGTGAATGATGTGTGGGGCACACTTAATAAACAGTTTAAAGCCCCCCTGCCCCAGCATCCTTTACCTCCTATACCAGGACACAAATAAAAGTTACTGCCCCATCTTCCCTCATGTCTCATGTGAAGTTGTAGGTAGGACGAGGCATTTCTAATGAATCAGAATCAGGTTCAAGGTTCTGATCTTAACTTTTGAAACCCTTAGCAGACTGGGACCAGCATATCTGTGGGACTGCCTCTCTCTCTATGTTCCTTGCTCAGTGGATAAATATCTTCTGGTGGTCCCTGGCCCCAAAGAGGCTTGCCTTGCCTCAACCAGGACCAAGGCCTTCTATGGAGATCCCAGCCCAGCAGGAATCACTATCCTTCCACCAGGCCTACAAGACGAAGATGTTCTACTTTGCAAATGGTGGTTGAGGCGGGCAGGCTGTGGAACCAGCCTCCTGCCACATAAGGGGGGGGGAAGGGTTACCGCCCCCCCTGTTTTGTTAACATCTAGCAGTTAGCCACCCAGCCCCATGGTTTGCTGTTATTGCTGGATTGTGCAATAGGTGAGCCGCCTCCACTATCTTTTAGAAATTGCTGTTTTTATTGATGCTTTTAGTTGGTTTTAAACTAAATTGTTATGCTGTTTTATATTTGTTGTACTCTGCTCTGAGCCCACTTGTGGGGAGAGAAGACTAGAAATATAAATAATAATAATAATAATAATAATAATAATAATAATAATATAACCTAGGCAGCACCAGAGAAAAGAAGAATTCTAATGCCATCATAACTGTAGTAGGCATCAGCGCTAACTAGGCTGTGGAAAATTCCCTCACGTGTACTTCAGTAACTGCATTTAGAAGCCAGTAGGGTTCAGTCTGTCACATGAAGGCTGAGATAGAGACCACACTGGTCAAACTTCACATCACACTGCTTCTGCTTGAATGAATAGTCTTAAGTGCTGTCAACTGACTCATGACAATCTCACAGGGCTTTGAAGGCAAGAGATGTTCAGAGATGGATTGCCACTGCCTTTCTCTGAGTAGAGACCTTGGACTTCCTTGATGGTCTCCCATCCCCCCTGGGTGGGCCCTGCTTAGTTTCCAAGTTTAGGTGAGCTTCAGCTGGTCGGGACCCTGGGCTATTCTGGCTGCTACCTAGCGTCATTTAAAACCCCAAACTTCACACCCCTTTAATATTTCCATGTTTTCCCTAGGACATCATGTCTCTAATTATGACCATAGGTCTCTAGTATTCTCGCCTTTTGCTTTTATTTGAATAGTTTGCTTGTATTGCTTAAAATATCCTAAATGAATAAAATAAGTAATTTCACATTTTCTCAGAAACCGGTTTGAGAGCATAATACTAAGAGAGGGTGAGGCATAACTTGTTCTAAATAAATTTATATTTTAACAGGGCAATTGTAAAGGCAGGTGTCTGACAATATTTTCTAACCTCTATGCTAATAAGTAATCCTCCCTTGGGCTCACATTTCTAAATTGCTTCCCCTGAGAAGGCATCTAATGAAAGTGAATCTATTGAGTAAGAAGAAAACTGAGTTCTAAAAGCATTTATTATTTAATGGGAAATGAATAATAAATGTTTCCTTTATGCCGAGAATTACAGAACTCTGAATTTTGCTGTCAGGGACATATCAAGCCCTGGGCTTGTAGAAACTGCTCCAATTCCCCACTCTTTCATTTTCCCTTTAAATTCTTCCCAGATGTGTCCATATATTTGCTCTTTCCTTACTTTCTTTCACTTAGCTATTTGTTGTCAACATCATCCTGCAGGCACTGTTTCTTTAAGACTTTTTCCAAATGACAAAACTTCTTGTCACTTGTTATCTAAAAGGAAACTCATAGAGTTCCCGATTAAGGGCAAGTGAGAAAACTAAGAATGGTTTATCTTGCCACAGCCATTTCACAGGACACCTCTTTTCCATTCCACAGATGCTTCCTCGGCCCATAAGATTAGTGGCCTTGATTTTCATTCAGCAGTAGCAGGACCATATCTGAGATGGAGTAATGACCTTTTCATTGGGAGGTGTGACTCCCAGAGAATATATCTTTTTTTTTTAACTCAGTGGGACTTAGTTGTGGATAAAGGGCCACTTAGTGATCAAGTGGAGTGCAAGTGAACAGGGAGGAATACAGAGCCAAAACAGATGTTACGAATTACACGTGTAATGTTCACTTGCCATTCAAGTGTCATTCGTCACTTGTAGCTTGGCCCAAAGTCTTTTGTTAGTACTAGAAATTAACAAGAATATGGATTTCTGCTTTTCAGCAGAAGAAAAAAAATGGGAAATGGTGGGTACGAAAGCAAAGATGAAGAAAAGAAGGCATCTACTGAAGTGAGTAGTACATCTGGATTTCCTAATCAAAGTATCGGAAGGATTACCGCTTCCCCATCAATCATATACTCGTAGCAAGCATATAGACCTTCTTTGCATGATTTGTCTGGATTGTTCTACTAAACTGTTTCTTAAATCATATTAGTATCCCCATCTTATCTATTTAGTGAGCATCTTCTCCCTGGTCATAATACACAATGCTATCCTAAGCAGAGTTACACCCTGCTAAGCCCATTGACTTCAATGAACTCGAAAAGGTGTAACTCTTTTTCAGATTGTTCTTAGAGTTTTAATTTGTATGTAATTGCTACGTAGCAGGGACTACTGTGTGAAAAATTTTAAATTACCACTTTAAGACTTTCAAGGCCTTGGCCTTTGTGAAGATCTGGGAATATGTAGATGAATGTTGACAATTACGGACATGTAATTTGTCAACATGAGTATTCTGAAAAGTGGGTACATTTTTTGAATATTCAGATGCATTGGTCAGACACAGCAACACAAGTTGTCATCTACCTTCCTGTAGCGTAGTCTATTTTGATTCTTGGTTTGGAAACAGATGTGAAATGGAAGACAAGGAAATATTCCACATGTGAAAAAGTAGGTTTCCGATACAAAGGGATAAACTGATTTTTCTTGTACGTATCCACAAAGATGTCTTGCACAGAGGAGAGTTTAATATAATAATAGTCCAAAAGTATTCATGTTTTGTGTTTCTTTCATATTTTATAAGGAGATGTTTGATCAATCCTTGTCTTCTCAGAGGGGAACTATAAGTTGATGCCTGACACGTATTCTCTCCCCCGCCCTACTCTGGGTGAAATTTGACAGGTCTTAAAATAAAGAGGGAGGGGGGTAGAGATTGTGTAGTTCAGCAACTAAGGAGTGAAGGACGCTAGCCAAGAAACTCTTTTCTTTTTCACCCCAACACTTAAAGAACATGTGCCAGACATCACTGTGTAGTTTAGCTCTCAGTCTCTAAGTCTTCCGGGCATATGAAGGGAAAAAAATTGCCAAAGAACCATTTGTTGTGTGTGTAATATTACCCATAAAATCAGCACTGAAATGTAAAAAAGATTCAAAAACATCAAACATAGAAGAAATCCAACAATTTCAATCAATTTCAGTGGACATACAAGGCAATAACTGTTTAGGATTATGCTGAAGAATTACTGCAGATCTGAAATACTGAACTCTGAAATATTTCTTTTAGTGCATTCAGATAGACCATGAAATCAAAGTTATCATCTACCTTCATGTATTTTAAGAAAGAGGTTCATAGTTCAATATATTTCTTAACTGTAGCATAGTCTATTTTGATTCTTGGTTTGAAAACAGATATGAAATGGAAGACAAGGAAATATTCCAGGTGTAAAAAGTAGTTTTCCAAAAAAGGGGATAAACTGATTTTTCTCACATGTCTATTATTGGAAGAATCAACCTTTTTTTGTTGTTTGTCTTTGGTGAGATTAGGAATGGAAAACCACACTAGATATGAAGACTTTGTCCTCTTGGGCTTTCTGATTGGACACAAAGCAGAGATTTCAGTGGCAATGGTTCTCTTGGCTATATACTTCCTGACATTGTCTGGTAACATATCTATTCTGATCATAATTGCCACCACAACCCGCCTTCACACACCCATGTACTTCTTCCTTGGCAACCTCTCTGTGCTGGACCTTGCTTTTTCAACAGTGACTGTTCCCATTTTTCTGAGGAACCTCCTCTCTGGCATCAAAACTATCTCCTTTGCTGGCTGCATGGCCCAATCCTACTGCTACTTCTTTCTGAGTACAGTGGAATATTTCCTATTGACCTGCATGTCCTACGACCGCTATGTCGCCATATGCAACCCCTTGCGCTACTCTGCCATCATGAATAGCCATGTTTGTGTCCAGGCAGTGCTGCTTTGCTGGGTGGGTGGGTTTTTCTCTGTCCTTTACCCAACCATCATAATCACCAGGTTGTCTTATTGCAAGTCCAACATCATTGACCACTTTTTCTGTGACAGCGAACCTCTACTGCAGCTTTCATGTACTGACATCCGCCTGATACAGTTAGTCACTTTCGTGTTGTCATCAGTCGTTATTCTTAGCTCTTTGGCTTTGACAGTCATCTCCTATTTGTACATTGTTTCAGCCATTTTACGCATACCCACCGGAGCTGGCCGGAAGAAGGCCTTCAACACATGTGCTTCGCATCTGACCTTGTTTCTAATGTCTACAGCTGTCTCCATCTTACTGTATGTGATTCCATCAGAGAAATCCTCTTTGGGGGCTCGCAAAATCCCAGCGTTACTCAGTAGTATAGTCAATCCATTTCTGATCCCTTTTATATATACTCTGAGGAATGATTTGGTCAAGGGAATACTGGGTGAGATTTTTGGTCAGGGCAAAGCGGCTGTGGCTCAGAAGATGCAGAAGTTGCTGAGGATGGAGTCAGCTGTAGCATTTTGACTTACAAAGCCCTTCATGACCTTGATCCCTCATATCTGCAGGTCTGCCTCACTCCTATGCTCCACTATGACTGTTTCACTCATCTGAGCAGGGCCTTCTGCAGATAATACCATGCAAATGGGGAAAATCAACAGCTGCCCATTCATATGCATTGTCTGTTATAACTGTGATCTGAGGAGCCTTATATACCAAATGCTTTCAGAATCCAATCTGTCAGTTTGGCTAACGCATATCGAGGAGAAAATTAAGACTATGGGTATTTCTAGGGACTCGCTATCAATGTTAACATTAATTGCTGCATTTTTACAAATTAAGAATAGGATGTTGGACATCGAACGCCAGAAGTTATATAGTCTGGCTACTAGAACCTGCTCTCCTCTGAGCTTTAAGATCCTTTTCACTGTAGGAAGGATGGCTCCATATTTATCATCCGTACAGGTTACAAAAAACAGAGCCCCGTGGCACAGAGTGGTAAGCTGCAGTACTGCAGCCCAAGCTCTGCTCACGACCTGAGTTGAAGCTGGGTTCAAGTAGCCTGCTCAAGGTTGACTCAGCCTTCCATCCTTCCGAGGTCGGTAAAATGAGTACCCAGTTTCCTGGGGGTAAAGTGTAGATGACTGGGGAATGGCAATGGCAAACCACCCTGTAACAAAAGTCTGCCAAGAAAACATTGTGATGCGACGTTGCCCCGTGGGTCAGTAATGACTTGGTGCTTACACCTTTACCTACCTACAGGTTACAAATCAATGTAGGGTGTTTCCCTGGCTAGGTGTAACACTCTGATGTCTGCCATTTTATATGGCAGATTTAACAGGACACCCTATTCAACCAGTTATTGCCTATGTAAACAAAATTGTGTTGAGTCAATTACACATATTCTTCTGTATGGTCCTCTGTATGTTGATATACGTCACACGTATTTAAAATCTGTCCTAGCTAGTATGATGGACTGCCCCGATTTGCTCAAACTTTATAGATTGTTGAATGATTCTTTTCCCGAGGTAACCGAGTTGGTGGCTAAGTTTCTCCATGCTGCTTTGAAGTGTGGTCAAAGGTTATCACAGCATTAAGTTAGGATTGCTTTGTCCTTTTATTGTGTCTGTATTTTAATAACTTGAATGGCTGATATATGCCAATAAAGGCTGACTTGACTTGACTTGATTGTCTATTGTGGTCCCCACATTATGGACTGGCCTGCCTGAGGAGGTCAGGAAGGCTCTTACTCTCCTGATAGTCTGCAAACTACACATACTTAAACACAGGGCTTTTTTTCAGGGGGAATGCGGGGGAACGGAGTTCCGGAACCTCAACTCCCCTCTGTCTGGAGATCAGGGGGTGGGGCCACCACCCATGTGACCATTTTCTCTGCGGGCAACCCACTGAGTTCCACCACCTCTTTTGCCAGAAAAAAGCCCTGCTTAAACAGATGCCATTTTACCCAAGTAATAGGGCTTTATTATAAAGGAATGTTTCAAGAAGATGTTTTAATAAAGGGAAAGGGACTGTGTGGACTATACCACTGTGCATAGTATGCATTGCTAGTTGCCGTATATATTTTTCTCCTATGCAGTTTCTGTATTGTTTAACATGTCATTCTAATGCTTATGCTCTCCTTCAGTTTGTTTCAGATTTCTGCTTGGTTTCAGGTCTCTGCTATCATAATCCTATTGCATTGCTTATTAGATGTTCCATGCTGTTGATTCCATTGTTTTACACTCTGTAACGTGCCTTGAGTGTCAATGAGAGAGGTGGACTATACGTACTGTAAATAAATTTTTAAAAAATTGCTTCGCTTGTCCTTCTGTTCAAGTAAATGGTGAAGATTCATAGAACAAAAGAACTTCTGTGCACATCACAGGATAAACTAGGCTCTTGATAGGAACTTTACACGTGCATTTGAAATGTCTACAAATAGGCATGAAGGATTTTAGGATTACATTTCACCAGAGGTTATCAGGCAAACTAGTGTAGGTTCAGAATTTTACAGGTAGGTAGACGAAGAGACAAAGCACCTGTATCCTATGATCCTCTTGTGTAAGTGCCTATGCTCTTGTGTGAGCAGAAAATACATTTATTTCTTGCCTGAATATACTTGCACTATGAAAATGTTTCATACCAGGCATTCACTAAATGTAACATTTCCATGTATCGAAAAACATTCTTAGGTCATTTCCCCCCTCTTGTTTTCTTCGACCGATAGTTCCTTAAATCCATTCATATCCACACAAATAATTTCTCCTTCTTGGAAGTCTGTCAGTATTTCAAAACATTTAGAACTGCCTGCTAATGATACAATAAACTCACACAGAGTTTAGTAAAGAAAATAAGAGTCCTTTATTCAGGAACTCCACTTAGCATAGGAAAGAGAAGAGAGAAAGTCTAGTCTAATCTTTCAAAGCTAGGATGCCGATGGATGCAGGAAGCAACTCTATGGTTGCAAGACTGAAAGAAAGTGTGTTGTGTAGTAGTGAGGGAGGAGGGAGAAGGAAGTTCCTGGAAGTGGCAATCTACAGATCAAAGGGATAGCCCCAGTAGATTAGGAGGTGGTAAGCACATATCCAGTCCTCTCTGCCTGTTTGTCTCTACAGTATATCCCGCTCTGTGACCTGAGACAAGGGGCAGCATAGAGTCCTTCACTTCTTGCATGTAGGACTGCCCTTGCTGTTATCAACCAGGCATTTGGTTGATGCGAGGTGGTGCCCCCTAGCCTGGGGAGTACAACATATGCCCTCCCTACTAGTCATACCTCCATTTCTCATATTTCCTTGTCAAAATGCTTTGGAGATGGCTGAAAAGGTGGTCATTTAGATTTTGTGCCGCTATGTTATGTATATATGTATATATACATACATATATATATATATATATATATATATATATATATATATATATATATATATATATATATATATATATATATATATATATATATATATATATATATATGCATTTCATTCTGTGTATTTAAGATGTTTTATGGTTTTTAATTGTATATACTGTGAAATATGATTTTAAACTTGGTTGTAATCCACCCTGAGCCTGCTGATGCGGGGAGGGCGGAATATAAATCGAATAAAATAAATTAATTCCAAGAGTTGATAAAGCTGCAAGTGCAGAAATGTGAGTTTTAATTTTGAAGCAAAGAAAGAAACACCAGAAACATTTTTTCA
This sequence comes from Eublepharis macularius, assembly GCF_028583425.1. Lineage (NCBI taxonomy): Eukaryota > Metazoa > Chordata > Lepidosauria > Squamata > Eublepharidae > Eublepharis > Eublepharis macularius. Next base: position 72,279,833 of record NC_072801.1, read on the forward strand.
TACATCTTTGCAAATTGGAAGGCACATGCAAAAATGAAGACGCGTATGCACTTACACAAGTTTCCTTGCACCAGTAGACATATGCTAAGTTGATGCATTCTATGAATGGATTATTGAGGATTTAAGCCAGGAACATTGTAAAAGTCATTCTGACAGCAGTTCTGCTTTCCTGGGATAACATAGTACTTACTTCGGTTTAGGATTGCTTTCTAAGACTCAAACCCTGAGCATATTAGAAGCAAGTCCCATTGAACTTAGGCTGCATCTGTACTTCATGGGATAATAATATTCCACTGTAATGTGCTGTGATGATCATACACAACCAGATTTTCTTGTGTGGCCAAGACAATCCGGTTGCAAATGGTTACCACAGTATAATGAAAGTGCAGTATCCATCAATGTGCAGCTGCAGTTTTGGTGTGAGTTCTGTCCCGGTACGTATGCTTAAGATTTAACTGTATGTTTAAAAGTCCTCTTGCTTGAAGTAACATCATCACAGGGATTGGACGTTCTTTTTCTAAAATTTACTTTTTAAGGTATAGCCATGGGTTCCTCTTCTCTTGTCAAAGGAGGAATTTCTCTTTGAGTTCTCTTTGTAGATTTCTGTTACATCTCTGAGCACCCTTTTGTAAAACTTCAGCCTTTGCAGTTGTTTTAGATGACACACCACAGGATGGGGCTCGAACAGAAGGCTGGGAAAGTTTGGGAAGACATTGCCTGCCTCTGGACATTTACAGGACAAAATTTTGAAATGTTGCAGAACTTCCCTCCAGTTCCTCCCCACAAATTTGTCTTTTGCTCATAATGGAATTGATTAGAACAGATTCCAGATTCCTTACAAGAGGGAAAGAAACAGACTGTTGGATTTCAGGGAGAAATAAAGACTAGAGAGACCTTTTCTTAATAATGCTAGCTGGAGGTAATTCGCTAGCATTTGTCCTCATTAGTAACACTCACCTGGGAGCATAATTGCATCACTTGAGACGACTAATGGAGTCTTCTTGTTGAAGTTAATTGGTCAAGTTCAGTGAACGAGCAAAACTGCAAGAGTGTCAATTCTTTCATGAGACAAGCTGGGAGGGGGGAAAGGTTTCTTATTGGCAGAAGTGTCGAAGAAGAATCGCAGAAGCAAGAACATTGCTGTAGTATACAGGTCAGCTTCCTGATCGACATTCCCTGTTCCTACCTTATTCTTTTAAATCTTTTTCTTTCCTTCAGTAACTTCTTTCCCCTCTTTCTTTTGCCATCTAAAGTTACCATTAATCAGCACCCTACAGCCAGTATTTTGAGAACATCTAATGCAACAGACAAAATGTGTTATGGGATTTTATGAGATGAATGTCCATTTTAGCTTCCCAACATCCACCTAAAGAAACAGACATACACGAAAACCAAGAATGATCCATATTGTCATAGTCATTTCACTGTCTCTTTTTTACTTAGAGGACACTCCTTTGTTTGACAAAACCGATAGAGTACTGAGTTGCAGGTTGGTCTTGTTTTTCATCCCACTGTTGGACAATATCTGGGACATAACACTTGAATTTTTGACATCCAAGGTGTGCAATTTAGTCAGCAATCCTAAACAGGCTTCCTAAGGATCGTACCTTTTTGTTTCAAAATAGTCTTCAGATACAGATGTTAGAGCATAAAAAGAAGTTGGATGCCCACCTATCACCAGAAGATGGCAAGAAAGGATAATTCTCTAGATTCTCTTGAAAGCAAAGGGGATGAAAAGGAACACTCTGGTTATCTTCTGACAGCTACTGAAGTGAGTATGCTTGTAGATATAGATTTAACTGGTCAAAATAGCTGAACGACTTAGGACACAATCTGGATACTGATGCTGGCTGCAACCTTGGTTTGGTGGTTAGGGTCTTCGACAAGTTATCCGAGAGACATCATCATCATGCCATTAAAGGGGATCATGCGGGGAAATCATGCTAGGAAGACACTATTTTTTCAGCAGAAGTAAAGCTGGTGGGATCTAACTGAGGGCTTGCCCCTTACAATATGGGATCAGCTTTGCACACAATATAACTCTATGATCTCCTTGATCTTTGTGTGATTAAATCCATCCTACAGAGCATCAATAACCTGCTCTCCTAAAGAGATAATCAGAGTTTCACAGGGCCTTGGAATTGTTCTAGATGCAGAAGTTGCAATCATCAGAATTTACCCCCAAGTACTGATGTGTGCTGTTATTATCAGTAGAGATGGGCAGGGAACAACAACAACCCCCCCCAAAAAAACGAACCACGGAGCTGGACTAGTTATGAACCAGTTTGTGGTTAATGGTTTGTGGGGTTTAAATGCCCTTTTCTGGCCTTAACAGTGACAGGGAATGGTGCATTTAACAGTTTAAAGGATGCTTTCCTGCCTTGTAAACTGCAGGTCCCTTTAAACTATCAGCTGGCAGGCGACAGAGGGGATACCCCCCTCACCACCTGCCAGCTGATAGTTTAAAGGGACCTGCCAGCGGCAGGGCCCTTTAAACTGCCCAAACCCCAGTCCCCCCACCCCCCACCCCTGAGCCCTAGCCCCAGCCCCCCTGCCACCTGCCAGCTGATAGTTTAAAGGGACATGTTCTCTGTACAGTCAGTTAGGTCAAAGCATTGTGAGTGGCCCAATATCACCCAGTAAGCTCCAGAAAAAGTGGGGGATTCAAATCCAGTCTTCCCAGATTCAGGTCTAACAATTTACATGGTAGTGGCTTGGAATAAACATATCACATTATTTTCAGTTACCTTTCCCAATTTAGGGCAGGGGAACAACTATTTCTATTACAGCATCTCTATGAGTAAGTGATACACAAGTTTGGGATATGTGATTATATAAAGGAGATGTTTAGGAACAGGAACATTTTTTATGTTTAAGAATGAATGCTTAAGAATAAAAAGTAAAAGGCACCCACTTGAAACTGGTCCTGGCATTTAAACAGAAAAAAAAATCAAGAGCTTGTGTATGTTAGCCTGCACCAGTGACTTCATAAAAATGTTGAGATGTGTTTTAATTGAACTGCAAAACTGTGAGTTTCTTTAGTTCAATGAAAGAGAAGTGAAAGAATGCTGAACCTGTTTTGCTTATGAACTGTTGGTCTGTGAGCATGAAATAAAGAATCTGAAATGAAAAAATGTAAATTCTAAATGTGTGAAAAGATGGACTTTCCAAAGCAAGAGGAGTAAGGAATTTTTGTAGCGCGTCAAAGTCTGGAGAGGTCAACAATCTCATCTTTTAATAAAAATAAAAATATATACTGTTCTCCTAGAGTTCCTCACTCAGAGCAGTGAACAAAGTCAGTGTTGTTATCCCTACAATACAGCCGGGAAGTGAGAGCTGAGAGGAGTGGCTGACCATCTGCTGGGGTCATGACAGTAGTGAGATTGGAACCAACAGAGTGCTGATTTGCAGTCTGACCTCTTAACCACAATGTTAAAGCAGCAAAAAGACTGAGGGCCAAGCTACAAGTGACGAATGACACTTGAACCGCAAGTGGATCGAGTGGAGGGCAAGTGAACAGGGAGAAATACACTTGCCGTTCAAGTGTCATTCGTCACTTGTAGCTTGGCCCTGAGATTAAGGGATTTTTTTAATCATGTCAGATTCTGAAGAGGTCAGCAATCTCATCTGTTTTCTTCTTTTCGGACTTAGAAATGGGAAACTACAGCAGACATGAAGATTTCCTCCTCTTGGGCTTTCTGCTGGGACCCGAAGTGAGGATTCTGGTGGCATTGATCCTCATAGCTGTCTATCTCTTGACCCTGTTTGGTAACATGACAATTCTGTTCATTATTGTCAATACGAACCGCCTTCACACACCCATGTACTTCTTCCTTGGCAACCTCTCTGTCCTGGACCTTGCTTTTTCAACAGTGACTGTTCCCAATTTTCTGAAGAACCTCCTCTCTGGTATCAAGACTATCTCTTTTGTGGGTTGCATGGCCCAAGCCTACTGCTACTTCTTTCTGGGCACTGTGGAATATTTCCTGTTGACCTGCATGTCCTACGACCGCTATGTCGCCATATGCAACCCCTTGCGCTATCCTGCCATCATGAATAGCCATGTTTGTGTCCAGGCAGTGTCGTTTTGCTGGCTGGGTGGGTTTTTCTCTGTCCTTTACCCAACCATCATAATCACCCAGTTGTCTTATTGCAAGTCCAACATCATTGACCACTTTTTCTGTGACAGCGAACCTCTACTGAAACTTTCATGTAGTGACACACACTTGGTAAGGCTAATGGCTTTTGTGCTCTCATCCTTAGTCATTCTCTGCTCCTTGGTCTTAACAGTTATCTCCTACGCTTACATTGTGTCTGCCATTTTGCGCATACCCACAGGGATAGGCCGGCAGAAGGCCTTCAACACATGCGCTTCCCACCTTACCTTGTTCCTTATGACCACCAGCGTTTCCATCTTACTGTACGTGATTCCGTCTGAGAAGTCTTCTTTAGGGGCTCGTAAAGTCCCAGCTCTTCTCAGCAGTATTGTCAAACCATTTCTGAGTCCTTTTGTATACACCCTGAGAAATGATTTAGTCAAAGGGATCCTGGGAGAGATTTTTGGCCAGGGGAAGACAATAGTGGCTCAAAGATTGCAGAAGTTACTGCCCTGTCAGATTTAATTAAAATTCATATAGATGAGAAAACATTGAGGAAACTTTCTATCAATGTATCTAATTCTCTGTGGCTATGAAATCTAGAGGTTGGAACAAATAAGACTGAGCTTTCTACAAAACGAGAAAAGTCTTGAGTTTGCAAAAAAATAAATAAATCTGAAATTAAAAAACTACTGAAGGATTAGCCCCCTCCCACCCTCAAAAGTGATAGAAGCAGCACTGATAATAGATTAAATAATCAATGTCTTCAGTAGTCATTGTGGGGGCTGCTAGCCAACAATAGCAGTACTGCCAGCCTTCAAGCCATGGGCGACTTGCTACCACGTGACTTACATGATAAACCCGGGCATGGCTGATTGCTACTGTTCAACAGCAGCCATCCCATAAACCCATTGTACATTGTTGTTAAAGTTTCAGATGAGGATCTGGGAGACTCAGGTTCAAATCCTCAGTCTGCCCCTTAAGCTTGTGGGGTAACCTTAGCCCAGTTATACATACCCAGCCTAACTTTCCTCACAAGGTTATTGTGAGGATAAAATAGAGGGGGTTGATGTAAGCTGCTTTGGGTCTCTGTAGGGGAGAAAGGTGAGTTATGAATGAAATAAATGAATTATAAACAGAGCTGAAGAAAAGTGACCGAGAGATGCAGTAGCCTAGTGGTTAAAAAAAGTGGGCTTCTGCCTTTCCCCTACTTAGAGTGGCCAGGTCCATCTTGGGAAATTCCTGGAGATTTTGGGGGTGGAGCTTGGAGTGGGTGGGGTTTGGGAGAGGAGGGGCCTCAGTGGGATATAAGACCATAGAATTCATCCTTCAGAGCAGCCACTTTCTCCAGGTGAACTGGTCTCTGTTGCCTGGACATCAGTTGTAATTCCAGGAGATCTCTAGCTACTACCTGGAGGCTGAAACAAAGCAGGGAAACCCCGGGTAGTCAAAAGCTACAAGAAACAATACCGGGAATATACAGTCATTTTTTTTTTATTTTTATAACAATATATTGGTGCAAAATGTGCAAAAGTTCAAAGTGTCAACAATAAATACAATCTATAATAAATACAAGGTAACAATTATACAAGGTAATAGTTGTTTGTCTGTGTTTTTGTAATGTTCATAAAGAAACGTCTGGGTGAGAGCTGCAGTAGAGCACATATTATGCCATTCCCGTTTCGTGTGCAACGGACAGTGCAACTCTTAGCTTCAGTCCGTTGCACTGAAATGGTGGTTCATGCCAGTAATGAAAATATCATGTGGTGAGCTGTTCTAATTGAAGACCATTAGGAAGGTGTACATCCAATAACTGTGCCCAGGAAGAAGTTGTGTATACGAAACGGGAATGGTATAATATGCAAGCATAATCCCGTCGGCACATCCATATTTTCATTTGATCTGGATTGTGGTCACCCTTCCCTGTGGGACCGTCTGCCTACATTCCTAAGAAGGCTCTACTGCAGCTCTCACCCAGACGTTTCTTTATGAACATTACAAAAACACAGACAAACAACTATTACCTTGTATAATTGTTACCTTGTATTTATTATAGATTGTATTTATTGTTGACACTTTGCACTTTTGCACATTTTGCACCAATATATTGTTATAAAAAAAAAAAAAAAAAACATTGACTGTATATTCCCGGTATTGTTTCTTGTAATTACCTGGAGGCTGGCAACCCTACCCCTACTTAATACTGGGCTTGGATATAACTCAAATATATATATGTAGGACAAAATGAATTTTTAAGTTACACTAGATTCATGCTACCAGAGGCTTCCCCACCCCAGCAAACAATATCATCAGTTTTGGAGGGAAAATCTACCTCACAATAGGAGAGTGAGAGGGAAGGCACACTTTACAGGGTAAACAGCCTGTTATCATTTCTGCTGCCAGAATTGTTCAGGAGGAAAACCTGAAGCCCTTCCTCTCCCCTTGTGCAGGTCCCAAACTGAGCAGGTTGGGCACCCACAAACCAACTCTTTCCATATATTTTTTGCATTTTGTTCTCAAATAGCAGAATTCATTTCTTCATGTTTCAATGATAACTCTTAGTTTTAATAAATAAATAAACAGACAGACAGATGATAGCTAGCTAGCTAGCTGGATAGATAGATAGATAGATAGATAGATAGATAGATAGATAGATAGATAGATAGATAGATAGATAGATAGATAGATAGATAGATAGATAGATAGATAGATAGATAGATGACCCTGTTTTCACCCTGCCAGAGTCAGGAGCCACCATGCAGCAGGTAGTAAAGCCCACCGTCCACCTTCACCTGTCAGGATCAGGCACAGAGCAGGAGGCAATGCCTGTTTCTCCCTTCACCCACTGGGGAGCAGGTGGCAATGCCCACCCCTGTTCATCCAGCTGGGATCAGGCTTGGAGCAGGTGACAATGCCTGCCCCCCTTCACCCAGCCGTAGTCAGGCACAGAACATGAGGCAATGCCCCCCTTTACATGGCAGGTATCAGGCATGGAGCAGGTAGCAAAGCCCACCACCTCTTCACATGGCCGAGATCAGGCAGATCAGGAACGGAGCTGATGACAATGCCCACCCCCCTCCTTTACCACCTGGAATCAGTGACAGAGGAAGAGTGAATGCCTGTCTGCCCCCTTGTTCAGGTTAGACGCCTGAACAAATATAACTTTTGACTTGTTCATTCATCACATGGGTTTTTTTTCCTATGATATTTATTAACTGACTTATATACGTGTGTAAAGCTAGGAATAAATTTACAGACATAAGTTACAACGTGGGTAATTATTTCTTTTGTGCAATTTCTACCTGGAGGTTGGCAACCCCAACAGCTCATATGCATGCATACACACACACACACATACAGAGAGAGAGAGATGCTAGGTGCTGGAAGGTGCCTTCATTCATTTTTGATAGCACTGCCTACTTGCAAAAAGTCTTTAGTCTAAAATACTCATATTATTTCATTGAACATCGCAAATAAAATCACTTCAAGACCCTTAAGTAGCATGGTTAAACATTATTTCAGAAGGAACTCAAGCTGAATTTAAGAAGGGATTGTGCAATGTGTGTGCTGCACAAAGGATGTTTTAAAAAACTGTAATTTGTTTTTTACGAAGCTGAAGTTGGTTCACAGTTCCCAATTTGCAGTTCCTAGTTCCTTATTCACAATGCGAAAGAAAAATATCGTGGAGAAATTGAAAAGCTCTGAACCCCAAAATGAAGTTTGCAGGGGCACATATCATACACCTCCAGATTCAGCAGACTCAGCCCTCTAAGAGGACCTATACTGGGTCATCCTACAAAACCCAGATATTGAGTTAACAGCTTCAAAATAGGGTGCCCCCAGAACAATTCAATAAGAAGAAAGGGGCGGCAGCTGCAGCAGAAAAAATCTTTGGATCACCCCAAATCACACAGCCCTGAACTCCAGAGACTGTCCCCTACAAGAGGACATATGCTGGTGCTGATCCAGTCTCTGGTTCTGGAGCTGAGACCTCCTATTTCATCTTTCTCCCAGAACCTTATATTAGTGCATTGAATAAGGAGCTGGGAAGCATAAGAGCCCTTTGCACGACAAATAATCTTTGGATCACCACAAATCACACAGACCCAAACTCCAGAGACTGTCCCCTACAAGAGGACGTGTGCTGGTTCTGATCCAGTCTCTACTTCTGGAGCTGAGGCCTCCTATTTCACCTTTCTCCCAGAACCTTGCATTAGACATTGCTGTGATCAAGGAACTGGGAAACGTAAGAGCCCTCACAAATAATCTTTGAATCATTCACCCCTAATCACAGAGACCTGAACTCGAGACTATCCCCTACAAGAGGACATGTGATGGTTCTGATCCAGTCTCTACTTCTGGAGCTGAGGCCTACTATTTCACCTGTCCCCCAGAATGTGGATCTACCACAGTTCATAGGACACATACAGGGCAGGACGAGGAGAGAATACATTTCGGAAGGCTGTGGAGGGCAGGCTTTGTGGTAGGCCCTCAGGCCTAGGCAGCAGTAGCTGCAAGGGAGAAGCTGCGACTCCCTGGTTGCTGCCTTCAAACCCCAGGATTGGAGCCAGCCTCAGTGGTTTGGCAGAGATTTTTCTCATGTATTTACATTTGGGGCTGGTAGTAAATTAGTTGGGAGGGCTGCAGCAGGGTTAGATTCAGCCCCTAGCTGGACACTGCCCCCAAAGTCCTCAGGCCCATCCAGGCTTCCCCTCCACCCACCCACCCCACTCCCACACAATTTCACTTTAGTGGGGAGAGTACTTCCAGCGGAAACGCAAAAGCTGACCTAGAGGCCACTTGCAACCATTCTGAAGAGTGGATTGCTTCACGTTAGAGATACTGGTATAGCAAAGGTTAGGGTTGCCATCTCCAAGTTGGAAAATTCCTAGAGATTTGGGGGGGGGGTGAAACCTGGAGATGGTCGAGTTTGGGGAGGCGAAGGACCTCAGCATCGTGTAATTCCATAGAGTCCACTCCCCCAAGGTAGCCATTTTCTCCAGGTGAACTTACTGTGACCTGGAGATCAGTTGTAATTCCAGGAGATCTCCAGTTACCACCTGGAGGCTGGCAACCCTAGAGAGGTCTACATTCTGCTGAATTTGAGCTGGTCGTGGGGTTTTTTTAGGGGTCTTTTTTAACAGAATCCCTGAAATCCCACATCAAATCACATATCACAGCTTGCCTCCGGATCTGGTCCCCAGAGAAAGCTCAGGGCAATCCCGAGTACTAGAGAAAGGCGGGTGCATCTTAACAGAAGGAGGGTGAAAGAGCATGGCCAGAAAGAAAAACTCCATTCCCATGGCTATCCAGGGATGGCCGCCGCTGTGCAAACGGAAATGCTGTAAGGGTAGTAGGCATTTAGCCAGTCGTGGGGCCCCTGGCAAAGATCCTTTAGTATTAATGCCAGTATTAGCTTATCCTCGAAGATAGAAGAGGGGGCAAGTATTATATAATTCCCAATGCAAAAAAGTCGCTCTCTCTATTTCCTGCACTTCCAAAATGACTCCAATGCAAATTAAAATAAAAATGAGATGGCACACCCCTGTGCTTTCTCCTGCACTTACGGAGGGAAGCTTCACCGCCTGGATTTCTGCCTCCTCTGACTGCACAGGCCCAGGCAAGGAAGGAGGGAAAGGACAGAGCAGCAGAAGGGAACTTCCAAAGACCAGACGGGTTATGGCTAATCAGCAGGGAACAGCCTGCCTCCTTCACGTGCTCAGAGGAAACGGCTGCCTAGGTTTCTGAAAATGTATGAGGAGGATCCTTGTTGCAATTTAAGGTTGCCATCTCCAGGTTGAGAAATTCCTAGAGATTTGGTGGTGTGGTGGGGGGCGGAGTGAAGCCTGCAGAGGGCAGTTTTGAGGATGGGGGAGGACTTCACCAGGGTACCATTCCACAAGGTCTATCCTCCAAAGCAGCTGTTTTCTCCAGAGGGCTGTATTTCTGTGGCCTGAAGATCATTCGTAATACTGGAAGAGCTCCATCCACCCCCTGGAGGTTGGCAACCCTTTTGCAACAGGAGCCGAGTCTTTTGCCCCATGGCGACTCCCCTCCCGTGCAGGTCCCAAACAAGAGCAGGTGGGGGGGAAGAAGATAGCAACGTGGAGGGGGCAACTAGAATCCTGCTGAACTTGAGCTGGTCTTGGTTTTCTGGGTTTTTTAAACGGAACCCCCCAAATCGAACATCAAATCACAGATTGCAGCCTGGTCCTCAGTGTCCGGCCTGCTATCCACAGTGACTCCATGTTGTTTTCAAATGCTTCCAAATGTTTTTCTCATGCTATGGGTTTCCAGTGTTTTCTGTCCACAGGTTCCCAGCGAGTGTTCCCAGCAGTGTTCCCAGGACGGCAGGAGGGCCTTGTCAGGTTGTGATCATATTAGAACCAAGAGACTCCATTTTAAACCTTGTCAGTATATTAAGTGTGCTTTTTGCAGGTGCGAAGCCTGGAGGAGGGAGCGAGAGATTGTTTACATCTGCATGTCGTCTCTGCCTTCCTGACGCCCTTGGGAACTTTCCCTTTCTCAGCAACGGGCCGTTGGTTTTGAGAACTGGGGGGGACCTGGGGCCTGAGGGAATCTGCTTACTGTGTACCTATTCTTTTGCTTGTCGTTTGTAACAATACTTTGGGTCAGCTAAGATCCTTGTATCTTGGAATGTGTACTCCTTGGTTGAAAATCTTCAGTAAAGCCTTTTGAAATCAATGGACTTTTGTCTTATTGCAAGAGGTTGTTGAAGTTGCCACTTTCGGCAAGCCACAGTCTGACAGGCCTTATCTACTCGGCCTGGACATTGACCTTGGAGGATCGGCCCTCTCCTTCCCGGGCCTCAACTGTAGCTGGGCAGTGGGGGGGGGGAATAGAGGGAGGTTTTGATATGTTGCTGTTTGTAACTAACACGTCATTCTCAACAAAGCTTCATGGTCAGCCAGAAGCTTTCATGCCTTTGGATTAATTATGGACACCTGTACTTTGAATATAATCTTTCCATAAAGAACCTTTTGACCCAAGAAGACCTTGGACTTCTTGCAGCAAGGGGTGGGAGATGAAATCAGAGTAACTTGAATACCATAAACTGACACGCAGACTGAACCGTGAAAATCAGGCATCCACCTCTTCGTGGCACTTCCATGGCACAAAAACGGGGTTCCAAAGCACAGGTCCTCCAGGACCCTCAGGGATTTTACATGAGTTCTACATGTGGCATTTGGGGGTGTTCTGCTCTAAACAACCGAGTATCCTTGAGCATCTTTGTAGACCTGCCTTTTACTGCCCCCCTTTTGATTGATTATTCTAGAGTATTACTGGAGGTGGGCAGATACAGCCCCACCTCCTGGCCTGGACCTGGGGGGAACTTGAGCTCCAGTGGAATCCCTGCACGGAATGCTTGAGGCGAGTCAGAATGGCCTGTTGTGAGATCATCGCGGAGATGTCCCTTGACGGAATCCCTGTGTCCTCTGATGGTCTCTAGCCATGGCGAAGGTAGGAACCCCTGACTGAAGCTCCCGCAAGGACAAGAACATGCTGGGGGGTAGACTGAGTCCCCACAGCCCCAGAAATGGTCTGGAGAGTAAATGGAGGCAGGAAACATGGGGTGGAGTGGAGAGTCGAAAGGAAGGGTCACAAAGCAGGCATCCCGCCTGGGGGACCCCAGCAGCCTCCTTTTCATTAGGGACAGCCACTGCCCAGATCGCTCATCCTGACCCCCCCCCCTTCCTGGGGTTTTGCCTCAGCCAGAGCATTGCAGCAGGTGGCTCTGCCTCTTTTCATGCTGTGCTGATCCCAGGAAACACTTTCACTGGGGAGGGTAAGCAATTGGGCCCCTCTTCTCAGCTGGTGGACCCTGCTCACTTTGGGGCTGCTGTGGAGACAACATGGGGCTAAACCTGGCCCCATCTTGGCTCCGGATAAACCTGGCCACATCATTTCTCAGGGTGGCTCAGAGAACAAAATGTTGGGATGGGGTGCCCCAGAGTTGCAGGGGAAAGGGGAAAGATTCCGAGATCTGCCTCCACCCCCCCACCCCGAGAAATCTCAGGGCAATCCAGAGTACAAGGAAGAGGCAGGTGCATCTTAACAAAAGGGGGGGGGTGCATGGTTGGAAAGAAAGACACCTATTCAGGGACGGATTCTGCTGTGCAAAGGAAAATGCTGGAGGTATGGTGGCCATTTGCCAGTAGGGGAGGCTCTGGTAAAGAGTCTTTAAATTGCCCCACCTTTTCCCCAATGGCCGATGGCAATGCTGTAATGCTCTCAAAGCAATGCTGAGACCCTGCTCTGAAATTCCACAGGGAAGGAGACCATCGCTTTGGAGGAGGTTCCTCAAATTGTTATTTTGCTGTACCACGATGAATCGTGTGGAGGAAGGTATGTCTGTTGGCACACACTGGGCTTGCCTCCTGCCACTTGTCATCAGCAGTGAAAATGAGCAGCGATACCATATGTATTTCTTTCTGTTTGTGGCCCAACTTGCTGCTCCAAATGGGCAAACAGCTTCCGGGCTTCCTCACTGGCTGAAATAATTCATTTTTTAGACTTCTAGCATTGGCATGCTTGGCTTGGAGTCCTGTAACCCTGGAATACAGAAACCTGAAACATGTTTCCTGCTACAAAAAACCTCAGCCCCTTTGGATCCACACATGGCCCTCCACTGCTATTCTCCTCTCCCTCCCAAGTTCTGTTTTACTCCAACCAATATTGCCTCATGAGTGTTTATGCACTCGTCCCTTTGAATTGCCTTGTCCCAACCGGAAACTACCCAACTCAGGTCAGCTTTCTCTTTGGAATTAGTTGAAAAGTTGCCACACACCCCTTTTGATCTTCAGTGGTAGCACTGAGGTTCCTTTTTGGTTCCAATGAAGCCGGTCTCTTTTGCACCTTTTTTGCAGCTTCAGTTGGGAGGTGGAGGGGGGGGGGCATGCCGCGCTCCTGTTCTATGGAGGCAAAATGTTCTTCGTCCAGACCGAGTGTTACAAACGAGGCTCAGAGCGTCCCCCTCTACCATCCCAAGCTGACTGCCACTGCAAGGCTGCTGTGGAGACTGAAGGCTGGAATCCTGCCTCCTGTCACACATCGACTGGGGTCTCTCCCACCCCTCTAATTTTTCCCAGTGTGTCATGAGCCTCCTCCCTTTGCACCACTTTGGTGTAGTGGTTAAGAAGGACAGTACTCTTCTCTGGTTAGGAAGAGGACTCCTCCCCTTGAAGCCAGCTGGGTGGCCTTGGGTCAGTCACAGCTCTTCCAGAGCTCTCTCACCTCCACCCCCCTCACAGATTGTTTGTTGTGGCAATAAGAATGACATGCTCTGCAAACTGTTCTGAGAGGGTGTTCAGTTGTCCTGAAGGGCACTGTATGAATTGAATGTTGTTGTTTCATTATTAAAAACGTAGGACATAGCCCATAGACTTTCATTCCATTAGCTTTCGGCACAACTGGTGTGCTTGTGATGACTCCGTAGTGAGGGGAAGACCCTTGTGTTTGTGATCTGAAGAGCCTTACTCTTGAGTAGTGGCACATGTCCTTCAGCACTAGGGTTGTTTATTTTAGATTAGTTCATTAGATTCCAGTCCGCTTCCCCACAGGTGGTCTCAGAGTGGAGCACAAAACAATAATATGCTTTAAAAATAAAAACCAATGATAGCAATTACATTATGTTAAAAATATCAGTAACAGAGTGCACACAATGCTTCCCTATTCTCTAAATATCAGGGCCTGTGGGGGCAGGGTGGCCATCCATCTAATGAAAACCTAAATCAAGAAGGCACATGCCCCCCCCCACTGGTATTTGGGCCGGGTGCCAGGTTTGCTGAATGCATGAAGGGAGGCAACCACTTCTTTCCCAAGAATACGAGGATTTGCCTTTGGGGGTGGGGGGAGCCACTGGGCATATATGCCTGCTCTGCCCCCTAGCCACACAGCCTTCTCCGTTGCTTGGCGAAGAGCAAGTGCTGCTCCGGGAATTAGAGCGATGAGAGAAAAGACAATTAGGAAGTTGAAGGGGCTCCCCCTTCAGGCATGGAAGTTTGGTGGCGGCAGGAGTGGTGGTGGCGGAGACTAGGCTCAGTAGGTGGTATGGGTTTGCTACAACTCTCAGCCCCAGCTCCCTGCCACTGTATCTTGGAGGCCATTTTGGAGGAGAGAGGCAGTGATTTTCCGACAGTGGGCGGGGTGGAATTTCCATTTGGGAAATTTTGGTTTGTACCGATCATGCATAAGGGCAGGCCCAGCGGTCACACTGAAAACATGAATGAATGAATGAATGAATGAATGAATGAATGAATGAATGAATGAATGAATGAATGAATGAATGCAAACAGCCCAAGAAAAGGCCAGCCCGTAAGGAGGTTATTTTCTGGCAGTGCGCGGGGGGTAATTTCTGATTGGGGAATTTTGGTTTGTGCTTATCATGGCAAGGCCAGCAGGCCCTCTAAGGAAAACAGCCCACAAAAATGCCAGCCCCTAAGTGGACTGCACCCACTGTATCTTCCTCTGATGAAGAGTAGGGTGTCCTGGGCGGGCAGGACATATTGAAGTGACTTGCAGCCTTGGAGAAACAAAGGAGGGTTGCACCTGTTGCTCAGGGCAGGGCAAAGAGAGCGAGGGCAGACAGGAGCACTTCCAAGGCAGCCTTTTAAAGAGAAATACTAAAGCATCTCTCTGCTCTCGAAGGGGGACCTTGTAGTCAAGTGGCTGCTTCTGTTGGGGAAAGAAAGGAAGTGGGAGAAGAACAAGCCCAACCCATGACCCAGGAACTGGCTGACCATGGACCTGTGGCTGTCAAAGAACCTGATGGACCTGTGGAAGTCAAAGAACCTGATGGACCTGTGGAAGTCAAAGAACCTGATGGACCTGTGGCTGTCAAAGAACCTGATGGACCTGTGGAAGTCAAAGAACCTGATGGACCTGTGGAAGTCAAAGAACCTGATGGACCTGTGGCTGTCAAAGAACCTGATGGACCTGTGGAAATCAAAGAACCTGATGGACCTGTGGCTGTCAAAGAACCTGATGGACCTGTGGAAGTCAAAGAAGCTGAAGGAGATGGTAAGCCTACTCAGCCAGAATACACGAGTTTTTGGCTTTGGGGGTGTTGCTGCTTCACTCTTCTCAGTCCCAGCTCCTTGCTGCTGTATCTTGGCAGCCATTTTTGTGGAGTGGGGTGGTTATTTCCTGGCAGTGGGTGGGTTATAATTTCTGTTTGGGGAATTTTGGTTTGTGCCTATCATGGCAAGGCCAGCAGGCCCTCTAAGGGAAAACAGCCCACAAAAACGCCAGCCCCTAAGCGGATTGCACCCACTGGATCTTCCTCTGATGAAGAGGAGGATGTCCTAGACAAGCGGGACATATTGAAGCACCTTGCGGCCTTTTTGCAAGGGGATGTACGTGCTGCTCAGGGCAGGGGAAAGAGAGCGACGACAGTCAGGAGTGCTTCCAAGGCAACCTTTTAAAGCAAAGTACTAAACCGTCTCTCTGCTCTCGGAGGGGGAATTTTGGATTGTGCCTCTCATATCTAAGGGAAAGGCCAGCGGGCCCTCTAAGAGCCCTCTTCTACATCTTTTTCTGTTTGTGTGGAACTAAATTTTGGGTTAATTTAAGATCTCTATCACGTAGTACTACAGGAGATGGTGCAGTGAAGAGGCAGAAAGAGTGTTAGATGTGGTGTTGATTGACAGGGGAGACTGGACTGCTGGCCCAGATAAAGTGGGAAGGTGCACAAGTCCGAGTCTCCGCCAATGTCAGATGAAACCAGACCAAAATTTAGAACTGCCCTCTCTTTGCTCCACTCTATTTCCAGCTCTGCCCTCAAGGAGCATACGTTCCGACATATCTGGCTCTTATCCAAGAAGATCCTTGGCTTGTACTCCTCCATAATCTTGTGATTACCCCAGTATCTAGAGCAGTAATTTGGGGTAATGCCCGTACCCTATGTTGAACTTCCCTAGCGAAAACTAGCTCATGTTATTCACATTGACTCTTCAGCAGCAATAGAGTCCTTTAGGTTTTTAAAGAACTTCACTGAGAAGCTCCTGAAATCTTTACAATGACACTGATAGTCGATGTCTCCTTATACTTATTGTACTTTTGTCACTCAAAACAGCTGAAGACGATTCTGACGATGACGACGTCGATATCGTGGCCTGGTACAGGCAGTTTAGGCCATTGGAAGGTAATCTCTCCTTCTTCCCCCAGGCATGGACTTCATTAGCTGTACTCCACCCACTCTCAACCAGCTTCCCCCACCTCTCCAACCTCTGACACAGGAAACCCCTTCGCTTTCTCCGTGGTTTTGGTTTAAACGTTGCCGTACCTCCCTTCTGATATTCACTTGCAACTGGGAGGGTCCCTTTTTGTTCCAGTAAAGCCATTGGAGATGTGATTGGCTGTACAAGTTTCTTAAAACATTGATTCAGCAGAAGCTGCTTCCACATAACAAGGATCTTAATTGTATGACTGAAAGAAAACTTGAGTAATAATTTTGTGGCTGGCTCTTCCTTCGGAAGCAGCCAGTTTGCTCTGAGTTAGAGATCCAAAGGCGCTCACTGGTTTAAAAAGGTTAATTTAAAATCTGTACTGCATAGTACTATGGGAGACGGTACAGTGACGAGGCAGACAGAGTGTTAGATGTAGTGGGGATTTAC
The DNA here is from genome assembly GCF_028583425.1 of Eublepharis macularius. Classification (NCBI taxonomy): domain Eukaryota; kingdom Metazoa; phylum Chordata; class Lepidosauria; order Squamata; family Eublepharidae; genus Eublepharis; species Eublepharis macularius. The sequence continues at coordinate 72,296,565 of NC_072801.1, forward strand.
AGGGAAGATTGGACTTCTGGTCCAAATTGCGTGGGAGGGTTCAGGTTCTGGATCTCCACCAATGGTAGATAACACCGGACCAAAATCAGGAACCGCTATCTCTCGGCTCCAGTATACTTCCAACTCGGCCCTCAAGGAGCACATGGTCTGAAATATCTGGATTTTGTCCAATAAGATCTTTGGCTTATACTCTTCCATATTCATGTGATTGCCCCAGTATCTAGGACAGCAATTTGTGGTAATGCCCATACCTGAAATTGAACTCCCCTAGAGAAAAATAGCTCAAGTGATTCACATTGACTCATCATCAGCAGTAGAGTCCTTTAAGTTTTAAAAGAACTTCACTGAAATGTTCCTGAAATCTTTACATTGACATGGATAGTCGATATCTGCTTAGATTTACTGTACTTTTTCACTCAAAGTAATCTTTGAAGAGAACGAAGATGAAGAGACTGTTGACCAAAGGCATATGGATTCTCTTGAAGGTAATCAGCCTTTCTTCAAAGCATGTGTCTCATTCTCCCAGGCATGGAAGTCATTTGTTGTCCTCCACAACCCAATCTCAACTAGCTTGCCCCATGTTTCCAACCTCTGAATCAGGAAACCCCTAAGCCTTCTCCTTGGGATTAGTTTAAAACTTGTCATACCTCCATTCTGATATTCAGTGGTCAGTTTGAGGGTCCCTTTCAGTTCCAATAAAGCCATTGGAGGTTTGATTTGCTGTACAAGTTTCTAAAAACATGGATTTGGCAGAATCTGTTTCCACCTTAAATTGAACTCTCCTAGTGGTATTAGAAATCACAACACTCAAAACCAATGGGAGAACATTTCAATCTTCTCAGATATTCCAGGACAGAGAGTGATACAAACTCCCTGTCTGTGCTGCCTTTCTCCCCAATGAGGATTCAAAATCCTCTCGCCTCCACTTTATCCCTAGAATGACAACTCTGTGAGGTGTACACTCAGCTGAGAGGGGGTGGCTGCCCCAAGGTCTCCCAGCAAGTTTCCATGACCATGGACCTGGGTCTCATGTATCTGGCCAGATCCACCAGATGGGTGATCTTGGGCCAGTCACCCACCCTTGGCAGCTCTTCATCCAGCACTCTCATTGTTACACCCTGCTGGTTTATGATTGGAAAATGGGGTAAAATAACCGAATCTCACTCCAATCTTCCTCTTCAGAAAAGAGGAATGGATTTGAAACCAACTCCGATTTCTTAAAGGAGGGATAGAAATGGGTTCCTGGCTTTTGGACAGGAGGAATTAATAGAATTCCATTTAAGGATCCTCCTGTGGGTTCATTCCAATGTGGAGTGCTTGAGGCCTGGCTTATAGCCCCCCCCCCCATTCCTATCTCTGCTCCCCTCCCAAGCCGCTGTGCTGATTGAAGGAAAGAATCTTGCTTCCCGTCACCCATGAAGTGACATCTCTCCCACCCTTCTGAATTTCCCCCAGTGCATAATGATCCTCCTTCCTTGGCAACATGGAAGGTGGCCCATGCTCCTTCCCCCATTCCCCGCTTAGCCTTCAGTCCAAATGGGGCACTCCCACTCATTCTGTAGTGAGTGGAAGACCTTCTGTACGTGTTTTGAAGATCCCTCCTCTTGAGTAGTGCCACATGTCCTCCTGCATGAGGGTTGCCAAGTCTCAATTGGAAAATCCCTGGAGATTTGGGGCTGGGAATCGAGCAGGGCAGGGTTTGAGAAGGGGAAGGCTCTCTGTGGAGAATAATGCCATAGAGTCCACTCTCCAAATCAGTCCTTGCCTCTAGGGGAACTGCTCTCCATCGCCTAGAGATCAGCTGTAATTCCAGGAGTCTCCAGGTCCCACTGGACGTTGGCAACCCTCTCTTGCAACTCCCAGGAGGAATGATCTCTACGTAATCTTTTTTTCTTCTCAATTCATCTTCTTCCTCCTTTGTTTCCATTTCAGATTAAGATCATCTTCGTACCAACAAAAACATCTCTGAATCCCTGATGATTTGCAAGAAACTATACATCTCTAAACATGATAAGAAAACAGTCCCATATCACAAAGTATACCTACTTTTATACTAACATACTTATGTACTAATATTTAGATACTTATATACTTACATACTAACTTACTGACATTCCATACTTTGTGATATGGGACTGTTTATTATCATGTTTAGATGAGGAATCTTTTCCGTATAGTTTCTTGCAAATCATCAGGGATTCAGTGACCATCGATACCAACGAACCTCCCTTCACCGGACCACCCTCCACCATTGGACCACCAGGTGGCACATGACCTAGATGCATCATAAGAAACAGTCCCACATCACAAAGTATATATAGTTATAGACTTATACTAATCTACTGATCTACTGACATATGTATTTATATACTAACATAATAACATACTTATATTCCGTATTTTGTGATGTGGGACTGCTTTTTATGATCGCATCCAGGTCATGTGTCTTATTGCAAACAGTTAAAGAGAAGGAAGGGGAGCAACACAAAATGGTGGGCGGAATTTCTTCTGCCCCAATTATGCCTGAATCAACATTGGCCCCTCAGCTTAAGGAGCTGGAACGCAGCATGATCAGTCACATTGCCTTTATGCTTCAACCTATTAATAACCAACTCATGGAAAGACGAGCAGAATTAAATGAAACGAATAAAAAAGCAAACGCTGCCCTTGACTCAAGTGATGCAGCTCATGCTGGCACTGAGGACTTTCGAGCTAAAAATGCAATTCTCTAAGAGAGAGTTTTACAACTGGAAATAACTTGCCATCAGAGGAACCTAAAATTTAGAGGGGTAGATGAAGATCTGACAAACGCCCCCCTGAGATCTGACAAACTGACTCCGGACATACTTTATTACAAAACATCAACCTGGAAACTCCAATGGAGCTAGACAAGCTTCCTCAGAAGTGGAAAATGCTTCGAGAACTGTCTCCATGCAAGGGAAGCAAAATCCCAGTGCTCTTTTCCTAAAGAAGTTGTAATGGACCCTGTCCTTTAAGGGAAGAGTGATAAAATCTTCATACGTTATTTAATCGCTCAGGGGTTTTGATTGGGGAAGAGAGAGTGATCTCCAATGTTTGCTCACTGTTTTAGTTGTTAAGGTTATTATTGGTACTTCTTGTTAGTTAAATTGTTTACTATTCATTGTTTCTTAATTAGTTATTTAAAAAAGAAAGAAAGACAAATATCTAGTCAGGTTAAGGTATAACATTTAGTGTAAATTCATCTTTTAATATGTTAAAATAATAATTAAAAATGAAATTAATAGTTAAATAAAACAAATCAAAACAAAATATTCATTTATATTTTTCTCTTGATAGAAGTTATTTGAAAATTGTATCTGGGCTCAGAGACCTTTATTGCATTCTGGGCTCCAATTTTCTCCAAATGGTCTCTCTGTGTGCCTCTTTTGGAAGCCGTGCCAGGTATGCCCCCACCCCCAGCTTTAGCGAGGCTGTCCTGGGAACCACCGGGATGCCTGCAGGGAGGGCCTCTACGAAATTGAGTGCTGCTGTCCAAGGGGGCGTCTCTTTGGACTCAGAGACCATTATGGAAAATCCATTCCACAATTTCTTTCCCACTGATTGTGTGCTGTAATGCATTTCAATGGAGCCTATGCAAGTAAATTGGCATTCTGGAAACCATGGGGATGGCTGCATGGACAGGGAGAGCTGGGAGGGGCTGGGCTTCACTGGACTGTCCACAGACAGTCAGGCGGCTTCAATCAATTCCCTTAGCAACTGAGGCAGGGACTGCCTGAACTGTGTCTGCACTCTTTCTGTTGCCCTGGACACTCCAATCAAAGCCCAACTTAGCTTGATAGGCAGGTCTTCCTTCCAAGTGTGGAGCTGCAAATTGGTTACATAGGAGCAGACATCAGGGGGGAGGGAGGAGGGGGCTGTTCTGTGGCCATGGGAACTCCAATCTCATCCCTGCAAACCCTGTTAGGCAGTTCTGACTGCCAACCACAGACCTCCTGCTGTTCTCTATGGGACCTCTGGTTATAAAAGGAAGTGTGCTCCAAGCTCTAGCTTTCAGTTTCACAAGGCAGTGGAGTGAGAGAGTGCTGTTGCTAGTCTTTTGGGAAAGAGACAGAGAGAGTGCATTGGAGCTGGGATTTGTTGTGTATGTGGAGGGATAGGGCTCTATCTCCTCTGGTTCCAGGGCTGCTGCCAGGCTCTGGGGGTAAACTCAGTGGGTACCTTGGATGAGGGCTCACACACTGATTATTATTATTACTGGTAACAAAGCCCATTGGGAAAAAAATACAATGGGCTCTAGAAAGGGCAGGGAAGGCGGGCCAGGCATTGGCGCCTCCGCCACACTCCAATCTGGTTGAGGGAATGGCACAGTGGCTGGGCCTGACATTGCCACTTCCCCTGCATCCTGATCTGGTCAGGGGGAGGGCAGGGCAGCTGGACCTGGCATTGCCCCCTCCCCAGCACCCCAATCTGGGCTGGGGAATGGCAGCAGTGCCAGCAGATTGCAGTGAGGAAGGGCTGGAAGTTGGGCCCATTTGTCCTGCTGCATCATCGGGCCAAATTGAGCAGCTATGGAGCTCAGGAGTGGTGCCAAGGAGGCAGAAAAAGCCCTGGAGCACTCCTGCGTCCCACAGCTGCCTGATTTGGCCCCCATTTGGGCCGAATCAGGTGGCTGTGGAGCCCAGAAGCACTGCCTGAGAGGGCAAAAAGCACCCCTGAGCTCTCCTGCACTGTACTCCAGGCTGAATCTGGGCCAATTTGGGCAGTTGCGGAGCCTGGTAGCGCTGCTGGGGGGGAGTGGAAAGGGCCCAGGAGCGCTCCTGCGGTCCACAGTGGGTGGAATTGGGCTCACTTTGGGCTGAAATTGTCGTAGAAGTGTGCTGGGTGATCAGGGAGTGCGCCCTGGGAGGTGGGTTCCCCCTTCCCCCCCTCCATCTGCCTGGCCTCTGAGAAGCTGGAGGACGAGTACCTGCCCGGCAACTGTATGGCAGATAGATCTGGGCTCTGCAGGTCTAGAGGCCAAGTCTCTTCACTTTGCAAACTCATGGTGAGTAGAGCTGGCCTCCACAGAGACAAAGGCCTGGTCTACTCATCTTGTAAAACCATGGCAAATAGACCTGTTGGTCGTGAGGCCAGGTCTATCAGGCTTAGAATGCTACTAGGAGTAAACCTGGCCGCCAAGATAATGGGGCCAGGTCTACTGGAGCCAGCCCTGGCTAAAAGCAGACTTCTTTTAAACTTTGTACTGCAATGTTTGGGTTGAATTGAAAGGGAGTGTGTGTGGGGGGGAGGCAAGGGACTACTCTGTAATGCATATACAAAGAAATCCCCAGAAGGTTGGATCAGGTCTTCTGGTCCCCAGAAGGTCAGACCAGACTCAACGGGTTGAAATTAAATTAAAAGAGTTTTTGGCTAAAAATTAGGAAGAACTTCCTCACCGTTAGAGCAGTCCCTCAGTGGAACAGGCCTCCTCAGGAGGTGGTAAGCTTTCCTTCTTTGGAGGTTTTTAAGCAGAGCCTAGATGGCCATCTGACAACAATGCTGATTCTGTGAATCTCGTCAGATCATGAGAGGGAGGGCAGGAAAGGTCACATCAGTGCTTAGTTCTCGTTGCCCCTTCTTACATGCCCAGAGTAAGGCTGATCACCATTTTGCAATTTTCTCCAGGCCACTTTTTCAGTGTGTTCAGGTCTCATAGAATTCTATCTGTATCTTCAAGGACGTTTGCTACTCCTCCCAGTTTGATGTCATCTGCTAATTTAATAAGAAATCATTTCACACCCTCATCCAGATCACTTATAAAAATATTTAAAATGACTGGGCCCAGAACTGAGCCCTGATCACCTCCTTCCACAACTACTCTTTGGATAAAATTCTCCTGGGATGTAGTGGGAAGTCCATTGCAGGAGATTATTAATCTACATTTCTCACAGTGTTGATTCCCTGTTACACTCAATGAGATGATAGTAAGTCTGTATTTGAAGAAGGCCTCCTTGAATAAGAATGACCTAGTAAATTACTGCCCAGTTTCTGGTCAAGGTAATTTATTGGCCAGTAGAGGAACAGCTCAGAACTTCTTGATGGAAACGCCTGTTTCCATCAATCCATTGCAGTCTAGCCTCAGACCTGGATTGGGAAGTGAGAAAGCATTGGTGGTGCTGGTTGATGGTCCCCGACTCCCCTTTGAAAAAGACAGGCATGCACTGCTGATATTATCAGATCTCTCAGTGGCATTTGACACTTGCACCTGCTTAGTTTTGGTCAACCACCTGGCCTCATTAAGGGTCAGGGGCAGTGCTTTGGCTTGGTTCTCATTCTTCCAAGAACACTTTTTTAGAGTTTCCATTGTAGAGGACAAAAAGCAGCCTGGTGGGAACTCTCTTGTGGAGTTCCACAGGGATCAGTCCCTCACAAATGATCTTTGGATCACCACTAATCACACAGACCTGAACTCCAGAGACTATCCCCTACAAGAGGACATGTGCTGATGCTGATCCAGTCTCTGGTTCCGGAGGTGAGGCCTCCTATTTCATCTTTCTTCCAGAACCTTCTATTAGTGCATTGAATAAGGGGCTGGGAAAGAAGAGCCCTCTGCATGACCAAATAATCTTTGGATCACCACAAATCACACAGACCCAAACTCCAGAGACTGTCCCCTACAAGAGGATGTGTGCTGGTTCTGATCCAGTCTCTACTTCTGGAGCTGAGGCCTCCTATTTCACCTTTCTCCCAGAATGTGGGTCTAGCACACTTCATAGGACACATACAGGGCAGAACGAGGAGAGAATACATTTCGGAAGGCTGTGGAGGGCAGGCTTTGTGGTAGGCCCTCAGGCCTAGGCAGCAGTAGCTGCAAGGGAGAAGCTGCGACTCCCTGGTTGCTGCCTTCAAACCCCAGGATTGGAGCCAGCCTCAGTGGTTTGGCAGAGATTTTTCTCATGTATTTACATTTGGGGCTGGTAGTAAATTAGTTGGGAGGGCTGCAGCAGGGTTAGATTCAGCCCCTAGCTGAACACTGCCCCCAAAGTCCTCAGGCCCATCCAGGCTTCCCCTCCACCCACCCACCCCACTCCCACACAATTTCACTTTAGTGGGGAGAGTACTTCCAGCGGAAACGCAAAAGCCGACCTAGAGGCCACTTGCAACCATTCTGAAGAGTGGATTGCTTCACGTTAGTGATACTGGTATAGCAAAGGTTAGGGTTGCCATCTCCAAGTTGGAAAATTCCTGGAGATTGGCGGGGGGGGGGTGAAACCTGGGGAGGCGAAGGACCTCAGCATGGTGTAATTCCATAGAGTCCACCGCCCCAAAGTAGCCATTTTCTCCAGGTGAACTTACTGTGACCTGGAGATCAGTTGTAATTCCAGGAGATCTCCAGTTACCACCTGGAGGCTGGCAACCCTAGAGAGGTCTACATTCTGCTGAATTTGAGCTGGTCGTGGGTTTTTTTTAGGGGTCTTTTTTAGCAGAATCCCCGAAATCCCACATCAAATCACATATCACAGCTTGCCTCTGGATCTGGTCCCCAGAGAAAGCTCAGGGCAATCCCGAGTACTAGAGAAAGGCGGGTGCATCTTAACAGAAGGAGGGGGAAGAGCACGGCCAGAAAGAAAAACTCCATTCCCATGGCTACCCAGGGATGGCCGCCGCTGTGCAAACGAAAATGCTGTAAGGGTAGTAGGCATTTAGCCAGTCGTGGGGCCCTGGCAAAGATCCTTTAGTATTAATGCCAGCATTAGCTTATCCTCGAAGATAGAAGAGGGGGCAAGTATTATATAATTCCCAATTCAAAAAAGTCGCTCTCTCTATTTCCTGCACTTCCAAAATGACTCCAATGCAAATTAAAATAAAAATGAGATGGCACACCCCTGTGCTTTCTCCTGCACTTATGGAGGGAAGCTTCACCGCCTGGATTTCTGCCTCCTCTGACTGCACAGGCCCAGGCAAGGAAGGAGGGAAAGGACAGAGCAGCAGAAGGGAACTTCCAAAGACCAGACGGGTTATGGCTAATCAGCAGGGAACAGCCTGCCTCCTTCACGTGCTCAGAGGAAACGGCTGCCTAGGTTTCTGAAAATGTATGAGGAGGATCCTTGTTGCAATTTAAGGTTGCCATCTCCAGGTTGAGAAATTCCTAGAGATTTGGTGGTGTGGTGGGGGGCGGAGTGAAGCCTGCAGAGGGCAGTTTTGAGGATGGGGGAGGACTTCACCAGGGTCCCATTCCACAAGGTCTATCCTCCAAAGCAGCTGTTTTCTCCAGAGGGCTGTATTTCTGTGGCCTGAAGATCATTCGTAATACTGGAAGAGCTCCATCCACCCCCTGGAGGTTGGCAACCCTTTTGCAACAGGAGCCGAGTCTTTTGCCCCATGGTGACTCCCCTCCCGTGCAGGTCCCAAACCAAAGCAGGTGGGGGGGAAGAAGATAGCAACGTGGAGGGGGCAACTAGAATCCTGCTGAACTTGAGCTGGTCTTGGTTTTCTGGGTTTTTTAAACGGAACCCCCCAAATCGAACATCAAATCACAGATTGCAGCCTGGTCCTCAGTGTCCGGCCTGCTATCCACAGTGACTCCATGTTGTTTTCAAATGCTTCCAAATGTTTTTCTCATGCTGTGGGTTTCCAGTGTTTTCTGTCCACAGGTTCCCAGCGAGTGTTCCCAGCAGTGTTCCCAGGACGGCAGGAGGGCCTTGTCAGGTTGTGATCATATTAGAACCAAGAGACTCCATTTTAAACCTTGTCAGTATATTAAGTGTGCTTTTTGCAGGTGCGAAGCCTGGAGGAGGGAGCGAGAGATTGTTTACATCTGCATGTCGTCTCTGCCTTCCTGACGCCCTTGGGAACTTTCCCTTTCTCAGCAACGGGCCGTTGGTTTTGAGAACCGGGGGGGACCTGGGGCCTGAGGGAATCTGCTTACTGTGTACCTATTCTTTTGCTTGTCGTTTGTAACAATACTTTGGGTCAGCTAAGATCCTTGTATCTTGGAATGTGTACTCCTTGGTTGAAAATCTTCAGTAAAGCCTTTTGAAATCAATGGACTTTTGTCTTATTGCAAGAGGTTGTTGAAGTTGCCACTTTCGGCAAGCCACAGTCTGACAGGCCTTATCTACTCGGCCTGGACATTGACCTTGGAGGATCGGCCCTCTCCTTCCCGGGCCTCAACTGTAGCTGGGCAGTGGGGGGGGGGGAATAGAGGGAGGTTTTGATATGTTGCTGTTTGTAACTAACACGTCATTCTCAACAAAGCTTCATGGTCAGCCAGAAGCTTTCATGCCTTTGGATTAATTATGGACACCTGTACTTTGAATATAATCTTTCAATAAAGAACCTTTTGACTCAAGAAGACCTTGGACTTCTTGCAGCAAGGGGTGGGAGATGAAATCAGAGTAACTTGAATACCATAAACTGACACGCAGACTGAACCGTGAAAATCAGGCATCCACCTCTTCGTGGCACTTCCATGGCACAAAAACGGGGTTCCAAAGCACAGGTCCTCCAGGACCCTCAGGAATTTTACATGAGTTCTACATGTGGCATTTGGGGGTGTTCTGCTCTAAACAACCGAGTATCCGTGAGCATCTTTGTAGACCTGCCTTTTACTGCCCCTCTTTTGATTGATTATTCTAGAGTATTACTGGGGGTGGGCAGATACAGCACCACCTCCTGGCCTGGACCTGGGGGGAACTTGAGCTCCAGTGGAATCCCTGCACTGAATGCTTGAGGCGAGTCAGAATGGCCTGTTGTGAGATCATCGCGGAGATGTCCCTTGACGGAATCCCTGTGTCCTCTGATGGTCTCTAGCCATGGCGAAGGTAGGAACCCCTGACTGAAGCTCCCGCAAGGACAAGAACATGCTGGGGGGTAGACTGAGTCCCCACAGCCCCAGAAATGTTCTGGAGAGTAAATGGAGGCAGGAAACATGGGGTGGAGTGGAGAGTCGAAAGGAAGGGTCACAAAGCAGGCATCCCGCCTGGGGGACCCCAGCAGCCTCCTTTTCATTAGGGACAGCCACTGCCCAGATCGCTCATCCTGACCCCCCCCCCTTCCTGGGGTTTTGCCTCAGCCAGAGCATTGCAGCAGGTGGCTCTGCCTCTTTTCATGCTGTGCTGATCCCAGGAAACACTTTCACTGGGGAGGGTAAACAATTGGGCCCCTCTTCTCAGCTGGTGGACCCTGCTCACTTTGGTGCTGCTGCGGAGACAACATGGGGCTAAACCTGGCCCTATCCTGGCTCCGGATAAACCTGGCCACATCATTTCCCAGGGTGGCTCTCAGAACAAAATGTTGGCATGGGGTGCCCCAGAGTTGCAGGGGAAAGGGGAAAGATTCCTAGATCTGCTTCCACCCCCCCCCCCGAGAAATCTCAGGGCAATCCAGAGTACAAGGAAGAGGCAGGTGCATCTTAACAAAAGGGGGGGGTGCGTGGTTAGAAAGAAAGACACCTATTCAGGGATGGATTCTGCTGTGCAAAGGAAAATGCTGGAGGTATGGTGGCCATTTGCCAGTAGGGGAGGCTCTGGTAAAGAGTCTTTAAATTGCCCCACCTTTCCCCCAATGGCCGATGGCAATGCTGTAATGCTCTCAAAGCAATGCTGAGACCCTGCTCTGAAATTCCACAGGGAAAGAGACCATCGCTTTGGAGGAGGTTCCTCAAATTGTTATTTTGCTGTACCACGATGAATCGTGTGGAGGAAGGTATGTCTGTTGGCACACACTGGGCTTGCCTCCTGCCACTTGTCATCAGCAGTGAAAATGAGCAGCGATACCATATGTATTTCTTTCTGTTTGTGGCCCAACTTGCTGCTCCAAATGGGCAAACAGCTTCCGGGCTTCCTCACTGGCTGAAATAATTCATTTTTTAGACTTCTAGCATTGGCATGCTTGGCTTGGAGTCCTGTAACCCTGGAATACAGAAACCTGAAACATGTTTCCTGCTACAAAAAACCTCAGCCCCTTTGGATCCACACATGGACCTCCACTGTTATTCTCCTCTCCCTCCCAAGTTCTGTTTTACTCCAACCAATATTGCCTCATGAGCGTTTATGCACTCGTCCCTTTGAATTGCCTTGTCCCAACCGGAAACTACCCAACTCAGGTCAGCTTTCTCTTTGGAATTAGTTGAAAAGTTGCCACACCTCTCTTTTGATCTTCAGTGGTAGCACTGAGGTTCCTTTTTGGTTCCAATGAAGCCGGTCTCTTTTGCACCTTTTTTGCAGCTTCAGTTGGGAGGTGGGGGGGGGGGCATGCCGCGCTCCTGTTCTATGGAGGCAAAATCTTCTTCGTCCAGACCGAGTGTTACAAACGTGGCTCAGAGCGTCCCCCTCTACCATCCCAAGCTGTCTGCCACTGCAAGGCTGCTGTGGAGACTGAAGGCTGGAATCCTGCCTCCTGTCACACATCTACTGGGGTCTCTCCCACCCCTCTACTTTTTCCCAGTGTGTCATGAGCCTCCTCCCTTTGCACCACTTTGGTGTAGTGGTTAAGAATGACAGTCCTCTTCTCTAGTTAGGAAGAGGACTCCTCCCCTTGAAGCCAACTGGTTGGCCTTGGGTCAGTCACAGCTCTTCCAGAGCTCTCTCACCTCCACCCCCCTCACAGATTGTTTGTTGTGGGAATAATAATGACATGCTCTGCAAACTGTTCTGAGAGGGTGTTCAGTTGTCCTGAAGGGCACTGTATGAATTGAATGTTGTTGTTTCATTATTAAAAACGTAGGACATAGCCCATAGACTTTCATTCCATTAGCTTTCGGCACAACTGGTGTGCTTGTGATGACTCCGTAGTGAGGGGAAGACCCTTGTGTTTGTGATCTGAAGAGCCTTACTCTGGAGTAGTGGCACATGTCCTTCAGCACTAGGGTTGTTTATTTTAGATTAGTTCATTAGATTCCAGTCCGCTTCCCCACAGGTGGTCTCAGAGTGGAGCACAAAACAATAATATGCTTTAAAAATAAAAACCAATGATAGCAATTACATTATGTTAAAAATATCAGTAACAGAGTGCACACAATGCTTCCCTATTCTCTAAATATCGGGGCCTGTGGGGGCAGGGTGGCCATCCATCTAATGAAAACCTAAATCAAGAAGGCACATGCCCCCCCCCACTGGTATTTGGGCCGGGTGCCAGGTTTGCTGAATGCATGAAGGGAGGCAACCACTTCTTTCCCAAGAATACGAGGATTTGCCTTTGGGGGTGGGGGGAGCCACTGGGCATATATGCCTGCTCTGCCCCCTAGCCACACAGCCTTCTCCGTTGCTTGGCGAAGAGCAAGTGCTGCTCCGGGAATTAGAGCGATGAGAGAAAAGACAATTAGGAAGTTGAAGGGGCTCCCCCTTCAGGCATGGAAGTTTGGTGGCGGCAGGAGTGGTGGTGGCGGAGACTAGGCTCAGTAGGTGGTATGGGTTTGCTACAACTCTCAGCCCCAGCTCCCTGCCACTGTATCTTGGAGGCCATTTTGGAGGAGAGAGGCAGTGATTTTCCGACAGTGGGCGGGGTGGAATTTCCATTTGGGAAATTTTGGTTTGTACCGATCATGCATAATGGCAGGCCCAGCGGTCACACTGAAAACATGAATGAATGAATGAATGAATGAATGAATGCAAACAGCCCAAGAAAAGGCCAGCCCGTAAGGAGGTTATTTTCTGGCAGTGCGCGGGGGGTAATTTCTGATTGGGGAATTTTGGTTTGTGCTTATCATGGCAAGGCCAGCAGGCCCTCTAAGGAAAACAGCCCACAAAAATGCCAGCCCCTAAGTGGACTGCACCCACTGTATCTTCCTCTGATGAAGAGTAGGATGTCCTGGGCGGGCAGGACATATTGAAGTGACTTGCAGCCTTGGAGAAACAAAGGAGGGTTGCACCTGTTGCTCAGGGCAGGGCAAAGAGAGCGAGGGCAGACAGGAGCACTTCCAAGGCAGCCTTTTAAAGAGAAATACTAAAGCATCTCTCTGCTCTCGAAGGGGGACCTTGTAGTCAAGTGGCTGCTTCTGATGGGGAAAGAAAGGAAGTGAGAGAAGAACAAGCCCAACCCATGACCCAGGAACTGGCTGACGATGGACCTGTGGCTGTCAAAGAACCTGATGGACCTGTGGAAGTCAAAGAACCTGATGGACCTGTGGAAGTCAAAGAACCTGATGGACCTGTGGCTGTCAAAGAACCTGATGGACCTGTGGCTGTCAAAGAACCTGATGGACCTGTGGAAGTCAAAGAACCTGATGGACCTGTGGCTGTCAAAGAACCTGATGGACCTGTGGCTGTCAAAGAACCTGATGGACCTGTGGAAGTCAAAGAACCTGATGGACCTGTGGCTGTCAAAGAACCTGATGGACCTGTGGAAGTCAAAGAAGCTGAAGGAGATGGTAAGCCTACTCAGCCAGAATACACGAGTTTTTGGCTTTGGGGGTGTTGCTACTTCACTCTTCTCAGTCCCAGCTCCTTGCTGCTGTATCTTGGCAGCCATTTTTGTGGAGTGGGGTGGTTATTTCCTGGCAGTGGGTGGGTTATAATTTCTGTTTGGGGAATTTTGGTTTGTGCCTATCATGGCAAGGCCAGCAGGCCCTCTAAGGGAAAACAGCCCACAAAAACGCCAGCCCCTAAGCGGATTGTACCCACTGGATCTTCCTCTGATGAAGAGGAGGATGTCCTAGACAAGCGGGACATATTGAAGCACCTTGCAGCCTTTTTGCAAGGGGATGTACGTGCTGCTCAGGGCAGGGGAAAGAGAGCGACGACAGTCAGGAGTGCTTCCAAGGCAACCTTTTAAAGCAAAGTACTAAACCGTCTCTCTGCTCTCGGAGGGGGAATTTTGGATTGTGCCTCTCATATCTAAGGGAAAGGCCAGCGGGCCCTCTAAGAGCCCTCTTCTACATCTTTTTCTGTTTGTGTGGAACTAAATTTTGGGTTAATTTAAGATCTCTATCACGTAGTACTACAGGAGATGGTGCAGTGAAGAGGCAGAAAGAGTGTTAGATGTGGTGTTGATTGACAGGGGAGACTGGACTGCTGGCCCAGATAAAGTGGGAAGGTACACAAGTCCGAGTCTCCGCCAATGGCAGATGAAACCTGACCAAAATTTAGAACTGCCCTCTCTCTGCTCCACTCTATTTCCAGCTCTGCCCTCAAGGAGCATACGTTCCGACATATCTGGCTCTTATCCAAGAAGATCCTTGGCTTGTACTCCTCCATAATCTTGTGATTACCCCAGTATCTAGAGCAGTAATTTGGGGTAATGCCCGTACCCTATGTTGAACTTCCCTAGCGAAAACTAGCTCATGTTATTCACATTGACTCTTCAGCAGCAATAGAGTCCTTTAGGTTTTTAAAGAACTTCACTGAGAAGCTCCTGAAATCTTTACAATGACACTGATAGTCGATGTCTCCTTATACTTATTGTACTTTTGTCACTCAAAACAGCTGAAGACGATTCTGACGACGATGACGACGTCGATATCGTGGCCTGGTACAGGCAGTTTAGGCTATTGGAAGGTAATCTCTCCTTCTTCCCCCAGGCATGGACTTCATTAGCTGTACTCCACCCACTCTCAACCAGCTTCCCCCACCTCTCCAACCTCTGACACAGGAAACCCCTTCGCTTTCTCCGTGGTTTTGGTTTAAACGTTGCCGTACCTCCCTTCTGATATTCACTTGCAACTGGGAGGGTCCCTTTTTGTTCCAGTAAAGCCATTGGAGATGTGATTGGCTGTACAAGTTTCTTAAAACATTGATTCAGCAGAAGCTGCTTGCACATAACAAGGATCTTAATTGTATGACTGAAAGAAAACTTGAGTAATAATTTTGTGGCTGGCTCTTCCTTCGGAAGCAGCCAGTTTGCCCTGAGTTAGAGATCCAAAGGCGCTCACTGGTTTAAAAAGGTTAATTTAAAATCTGTACTGCATAGTACTATGGGAGACGGTACAGTGACGAGGAAGACAGAGTGTTAGATGTAGTGGGGATTTACAGGGAAGATTGGACTTCTGGTCCAAATTGCGTGGGAGGGTTCAGGTTCTGGATCTCCACCAATGGTAGATAACACCGGACCAAAATCAGGAACCGCTATCTCTCGGCTCCAGTATACTTCCAACTCGGCCCTCAAGGAGCACATGGTCTGAAATATCTGGATTTTGTCCAATAAGATCTTTGGCTTATACTCTTCCATATTCATGTGATTGCCCCAGTATCTAGGACAGCAATTTGTGGTAATGCCCATACCTGAAATTGAACTCCCCTAGAGAAAAATAGCTCAAGTGATTCACATTGACTCATCATCAGCAGTAGAGTCCTTTAAGTTTTAAAAGAACTTCACTGAAATGTTCCTGAAATCTTTACATTGACACGGATAGTCGATATCTGCTTAGATTTACTGTACTTTTTCACTCAAAGTAATCTTTGAAGAGAACAAAGATGAAGAGACCGTCGACCAAAGGCATATGGATCCTCTTGAAGGTAATCAGCCTGTCTTCAAAGCATGTGTCTCATTCTCCCAGGCATGGAAGTCGTTTGTTGTCCTCCTCAACCCACTCTCAACTAGCTTGCCCCATGTTTCCAACCTCTGAATCAAGAAACCCCTAAGCCTTCTCCTTGGGATTAGTTTAAAACTTGTCATACCTCCATTCTGATATTCAGTGGTCAGTTTGAGGGTCCCTTTCAGTTCCAATAAAGCCATTGTAGGTTTGATTTGCTGTACAAGTTTCTAAAAACATGGATTTAGCAGAAGCTGTTTCCACAATACAAGGATCTTTACTCTGTGACTGAAAGTAAATTTATGGTGGGCTCTTCCTGTGTCAGCCATTTTACTGCTTCCATCACACTCTGTCAGAGATCCATAAGAGCTCTCCGGCAGAAAGAAGCTGGAGTCCCCAGATCTAAAGAGTCCTGACTTCTCTGAAATTCTAACTTTTTGCCCCCCGCCCCCGAAGAAGGCACGGCATTACTCTTCCTCTTCTAATACAATGATCAGAACACAAGCAATTTTTCTTCTCACTTAATTTTCTTCCTCCACTGCTACCATGTCTTAGTAATATTGTTACTCTTGTTCACCTTTCTGTGTTTGTGTAGAACAAACATTTGGGTTAAATTAAGATCTGTACTGCATAGTAGAATGGGAGATGGTACAGTGACGAGGCAAGCTGAGTGTTAGATGTAGTGTGGATTTACATGGGAGATTGGACTGCTGACCCAGATAGGGTGAGAGGGTACAGGTTTCCAGGTCTCTGCCAATGACAGGTAACACCTGACCAAAATTAGGAACTGCCATCTCTCTGTTCCATTATACTTCCGAATCTCCCACGTTCTGAAATACCTGAATTTTGCCCAATAACATCTTTGGCTTATACCCTTCCATATTCTTGTGATTGCCCCAGTATCTAGGACAGCAATTTGTGGTAATGCCCGTACCTTAAATTGAACTCTCCTAGTGAAAACTACCTCAAGTTACTAGAAAAGAAGTCTCCTTCTTGAGTTAATGATAAGAATCCCAAGTCCCTGTTCACCCCGGGGGCGGGGAAAACCATTGTTATAAATTTGTGAATAAACTCCATTCAGTGACCTCACATTGTAATCTCCCCATGAATTTTCTCTGTTTGAAGGCAGCCGCATTCAGGTCACCATTGGAAACTCCCTACACCAAACAAGAAATGGACTTAAATTTGGTATTAGAAATCACAACACTCAAAACCAATGGGAGAACATTTCAATCTTCTCAGATATTCCAGGACAGAGTGATACAAACTCCCTGTCTGTGCTGCCTTTCTCCCCAATGAGGATTCAAAATCCTCTCGCCTCCACTTTATCCCTAGAATGACAACTCTGTGAGGTGTACACTCAGCTGAGAGGGGGTGGCTGCCCCAAGGTCTCCCAGCAAGTTTCCATGACCATGGACCTGGGTCTCATGTATCTGGCCAGATCCACCAGATGGGTGATCTTGGGCCAGTCACCCACCCTTGGCAGCTCTTCATCCAGCACTCTCATTGTTACGCCCTGCTGGTTTATGATTGGAAAATGGGGTAAAATAACCGAATCTCACTCCAATCTTCCTCTTCAGAAAAGAGGAATGGATTTGAAACCAAATCCGATTTCTTAAAGGAGGGATAGAAATGGGTTCCTGGCTTTTGGACAGGAGGAATTAAGAGAATTCCATTTAAGGATCCTCCTGTGGGTTCATTCCAATGCGGAGTGCTTGAGGCCTGGCTTATAGCCCCCCCCCCATTCCTATCTCTGCTCCCCTCCCAAGCCGCTGTGCTGATTGAAGGAAAGAATCTTGCTTCCCGTCACCCATGAAGTGACATCTCTCCCACCCTTCTGAATTTCCCCCAGTGCATAATGATCCTCCTTCCTTGGCAACATGGAAGGTGGCCCATGCTCCTTCCCCCATTCCCCGCTTAGCCTTCAGTCCAAATGGGGCACTCCCACTCATTCTGTAGTGAGTGGAAGACCTTCTGTACGTGTTTTGAAGATCCCTCCTCTTGAGTAGTGCCACATGTCCTCCTGCATGAGGGTTGCCAAGTCTCAATTGGAAAATCCCTGGAGATTTGGGGCTGGGAATCGAGCAGGGCAGGGTTTGAGAAGGGGAAGGCTCTCTGTGGAGAATAATGCCATAGAGTCCACTCTCCAAATCAGTCCTTGCCTCTAGGGGAACTGCTCTCCATCGCCTAGAGATCAGCTGTAATTCCAGGAGTCTCCAGGTCCCACTGGACGTTGGCAACCCTCTCTTGCAACTCCCAGGAGGAATGATCTCTACGTAATCTTTTTTTCTTCTCAATTCATCTTCTTCCTCCTTTGTTTCCATTTCAGATTAAGATCATCTTCATACCAACAAAAACATCTCTGAATCCCTGATGATTTGCAAGAAACTATACATCTCTAAACATGATAAGAAAACAGTCCCATATCACAAAGTATACCTACTTTTATACTAACATACTTATGTACTAATATTTAGATACTTATATACTTACATACTAACTTACTGACATTCCATACTTTGTGATATGGGACTGTTTATTATCATGTTTAGATGAGGAATCTTTTCCGTATAGTTTCTTGCAAATCATCAGGGATTCAGTGACCATCGATACCAACGAACCTCCCTTCACCGGACCACCCTCCACCATTGGACCACCAGGTGGCACATGACCTAGATGCATCATAAGAAACAGTCCCACATCACAAAGTATATATAGTTATAGACTTATACTAATCTACTGATCTACTGACATATGTATTTATATACTAACATAATAACATACTTATATTCCGTATTTTGTGATGTGGGACTGCTTTTTATGATCGCATCCAGGTCATGTGTCTTATTGCAAACAGTTAAAGAGAAGGAAGGGGAGCAACACAAAATGGTGGGCGGAATTTCTTCTACCCCAATTATGCCTGAATCAACATTGGCCCCTCAGCTTAAGGAGCTGGAACGCAGCATGATCAGTCACATTGCCTTTATGCTTCAACCTATTAATAACCAACTCATGGAAATACGAGCAGAATTAAATGAAACGAATAAAAAAGCAAACGCTGCCCTTGACTCAAGTGATGCAGCTCATGCTGGCACTGAGGACTTTCGAGCTAAAAATGCAATTCTCTAAGACAGAGTTTTACAACTGGAAATAACTTGCCATCAGAGGAACCTAAAATTTAGAGGGGTAGATGAAGATCTGACAAACGCCCCCCTGAGATCTGACAAACTGACTCCGGACATACTTTATTACAAAACATCATCCTGGAAACTCCAATGGAGCTAGACAAGCTTCCTCAGAAGTGGAAAATGCTTCGAGAACTGTCTCCATGCAAGGGAAGCAAAATCCCAGTGCTCTTTTCCTAAAGAAGTTGTAATGGACCCTGTCCTTTAAGGGAAGAGTGATAAAATCTTCATACGTTATTTAATCGCTCAGGGGTTTTGATTGGGGAAGAGAGTGATCTCCAATGTTTGCTCACTGTTTTAGTTGTTAAGGTTATTATTGTTACTTCTTGTTAGTTAAATTGTTTACTATTCATTGTTTCTTAATTAGTTATTTAAAAAAGAAAGAAAGACAAATATCTAGTCAGGTTAAGGTATAACATTTAGTGTAAATTCATCTTTTAATATGTTAAAATAATAATTAAAAATGAAATTAATAGTTAAATAAAACAAATCAAAACAAAGTATTCATTCATATTTTTCTCTTGATAGAAGTTATTTGAAAATTGTTCTGGTAGTTTAATGTTATATATCACTAGAAACAATGCCAGTTGTGTGAACAAATACAACGGGCTCTAGAAAATGGATTTGGTGGCTCCCTCTTCCTACGTTCAACAGGCTCTAGAAAATACCCCACTGAGCCCCTCCCTCCCAAACTCCACTCCCTCCAGGCTCCATTTCCAAAATCTCCAGGAATATACCTACCTGGAGCTGATAACCCTGGATTTAGGAGAAACCCTATTTCCAGGATCAGTCATTCTACATTGAAACCCAGCATTCCAGTCCAAGAACACTTCTGCTGCTGCTACCAGTCCCAGAGTAGTCTATCTGGGCTCAGAGACCTTTTATTGCATTCTGGGCTCCAATTTTCTCCAAAGGGTCTCTGTGTGCCTCTTTTGGAAGCTGTGCCAGTTCTGCCCCACCCCCCAGCTTTAGCGAGGCTGTCCTGGGAACCACCGAGATGCCTGCAGGGAAGGAGGAGGGCTGGGAGGGGCTCTATGAAATTGAGTACTGCTATCCAAGGGGGCGTCTGTCTGGACTCTGAGACCGTTATGGAAAATCCATTCCACATTTTCTTTGCCACCAGTTTTGTGCTGCAATACATTTCAATGGAGCCTTTGCATTTAAACTGGCATTGTGGGCGAGCATCTCCTTTTTCGAACCACTGGGATGCCTGGAGTGACAGAGGAGAGCTGGGAGGGGCAGGGCTTCACCGGACTCTCCGCAGGTGAGTGCAGCTGTCCAGAAGTAGGAAGAGGGTTTATTAGGAGCAAGAGACCTTTAAGGAAAATGCAAGTTTTGATACTAAGAACTTTCATTAAGCACAAAGATACACCCATTGTCAAAGCCAACAACCAAAGTGTCACCTATGCTCTCCTCTCTCCTGTTTTTTATTGCCTTTACCTGGTGCCTCTTTTTCTCGGACATCTGCTTTCCCATAATTAGTGCATTTCTTTTCGTTGTGATGATTTTAACAGGGGAATTGGAGGGGGGGGGGACGGAGCTCTTGCACTAAGCGTCTTTCCTCCTCTCTGTCGACACCACGCCCTCCTCTTTCCTGGTTTGTGTCCTGTGTTCTTTCCTGTTCCTTGGAAAGCCAAGCAAGTGGACCTGTTTTTTCCGACAATCTGCTTTTGGCATAATTTTCTTTGTCTGTTTTTTGTGTCTTGGCCAAAACTCTCACTGTGGTTGTAGCTTTTATGGCCACCAAGCCAGGGTCCACCATGAGGAAGTGGGTGGGGAAAAGACTGACCACCTCCATTGTCTTCTTGCTCCACTATCCAAATATGCATTTGTATGGTGTGGCTAGGCACCACTTCTCCATTCCCAGATTTGGACACAAAGTAACTGAAGAGGTCGCAGCAGAATGTCATGAAGGCTCTGTGGTTATGTTCTATATTGTTCTAAGCTATATGGGATTTCTGTCCTCCATAAGCTTCTTTGTGGCTTTCTTTGCCCAGAAGTTGCCAGACCGTTTTAATGAAGCCAAGTTTGTCACCTTCAGCATGCTGGTCTTTTGCAGTGTTTAGCTGTGTTTTGTTCCAACGTACCTGAGCACTAAAGGGAAATCTGTGGTAGTTGTAGAGATTTTCTCTATCTTGGCCTCCAATGCTGGGTTACTGGTTTGTATCTTCATCCCCAAATGCTATATTATACTTCTGAGGCCTGAGCTGAACAGAAGAGAACAAGTAATAACAAGAAAGCATTAAAGTTATTCCCCATGAAACAAATATATTTTTCCTTGCTTCATCTACCTTTGGAAGAATCCAACTTTCTACACATGTATTTCAGTATGTGACCACTCGTTTGATTTTGTAATTAAGAGTTTTATTATGTTGTGAAATACGTGATGCTTTCTTTCATGAACAGACTGTACAGAGATGTTTTTAAACAATAAAGAAGTAAGAAGTAGTTTTAATCAGGGCTCATTTCGAGGGGAACACACAGGAATGCAGTTCCAGCAGTTCCCCAAAGAGGTCACATGTCATGTAGTCCCGCCCACCTGACTTAGCCATTTTGGGCCTGTTTGGGCCTAAATTGGGGCCGAAACGGCCCAGATTGGGCCTCTGACGGGTGGTGAATCACTCTCCCGTTCATCAGCGGCCTGATCCTGACCATTTTGTGCCCCTTTTCAGCCCTTTTGCCATTTTGGGCCCAATTTCGGCCCTGAATGGCCAGGATTAGGTCCAAAACAGCCAGGATAGGTGATGTCAGGGGGTATGGCATATGCAAATCAGTTATACTAATAACACACTTCCGGTGATGGCAAGAGGCATGGCATATGCTAATGAGTTATGCTAATGAGTTATTGTTAATGCGTTCCTCCAGCTCTTTTTCTATGAAATGACCCCTGGTTTTAATCAAGCACAAAATGGAAAACAGGACCCCATGACTAATGCAACTTTAAATATGATTCCTAGGTCTTGAAGACCTTCTGGTTCTGTTTGCTTTTTTCACCAGTGAGATACAGGGAAATGATTTTTTTCAGACTGCCAGTTCAAGAGTCCATTGGTCATTAGGGTTGCTTCACTCCTTTCCAAAACTTGCATTTGGTGTTTTGTGGATGCATGTTCTCACACAGCCATCTGAGTTTCCTACCATCCATCCTTTCTGCATTGTTCCTCGGGGCAGCAGGCAGGCGTTTCAGTAGACTACTAGATCTCTCCTAAATCAGATTACTCCATTATAAACAGATGCTGTGTTTCAATAAAATCCTGCCACTTGGTGTTTGCCTCCGTTGTCCTTAGTCATGCTCAAGATGCTGACCAGCTTGAATAAGCAGCAGAGACTTTGCACATGTGCTTGTTTGGAAAAGAGCCATGCTCACATGCTCAGGAAGTATTTGCAGGTCCTTGGCATGAGCTAAAGAGATGGAGTGACTGGATCACTATTGCCCTGGCCTCCGTGGGACTTCTCTTCCTCATCAAGGGGAACCCAGGGGCAGGGCGAACAGCCGGTCACCATTTCTGTTGCCAGAATTGTTCAGGAGGGAAGCCTGAAGCCCCTCCCAAGCTGAATAGAGCAATGGAACCCTTGAATGCGAGTTCCCCCATCCAAGTCAGGCTGGGCACCCGATTTATCATACATTTTGTGCATTTTGCCCTCGAAGAATTCAATTCTACATGATGCAATGATAGCTGTTAGCTTATATGCACACACACACACACACACAATCATACATACATAGATACAGAGAGAGAGAGAGAGAGAGAGAGAGATGCTAGAAGCTGGAAGGTGCCTTCATTTTTGGTAGCACTGCCGACTTGCAAAAAGTCTTTAGTCTAAAATATTCATATTACTTCATTAAACATTGCAAATAAAATCACTTCAAGACCCTTAAGTAGCATGGTTAAATATTATTTCAGAAGGAAGTCAAGCTGAATTTAAGAAGGGATTGTGCAACATGTGCGCTGCATAAAGGATGTTTTAACAAACTGGGATTTATTTTTAATGCTACCGGTGTTTTATCTTTCATGTATTGTAATTGTTGTGATCTGTTCAGAGCCTCCTTGCAGGGAGAGCAGCCTATAAATTTAGTAAATAAGTACATTACTTAATCATAAATGTATTTAAAGGAAGCTGAAACGTGGGAGGCAGGGCAAAGATCCAGAGACTTATATATGGCCTTGGAAAGTATGGCAAATAACAGTGGGAAATATATCCGCATAGAAGAAAGCTTGGGAAAGCAGTAGGTCTTCACAAGATCAACATGGCACCCTTTCAGAACAAAATTAAACCACGAGAATCTGCGGGAGAAGAAGAGATCTGCTGGATCGCATTTAAATTGTGGGTTCCTGGCTATCAGACAGGGGCAGACTTGCCAACCTCCAGGTGGTAGCTGGAGACCTCCTGGAATTACAATTAATCTCCAGGCCAAAGAGATCAGTTCCCCTGGAGAGAATGGCTAATTTGATGGGCAAACTCTATGGCATTACACCCCACAGAGGCCCCCCTCCTCAAACCCCACCCTCTTCAGGTTTCACTCTCCCCAAATCTCCAGGAATTTCCCAACCTGGACCTGGCAACCCCAGACAGGGGACCAGTTTGCCTCTGCCTACATGAGTCAAATGTGGCATGAGGCTTGATGAGTGGGCTCAGGAGGCTCAGCCAGTCCACGTAGGGGAGCAGACAGGGTTGCCAGGTCCAGGTTGGGAAATTCCTGGAGATTTTGGGGGTGGAGCCTGGAAAGGGTGGGGTTTGGGGAGAGAATGGGCCTCAGTGGGGTATACTGCCATATAATCCACACTCCAAAGCAGCCATTTTCTTCAAAGGAACGGACCTTTGTCACCTGGAGATCACTAGCAATTCCAGGAGATCTCCAGCCACCACCGGAGAGCTGGAAAGACTAGCAGCAGAGGAAGTATCTGGCTGTCCTCTTTTCCCAACTGGCATTGACTGCAGAGATCTATAGAAATTGAAAGCCTCCTGGAGCCTTCCTGACAGCCTTAAGGAGCTACTTGTGGGTCTAGCACAGTTGAAAGGACTCATACAGGGCAGGACGAGGAGAGAATACATTTCGGAAGGCTGTGGAGGGCAGGCTTTGTGGTAGGCCCTCAGGCCTAGGCAGCAGTAGCTGCAAGGGGGAAGCTGCGACTCCCTGGTTGCTGCCTTCAAACCCCGGGACTGGAGCCAGCCTCAGTGGTTTGGCAGAGATTTTTCTCATGTATTTACATTTGGGCTGGTAGTAAATTAATCGGGAGGGCTGCAGCAAGGTTAGATTCAGCCCTTGCTGGCTTCTAGCCTATCTACCCCCAGCCCCCATGCAAACTTTTCACTTTATTTAAATGAAGTTTTTTTGCAACAGTAAAAGCCTAGCTAGAGGCGGCCACAGCAGTCCTCAGGCCTATCCAGGCTTCCCCTCCCCTTTGCTTGCCAGCCTCCAGTTGATATCCGGAGATCTCCTGGAATGATGACTGATTTCCAGGCAAAAGAGATGAGTTTCCCTGGAGAAAATGGCTACTTTGAAGGGTGGACTCTATAGAACTATACCCCACTGAGGCCCCTCCCCTCCCCAAACCCCACCCTCTTCAGGCTCCACCCCTCAGATCTCCAGGAATTTCCCAATCTGGACCTGGCAACCCTACGCTCGACCCCCCCCCACACACACACAATTTCACTTTATTGGGGAGAGCACTTCCAGCAAAACTGCAAAAGCCTAGCTAGAGGCCACTTGCAACCATTCTGAAGAGTAGATTGCTTCATGTTAGTGATACTGGTATAGCAGGGGTTAGGGTTGCCATCTCCTAGTTGGGAAATTCCTAGAGATTTGGGGGGGGGGTGAAACCTGGAGATGGTCGAGTTTGGGGAGGCGAAGGACCTCAGCATGGTATAATTCCATAGAGTCCACTCCCCCAAGGTAGCCATTTTCTCCAGGTGAACTTACTGTGACCTGGAGATCAGTTGTAATTCCAGGAGATCTCCAGTTACCACCTGGAGGCTGGCAACCCTAGAGAGGTCTACATTCTGCTGAATTTGAGCTGGTCGTGGGGTTTTTTTAGGGGTCTTTTTTAACAGAATCCCCGAAATCCCACATCAAATCACATATCACAGCTTGCCTCCGGATCTGGTCCCCAGAGAAAGCTCAGGGCAATCCCGAGTACTAGAGAAAGGCGGGTGCATCTTAACAGAAGGAGGGGGAAGAGCACGGCCAGAAAGAAAAACTCCATTCCCATGGCTATCCAGGGATGGCCGCCGCTGTGCAAACGGAAATGCTGTAAGGGTAGTAGGCATTTAGCCAGTCGTGGGGCCCCTGGCAAGGATCCTTTAGTATTAATGCCAGTATTAGCTTATCCTCGAAGATAGAAGAGGGGGCAAGTATCATATAATTTCCAATGCAAATAAGTCACTCTCTCTCTTTCCTGCACTTCCAAAATGACTCCAGTGCTAATTAAAATAAAAATGAGATGGCACACCCCTGTGCTTTCTCCTGCACTTATGGAGGGAAGCTTCACCGCCTGGATTTCTGCCTCCTCTGACTGCACAGGCCCAGGCAAGGAAGGAGGGAAAGGACAGAGCAGCAGAAGGGAACTTCCAAAGACCAGACGGGTTATGGCTAATCAGCAGGGAACAGCCTGCCTCCTTCACGTGCTCAGAGGAAACGGCTGCCTAGGTTTCTGAAAATGTATGAGGAGGATCCTTGTTGCAATTTAAGGTTGCCATCTCCAGGTTGAGAAATTCCTAGAGATTTGGTGGTGTGGTGGGGGGCGGAGTGAAGCCTGCAGAGGGCAGTTTTGAGGATGGGGGAGGACTTCACCAGGGTCCCATTCCACAAGGTCTATCCTCAAAAGCAGCTGTTTTCTCCAGAGGGCTGTATTTCTGTGGCCTGAAGAACATTCGTAATACTGGAAGAGCTCCATCCACCCCCTGGAGGTTGGCAACCCTTTTGCAACAGGAGCCGAGTCTTTTGCCCCATGGTGACTCCCCTCCCGTGCAGGTCCCAAACAAGAGCAGGTGGGGGGGAAGAAGATAGCAACGTGGAGGGGGCAACTAGAATCCTGCTGAACTTGAGCTGGTCTTGGTTTTCTGGGTTTTTAAACAGAACCCCCCAAATCGAACATCAAATCACAGATTTCAGCCTGGTCCTCAGTGTCTGGCCTGCTATCCACAGTGACTCCATGTTGTTTTCAAATGCTTCCAAATGTTTTTCTCATGTTGTGGGTTTCCAGTGTTTTCTGTCCACAGGTTCCCAGCGAGTGTTCCCAGCAGTGTTCCCAGGACGGCAGGAGGGCCTTGTCAGGTTGTGATCACATTAGAACCAAGAGACTCCATTTTAAACCTTGTCAGTATATTAAGTGTGCTTTTTGCAGGTGCGAAGCCTGGAGGAGGGAGCGAGAGATTGTTTACATCTGCATGTCGTCTATGCCTTCCTGACGTCCTTGGGAACTTTCCCTTTCTCAGCAACGGGCCCTTTGTTTTGAGAACCGGGGGGGGGGGGGACCTGGGGCCTGAGGGAATCTGCTTACTGTGTACCTATTCTTTTGCTTGTCGTTTGTAACAATACTTTGGGTCAGCTAAGATCCTTGTATCTTGGAATGTGTACTCCTTGGTTGAAAATCTTCAGTAAAGCCTTTTGAAATCAATGGACTTTTGTCTTATTGCAAGAGGTGGTTGAAGTTGCCACTTTTGGCAAGCCACAGTCTGACAGGCCTTATCTACTCGGCCTGGACATTGACCTTGGAGGATCGGCCCTCTCCTTCCCGGGCTTCAACTGTAGCTGGGCAGTGGGGGGGAAATAGAGGGAGGTTTTGATATGTTGCTGTTTGTAACTAACACGTCATTCTCAACAAAGCTTCATGGTCAGCCAGAAGCTTTCATGCCTTTGGATTAATTATGGACACCTGTACTTTGAATATAATCTTTCAATAAAGAACCTTTTGACTCAAGAAGACCTTGGATTTCTTGCAGCAAGAGGTGGGAGATGAAATCAGAGTAACTTGAATACCATAAACTGACACTCAGACTGAACCGTGAAAATCAGGCATCCACCTCTTCGTGGCACTTCCATGGCACAAAAACGGGGTTCCAAAGCACAGGTCCTCCAGGACCCTCAGGGATTTTACATGAGTTCTACATGTGGCATTTGGGGGTGTTCTGCTCTAAACAACCGAGTATCCGTGAGCATCTTTGTAGACCTGCCTTTTACTGCCCCCCTTTTGATAGCTTATTCTAGAGTATTACTGGGGGTGGGCAGATACAGCACCACCTCCTGGCCTGGACCTGGGGGGAACTTGAGCTCCAGTGGAATCCCTGCACGGAATGCTTGAGGCGAGTCAGAATGGCCTGTTGTGAGATCATCGCGGAGATGTCCCTTGACGGAATCCCTGTGTCCTCTGATGGTCTCTAGCCATGGCGAAGGTAGGAACCCCTGACTGAAGCTCCCGCAAGGACAAGAACATGCTGGGGGGTAGACTGAGTCCCCACAGCCCCAGAAATGTTCTGGAGAGGAAATGGAGGCAGGAAACATGGGGTGGAGTGGAGAGTCGAAAGGAAGGGTCACAAAGCAGGCATCCCGCCTGGGGGACCCCAGCAGCCTCCTTTTCATTAGGGACAGCCACTGCCCAGATCGCTCATCCTGACCCCCCCCCCCCCCCTTCCTGGGGTTTTGCCTCAGCCAGAGCATTGAAGCAGGTGGCTCTGCCTCTTTTCATGCTGTGCTGATCCCAGGAAACCCTTTCTTTGGGGAGGGTAAGCAAATGGGCCCCTCTTCCCACCTGGCGGACCCTGCTCGCTTTGGGGCTGCTGTGGAGACAACATGGGGCTAAACCTGGCCCTATCCTGGCTCCGGATAAACCTGGCCACATCATTTCCCAGGGTGGCTCTCAGAACAAAATGTCGGAATGGGGTGCCCCAGAGTTGCAGGGGAAAGGGGAAAGATTCCTAGATCTGCCTCCACCCCCCCCCCCGAGAAATCTCAGGGCAATCCAGAGTACAAGGAAGAGGCAGGTGCATCTTAACAAAGGGGGGGGGACATGGTTAGAAAGAAAAAGACCTATTCAGGGATGGATTCTGCTGTGCAAAGGAAAATGCTGGAGGTATGGTGGCCATTTGCCAGTAGGGGAGGCTCTGGTAAAGAGTCTTTAAATTGCCTCACCTTTTCCCCAATGGCCGATGGCAATGCTGTAATGCTCTCAAAGCAATGCTGAGACCCTGCTCTGAAATTCCACAGGGAAGGAGACCATCGCTTTGGAGGAGGTTCCTCAAATTGTTATTTTGCTGTACCACGATGAATCGTGTGGAGGAAGGTATGTCTGTTGGCACACACTGGGCTTGCCTCCTGCCACTTGTCATCAGCAGTGAAAATGAGCAGCGATACCATATGTATTTCTTTCTGTTTGTGGCCCAACTTGCTGCTCCAAATGGGCAAACAGCTTCCGGGCTTCCTCACTGGCTGAAATAATTCATTTTTTAGACTTCTAGCATTGGCATGCTTGGCTTGGAGTCCTGTAACCCTGGAATACAGAAACCTGAAACATGTTTCCTGCTACAAAAACCCTCAGCCCCTTTGGATCCACACATGGCCCTCCACTGCTATTCTCCTCTCCCTCCTAAGTCCTGTTTTACTCCAACCAATATTGCCTCATGAGCGTTTATGCACTCGTCCCTTTGAATTGCCTTGTCCCAACTGGAAACTACCCAACTCAGGTCAGCTTTCTCTTTGGAATTAGTTGAAAAGTTGCCACACACCCCTTTTGATCTTCAGTGGTAGCACTGAGGTTCCTTTTTGGTTCCAATGAAGCCGGTCTCTTTTGCACCATTTTTGCAGCCTCAGTTGGGAGGTGGGGGGAGGCCATGCCACGCTTCTGTTCTGTGGAGGCAAAATGTTCTTCGTCCAGACCGAGTGTTACAAACGTGGCTCAGAGCGTCCCCCTCTACCATCCCAAGCTGACTGCCACTGCAAGGCTGCTGTGGAGACTGAAGGCTGGAATCTTGCCTCCTGTCACACCTCTATGGGGTCTCTCCCACCCCTCTAATTTTTCCCAGTGTGTCATGAGCCTCCTCCCTTTGCACCACTTTGGTGTAGTGGTTAAGAATGACAGTACTCTTCTCTGGTTAGGAAGAGGACTCCTCCCCTTGAAGCCAACTGGTTGGCCTTGGGTCAGTCACAGCTCTTCCAGAGCTCTCTCACCTCCACCCCCCTCACAGATTGTTTGTTGTGGGAATAATAATGACATGCTCTGCAAACTGTTCTGAGAGGGTGTTCAGTTGTCCTGAAGGGCACTGTATGAACTGAATGTTGTTGTTTCATTATTAAAAACGTAGGACATAGCCCATAGACTTTCATTCCATTAGCTTTCGGCACAACTGGTGTGCTTGTGATGACTCCGTAGTGAGGGGAAGACCCTTGTGTTTGTGATCTGAAGAGCCTTACTCTTGAGTAGTGGCACATGTCCTTCAGCACTAGGGTTGTTTATTTTAGATTAGTTCATTAGATTCCAGTCCGCTTCCCCACAGGTGGTCTCAGAGTGGAGCACAAAACAATAATATGCTTTAAAAATAAAAACCAATGATAGCAATTACATTATGTTAAAAATATCAGTAACAGAGTGCACACAATGCTTCCCTATTCTCTAAATATCAGGGCCTGTGGGGGCAGGGTGGCCATCCATCTAATGAAAACCTAAATCAAGAAGGCACATGCCCCCCCCCCCCACTGGTATTTGGGCCGGGTGCCAGGTTTGCTGAATGCATGAAGGGAGGCAACTGCTTCTTTCCCAAGAATACGAGGATTTGCCTTTGGGGGTGGGGGGAGCCAATGGGCATATATGCCTGCTCTGCCCCCTAGCCACACAGCTTTCTCCGTTGCTTGGCGAAGAGCAAGTGCTGCTCCGGGAATTAGAGCGATGAGAGAAAAGACAATTAGGAAGTTGAAGGGGCTCCCCCTTCAGGCATGGAAGTTTGGTGGCGGCAGGAGTGGTGGTGGCGGAGACTAGGCTCAGTAGGTGGTATGGGTTTGCTACCACTCTCAGCCCCAGCTCCCTGCCACTGTATCTTGGAGGCCATTTTGGAGGAGAGAGGCAGTGATTTTCCGACAGTGGGCGGGGTGGAATTTCCATTTGGGAAATTTTGGTTTGTACCGATCATGCATAAGGGCAGGCCCAGCGGTCACACTGAAAACATGAATGAATGAATGAATGAATGAATGAATGAATGAATGAATGAATGAATGAATGCAAACAGCCCAAGAAAAGGCCAGCCCGTAAGGAGGTTATTTTCTGGCAGTGCGCGGGGGGTAATTTCTGATTGGGGAATTTTGGTTTGTGCCTATCATGGCAAGGCCAGCAGGCCCTCTAAGGGAAAACAGCCCACAAAAATGCCAGCCCCTAAGTGGACTGCACCCACTGTATCTTCCTCTGATGAAGAGTAGGATGTCCTGGGCGGGCAGGACATATTGAAGTGACTTGCAGCCTTGGAGAAACAAAGGAGGGTTGCACCTGTTGCTCAGGGCAGGGCAAAGAGAGCGAGGACAGACAGGAGCACTTCCAAGGCAGCCTTTTAAAGAGAAATACTAAAGCATCTCTCTGCTCTCGAAGGGGGACCTTGTAGTCAAGTGGCTGCTTCTGATGGGGAAAGAAAGGAAGTGGGAGAAGAACAAGCCCAACCCATGACCCAGGAACTGGCTGACGATGGACCTGTGGCTGTCAAAGAACCTGATGGACCTGTGGAAGTCAAAGAACCTGATGGACCTGTGGAAGTCAAAGAACCTGATGGACCTGTGGCTGTCAAAGAACCTGATGGACCTGTGGAAGTCAAAGAACCTGATGGACCTGTGGCTGTCAAAGAACCTGATGGACCTGTGGCTGTCAAAGAACCTGATGGACCTGTGGAAGTCAAAGAACCTGATGGACCTGTGGCTGTCAAAGAACCTGATGGACCTGTGGAAGTCAAAGAAGCTGAAGGAGATGGTAAGCCTACTCAGCCAGAATACACGAGTTTTTGGCTTTGGGGGTGTTGCTACTTCACTCTTCTCAGTCCCAGCTCCTTGCTGCTGTATCTTGGCAGCCATTTTTGTGGAGTGGGGTGGTTATTTCCTGGCAGTGGGTGGGTTGTAATTTCTGTTTGGGGAATTTTGGTTTGCGCCTATCATGGCAAGGCCAGCAGGCCCTCTAAGGGAAAACAGCCCACAAAAACGCCAGCCCCTATGCGGATTGCACCCACTGGATCTTCCTCTGATGAAGAGGAGGATGTCCTAGACAAGCGGGACATATTGAAGCACCTTGCAGCCTTTTTGCAAGGGGATGTACGTGCTGCTCAGGGCAGGGGAAAGAGAGCGACGACAGTCAGGAGTGCTTCCAAGGCAACCTTTTAAAGCAAAGTACTAAACCGTCTCTCTGCTCTCGGAGGGGGAATTTTGGATTGTGCCTCTCATATCTAAGGGAAAGGCCAGCGGGCCCTCTAAGAGCCCTCTTCTACATCTTTTTCTGTTTGTGTGGAACTAAATTTTGGGTTAATTTAAGATCTCTATCACGTAGTACTACAGGAGATGGTGCAGTGAAGAGGCAGAAAGAGTGTTAGATGTGGTGTTGATTGACAGGGGAGACTGGACTGCTGGCCCAGATAAAGTGGGAAGGTACACAGGTCCAAGTCTCCGCCAATGGCAGATGAAACCAGACCAAAATTTAGAACTGCCCTCTCTCTGCTCCACTCTATTTCCAGCTCTGCCCTCAAGGAGCATACGTTCCGACATATCTGGCTCTTATCCAAGACGATCCTTGGCTTATACTCCTCCATAATCTTGTGATTACCCCAGTATCTAGAGCAGTAATTTGGGGTAATGCCCGTACCCTATGTTGAACTTCCCTAGCGAAAACTAGCTCATGTTATTCACATTGACTCTTCAGCAGCAATAGAGTCCTTTAGGTTTTTAAAGAACTTCACTGAGAAGCTCCTGAAATCTTTACAATGACACTGATAGTCGATGTCTCCTTATACTTATTGTACTTTTGTCACTCAAAACAGCTGAAGACGATTCTGACGATGACGACGTCGATATCGTGGCCTGGTACAGGCAGTTTAGGCCATTGGAAGGTAATCTCTCCTTCTTCCCCCAGGCATGGACTTCATTAGCTGTACTCCACCCACTCTCAACCAGCTTCCCCCACCTCTCCAACCTCTGACACAGGAAACCCCTTCGCTTTCTCCGTGGTTTTGGTTTAAACGTTGCCGTACCTCCCTTCTGATATTCACTTGCAACTGGGAGGGTCCCTTTTTGTTCCAGTAAAGCCATTGGAGATGTGATTGGCTGTACAAGTTTCTTAAAACATTGATTCAGCAGAAGCTGCTTCCACATAACAAGGATCTTAATTGTATGACTGAAAGAAAACTTGAGTAATAATTTTGTGGCTGGCTCTTCCTTCGGAAGCAGCCAGTTTGCTCTGAGTTAGAGATCCAAAGGCGCTCACTGGTTTAAAAAGGTTAATTTAAAATCTGTACTGCATAGTACTATGGGAGACGGTACAGTGACGAGGCAGACAGAGTGTTAGATGTAGTGGGGATTTACAGGGAAGATTGGACTTCTGGTCCAAATTGCGTGGGAGGGTTCAGGTTCTGGATCTCCACCAATGGTAGATAACACCGGACCAAAATCAGGAACCGCTATCTCTCGGCTCCAGTATACTTCCAACTCGGCCCTCAAGGAGCACATGGTCTGAAATATCTGGATTTTGTCCAATAAGATCTTTGGCTTATACTCTTCCATATTCATGTGATTGCCCCAGTATCTAGGACAGCAATTTGTGGTAATGCCCATACCTGAAATTGAACTCCCCTAGAGAAAAATAGCTCAAGTGATTCACATTGACTCATCATCAGCAGTAGAGTCCTTTAAGTTTTAAAAGAACTTCACTGAAATGTTCCTGAAATCTTTACATTGACACGGATAGTCGATATCTGCTTAGATTTACTGTACTTTTTCACTCAAAGTAATCTTTGAAGAGAACGAAGATGAAGAGACCGTCGACCAAAGGCATATGGATCCTCTTGAAGGTAATCAGCCTTTCTTCAAAGCATGTGTCTCATTCTCCCAGGCATGGAAGTCATTTGTTGTCTTCCACAATCCAATCTCAACTAGCTTGCCCCATGTTTCCAACCTCTGAATCAGGAAACCCCTAAGCCTTCTCCTTGGGATTAGTTTAAAACTTGTCATACCTCCATTCTGATATTCAGTGGTCAGTTTGAGGGTCCCTTTCAGTTCCAATAAAGCCATTGTAGGTTTGATTTGCTGTACAAGTTTCTAAAAACATGGATTTGGCAGAAGCTGTTTCCACAATACAAGGATCTTTACTCTGTGACTGAAAGTAAATTTATGGTTGGCTCTTCCTGTGTCAGCCATTTTACTGCTTCCATCACACTCTGTCAGAGATCCATAAGAGCCCTCCGGCAGAAAGAAGCTGGAGTCCCCAGATCTAAAGAGTCCTGACTTCTCTGAAATTCTATCTTTTTGCCCCCCGCCCCCGAAGAAGGTACGGCATTACTCTTCCTCTTCTAATACAATGATCAGAACACAAGCAATTTTTCTTCTCACTTAATTTTCTTCCTCCACTGCTACCATGTCTTAGTAATATTGTTACTCTTGTTCACCTTTCTGTGTTTGTGTAGAACAAACATTTGGGTTAAATTAAGATCTGTACTGCATAGTAG
Organism: Eublepharis macularius; assembly: GCF_028583425.1. Taxonomy (NCBI): domain Eukaryota; kingdom Metazoa; phylum Chordata; class Lepidosauria; order Squamata; family Eublepharidae; genus Eublepharis; species Eublepharis macularius. The sequence continues at coordinate 72,329,853 of NC_072801.1, forward strand.
AATGGGAGATGGTACAGTGACGAGGCAAGCTGAGTGTTAGATGTAGTGTGGATTTATATGGGAGATTGGACTGCTGACCCAGATAGGGTGAGAGGGTACAGGTTTCCAGGTCTCTGCCAATGACAGGTAACACCTGACCAAAATTAGGAACTGCCATCTCTCTGTTCCATTATACTTCCGAATCTCCCACGTTCTGAAATACCTGGATTTTGCCCAATAACATCTTTGGCTTATACCCTTCCATATTCTTGTGATTGCCCCAGTATCTAGGACAGCAATTTGTGGTAATGCCCGTACCTTAAATTGAACTCTCCTAGTGAAAACTAGCTCAAGTTACTAGAAAAGAAGTCTCCTTCTTGAGTTAATGATAAGAATCCCAAGTCCCTGTTCACCCCGGGGGCGGGGAAAACCATTGTTATAAATTTGTGAATAAACTCCATTCAGTGACCTCACATTGTAATCTCCCCATGAATTTTCTCTGTTTGAAGGCAGCCGCATTCAGGTCACCATTGGAAACTCCCTACACCAAACAAGAAATGGACTTAAATTTGGTATTAGAAATCACAACACTCAAAACCAATGGGAGAACATTTCAATCTTCTCAGATATTCCAGGACAGAGAGTGATACAAACTCCCTGTCTGTGCTGCCTTTCTCCCCAATTAGGATTCAAATTCCTCTCGCCTCCACTTTATCCCTAGAATGACAACTCTGTGAGGTGTACACTCAGCTGAGAGGGGGTGGCTGCCCCAAGGTCTCCCAGCAAGTTTCCATGACCATGGACCTGGGTCTCATGTATCTGGCCAGATCCACCAGATGGGTGATCTTGGGCCAGTCACCCACCCTTGGCAGCTCTTCATCCAGCACTCTCATTGTTACACCCTGCTGGTTTATGATTGGAAAATGGGGTAAAATAACCGAATCTCACTCCAATCTTCCTCTTCAGAAAAGAGGAATGGATTTGAAACCAACTCCGATTTCTTAAAGGAGGGATAGAAATGGGTTCCTGGCTTTTGGACAGGAGGAATTAAGAGAATTCCATTTAAGGATCCTCCTGTGGGTTCATTCCAATGTGGAGTGCTTGAGGTCTGGCTTATAGCCCCCCCCCATTCCTATCTCTGCTCCCCTCCCAAGCCGCTGTGCTGATTGAAGGAAAGAATCTTGCTTCCCGTCACCCATGAAGTGACATCTCTCCCACCCTTCTGAATTTCCCCCAGTGCATAATGATCCTCCTTCCTTGGCAACATGGAAGGTGGCCCATGCTCCTTCCCCCATTCCCCGCTTAGCCTTCAGTCCAAATGGGGCACTCCCACTCATTCTGTAGTGAGTGGAAGACCTTCTGTACGTGTTTTGAAGATCCCTCCTCTTGAGTAGTGCCACATGTCCTCCTGCATGAGGGTTGCCAAGTCTCAATTGGAAAATCCCTGGAGATTTGGGGCTGGGAATCGAGCAGGGCAGGGTTTGAGAAGGGGAAGGCTCTCTGTGGAGAATAATGCCATAGAGTCCACTCTCCAAATCAGTCCTTGCCTCTAGGGGAACTGCTCTCCATCGCCTAGAGATCAGCTGTAATTCCAGGAGTCTCCAGGTCCCACTGGACGTTGGCAACCCTCTCTTGCAACTCCCAGGAGGAATGATCTCTACGTAATCTTTTTTTCTTCTCAATTCATCTTCTTCCTCCTTTGTTTCCATTTCAGATTAAGATCATCTTCATACCAACAAAAACATCTCTGAATCCCTGATGATTTGCAAGAAACTATACATCTCTAAACATGATAAGAAAACAGTCCCATATCACAAAGTATACCTACTTTTATACTAACATACTTATGTACTAATATTTAGATACTTATATACTTACATACTAACTTACTGACATTCCATACTTTGTGATATGGGACTGTTTATTATCATGTTTAGATGAGGAATCTTTTCCGTATAGTTTCTTGCAAATCATCAGGGATTCAGTGACCATCGATACCAACGAACCTCCCTTCACCGGACCACCCTCCACCATTGGACTACCACGTGGCACATGACCTAGATGCATCATAAGAAACAGTCCCACATCACAAAGTATATATAGTTATAGACTTATACTAATCTACTGATCTACTGACATATGTATTTATATACTAACATAATAACATACTTATATTCTGTATTTTGTGATGTGGGACTGCTTTTTATGATCGCATCCAGGTCATGTGTCTTATTGCAAACAGTTAAAGAGAAGGAAGGGGAGCAACACAAAATGGCGGGCGGAATTTCTTCTGCCCCAATTATGCCTGAATCAACATTGGCCCCTCAGCTTAAGGAGCTGGAATGCAGCATGATCAGTCACATTGCCTTTATGCTTCAACCTATTAATAACCAACTCATGGAAAGACGAGCAGAATTAAATGAAACGAAGAAAAAAGCAAACGCTGCCCTTGACTCAAGTGATGCAGCTCATGCTGGCACTGAGGACTTTCGAGCTAAAAATGCAATTCTCTAAGAGAGAGTTTTACAACTGGAAATAACTTGCCATCAGAGGAACCTAAAATTTAGAGGGGTAGATGAAGATCTGACAAACGCCCCCCTGAGATCTGACAAACTGACTCCGGACATACTTTATTACAAAACATCAACCTGGAAACTCCAATGGAGCTAGACAAGCTTCCTCAGAAGTGGAAAATGCTTCGAGAGCTGTCTCCATGCAAGGGAAGCAAAATCCCAGTGCTCTTTTCCTAAAGAAGTTGTAATGGACCCTGTCCTTTAAGGGAAGAGTGATAAACTCTTCCTACGTTCTTTAATCCCTCAGGGGTTTTGATTGGGGAAGAGAGAGTGATCTCCAAGATTTGCCCACTGTTTTAGTTGTTAAGGTTATTATTGTTACTTTTTGTTAGTTAAATTGTTTACTATTCATTGTTTCTTAATTAGTTATTTAAAAAAGAAAGACAAATATCTAGTCAGGTTAAGGTATAACATTTAGTGTAAATTCATCTTTTAATATGTTAAAATAATAATTAAAAATGAAATTAATAGTTAAATAAAACAAATCAAAACAAAATCTTCATTTATATTTTTCTCTTGATAGAAGTTATTTGAAAATTGTTCTGGTAGTTTAATGTTATATATCACTAGAAACAATGCCCGTTGTGTGAACCAATACAACAGGCTCTAGAAAATACCCCACTGAGCCCCTCCCTCCCAAACTCCACTCCCTCCAGGCTCCATTTCCAAAATCTCCAGGAATATACCTACCTGGAGCTGATAACCCTGGATTTAGGAGAAACCCTATTTCCAGGATCAGTCATTCTACATTGAAACCCAGCATTCCAGTCCAAGAACACTTCTGCTGCTGCTACCAGTCTCAGAGTAGTCTATCTGGGCTCAGAGACCTTTTATTGCATTCTGGGCTCCAATTTTCTCCAAAGGGTCTCTGTGTGCCTCTTTTGGAAGCTGTGCCAGTTCTGCCCCACCCCCCAGCTTTAGCGAGGCTGTCCTGGGAACCACCGAGATGCCTGCAGGGAAGGAGGAGGGCTGGGAGGGGCTCTATGAAATTGAGTACTGCTATCCCCTTTAAAAAGGGGAATTGGAGAGGGGGGGACGGAGCTCTTGCACTAAGCGTCTTTCCTCCTCTCCGTCGACACCACGCCCTCCTCTTTCCTGGTTTGTGTCCTGTGTTCTTTCCTGTTCCTTGGAAAGCCAAGCAAGTGGACCTGTTTTTTCCGACAATCTGCTTTTGGCATAATTTTCTTTGTCTGTTTTTTGTGTCTTGGCCAAAACTCTCACTGTGGTTGTAGCTTTTATGGCCACCAAGCCAGGGTCCACCATGAGGAAGTGGGTGGGGAAAAGACTGACCACCTCCATTGTCTTTTCTTGCTCCATTATCCAAATATGCATTTGTATGGTGTGGCTAGGCACCACTTCTCCATTCCCAGATTTGGACACAAAGTAACTGAAGAGGTCGCAGCAGAATGTCATGAAGGCTCTGTGGTTATGTTCTATATTGTTCTAAGCTATATGGGATTTCTGTCCTCCATAAGCTTCATTGTGGCTTTCTTTGCCCAGAAGTTGCCAGACCGTTTTAATGAAGCCAAGTTTGTCACCTTCAGCATGCTGGTCTTTTGCAGTGTTTAGCTGTGTTTTGTTCCAACGTACCTGAGCACTAAAGGGAAATCTGTGGTAGTTGTAGAGATTTTCTCTATCTTGGCCTCCAATGCTGGGTTACTGGTTTGTATCTTCATCCCCAAATGCTATATTATACTTCTGAGGCCTGAGCTGAACAGAAGAGAACAAGTAATAACAAGAAAGCATTAAAGTTATTCCCCATGAAACAAATATATTTTTCCTTGCTTCATCTACCTTTGGAAGAATCCAACTTTCTACACATGTATTCCAGTATGTGACCACTCGTTTGATTTTGTAATTAAGAGTTTTATTATGTTGTGAAATACGTGATGCTTTCTTTCATGAACAGACTGTACAGAGATGTTTTTAAACAATAAAGAAGTAAGAAGTAGTTTTAATCAGGGCTCATTTCGAGGGGAACACACAGGAATGCAGTTCCAGCAGTTCCCCAAAGAGGTCACATGTCATGTAGTCCCGCCCACCTGACTTAGCCATTTTGGGCCTGTTTGGGCCTAAATTGGGGCCGAAACGGCCCAGATTGGGCCTCTGACGGGTGGTGAATCACTCTCCCGCTCATCAGCGGCCTGATCCTGACCATTTTGTGCCCCTTTTCAGCCCTTTTGCCATTTTGGGCCCAATTTCGGCCCTGAATGGCCAGGATTAGGTCCAAAACAGCCAGGATAGGTGATGTCAGGGGGTATGGCATATGCAAATCAGTTATACTAATAACACACTTCCGGTGATGGCAAGAGGCATGGCATATGCTAATGAGTTATGCTAATGAGTTATTGTTAATGCGTTCCTCCAGCTCTTTTTCTATGAAATGACCCCTGGTTTTAATCAAGCACAAAATGGAAAACAGGACCCCATGACTAATGCAACTTTAAATATGATTCCTAGGTCTTGAAGACCTTCTGGTTCTGTTTGCTTTTTTCACCAGTGAGATACAGAGAAATGATTTTTTCAGACTGCCAGTTCAAGAGTCCATTGGTCATTAGGGTTGCTTCACTCCTTTCCAAAACTTGCATTTGGTGTTTTGTGGATGCATGTTCTCACACAGCCATCTGAGTTTCCTACCATCCATCCTTTCTGCATTGTTCCTCGGGGCAGCAGGCAAGCGTTTCAGTAGACTACTAGATCTCTCCTAAATCAGATTACTCCATTATAAACAGATGCTGTGTTTCAATAAAATCCTGCCACTTGGTGTTTGCCTCCGTTGTCCTTAGTCATGCTCAAGATGCTGACCAGCTTGAATAAGCAGCAGAGACTTTGCACATGTGCTTGTTTGGAAAAGAGCCATGCTCACATGCTCAGGAAGTATTTGCAGGTCCTTGGCATGAGCTAAAGAGATGGAGTGACTGGATCACTATTGCCCTGGCCTCCGTGGGACTTCTCTTCCTCATCAAGGGGAACCCAGGGGCAGGGCGAACAGCCGGTCACCATTTCTGTTGCCAGAATTGTTCAGGAGGGAAGCCTGAAGCCCCTCCCAAGCTGAATAGAGCAATGGAACCCTTGAATGCGAGTTCCCCCATCCAAGTCAGGCTGGGCACCCGATTTATCATACATTTTGTGCATTTTGCCCTCGAAGAATTCAATTCTACATGATGCAATGATAGCTGTTAGCTTATATGCACACACACACACACACAATCATACATACATAGATACAGAGAGAGAGAGAGAGAGAGAGATGCTAGAAGCTGGAAGGTGCCTTCATTTTTGGTAGCACTGCCGACTTGCAAAAAGTCTTTAGTCTAAAATATTCATATTACTTCATTAAACATTGCAAATAAAATCACTTCAAGACCCTTAAGTAGCATGGTTAAATATTATTTCAGAAGGAAGTCAAGCTGAATTTAAGAAGGGATTGTGCAACATGTGCGCTGCATAAAGGATGTTTTAACAAACTGTGATTTATTTTTAATGCTACCGGTGTTTTATCTTTCATGTATTGTAATTGTTGTGATCTGTTCAGAGCCTCCTTGCAGGGAGAGCAGCCTATAAATTTAATAAATAAGTACATTACTTAATCATAAATGTATTTAAAGGAAGCTGAAACGTGGGAGGCAGGGCAAAGATCCAGAGACTTATATATGGCCTTGGAAAGTATGGCAAATAACAGTGGGAAATATATCCGCATAGAAGAAAGCTTGGGAAAGCAGTAGGTCTTCACAAGATCAACATGGCACCCTTTCAGAACAAAATTAAACCACGAGAATCTGCGGGAGAAGAAGAGATCTGCTGGATCGCATTTAAATTGTGGGTTCCTGGCTATCAGACAGGGGCAGACTTGCCAACCTCCAGGTTGCGAACCTCCAGTTCGGATCAGGCATCTGATGAAGAGAACTTGATTCTCGAAAGCTTATGCTACAATAAAATAAAATTGGTTAGTCTTAAAGGTGCTACTGGACTCTTTTTGATTTTGCTACTACAGACTAACACGGCTAACTCCTCTGGATCTATAACCTCCAGGTGGTAGCTGGAGACCTCCTGGAATTACAATTAATCTCCAGGCCAAACAGATCAGTTCCCCTGGAGAGAATGGCTAATTTGATGGGCAAACTCTATGGCATTACACCCCACAGAGGCCCCCCTCCTCAAACCCCACCCTCTTCAGGTTTCACTCTCCCCAAATCTCCAGGAATTTCCCAACCTGGACCTGGCAACCCCAGACAGGGGACCAGGTTGCCTCTGCCTACATGAGTCAAATGTGGCATGAGGCTTGATGAGTGGGCTCAGGAGGCTCAGCCAGTACAAGTAGGGGAGCAGACAGGGTTGCCAGGTCCAGGTTGGGAAATTCCTGGAGATTTGGGGGGTGGAGCCTGGAAAGGGTGGGGTTTGGGGAGAGAATGGGCCTCAGTGGGGTATACTGCCATATAATCCACACTCCAAAGCAGCCATTTTCTTCAAAGGAACTGACCTTTGTCACCTGGAGACCACTAGCAATTCCAGGAGATCTCCAGCCACCACCGGAGAGCTGGAAAGACTAGCAGCAGAGGAAGTATCTGGCTGTCCTCTTTTCCCAACTGGCATTGACTGCAGAGATCTATAGAAATTGAAAGCCTCCTGGAGCCTTCCTGACAGCCTTAAGGAGCTACTTGTGGGTCTAGCACAGTTGAAAGGACTCATACAGGGCAGGACGAGGAGAGAATACATTTCGGAAGGCTGTGGAGGGCAGGCTTTGTGGTAGGCCCTCAGGCCTAGGCAGCAGTAGCTGCAAGGGGGAAGCTGCGACTCCCTGGTTGCTGCCTTCAAACCCCGGGACTGGAGCCAGCCTCAGTGGTTTGGCAGAGATTTTTCTCATGTATTTACATTTGGGCTGGTAGTAAATTAATCGGGAGGGCTGCAGCAAGGTTAGATTCAGCCCTTGCTGGCTTCTAGCCTATCTACCCCCACCCCCCATGCAAACTTTTCACTTTATTTAAAGGGAGTTTTTTTGCAACAGTAAAAGCCTAGCTAGAGGCGGCCACAGCAGTCCTCAGGCCTATCCAGGCTTCCCCTCCCCTTTGCTTGCCAGCCTCCAGTTGATATCCGGAGATCTCCTGGAATGATGACTGATTTCCAGGCAAAAGAGATGAGTTTCGCTGGAGAAAATGGCTACTTTGAAGGGTGGACTCTATAGAACTATACCCCACTGAGGCCCCTCCCCTCCCCAAACCCCACCCTCTTCAGGCTCCACCCCTCAGATCTCCAGGAATTTCCCAATCTGGACCTGGCAACCCTACGCTCGACCCCCCCCCCACACACACACAATTTCACTTTATTGGGGAGAGCACTTCCAGCAAAACTGCAAAAGCCTAGCTAGAGGCCACTTGCAACCATTCTGAAGAGTAGATTGCTTCATGTTAGTGATACTGGTATAGCACGGGTTAGGGTTGCCATCTCCTAGTTGGGAAATTCCTGGAGATTTGGGGGGGGGGTGAAACCTGGAGATGGTCGAGTTTGGGGAGGCGAAGGACCTCAGCATGGTATAATTCCATAGAGTCCACTCCCCCAAGGTAGCCATTTTCTCCAGGTGAACTTACTGTGACCTGGAGATCAGTTGTAATTCCAGGAGATCTCCAGTTACCACCTGGAGGCTGGCAACCCTAGAGAGGTCTACATTCTGCTGAATTTGAGCTGGTCGTGGGGTTTTTTTAGGGGTCTTTTTTAACAGAATCCCCGAAATCCCACATCAAATCACATATCACAGCTTGCCTCCGGATCTGGTCCCCAGAGAAAGCTCAGGGCAATCCCGAGTACTAGAGAAAGGCGGGTGCATCTTAACAGAAGGAGGGGGAAGAGCACGGCCAGAAAGAAAAACTCCATTCCCATGGCTACCCAGGGATGGCCGCCGCTGTGCAAACGAAAATGCTGTAAGGGTAGTAGGCATTTAGCCAGTCGTGGGGCCCTGGCAAAGATCCTTTAGTATTAATGCCAGTATTAGCTTATCCTCGAAGATAGAAGAGGGGGCAAGTATCATATAATTTCCAATGCAAATAAGTCACTCTCTCTCTTTCCTGCACTTCCAAAATGACTCCAGTGCTAATTAAAATAAAAATGAGATGGCACACCCCTGTGCTTTCTCCTGCACTTACGGAGGGAAGCTTCACCGCCTGGATTTCTGCCTCCTCTGACTGCACAGGCCCATGCAAGGAAGGAGGGAAAGGACAGAGCAGCAGAAGGGAACTTCCAAAGACCAGACGGGTTATGGCTAATCAGCAGGGAACAGCCTGCCTCCTTCACGTGCTCAGAGGAAACGGCTGCCTAGGTTTCTGAAAATGTATGAGGAGGATCCTTGTTGCAATTCAAGGTTGCCATCTCCAGGTTGAGAAATTCCTAGAGATTTGGTGGTGTGGTGGGGGGCGGAGTGAAGCCTGCAGAGGGCAGTTTTGAGGATGGGGGAGGACTTCACCAGGGTACCATTCCACAAGGTCTATCCTCCAAAGCAGCTGTTTTCTCCAGAGGGCTGTATTTCTGTGGCCTGGAGATCATTCGTAATACTGGAACAGCTCCATCCACCCCCTGGAGGTTGGCAACCCTTTTGCAACAGGAGCCGAGTCTTTTGCCCCATGGTGACTCCCCTCCCGTGCAGGTCCCAAACAAGAGCAGGTGGGGGGGAAGAAGATAGCAACGTGGAGGGGGCAACTAGAATCCTGCTGAACTTGAGCTGGTCTTGGTTTTCTGGGTTTTTTAAACGGAACCCCCCAAATCGAACATCAAATCACAGATTGCAGCCTGGTCCTCAGTGTCCGGCCTGCTATCCACAGTGACTCCATGTTGTTTTCAAATGCTTCCAAATGTTTTTCTCATGCTGTGGGTTTCCAGTGTTTTCTGTCCACAGGTTCCCAGCGAGTGTTCCCAGGACGGCAGGAGGGCCTTGTCAGGTTGTGATCATATTAGAACCAAGAGACTCCATTTTAAACCTTGTCAGTATATTAAGTGTGCTTTTTGCAGGTGCGAAGCCTGGAGGAGGGAGCGAGAGATTGTTTACATCTGCATGTCGTCTCTGCCTTCCTGACGCCCTTGGGAACTTTCCCTTTCTCAGCAACGGGCCGTTGGTTTTGAGAACCGGGGGGGACCTGGGGCCTGAGGGAATCTGCTTACTGTGTACCTATTCTTTTGCTTGTCGTTTGTAACAATACTTTGGGTCAGCTAAGATCCTTGTATCTTGGAATGTGTACTCCTTGGTTGAAAATCTTCAGTAAAGCCTTTTGAAATCAATGGACTTTTGTCTTATTGCAAGAGGTTGTTGAAGTTGCCACTTTCGGCAAGCCACAGTCTGACAGGCCTTATCTACTCGGCCTGGACATTGACCTTGGAGGATCGGCCCTCTCCTTCCCGGGCCTCAACTGTAGCTGGGCAGTGGGGGGGGGGGGGATAGAGGGAGGTTTTGATATGTTGCTGTTTGTAACTAACACGTCATTCTCAACAAAGCTTCATGGTCAGCCAGAAGCTTTCATGCCTTTGGATTAATTATGGACACCTGTACTTTGAATATAATCTTTCCATAAAGAACCTTTTGACTCAAGAAGACCTTGGACTTCTTGCAGCAAGGGGTGGGAGATGAAATCAGAGTAACTTGAATACCATAAACTGACACGCAGACTGAACCGTGAAAATCAGGCATCCACCTCTTCGTGGCACTTCCATGGCACAAAAACGGGGTTCCAAAGCACAGGTCCTCCAGGACCCTCAGGGATTTTACATGAGTTCTACATGTGGCATTTGGGGGTGTTCTGCTCTAAACAACCGAGTATCCGTGAGCATCTTTGTAGACCTGCCTTTTACTGCCCCCCTTTTGATAGATTATTCTAGAGTATTACTGGGGGTGGGCAGATACAGCCCCACCTCCTGGCCTGGACCTGGGGGGAACTTGAGCTCCAGTGGAATCCCTGCACGGAATGCTTGAGGCGAGTCAGAATGGCCTGTTGTGAGATCATCGCGGAGATGTCCCTTGACGGAATCCCTGTGTCCTCTGATGGTCTCTAGCCATGGCGAAGGTAGGAACCCCTGACTGAAGCTCCCGCAAGGACAAGAACATGCTGGGGGGTAGACTGAGTCCCCACAGCCCCAGAAATGGTCTGGAGAGTAAATGGAGGCAGGAAACATGGGGTGGAGTGGAGAGTCGAAAGGAAGGGTCACAAAGCAGGCATCCCGCCTGGGGGACCCCAGCAGCCTCCTTTTCATTAGGGACAGCCACTGCCCAGATCGCTCATCCTGACCCCCCCCCCCCTTCCTGGGGTTTTGCCTCAGCCAGAGCATTGCAGCAGGTGGCTCTGCCTCTTTTCATGCTGTGCTGATCCCAGGAAACACTTTCACTGGGGAGGGTAAGCAATTGGGCCCCTCTTCTCAGCTGGTGGACCCTGCTCACTTTGGGGCTGCTGTGGAGACAACATGGGGCTAAACCTGGCCCCATCTTGGCTCCGGATAAACCTGGCCACATCATTTCTCAGGGTGGCTCAGAGAACAAAATGTTGGGATGGGGTGCCCCAGAGTTGCAGGGGAAAGGGGAAAGATTCCGAGATCTGCCTCCACCCCCCCCCCCGAGAAATCTCAGGGCAATCCAGAGTACAAGGAAGAGGCAGGTGCATCTTAACAAAAGGGGGGGGTGCATGGTTGGAAAGAAAGACACCTATTCAGGGACGGATTCTGCTGTGCAAAGGAAAATGCTGGAGGTATGGTGGCCATTTGCCAGTAGGGGAGGCTCTGGTAAAGAGTCTTTAAATTGCCCCACCTTTTCCCCAATGGCCGATGGCAATGCTGTAATGCTCTCAAAGCAATGCTGAGACCCTGCTCTGAAATTCCACAGGGAAGGAGACCATCGCTTTGGAGGAGGTTCCTCAAATTGTTATTTTGCTGTACCACGATGAATCGTGTGGAGGAAGGTATGTCTGTTGGCACACACTGGGCTTGCCTCCTGCCACTTGTCATCAGCAGTGAAAATGAGCAGCGATACCATATGTATTTCTTTCTGTTTGTGGCCCAACTTGCTGCTCCAAATGGGCAAACAGCTTCCGGGCTTCCTCACTGGCTGAAATAATTCATTTTTTAGACTTCTAGCATTGGCATGCTTGGCTTGAAGTCCTGTAACCCTGGAATACAGAAACCTAAAACATGTTTCCTGCTACAAAAAACCTCAGCCCCTTTGGATCCACACATGGCCCTCCACTGCTATTCTCCTCTCCCTCCTAAGTCCTGTTTTACTCCAACCAATATTGCCTCATGAGCGTTTATGCACTCGTCCCTTTGAATTGCCTTGTCCCAACTGGAAACTACCCAACTCAGGTCAGCTTTCCCTTTGGAATTAGTTGAAAAGTTGCCACACACCCCTTTTGATCTTCAGTGGTAGCACTGAGGTTCCTTTTTGGTTCCAATGAAGCCGGTCTCTTTTGCACCTTTTTTGCAGCTTCAGTTGGGAGGTGGGGGGGGGGGGCATGCCGCGCTCCTGTTCTATGGAGGCAAAATGTTCTTCGTCCAGACCGAGTGTTACCAACGTGGCTCAGAGCGTCCCCCTCTACCATCCCAAGCTGACTGCCACTGCAAGGCTGCTGCGGAGACTGAAGGCTGGAATCTTGCCTCCTGTCACACCTCTATGGGGTCTCTCCCACCCCTCTAATTTTTCCCTGTGTGTCATGAGCCTCCTCCCTTTGCAACACTTTGGTGTAGTGGTTAAGACGGACAGTACTCTTCTCTGGTTAGGAAGAGGACTCCTCCCATTGAAGCCAGCTGGTTGGCCTTGGGTCAGTCACAGCTCTTCCAGAGCTCTCTTACCTCCACCCCCCTCACAGATTGTTTGTTGTGGGAATAATAATGACATGCTCTGCAAACTGTTCTGAGAGGGTGTTCAGTTGTCCTGAAGGGCACTGTATGAATTGAATGTTGTTGTTTCATTATTAAAAACGTAGGACATAGCCCATAGACTTTCATTCCATTAGCTTTCGGCACAACTGGTGTGCTTGTGATGACTCCGTAGTGAGGGGAAGACCCTTGTGTTTGTGATCTGAAGAGCCTTACTCTTGAGTAGTGGCACATGTCCTTCAGCACTAGGGTTGTTTATTTTAGTTTAGTTCATTAGATTCCAGTCCGCTTCCCCACAGGTGGTCTCAGAGTGGAGCACAAAACAATAATATGCTTTAAAAATAAAAACCAATGATAGCAATTACATTATGTTAAAAATATCAGTAACAGAGTGCACACAATGCTTCCCTATTCTCTAAATATCAGGGCCTGTGGGGGCAGGGTGGCCATCCATCTAATGAAAACCTAAATCAAGAAGGCACATGCCCCCCCCCCACTGGTATTTTGGCCGGGTGCCAGGTTTGCTGAATGCATGAAGGGAGGCAACCGCTTCTTTCCCAAGAATACGAGGATTTGCCTTTGGGGGTGGGGGGAGCCAATGGGCATATATGCCTGCTCTGCCCCCTAGCCACACAGCCTTCTCCGTTGCTTGGCGAAGAGCAAGTGCTGCTCCGGGAATTAGAGCGATGAGAGAAAAGACAATTAGGAAGTTGAAGGGGCTCCCCCTTCAGGCATGGAAGTTTGGTTGCGGCAGGAGTGGTGGTGGCGGAGACTAGGCTCAGTAGGTGGTATGGGTTTGCTACCACTCTCAGCCCCAGCTCCCTGCCACTGTATCTTGGAGGCCATTTTGGAGGAGAGAGGCAGTGATTTTCCGACAGTGGGCGGCGTGGAATTTCCATTTAGGAAATTTTGGGTTGTACTGATCATGCATAAGGGCAGGCCTAGCGGTCACACTGAAAACATGAATGAATGAATGAATGAATGAATGAATGAATGAATGAATGAATGAATGAATGAATGCAAACAGCCCAAGAAAAGGCCAGCCCGTAAGGAGGTTATTTTCTGGCAGTGCGCGGGGGGTAATTTCTGATTGGGGAATTTTGGTTTGTGCTTATCATGGCAAGGCCAGCAGGCCCTCTAAGGAAAACAGCCCACAAAAATGCCAGCCCCTAAGTGGACTGCACCCACTGTATCTTCCTCTGATGAAGAGTAGGATGTCCTGGGCGGGCAGGACATATTGAAGTGACTTGCAGCCTTGGAGAAACAAAGGAGGGTTGCACCTGTTGCTCAGGGCAGGGCAAAGAGAGCGAGGGCAGACAGGAGCACTTCCAAGGCAGCCTTTTAAAGAGAAACACTAAAGCATCTCTCTGCTCTCGAAGGGGGACCTTGTAGTCAAGTGGCTGCTTCTGTTGGGGAAAGAAAGGAAGTGGGAGAAGAACAAGCCCAACCCATAACCCAGGAACTGGCTGACGATGGACCTGTGGCTGTCAAAGAACCTGATGGACCTGTGGAAGTCAAAGAACCTGATGGACCTGTGGAAGTCAAAGAACCTGATGGACCTGTGGCTGTCAAAGAACCTGATGGACCTGTGGAAGTCAAAGAACCTGATGGACCTGTGGAAGTCAAAGAACCTGATGGACCTGTGGCTGTCAAAGAACCTGATGGACCTGTGGCTGTCAAAGAACCTGATGGACCTGTGGAAGTCAAAGAAGCTGAAGGAGATGGTAAGCCTACTCAGCCAGAATACACGAGTTTTTGGCTTTGGGGGTGTTGCTGCTTCACTCTTCTCAGTCCCAGCTCCTTGCTGCTGTATCTTGGCAGCCATTTTTGTGGAGTGGGGTGGTTATTTCCTGGCAGTGGGTGGGTTATAATTTCTGTTTGGGGAATTTTGGTTTGTGCCTATCATGGCAAGGCCAGCAGGCCCTCTAAGGGAAAACAGCCCACAAAAACGCCAGCCCCTAAGCGGATTGCACCCACTGGATCTTCCTCTGATGAAGAGGAGGATGTCCTAGACAAGCGGGACATATTGAAGCACCTTGCAGCCTTTTTGCAAGGGGATGTACGTGCTGCTCAGGGCAGGGGAAAGAGAGCGACGACAGTCAGGAGTGCTTCCAAGGCAACCTTTTAAAGCAAAGTACTAAACCGTCTCTCTGCTCTCGGAGGGGGAATTTTGGATTGTGCCTCTCATATCTAAGGGAAAGGCCAGCGGGCCCTCTAAGAGCCCTCTTCTACATCTTTTTCTGTTTGTGTGGAACTAAATTTTGGGTTAATTTAAGATCTCTATCACGTAGTACTACAGGAGATGGTGCAGTGAAGAGGCAGAAAGAGTGTTAGATGTGGTGTTGATTGACAGGGGAGACTGGACTGCTGGCCCAGATAAAGTGGGAAGGTGCACAAGTCCGAGTCTCCGCCAATGTCAGATGAAACCAGACCAAAATTTAGAACTGCCCTCTCTTTGCTCCACTCTATTTCCAGCTCTGCCCTCAAGGAGCATACGTTCCGACATATCTGGCTCTTATCCAAGAAGATCCTTGGCTTGTACTCCTTCATAATCTTGTGATTACCCCAGTATCTAGAGCAGTAATTTGGGGTAATGCCCGTACCCTATGTTGAACTTCTCTAGCGAAAACTAGCTCATGTTATTCACATTGACTCTTCAGCAGCAATAGAGTCCTTTAGGTTTTTAAAGAACTTCACTGAGAAGCTCCTGAAATCTTTACAATGACACTGATAGTCGATGTCTCCTTATACTTATTGTACTTTTGTCACTCAAAACAGCTGAAGACGATTCTGACGATGACGACGTCGATATCGTGGCCTGGTACAGGCAGTTTAGGCCATTGGAAGGTAATCTCTCCTTCTTCCCCCAGGCATGGACTTCATTAGCTGTACTCCACCCACTCTCAACCAGCTTCCCCCACCTCTCCAACCTCTGACACAGGAAACCCCTTCGCTTTCTCCGTGGTTTTGGTTTAAACGTTGCCGTACCTCCCTTCTGATATTCACTTGCAACTGGGAGGGTCCCTTTTTGTTCCAGTAAAGCCATTGGAGATGTGATTGGCTGTACAAGTTTCTTAAAACATTGATTCAGCAGAAGCTGCTTCCACATAACAAGGATCTTAATTGTATGACTGAAAGAAAACTTGAGTAATAATTTTGTGGCTGGCTCTTCCTTCGGAAGCAGCCAGTTTGCTCTGAGTTAGAGATCCAAAGGCGCTCACTGGTTTAAAAAGGTTAATTTAAAATCTGTACTGCATAGTACTATGGGAGACGGTACAGTGACGAGGCAGACAGAGTGTTAGATGTAGTGGGGATTTACAGGGAAGATTGGACTTCTGGTCCAAATTGCGTGGGAGGGTTCAGGTTCTGGATCTCCACCAATGGTAGATAACACCGGACCAAAATCAGGAACCGCTATCTCTCGGCTCCAGTATACTTCCAACTCGGCCCTCAAGGAGCACATGGTCTGAAATATCTGGATTTTGTCCAATAAGATCTTTGGCTTATACTCTTCCATATTCATGTGATTGCCCCAGTATCTAGGACAGCAATTTGTGGTAATGCCCGTACCTGAAATTGAAATCCCATAGAGAAAAATAGCTCAAGTGATTCACATTGACTCATCATCAGCAGTAGAGTCCTTTAAGTTTTAAAAGAACTTCACTGAAATGTTCCTGAAATCTTTACATTGACATGGATAGTCGATATCTGCTTAGATTTACTGTACTTTTTCACTCAAAGTAATCTTTGAAGAGAACGAAGATGAAGAGACTGTTGACCAAAGGCATATGGATTCTCTTGAAGGTAATCAGCCTTTCTTCAAAGCATGTGTCTCATTCTCCCAGGCATGGAAGTCATTTGTTGTCCTCCACAACCCAATCTCAACTAGCTTGCCCCATGTTTCCAACCTCTGAATCAGGAAACCCCTAAGCCTTCTCCTTGGGATTAGTTTAAAACTTGTCATACCTCCATTCTGATATTCAGTGGTCAGTTTGAGGGTCCCTTTCAGTTCCAATAAAGCCATTGGAGGTTTGATTTGCTGTACAAGTTTCTAAAAACATGGATTTGGCAGAATCTGTTTCCACCTTAAATTGAACTCTCCTAGTGGTATTAGAAATCACAACACTCAAAACCAATGGGAGAACATTTCAATCTTCTCAGATATTCCAGGACAGAGAGTGATACAAACTCCCTGTCTGTGCTGCCTTTCTCCCCAATGAGGATTCAAAATCCTCTCGCCTCCACTTTATCCCTAGAATGACAACTCTGTGAGGTGTACACTCAGCTGAGAGGGGGTGGCTGCCCCAAGGTCTCCCAGCAAGTTTCCATGACCATGGACCTGGGTCTCATGTATCACCAGATGGGTGATCTTGGGCCAGTCACCCACCCTTGGCAGCTCTTCATCCAGCACTCTCATTGTTACGCCCTGCTGGTTTATGATTGGAAAATGGGGTAAAATAACCGAATCTCACTCCAATCTTCCTCTTCAGAAAAGAGGAATGGATTTGAAACCAACTCCGATTTCTTAAAGGAGGGATAGAAATGGGTTCCTGGCTTTTGGACAGGAGGAATTAAGAGAATTCCATTTAAGGATCCTCCTGTGGGTTCATTCCAATGTGGAGTGCTTGAGGCCTGGCTTATAGCCCCCCCCCCCATTCCTATCTCTGCTCCCCTCCCAAGCCGCTGTGCTGATTGAAGGAAAGAATCTTGCTTCCCGTCACCCATGAAGTGACATCTCTCCCACCCTTCTGAATTTCCCCCAGTGCATAATGATCCTCCTTCCTTGGCAACATGGAAGGTGGCCCATGCTCCTTCCCCCATTCCCCGCTTAGCCTTCAGTCCAAATGGGGCACTCCCACTCATTCTGTAGTGAGTGGAAGACCTTCTGTATGTGTTTTGAAGATCCCTCCTCTTGAGTAGTGCCACATGTCCTCCTGCATGAGGGTTGCCAAGTCTCAATTGGAAAATCCCTGGAGATTTGGGGCTGGGAATCGAGCAGGGCAGGGTTTGAGAAGGGGAAGGCTCTCTGTGGAGAATAATGCCATAGAGTCCACTCTCCAAATCAGTCCTTGCCTCTAGGGGAACTGCTCTCCATCGCCTAGAGATCAGCTGTAATTCCAGGAGTCTCCAGGTCCCACTGGACGTTGGCAACCCTCTCTTGCAACTCCCAGGAGGAATGATCTCTACGTAATCTTTTTTTCTTCTCAATTCATCTTCTTCCTCCTTTGTTTCCATTTCAGATTAAGATCATCTTCGTACCAACAAAAACATCTCTGAATCCCTGATGATTTGCAAGAAACTATACATCTCTAAACATGATAAGAAAACAGTCCCATATCACAAAGTATACCTACTTTTATACTAACATACTTATGTACTAATATTTAGATACTTATATACTTACATACTAACTTACTGACATTCCATACTTTGTGATATGGGACTGTTTATTATCATGTTTAGATGAGGAATCTTTTCCGTATAGTTTCTTGCAAATCATCAGGGATTCAGTGACCATCGATACCAACGAACCTCCCTTCACCGGACCACCCTCCACCATTGGACCACCAGGTGGCACATGACCTAGATGCATCATAAGAAACAGTCCCACATCACAAAGTATATATAGTTATAGACTTATACTAATCTACTGATCTACTGACATATGTATTTATATACTAACATAATAACATACTAATATTCCGTATTTTGTGATGTGGGACTGCTTTTTATGATCGCATCCAGGTCATGTGTCTTATTGCAAACAGTTAAAGAGAAGGAAGGGGAGCAACACAAAATGGTGGGCGGAATTTCTTCTGCCCCAATTATGCCTGAATCAACATTGGCCCCTCAGCTTAAGGAGCTGGAACGCAGCATGATCAGTCACATTGCCTTTATGCTTCAACCTATTAATAACCAACTCATGGAAAGACGTGCAGAATTAAATGAAACGAATAAAAAAGCAAACGCTGCCCTTGACTCAAGTGATGCAGCTCATGCTGGCACTGAGGACTTTCGAGCTAAAAATGCAATTCTCTAAGAGAGAGTTTTACAACTGGAAATAACTTGCCATCAGAGGAACCTAAAATTTAGAGGGGTAGATGAAGATCTGACAAATGCCCCCCTGAGATCTGACAAACTGACTCCGGACATACTTTATTACAAAACATCAACCTGGAAACTCCAATGGAGCTAGACAAGCTTCCTCAGAAGTGGAAAATGCTTCGAGAACTGTCTCCATGCAAGGGAAGCAAAATCCCAGTGCTCTTTTCCTAAAGAAGTTGTAATGGACCCTGTCCTTTAAGGGAAGAGTGATAAAATCTTCATACGTTATTTAATCGCTCAGGGGTTTTGATTGGGGAAGAGAGAGTGATCTCCAATGTTTGCTCACTGTTTTAGTTGTTAAGGTTATTATTGTTACTTCTTGTTAGTTAAATTGTTTACTATTCATTGTTTCTTAATTAGTTATTTAAAAAAGAAAGAAAGACAAATATCTAGTCAGGTTAAGGTATAACATTTAGTGTAAATTCATCTTTTAATATGTTAAAATAATAATTAAAAATGAAATTAATAGTTAAATAAAACAAATCAAAACAAAATATTCATTTATATTTTTCTCTTGATAGAAGTTATTTGAAAATTGTATCTGGGCTCAGAGACCTTTATTGCATTCTGGGCTCCAATTTTCTCCAAATGGTCTCTCTGTGTGCCTCTTTTGGAAGCCGTGCCAGGTATGCCCCCACCCCCAGCTTTAGCGAGGCTGTCCTGGGAACCACCGGGATGCCTGCAGGGAGGGCCTCTACGAAATTGAGTGCTGCTGTCCAAGGGGGCGTCTCTTTGGACTTAGAGACCATTATGGAAAATCCATTCCACAATTTCTTTCCCACTGATTGTGTGCTGTAATGCATTTCAATGGAGCCTATGCAAGTAAATTGGCATTCTGGAAACCATGGGGATGGCTGCATGGACAGGGAGAGCTGGGAGGGGCTGGGCTTCACTGGACTGTCCACAGACAGTCAGGCGGCTTCAATCAATTCCCTTAGCAACTGAGGCAGGGACTGCCTGAACTGTGTCTGCACTCTTTCTGTTGCCCTGGACACTCCAATCAAAGCCCAACTTAGCTTGATAGGCAGGTCTTCCTTCCAAGTGTGGAGCTGCAAATTGGTTACATAGGAGCAGACATCAGGGGGGAGGGAGGAGGGGGCTGTTCTGTGGCCATGGGAACTCCAATCTCATCCCTGCAAACCCTGTTAGGCAGTTCTGACTGCCAACCACAGACCTCCTGCTGTTCTCTATGGGACCTCTGGTTATAAAAGGAAGTGTGCTCCAAGCTCTAGCTTTCAGTTTCACAAGGCAGTGGAGTGAGAGAGTGCTGTTGCTAGTCTTTTGGGAAAGAGACAGAGAGAGTGCATTGGAGCTGGGATTTGTTGTGTATGTGGAGGGATAGGGCTCTATCTCCTCTGGTTCCAGGGCTGCTGCCAGGCTCTGGGGGTAAACTCAGTGGGTACCTCGGATGAGGGCTCACACACTGATTATTATTATTACTGGTAACAAAGCCCATTGGGAAAAAAATACAATGGGCTCTAGAAAGGGCAGGGAAGGCGGGCCAGGCATTGGCGCCTCCGCCACACTCCAATCTGGTTGAGGGAATGGCACGGTGGCTGGGCCTGACATTGCCACTTCCCCTGCATCCTGATCTGGTCAGGGGGAGGGCAGGGCAGCTGGACCTGGCATTGCCCCCTCCCCAGCACCCCAATCTGGGCTGGGGAATGGCAGCAGTGCCAGCAGATTGCAGTGAGGAAGGGCTGGAAGTTGGGCCCATTTGTCCTGCTGCATCTTCGGGCCAAATTGAGCAGCTATGGAGCTCAGGAGTGGTGCCAAGGAGGCAGAAAACGCCCTGGAGCACTCCTGCGTCCCACAGCTGCCTGATTTGGCCCCCATTTGGGCCGAATCAGGTGGCTGTGGAGCCCAGAAGCACTGCCTGAGAGGGCAAAAAGCACCCCTGAGCTCTCCTGCACTGTACTCCAGGCTGAATCTGGGCCAATTTGGGCAGTTGCGGAGCCTGGTAGCGCTGCTGGGGGGCAGTGGAAAGGGCCCGGGAGCGCTCCTGCGGTCCACAGTGGGTGGAATTGGGCTCACTTTGGGCTGAAATTGTCGTAGAAGTGTGCTGGGTGATCAGGGAGTGTGCCCTGGGAGGTGGGTTCCCCCTTCCCCCCCTCCATCTGCCTGGCCTCTGAGAAGCTGGAGGACAGGAGTACCTGCCCAGCAACTGTATGGCAGATAGATCTGGGCTCTGCAGGTCTAGAGGCCAAGTCTCTTCACTTTGCAAACTCATGGTGAGTAGAGCTGGCCTCCACAGAGACAAAGGCCTGGTCTACTCATCTTGTAAAACCATGGCAAATAGACCTGTTGGTCGTGAGGCCAGGTCTATCAGGCTTAGAATGCTACTAGGAGTAAACCTGGCCGCCAAGATAATGGGGCCAGGTCTACTGGAGCCAGCCCTGGCTAAAAGCAGACTTCTTATAAACTTTGTACTGCAATGTTTGGGTTGAATTGAAAGGGAGTGTGTGTGGGGGGGAGGCAAGGGACTACTCTGTAATGCATATACAAAGAAATCCCCAGAAGGTTGGATCAGGTCTTCTGGTCCCCAGAAGGTCAGACCAGACTCAACGGGTTGAAATTAAATTAAAAGAGTTTTTGGCTAAAAATTAGGAAGAACTTCCTCACCGTTAGAGCAGTCCCTCAGTGGAACAGGCCTCCTCAGGAGGTGGTAAGCTTTCCTTCTTTGGAGGTTTTTAAGCAGAGCCTAGATGGCCATCTGACAACAATGCTGATTCTGTGGATCTCGTCAGATCATGAGAGGGAGGGCAGGAAAGGTCACATCAGTGCTTAGTTCTCGTTGCCCCTTCTTACATGCCCAGGGTAAGGCTGATCACCATTTTGCAATTTTCTCCAGGCCACTTTTTCAGTGTGTTCAGGTCTCATAGAATTCTATCTGTATCTTCAAGGACGTTTGCTACTCCTCCCAGTTTGATGTCATCTGCTAATTTAATAAGAAATCATTTCACACCCTCATCCAGATCACTTATAAAAATATTTAAAATGACTGGGCCCAGAACTGAGCCCTGATCACCTCCTTCCACAACTACTCTTTGGATAAAATTCTCCTGGGATGTAGTGGGAAGTCCACTGCAGGAGATTATTAATCTACATTTCTCACAGTGTTGATTCCCTGTTACACTCAATGAGATGATAGTAAGTCTGTATTTGAAGAAGGCCTCCTTGAATAAGAATGACCTAGTAAATTACTGCCCAGTTTCTGGTCAAGGTAATTTATTGGCCAGTAGAGGAACAGCTCAGAACTTCTTGATGGAAACGCCTGTATTGGATCCATTGCAGTCTAGCCTCAGGCCTGGATTTGGTAGTGAGAAAGCATTGGTGGTGCTGGTTGATGGTCCCCGACTCTCCTTTGAAAAAGACAGGCATGCACTGCTGCTATTATCAGATCTCTCAGGGCCAAGCTACACATGACGAATGACACTTGAACGGCAAGTGGATTGAGTGGAGGGCAAGTGAACAGGGAGAAATACACTTGCTGTTCAAGTGTCATTCGTCATGTGTAGCTTGGCCCTGTGTTTCTCCCTGTTCACTTGGGCTCCACTCAATCCACTTGCCGTTCAAGTGTCATTCGTCATGTGTAGCTTGGCCCTCAGTGGCATTTGACACTTGCACCTGCTTAGTTTTGGTCAACCACCTGGCCTCATCAAGGGTCAGGGGCAGTGCTTTGGCTTGGTTCTCATTCTTCCAAGAACACTTTTTTAGAGTTTCCATTGTAGAGGACAAAAAGCAGCCTGGTGGGAACTCTCTTGTGGAGTTCCACAGGGATCAGTCCCTCACAAATGATCTTTGGATCACCACTAATTACACAGACCTGAACTCCAGAGACTATCCCCTACAAGAGGACATGTGCTGATGCTGATCCAGTCTCTGGTTCCGGAGGTGAGGCCTCCTATTTCATCTTTCTTCCAGAACCTTCTATTAGTGCATTGAATAACGGGCTGGGAAACAGAAGAGCCCTCTGCACGACCAAATAATCTTTGGATCACCACAAATCACACAGACCCAAAGTCCAGAGACTGTCCCCTACAAGAGGACGTGTTCTGGTTCTGATCCAGTCTCTACTTCTGGAGCTGAGGCCTCCTATTTCACCTTTCTCCCAGAATGTGGGTCTAGCACACTTCATAGGACACATACAGGGCAGAACGAGGAGAGAATACATTTCGGAAGGCTGTGGAGGGCAGGCTTTGTGGTAGGCCCTCAGGCCTAGGCAGCAGTAGCTGCAAGGGAGAAGCTGCGACTCCCTGGTTGCTGCCTTCAAACCCCAGGATTGGAGCCAGCCTCAGTGGTTTGGCAGAGATTTTTCTCATGTATTTACATTTGGGGCTGGTAGTAAATTAGTTGGGAGGGCTGCAGCAGGGTTAGATTCAGCCCCTAGCTGGACACTGCCCCCAAAGTCCTCAGGCCCATCCAGGCTTCCCCTCCACCCACCCACCCCACTCCCGCACAATTTCACTTTAGTGGGGAGAGTACTTCCAGCGGAAACGCAAAAGCCGACCTAGAGGCCACTTGCAACCATTCTGAAGAGTGGATTGCTTCACGTTAGTGATACTGGTATAGCAAAGGTTAGGGTTGCCATCTCCAAATTGGAAAATTCCTGGAGATTGGCGCGGGGGGGGGGGGTGAAACCTGGGGAGGCGAAGGACCTCATCATGGTGTAATTCCATAGAGTCCACTCCCCCAAGGTAGCCATTTTCTACAGGTGAACTTACTGTGACCTGGAGATCAGTTGTAATTCCAGGAGATCTCCAGTTACCACGTGGAGGCTGGCAACCCTAGAGAGGTCTACATTCTGCTGAATCTGAGCTGGTTGTGGGGTTTTTTTAGGGATCTTTTTTAACAGAATCCCCGAAATCCCACATCAAATCACATATCACAGCTTGCTTCCGGATCTGGTCCCCAGAGAAAGCTCAGGGCAATCCCGAGTACTAGAGAAAGGCGGGTGCATCTTAACAGAAGGAGGGGGAAGAGCACGGCCAGAAAGAAAAACTCCATTCCCATGGCTATCCAGGGATGGCCGCCGCTGTGCAAACGGAAATGCTGTAAGGGTAGTAGGCATTTAGCCAGTCGTGGGGCCCCTGGCAAAGATCCTTTAGTATTAATGCCAGCATTAGCTTATCCTCGAAGATAGAAGAGGGGGCAAGTATCATATAATTTCCAATGCAAATAAGTCACTCTCTCTCTTTCCTGCACTTCCAAAATGACTCCAATGCTAATTAAAATAAAAATGAGATGGCACACCCCTGTGCTTTCTCCTGCACTTATGGAGGGAAGCTTCACCGCCTGGATTTCTGCCTCCTCTGACTGCACAGGCCCAGGCAAGGAAGGAGGGAAAGGACAGAGCAGCAGAAGGGAACTTCCAAAGACCAGACGGGTTATGGCTAATCAGCAGGGAACAGCCTGCCTCCTTCACGTGCTCAGAGGAAACGGCTGCCTAGGTTTCTGAAAATGTATGAGGAGGATCCTTGTTGCAATTTAAGGTTGCCATCTCCAGGTTGAGAAATTCCTAGAGATTTGGTGGTGTGGTGGGGGGCGGAGTGAAGCCTGCAGAGGGCAGTTTTGAGGATGGGGGAGGACTTCACCAGGGTCCCATTCCACAAGGTCTATCCTCCAAAGCAGCTGTTTTCTCCAGAGGGCTGTATTTCTGTGGCCTGGAGATCTTTTGTAATACTGGAAGAGCTCCATCCACCCCCTGGAGGTTGGCAACCCTTTTGCAACAGGAGCCGAGTCTTTTGCCCCATGGTGACTCCCCTCCCGTGCAGGTCCCAAACAAGAGCAGGTGAGGGGGAAGAAGATAGCAACGTGGAGGGGGCAACTAGAATCCTGCTGAACTTGAGCTGGTCTTGGTTTTCTGGGTTTTTTAAACGGAACCCCCCAAATCGAACATCAAATCACAGATTGCAGCCTGGTCCTCAGTGTCCGGCCTGCTATCCACAGTGACTCCATGTTGTTTTCAAATGCTTCCAAATGTTTTTCTCATGTTGTGGGTTTCCAGTGTTTTCTGTCCACAGGTTCCCAGCGAGTGTTCCCAGCAGTGTTCCCAGGACGGCAGGAGGGCCTTGTCAGGTTGTGATCATATTAGAACCAAGAGACTCCATTTTAAACCTTGTCAGTATATTAAGTGTGCTTTTTGCAGGTGCGAAGCCTGGAGGAGGGAGCGAGAGATTGTTTACATCTGCATGTCGTCTATGCCTTCCTGACGTCCTTGGGAACTTTCCCTTTCTCAGCAACGGGCCGTTTGTTTTGAGAACCGGGGGGGACCTGGGGCCTGAGGGAATCTGCTTACTGTGTACCTATTCTTTTGCTTGTCGTTTGTAACAATACTTTGGGTCAGCTAAGATCCTTGTATCTTGGAATGTGTACTCCTTGGTTGAAAATCTTCAGTAAAGCCTTTTGAAATCAATGGACTTTTGTCTTATTGCAAGAGGTGGTTGAAGTTGCCACTTTTGGCAAGCCACAGTCTGACAGGCCTTATCTACTCGGTCTGGACATTGACCTTGGAGGATCGGCCCTCTCCTTCCCGGGCCTCAACCGTAGCTGGGCAGTGGGGGGGGGGGAATAGAGGGAGGTTTTGATATGTTGCTGTTTGTAACTAACACGTCATTCTCAACAAAGCTTCATGGTCAGCCAGAAGCTTTCATGCCTTTGGATTAATTATGGACACCTGTACTTTGAATATAATCTTTCCATAAAGAACCTTTTGACCCAAGAAGACCTTGGACTTCTTGCAGCAAGGGGTGGGAGATGAAATCAGAGTAACTTGAATACCATAAACTGACACGCAGACTGAACCATGAAAATCAGGCATCCACCTCTTCGTGGCACTTCCATGGCACAAAAACGGGGTTCCAAAGCACAGGTCCTCCAGGACCCTCAGGGATTTTACATGAGTTCTACATGTGGCATTTGGGGGTGTTCTGCTCTAAACAACCGAGTATCCTTGAGCATCTTTGTAGACCTGCCTTTTACTGCCCCCCTTTTGATTGATTATTCTAGAGTATTACTGGGGGTGGGCAGATACAGCCCCACCTCCTGGCCTGGACCTGGGGGGAACTTGAGCTCCAGTGGAATCCCTGCACGGAATGCTTGAGGCGAGTCAGAATGGCCTGTTGTGAGATCATCGCGGAGATGTCCCTTGACGGAATCCCTGTGTCCTCTGATGGTCTCTAGCCATGGCGAAGGTAGGAACCCCTGACTGAAGCTCCCGCAAGGACAAGAACATGCTGGGGGGTAGACTGAGTCCCCACAGCCCCAGAAATGGTCTGGAGAGTAAATGGAGACAGGAAACATGGGGTGGAGTGGAGAGTCGAAAGGAAGGGTCACAAAGCAGGCATCCCGCCTGGGGGACCCCAGCAGCCTCCTTTTCATTAGGGACAGCCACTGCCCAGATCGCTCATCCTGACCCCCCCCCCCTTCCTGGGGTTTTGCCTCAGCCAGAGCATTGCAGCAGGTGGCTCTGCCTCTTTTCATGCTGTGCTGATCCCAGGAAACACTTTCACTGGGGAGGGTAAGCAATTGGGCCCCTCTTCTCAGCTGGTGGACCCTGCTCACTTTGGGGCTGCTGTGGAGACAACATGGGGCTAAACCTGGCCCCATCTTGGCTCCGGATAAACCTGGCCACATCATTTCTCAGGGTGGCTCAGAGAACAAAATGTTGGGATGGGGTGCCCCAGAGTTGCAGGGGAAAGGGGAAAGATTCCGAGATCTGCCTCCACCCCCCCCCCCCGAGAAATCTCAGGGCAATCCAGAGTACAAGGAAGAGGCAGGTGCATCTTAACAAAGGGGGGGGGGACATGGTTAGAAAGAAAAAGACCTATTCAGGGATGGATTCTGCTGTGCAAAGGAAAATGCTGGAGGTATGGTGGCCATTTGCCAGTAGGGGAGGCTCTGGTAAAGAGTCTTTAAATTGCCTCACCTTTTCCCCAATGGCCGATGGCAATGCTGTAATGCTCTCAAAGCAATGCTGAGACCCTGCTCTGAAATTCCACAGGGAAGGAGACCATCGCTTTGGAGGAGGTTCCTCAAATTGTTATTTTGCTGTACCACGATGAATCGTGTGGAGGAAGGTATGTCTGTTGGCACACACTGGGCTTGCCTCCTGCCACTTGTCATCAGCAGTGAAAATGAGCAGCGATACCATATGTATTTCTTTCTGTTTGTGGCCCAACTTGCTGCTCCAAATGGGCAAACAGCTTCCGGGCTTCCTCACTGGCTGAAATAATTCATTTTTTAGACTTCTAGCATTGGCATGCTTGGCTTGGAGTCCTGTAACCCTGGAATACAGAAA
The DNA here is from genome assembly GCF_028583425.1 of Eublepharis macularius. Taxonomy (NCBI): domain Eukaryota; kingdom Metazoa; phylum Chordata; class Lepidosauria; order Squamata; family Eublepharidae; genus Eublepharis; species Eublepharis macularius. The sequence goes on from NC_072801.1 coordinate 72,356,649, forward strand.
CCTGAAACATGTTTCCTGCTACAAAAAACCTCAGCCCCTTTGGATCCACACATGGACCTCCACTGTTATTCTCCTCTCCCTCCCAAGTTCTGTTTTACTCCAACCAATATTGCCTCATGAGTGTTTATGCACTCGTCCCTTTGAATTGCCTTGTCCCAACCGGAAACTACCCAACTCAGGTCAGCTTTCTCTTTGGAATTAGTTGAAAAGTTGCCACACACCCCTTTTGATCTTCAGTGGTAGCACTGAGGTTCCTTTTTGGTTCCAATGAAGCCGGTCTCTTTTGCACCTTTTTTGCAGCCTCAGTTGGGAGGTGGGGGGGGGCATGCCGCGCTCCTGTTCTATGGAGGCAAAATGTTCTTCGTCCAGACCGAGTGTTACAAACGTGGCTCAGAGCATCCCCCTCTACCATCCCAAGCTGTCTGCCACTGCAAGGCTGCTGCGGAGACTGAAGGCTGGAATCTTGCCTCCTGTCACACCTCTATGGGGTCTCTCCCACCCCTCTAATTTTTCCCTGTGTGTCATGAGCCTCCTCCCTTTGCAACACTTTGGTGTAGTGGTTAAGACGGACAGTACTCTTCTCTGGTTAGGAAGAGGACTCCTCCCATTGAAGCCAGCTGGTTGGCCTTGGGTCAGTCACAGCTCTTCCAGAGCTCTCTTACCTCCACCCCCCTCACAGATTGTTTGTTGTGGGAATAATAATGACATGCTCTGCAAACTGTTCTGAGAGGGTGTTCAGTTGTCCTGAAGGGCACTGTATGAATTGAATGTTGTTGTTTCATTATTAAAAACGTAGGACATAGCCCATAGACTTTCATTCCATTAGCTTTCGGCACAACTGGTGTGCTTGTGATGACTCCGTAGTGAGGGGAAGACCCTTGTGTTTGTGATCTGAAGAGCCTTACTCTTGAGTAGTGGCACATGTCCTTCAGCACTAGGGTTGTTTATTTTAGTTTAGTTCATTAGATTCCAGTCCGCTTCCCCACAGGTGGTCTCAGAGTGGAGCACAAAACAATAATATGCTTTAAAAATAAAAACCAATGATAGCAATTACATTATGTTAAAAATATCAGTAACAGAGTGCACACAATGCTTCCCTATTCTCTAAATATCAGGGCCTGTGGGGGCAGGGTGGCCATCCATCTAATGAAAACCTAAATCAAGAAGGCACATGCCCCCCCCCCCACTGGTATTTTGGCCGGGTGCCAGGTTTGCTGAATGCATGAAGGGAGGCAACCGCTTCTTTCCCAAGAATACGAGGATTTGCCTTTGGGGGTGGGGGGAGCCAATGGGCATATATGCCTGCTCTGCCCCCTAGCCACACAGCCTTCTCCGTTGCTTGGCGAAGAGCAAGTGCTGCTCCGGGAATTAGAGCGATGAGAGAAAAGACAATTAGGAAGTTGAAGGGGCTCCCCCTTCAGGCATGGAAGTTTGGTTGCGGCAGGAGTGGTGGTGGCGGAGACTAGGCTCAGTAGGTGGTATGGGTTTGCTACCACTCTCAGCCCCAGCTCCCTGCCACTGTATCTTGGAGGCCATTTTGGAGGAGAGAGGCAGTGATTTTCCGACAGTGGGCGGCGTGGAATTTCCATTTAGGAAATTTTGGGTTGTACTGATCATGCATAAGGGCAGGCCTAGCGGTCACACTGAAAACATGAATGAATGAATGAATGAATGAATGAATGAATGAATGAATGAATGAATGAATGAATGAATGAATGAATGAATGCAAACAGCCCAAGAAAAGGCCAGCCCGTAAGGAGGTTATTTTCTGGCAGTGCGCGGGGGGTAATTTCTGATTGGGGAATTTTGGTTTGTGCTTATCATGGCAAGGCCAGCAGGCCCTCTAAGGAAAACAGCCCACAAAAATGCCAGCCCCTAAGTGGACTGCACCCACTGTATCTTCCTCTGATGAAGAGTAGGATGTCCTGGGCGGGCAGGACATATTGAAGTGACTTGCAGCCTTGGAGAAACAAAGGAGGGTTGCACCTGTTGCTCAGGGCAGGGCAAAGAGAGCGAGGGCAGACAGGAGCACTTCCAAGGCAGCCTTTTAAAGAGAAACACTAAAGCATCTCTCTGCTCTCGAAGGGGGACCTTGTAGTCAAGTGGCTGCTTCTGTTGGGGAAAGAAAGGAAGTGGGAGAAGAACAAGCCCAACCCATAACCCAGGAACTGGCTGACGATGGACCTGTGGCTGTCAAAGAACCTGATGGACCTGTGGAAGTCAAAGAACCTGATGGACCTGTGGAAGTCAAAGAACCTGATGGACCTGTGGCTGTCAAAGAACCTGATGGACCTGTGGAAGTCAAAGAACCTGATGGACCTGTGGAAGTCAAAGAACCTGATGGACCTGTGGCTGTCAAAGAACCTGATGGACCTGTGGCTGTCAAAGAACCTGATGGACCTGTGGAAGTCAAAGAAGCTGAAGGAGATGGTAAGCCTACTCAGCCAGAATACACGAGTTTTTGGCTTTGGGGGTGTTGCTGCTTCACTCTTCTCAGTCCCAGCTCCTTGCTGCTGTATCTTGGCAGCCATTTTTGTGGAGTGGGGTGGTTATTTCCTGGCAGTGGGTGGGTTATAATTTCTGTTTGGGGAATTTTGGTTTGTGCCTATCATGGCAAGGCCAGCAGGCCCTCTAAGGGAAAACAGCCCACAAAAACGCCAGCCCCTAAGCGGATTGCACCCACTGGATCTTCCTCTGATGAAGAGGAGGATGTCCTAGACAAGCGGGACATATTGAAGCACCTTGCAGCCTTTTTGCAAGGGGATGTACGTGCTGCTCAGGGCAGGGGAAAGAGAGCGACGACAGTCAGGAGTGCTTCCAAGGCAACCTTTTAAAGCAAAGTACTAAACCGTCTCTCTGCTCTCGGAGGGGGAATTTTGGATTGTGCCTCTCATATCTAAGGGAAAGGCCAGCGGGCCCTCTAAGAGCCCTCTTCTACATCTTTTTCTGTTTGTGTGGAACTAAATTTTGGGTTAATTTAAGATCTCTATCACGTAGTACTACAGGAGATGGTGCAGTGAAGAGGCAGAAAGAGTGTTAGATGTGGTGTTGATTGACAGGGGAGACTGGACTGCTGGCCCAGATAAAGTGGGAAGGTGCACAAGTCCGAGTCTCCGCCAATGTCAGATGAAACCAGACCAAAATTTAGAACTGCCCTCTCTTTGCTCCACTCTATTTCCAGCTCTGCCCTCAAGGAGCATACGTTCCGACATATCTGGCTCTTATCCAAGAAGATCCTTGGCTTGTACTCCTTCATAATCTTGTGATTACCCCAGTATCTAGAGCAGTAATTTGGGGTAATGCCCGTACCCTATGTTGAACTTCTCTAGCGAAAACTAGCTCATGTTATTCACATTGACTCTTCAGCAGCAATAGAGTCCTTTAGGTTTTTAAAGAACTTCACTGAGAAGCTCCTGAAATCTTTACAATGACACTGATAGTCGATGTCTCCTTATACTTATTGTACTTTTGTCACTCAAAACAGCTGAAGACGATTCTGACGATGACGACGTCGATATCGTGGCCTGGTACAGGCAGTTTAGGCCATTGGAAGGTAATCTCTCCTTCTTCCCCCAGGCATGGACTTCATTAGCTGTACTCCACCCACTCTCAACCAGCTTCCCCCACCTCTCCAACCTCTGACACAGGAAACCCCTTCGCTTTCTCCGTGGTTTTGGTTTAAACGTTGCCGTACCTCCCTTCTGATATTCACTTGCAACTGGGAGGGTCCCTTTTTGTTCCAGTAAAGCCATTGGAGATGTGATTGGCTGTACAAGTTTCTTAAAACATTGATTCAGCAGAAGCTGCTTCCACATAACAAGGATCTTAATTGTATGACTGAAAGAAAACTTGAGTAATAATTTTGTGGCTGGCTCTTCCTTCGGAAGCAGCCAGTTTGCTCTGAGTTAGAGATCCAAAGGCGCTCACTGGTTTAAAAAGGTTAATTTAAAATCTGTACTGCATAGTACTATGGGAGACGGTACAGTGACGAGGCAGACAGAGTGTTAGATGTAGTGGGGATTTACAGGGAAGATTGGACTTCTGGTCCAAATTGCGTGGGAGGGTTCAGGTTCTGGATCTCCACCAATGGTAGATAACACCGGACCAAAATCAGGAACCGCTATCTCTCGGCTCCAGTATACTTCCAACTCGGCCCTCAAGGAGCACATGGTCTGAAATATCTGGATTTTGTCCAATAAGATCTTTGGCTTATACTCTTCCATATTCATGTGATTGCCCCAGTATCTAGGACAGCAATTTGTGGTAATGCCCGTACCTGAAATTGAAATCCCATAGAGAAAAATAGCTCAAGTGATTCACATTGACTCATCATCAGCAGTAGAGTCCTTTAAGTTTTAAAAGAACTTCACTGAAATGTTCCTGAAATCTTTACATTGACATGGATAGTCGATATCTGCTTAGATTTACTGTACTTTTTCACTCAAAGTAATCTTTGAAGAGAACGAAGATGAAGAGACTGTTGACCAAAGGCATATGGATTCTCTTGAAGGTAATCAGCCTTTCTTCAAAGCATGTGTCTCATTCTCCCAGGCATGGAAGTCATTTGTTGTCCTCCACAACCCAATCTCAACTAGCTTGCCCCATGTTTCCAACCTCTGAATCAGGAAACCCCTAAGCCTTCTCCTTGGGATTAGTTTAAAACTTGTCATACCTCCATTCTGATATTCAGTGGTCAGTTTGAGGGTCCCTTTCAGTTCCAATAAAGCCATTGGAGGTTTGATTTGCTGTACAAGTTTCTAAAAACATGGATTTGGCAGAATCTGTTTCCACCTTAAATTGAACTCTCCTAGTGGTATTAGAAATCACAACACTCAAAACCAATGGGAGAACATTTCAATCTTCTCAGATATTCCAGGACAGAGAGTGATACAAACTCCCTGTCTGTGCTGCCTTTCTCCCCAATGAGGATTCAAAATCCTCTCGCCTCCACTTTATCCCTAGAATGACAACTCTGTGAGGTGTACACTCAGCTGAGAGGGGGTGGCTGCCCCAAGGTCTCCCAGCAAGTTTCCATGACCATGGACCTGGGTCTCATGTATCACCAGATGGGTGATCTTGGGCCAGTCACCCACCCTTGGCAGCTCTTCATCCAGCACTCTCATTGTTACGCCCTGCTGGTTTATGATTGGAAAATGGGGTAAAATAACCGAATCTCACTCCAATCTTCCTCTTCAGAAAAGAGGAATGGATTTGAAACCAACTCCGATTTCTTAAAGGAGGGATAGAAATGGGTTCCTGGCTTTTGGACAGGAGGAATTAAGAGAATTCCATTTAAGGATCCTCCTGTGGGTTCATTCCAATGTGGAGTGCTTGAGGCCTGGCTTATAGCCCCCCCCCCCATTCCTATCTCTGCTCCCCTCCCAAGCCGCTGTGCTGATTGAAGGAAAGAATCTTGCTTCCCGTCACCCATGAAGTGACATCTCTCCCACCCTTCTGAATTTCCCCCAGTGCATAATGATCCTCCTTCCTTGGCAACATGGAAGGTGGCCCATGCTCCTTCCCCCATTCCCCGCTTAGCCTTCAGTCCAAATGGGGCACTCCCACTCATTCTGTAGTGAGTGGAAGACCTTCTGTATGTGTTTTGAAGATCCCTCCTCTTGAGTAGTGCCACATGTCCTCCTGCATGAGGGTTGCCAAGTCTCAATTGGAAAATCCCTGGAGATTTGGGGCTGGGAATCGAGCAGGGCAGGGTTTGAGAAGGGGAAGGCTCTCTGTGGAGAATAATGCCATAGAGTCCACTCTCCAAATCAGTCCTTGCCTCTAGGGGAACTGCTCTCCATCGCCTAGAGATCAGCTGTAATTCCAGGAGTCTCCAGGTCCCACTGGACGTTGGCAACCCTCTCTTGCAACTCCCAGGAGGAATGATCTCTACGTAATCTTTTTTTCTTCTCAATTCATCTTCTTCCTCCTTTGTTTCCATTTCAGATTAAGATCATCTTCGTACCAACAAAAACATCTCTGAATCCCTGATGATTTGCAAGAAACTATACATCTCTAAACATGATAAGAAAACAGTCCCATATCACAAAGTATACCTACTTTTATACTAACATACTTATGTACTAATATTTAGATACTTATATACTTACATACTAACTTACTGACATTCCATACTTTGTGATATGGGACTGTTTATTATCATGTTTAGATGAGGAATCTTTTCCGTATAGTTTCTTGCAAATCATCAGGGATTCAGTGACCATCGATACCAACGAACCTCCCTTCACCGGACCACCCTCCACCATTGGACCACCAGGTGGCACATGACCTAGATGCATCATAAGAAACAGTCCCACATCACAAAGTATATATAGTTATAGACTTATACTAATCTACTGATCTACTGACATATGTATTTATATACTAACATAATAACATACTAATATTCCGTATTTTGTGATGTGGGACTGCTTTTTATGATCGCATCCAGGTCATGTGTCTTATTGCAAACAGTTAAAGAGAAGGAAGGGGAGCAACACAAAATGGTGGGCGGAATTTCTTCTGCCCCAATTATGCCTGAATCAACATTGGCCCCTCAGCTTAAGGAGCTGGAACGCAGCATGATCAGTCACATTGCCTTTATGCTTCAACCTATTAATAACCAACTCATGGAAAGACGTGCAGAATTAAATGAAACGAATAAAAAAGCAAACGCTGCCCTTGACTCAAGTGATGCAGCTCATGCTGGCACTGAGGACTTTCGAGCTAAAAATGCAATTCTCTAAGAGAGAGTTTTACAACTGGAAATAACTTGCCATCAGAGGAACCTAAAATTTAGAGGGGTAGATGAAGATCTGACAAATGCCCCCCTGAGATCTGACAAACTGACTCCGGACATACTTTATTACAAAACATCAACCTGGAAACTCCAATGGAGCTAGACAAGCTTCCTCAGAAGTGGAAAATGCTTCGAGAACTGTCTCCATGCAAGGGAAGCAAAATCCCAGTGCTCTTTTCCTAAAGAAGTTGTAATGGACCCTGTCCTTTAAGGGAAGAGTGATAAAATCTTCATACGTTATTTAATCGCTCAGGGGTTTTGATTGGGGAAGAGAGAGTGATCTCCAATGTTTGCTCACTGTTTTAGTTGTTAAGGTTATTATTGTTACTTCTTGTTAGTTAAATTGTTTACTATTCATTGTTTCTTAATTAGTTATTTAAAAAAGAAAGAAAGACAAATATCTAGTCAGGTTAAGGTATAACATTTAGTGTAAATTCATCTTTTAATATGTTAAAATAATAATTAAAAATGAAATTAATAGTTAAATAAAACAAATCAAAACAAAATATTCATTTATATTTTTCTCTTGATAGAAGTTATTTGAAAATTGTATCTGGGCTCAGAGACCTTTATTGCATTCTGGGCTCCAATTTTCTCCAAATGGTCTCTCTGTGTGCCTCTTTTGGAAGCCGTGCCAGGTATGCCCCCACCCCCAGCTTTAGCGAGGCTGTCCTGGGAACCACCGGGATGCCTGCAGGGAGGGCCTCTACGAAATTGAGTGCTGCTGTCCAAGGGGGCGTCTCTTTGGACTTAGAGACCATTATGGAAAATCCATTCCACAATTTCTTTCCCACTGATTGTGTGCTGTAATGCATTTCAATGGAGCCTATGCAAGTAAATTGGCATTCTGGAAACCATGGGGATGGCTGCATGGACAGGGAGAGCTGGGAGGGGCTGGGCTTCACTGGACTGTCCACAGACAGTCAGGCGGCTTCAATCAATTCCCTTAGCAACTGAGGCAGGGACTGCCTGAACTGTGTCTGCACTCTTTCTGTTGCCCTGGACACTCCAATCAAAGCCCAACTTAGCTTGATAGGCAGGTCTTCCTTCCAAGTGTGGAGCTGCAAATTGGTTACATAGGAGCAGACATCAGGGGGGAGGGAGGAGGGGGCTGTTCTGTGGCCATGGGAACTCCAATCTCATCCCTGCAAACCCTGTTAGGCAGTTCTGACTGCCAACCACAGACCTCCTGCTGTTCTCTATGGGACCTCTGGTTATAAAAGGAAGTGTGCTCCAAGCTCTAGCTTTCAGTTTCACAAGGCAGTGGAGTGAGAGAGTGCTGTTGCTAGTCTTTTGGGAAAGAGACAGAGAGAGTGCATTGGAGCTGGGATTTGTTGTGTATGTGGAGGGATAGGGCTCTATCTCCTCTGGTTCCAGGGCTGCTGCCAGGCTCTGGGGGTAAACTCAGTGGGTACCTCGGATGAGGGCTCACACACTGATTATTATTATTACTGGTAACAAAGCCCATTGGGAAAAAAATACAATGGGCTCTAGAAAGGGCAGGGAAGGCGGGCCAGGCATTGGCGCCTCCGCCACACTCCAATCTGGTTGAGGGAATGGCACGGTGGCTGGGCCTGACATTGCCACTTCCCCTGCATCCTGATCTGGTCAGGGGGAGGGCAGGGCAGCTGGACCTGGCATTGCCCCCTCCCCAGCACCCCAATCTGGGCTGGGGAATGGCAGCAGTGCCAGCAGATTGCAGTGAGGAAGGGCTGGAAGTTGGGCCCATTTGTCCTGCTGCATCATCGGGCCAAATTGAGCAGCTATGGAGCTCAGGAGTGGTGCCAAGGAGGCAGAAAACGCCCTGGAGCACTCCTGCGTCCCACAGCTGCCTGATTTGGCCCCCATTTGGGCCGAATCAGGTGGCTGTGGAGCCCAGAAGCACTGCCTGAGAGGGCAAAAAGCACCCCTGAGCTCTCCTGCACTGTACTCCAGGCTGAATCTGGGCCAATTTGGGCAGTTGCGGAGCCTGGTAGCGCTGCTGGGGGGCAGTGGAAAGGGCCCGGGAGCGCTCCTGCGGTCCACAGTGGGTGGAATTGGGCTCACTTTGGGCTGAAATTGTCGTAGAAGTGTGCTGGGTGATCAGGGAGTGTGCCCTGGGAGGTGGGTTCCCCCTTCCCCCCCTCCATCTGCCTGGCCTCTGAGAAGCTGGAGGACAGGAGTACCTGCCCAGCAACTGTATGGCAGATAGATCTGGGCTCTGCAGGTCTAGAGGCCAAGTCTCTTCACTTTGCAAACTCATGGTGAGTAGAGCTGGCCTCCACAGAGACAAAGGCCTGGTCTACTCATCTTGTAAAACCATGGCAAATAGACCTGTTGGTCGTGAGGCCAGGTCTATCAGGCTTAGAATGCTACTAGGAGTAAACCTGGCCGCCAAGATAATGGGGCCAGGTCTACTGGAGCCAGCCCTGGCTAAAAGCAGACTTCTTATAAACTTTGTACTGCAATGTTTGGGTTGAATTGAAAGGGAGTGTGTGTGGGGGGGAGGCAAGGGACTACTCTGTAATGCATATACAAAGAAATCCCCAGAAGGTTGGATCAGGTCTTCTGGTCCCCAGAAGGTCAGACCAGACTCAACGGGTTGAAATTAAATTAAAAGAGTTTTTGGCTAAAAATTAGGAAGAACTTCCTCACCGTTAGAGCAGTCCCTCAGTGGAACAGGCCTCCTCAGGAGGTGGTAAGCTTTCCTTCTTTGGAGGTTTTTAAGCAGAGCCTAGATGGCCATCTGACAACAATGCTGATTCTGTGGATCTCGTCAGATCATGAGAGGGAGGGCAGGAAAGGTCACATCAGTGCTTAGTTCTCGTTGCCCCTTCTTACATGCCCAGGGTAAGGCTGATCACCATTTTGCAATTTTCTCCAGGCCACTTTTTCAGTGTGTTCAGGTCTCATAGAATTCTATCTGTATCTTCAAGGACGTTTGCTACTCCTCCCAGTTTGATGTCATCTGCTAATTTAATAAGAAATCATTTCACACCCTCATCCAGATCACTTATAAAAATATTTAAAATGACTGGGCCCAGAACTGAGCCCTGATCACCTCCTTCCACAACTACTCTTTGGATAAAATTCTCCTGGGATGTAGTGGGAAGTCCACTGCAGGAGATTATTAATCTACATTTCTCACAGTGTTGATTCCCTGTTACACTCAATGAGATGATAGTAAGTCTGTATTTGAAGAAGGCCTCCTTGAATAAGAATGACCTAGTAAATTACTGCCCAGTTTCTGGTCAAGGTAATTTATTGGCCAGTAGAGGAACAGCTCAGAACTTCTTGATGGAAACGCCTGTATTGGATCCATTGCAGTCTAGCCTCAGGCCTGGATTTGGTAGTGAGAAAGCATTGGTGGTGCTGGTTGATGGTCCCCGACTCTCCTTTGAAAAAGACAGGCATGCACTGCTGCTATTATCAGATCTCTCAGGGCCAAGCTACACATGACGAATGACACTTGAACGGCAAGTGGATTGAGTGGAGGGCAAGTGAACAGGGAGAAATACACTTGCTGTTCAAGTGTCATTCGTCATGTGTAGCTTGGCCCTGTGTTTCTCCCTGTTCACTTGGGCTCCACTCAATCCACTTGCCGTTCAAGTGTCATTCGTCATGTGTAGCTTGGCCCTCAGTGGCATTTGACACTTGCACCTGCTTAGTTTTGGTCAACCACCTGGCCTCATCAAGGGTCAGGGGCAGTGCTTTGGCTTGGTTCTCATTCTTCCAAGAACACTTTTTTAGAGTTTCCATTGTAGAGGACAAAAAGCAGCCTGGTGGGAACTCTCTTGTGGAGTTCCACAGGGATCAGTCCCTCACAAATGATCTTTGGATCACCACTAATTACACAGACCTGAACTCCAGAGACTATCCCCTACAAGAGGACATGTGCTGATGCTGATCCAGTCTCTGGTTCCGGAGGTGAGGCCTCCTATTTCATCTTTCTTCCAGAACCTTCTATTAGTGCATTGAATAACGGGCTGGGAAACAGAAGAGCCCTCTGCACGACCAAATAATCTTTGGATCACCACAAATCACACAGACCCAAAGTCCAGAGACTGTCCCCTACAAGAGGACGTGTTCTGGTTCTGATCCAGTCTCTACTTCTGGAGCTGAGGCCTCCTATTTCACCTTTCTCCCAGAATGTGGGTCTAGCACACTTCATAGGACACATACAGGGCAGAACGAGGAGAGAATACATTTCGGAAGGCTGTGGAGGGCAGGCTTTGTGGTAGGCCCTCAGGCCTAGGCAGCAGTAGCTGCAAGGGAGAAGCTGCGACTCCCTGGTTGCTGCCTTCAAACCCCAGGATTGGAGCCAGCCTCAGTGGTTTGGCAGAGATTTTTCTCATGTATTTACATTTGGGGCTGGTAGTAAATTAGTTGGGAGGGCTGCAGCAGGGTTAGATTCAGCCCCTAGCTGGACACTGCCCCCAAAGTCCTCAGGCCCATCCAGGCTTCCCCTCCACCCACCCACCCCACTCCCGCACAATTTCACTTTAGTGGGGAGAGTACTTCCAGCGGAAACGCAAAAGCCGACCTAGAGGCCACTTGCAACCATTCTGAAGAGTGGATTGCTTCACGTTAGTGATACTGGTATAGCAAAGGTTAGGGTTGCCATCTCCAAATTGGAAAATTCCTGGAGATTGGCGCGGGGGGGGGGGTGAAACCTGGGGAGGCGAAGGACCTCATCATGGTGTAATTCCATAGAGTCCACTCCCCCAAGGTAGCCATTTTCTACAGGTGAACTTACTGTGACCTGGAGATCAGTTGTAATTCCAGGAGATCTCCAGTTACCACGTGGAGGCTGGCAACCCTAGAGAGGTCTACATTCTGCTGAATCTGAGCTGGTTGTGGGGTTTTTTTAGGGATCTTTTTTAACAGAATCCCCGAAATCCCACATCAAATCACATATCACAGCTTGCTTCCGGATCTGGTCCCCAGAGAAAGCTCAGGGCAATCCCGAGTACTAGAGAAAGGCGGGTGCATCTTAACAGAAGGAGGGGGAAGAGCACGGCCAGAAAGAAAAACTCCATTCCCATGGCTATCCAGGGATGGCCGCCGCTGTGCAAACGGAAATGCTGTAAGGGTAGTAGGCATTTAGCCAGTCGTGGGGCCCCTGGCAAAGATCCTTTAGTATTAATGCCAGCATTAGCTTATCCTCGAAGATAGAAGAGGGGGCAAGTATCATATAATTTCCAATGCAAATAAGTCACTCTCTCTCTTTCCTGCACTTCCAAAATGACTCCAATGCTAATTAAAATAAAAATGAGATGGCACACCCCTGTGCTTTCTCCTGCACTTATGGAGGGAAGCTTCACCGCCTGGATTTCTGCCTCCTCTGACTGCACAGGCCCAGGCAAGGAAGGAGGGAAAGGACAGAGCAGCAGAAGGGAACTTCCAAAGACCAGACGGGTTATGGCTAATCAGCAGGGAACAGCCTGCCTCCTTCACGTGCTCAGAGGAAACGGCTGCCTAGGTTTCTGAAAATGTATGAGGAGGATCCTTGTTGCAATTTAAGGTTGCCATCTCCAGGTTGAGAAATTCCTAGAGATTTGGTGGTGTGGTGGGGGGCGGAGTGAAGCCTGCAGAGGGCAGTTTTGAGGATGGGGGAGGACTTCACCAGGGTCCCATTCCACAAGGTCTATCCTCCAAAGCAGCTGTTTTCTCCAGAGGGCTGTATTTCTGTGGCCTGGAGATCTTTTGTAATACTGGAAGAGCTCCATCCACCCCCTGGAGGTTGGCAACCCTTTTGCAACAGGAGCCGAGTCTTTTGCCCCATGGTGACTCCCCTCCCGTGCAGGTCCCAAACAAGAGCAGGTGAGGGGGAAGAAGATAGCAACGTGGAGGGGGCAACTAGAATCCTGCTGAACTTGAGCTGGTCTTGGTTTTCTGGGTTTTTTAAACGGAACCCCCCAAATCGAACATCAAATCACAGATTGCAGCCTGGTCCTCAGTGTCCGGCCTGCTATCCACAGTGACTCCATGTTGTTTTCAAATGCTTCCAAATGTTTTTCTCATGTTGTGGGTTTCCAGTGTTTTCTGTCCACAGGTTCCCAGCGAGTGTTCCCAGCAGTGTTCCCAGGACGGCAGGAGGGCCTTGTCAGGTTGTGATCATATTAGAACCAAGAGACTCCATTTTAAACCTTGTCAGTATATTAAGTGTGCTTTTTGCAGGTGCGAAGCCTGGAGGAGGGAGCGAGAGATTGTTTACATCTGCATGTCGTCTATGCCTTCCTGACGTCCTTGGGAACTTTCCCTTTCTCAGCAACGGGCCGTTTGTTTTGAGAACCGGGGGGGACCTGGGGCCTGAGGGAATCTGCTTACTGTGTACCTATTCTTTTGCTTGTCGTTTGTAACAATACTTTGGGTCAGCTAAGATCCTTGTATCTTGGAATGTGTACTCCTTGGTTGAAAATCTTCAGTAAAGCCTTTTGAAATCAATGGACTTTTGTCTTATTGCAAGAGGTGGTTGAAGTTGCCACTTTTGGCAAGCCACAGTCTGACAGGCCTTATCTACTCGGTCTGGACATTGACCTTGGAGGATCGGCCCTCTCCTTCCCGGGCCTCAACCGTAGCTGGGCAGTGGGGGGGGGGGGGGGGGAATAGAGGGAGGTTTTGATATGTTGCTGTTTGTAACTAACACGTCATTCTCAACAAAGCTTCATGGTCAGCCAGAAGCTTTCATGCCTTTGGATTAATTATGGACACCTGTACTTTGAATATAATCTTTCCATAAAGAACCTTTTGACCCAAGAAGACCTTGGACTTCTTGCAGCAAGGGGTGGGAGATGAAATCAGAGTAACTTGAATACCATAAACTGACACGCAGACTGAACCATGAAAATCAGGCATCCACCTCTTCGTGGCACTTCCATGGCACAAAAACGGGGTTCCAAAGCACAGGTCCTCCAGGACCCTCAGGGATTTTACATGAGTTCTACATGTGGCATTTGGGGGTGTTCTGCTCTAAACAACCGAGTATCCTTGAGCATCTTTGTAGACCTGCCTTTTACTGCCCCCCTTTTGATTGATTATTCTAGAGTATTACTGGGGGTGGGCAGATACAGCCCCACCTCCTGGCCTGGACCTGGGGGGAACTTGAGCTCCAGTGGAATCCCTGCACGGAATGCTTGAGGCGAGTCAGAATGGCCTGTTGTGAGATCATCGCGGAGATGTCCCTTGACGGAATCCCTGTGTCCTCTGATGGTCTCTAGCCATGGCGAAGGTAGGAACCCCTGACTGAAGCTCCCGCAAGGACAAGAACATGCTGGGGGGTAGACTGAGTCCCCACAGCCCCAGAAATGGTCTGGAGAGTAAATGGAGACAGGAAACATGGGGTGGAGTGGAGAGTCGAAAGGAAGGGTCACAAAGCAGGCATCCCGCCTGGGGGACCCCAGCAGCCTCCTTTTCATTAGGGACAGCCACTGCCCAGATCGCTCATCCTGACCCCCCCCCCTTCCTGGGGTTTTGCCTCAGCCAGAGCATTGCAGCAGGTGGCTCTGCCTCTTTTCATGCTGTGCTGATCCCAGGAAACACTTTCACTGGGGAGGGTAAGCAATTGGGCCCCTCTTCTCAGCTGGTGGACCCTGCTCACTTTGGGGCTGCTGTGGAGACAACATGGGGCTAAACCTGGCCCCATCTTGGCTCCGGATAAACCTGGCCACATCATTTCTCAGGGTGGCTCAGAGAACAAAATGTTGGGATGGGGTGCCCCAGAGTTGCAGGGGAAAGGGGAAAGATTCCGAGATCTGCCTCCACCCCCCCACCCCGAGAAATCTCAGGGCAATCCAGAGTACAAGGAAGAGGCAGGTGCATCTTAACAAAAGGGGGGGGGGGTGCATGGTTGGAAAGAAAGACACCTATTCAGGGACGGATTCTGCTGTGCAAAGGAAAATGCTGGAGGTATGGTGGCCATTTGCCAGTAGGGGAGGCTCTGGTAAAGAGTCTTTAAATTGCCCCACCTTTTCCCCAATGGCCGATGGCTATGCTGTAATGTTCTCAAAGCAATGCTGAGACCCTGCTCTGAAATTCCACAGGGAAAGAGACCATCGCTTTGGAGGAGGTTCCTCAAATTGTTATTTTGCTGTACCACGATGAATCGTGTGGAGGAAGGTATGTCTGTTGGCACACACTGGGCTTGCCTCCTGCCACTTGTCATCAGCAGTGAAAATGAGCAGCGATACCATATGTATTTCTTTCTGTTTGTGGCCCAACTTGCTGCTCCAAATGGGCAAAAAGCTTCCGGGCTTCCTCACTGGCTGAAATAATTCATTTTTTAGACTTCTAGCATTGGCATGCTTGGCTTGGAGTCCTGTAACCCTGGAATACAGAAACCTGAAACATGTTTCCTGCTACAAAAAACCACAGCCCCTTTGGATCCACACATGGACCTCCACTGTTATTCTCCTCTCCCTCCCAAGTTCTGTTTTACTCCAACCAATATTGCCTCATGAGTGTTTATGCACTCGTCCCTTTGAATTGCCTTGTCCCAACCGGAAACTACCCAACTCAGGTCAGCTTTCTCTTTGGAATTAGTTGAAAAGTTGCCACACCTCTCTTTTGATCTTCAGTGGTAGCACTGAGGTTCCTTTTTGGTTCCAATGAAGCCGGTCTCTTTTGCACCATTTTTGCAGCTTCAGTTGGGAGGTGGGGGGAGGCCATGCCGCGCTCCTGTTCTGTGGAGGCAAAATGTTCTTCGTCCAGACCGAGTGTTACCAACGTGGCTCAGAGCGTCCCCCTCTACCATCCCAAGCTGACTGCCACTGCAAGGCTGCTGCGGAGACTGAAGGCTGGACTCTTGCCTCCTGTCACACATCGACTGGGGTCTCTCCCACCCCTCTAATTTTTCCCAGTGTGTCATGAGCCTCCTCCCTTTGCACCACTTTGGTGTAGTGGTTAAGAATGACAGTACTCTTCTCTAGTTAGGAAGAGGACTCCTCCCCTTGAAGCCAACTGGTTGGCCTTGGGTCAGTCACAGCTCTTCCAGAGCTCTCTCACCTCCACCCCCCTCACAGATTGTTTGTTGTGGGAATAATAATGACATGCTCTGCAAACTGTTCTGAGAGGGTGTTCAGTTGTCCTGAAGGGCACTGTATGAATTGAATGTTGTTGTTTCATTATTAAAAACGTAGGACATAGCCCATAGACTTTCATTCCATTAGCTTTCGGCACAACTGGTGTGCTTGTGATGACTCCGTAGTGAGGGGAAGACCCTTGTGTTTGTGATCTGAAGAGCCTTACTCTGGAGTAGTGGCACATGTCCTTCAGCACTAGGGTTGTTTATTTTAGATTAGTTCATTAGATTCCAGTCCGCTTCCCCACAGGTGGTCTCAGAGTGGAGCACAAAACAATAATATGCTTTAAAAATAAAAACCAATGATAGCAATTACATTATGTTAAAAATATCAGTAACAGAGTGCACACAATGCTTCCCTATTCTCTAAATATCAGGGCCTGTGGGGGCAGGGTGGCCATCCATCTAATGAAAACCTAAATCAAGAAGGCACATGCCCCCCCCCCACTGGTATTTGGGCCGGGTGCCAGGTTTGCTGAATGCATGAAGGGAGGCAACCGCTTCTTTCCCAAGAATACGAGGATTTGCCTTTGGGGGTGGGGGGAGCCAATGGGCATATATGCCTGCTCTGCCCCCTAGCCACACAGCCTTCTCCGTTGCTTGGCGAAGAGCAAGTGCTGCTCCGGGAATTAGAGCGATGAGAGAAAAGACAATTAGGAAGTTGAAGGGGCTCCCCCTTCAGGCATGGAAGTTTGGTTGCGGCAGGAGTGGTGGTGGCGGAGACTAGGCTCAGTAGGTGGTATGGGTTTGCTACCACTCTCAGCCCCAGCTCCCTGCCACTGTATCTTGGAGGCCATTTTGGAGGAGAGAGGCAGTGATTTTCCGACAGTGGGCGGGGTGGAATTTCCATTTAGGAAATTTTGGGTTGTACTGATCATGCATAAGGGCAGGCCCAGCGGTCACACTGAAAACATGAATGAATGAATGAATGAATGAATGAATGAATGAATGAATGAATGAATGAATGAATGAAAACAACCCAAGAAAAGGCCAGCCCGTAAGGAGGTTATTTTCTGGCAGTGCGCGGGGGGTAATTTCTGATTGGGGAATTTTGGTTTGTGCTTATCATGGCAAGGCCAGCAGGCCCTCTAAGGAAAACAGCCCACAAAAATGCCAGCCCCTAAGTGGACTGCACCCACTGTATCTTCCTCTGATGAAGAGTAGGATGTCCTGGGTGGGCAGGACATATTGAAGTGACTTGCAGCCTTGGAGAAACAAAGGAGGGTTGCACCTGTTGCTCAGGGCAGGGCAAAGAGAGCGAGGGCAGACAGGAGCACTTCCAAGGCAGCCTTTTAAAGAGAAATACTAAAGCATCTCTCTGCTCTTGAAGGGGGACCTTGTAGTCAAGTGGCTGCTTCTGACGGGGAAAGAAAGGAAGTGGGAGAAGAACAAGCCCAACCCATGACCCAGGAACTGGCTGACGATGGACCTGTGGCTGTCAAAGAACCTGATGGACCTGTGGAAGTCAAAGAACCTGATGGACCTGTGGAAGTCAAAGAACCTGATGGACCTGTGGAAGTCAAAGAACCTGATGGACCTGTGGAAGTCAAAGAACCTGATGGACCTGTGGCTGTCAAAGAACCTAATGGACCTGTGGAAATCAAAGAACCTGATGGACCTGTGGCTGTCAAAGAACCTGATGGACCTGTGGCTGTCAAAGAACCTGATGGACCTGTGGCTGTCAAAGAAGCTGAAGGACCTGTGGAAGTCAAAGAAGCTGAAGGAGACGGTAAGCCTACTCAGCCAGAATACACGAGTTTTTGGCTTTGGGGGTGTTGCTGCTTCACTCTTCTCAGTCCCAGCTCCTTGCTGCTGTATCTTGGCAGCCATTTTTGTGGAGTGGGGTGGTTATTTCCTGGCAGTGGGTGGGTTATAATTTCTGTTTGGGGAATTTTGGTTTGTGCCTATCATGGCAAGGCCAGCAGGCCCTCTAAGGGAAAACAGCCCACAAAAACGCCAGCCCCTAAGCGGATTGTACCCACTGGATCTTCCTCTGATGAAGAGGAGGATGTCCTAGACAAGCGGGACATATTGAAGCACCTTGCGGCCTTTTTGCAAGGGGATGTACGTGCTGCTCAGGGCAGGGGAAAGAGAGCGACGGCAGTCAGGAGTGCTTCCAAGGCAACCTTTTAAAGCAAAGTACTAAACCGTCTCTCTGCTCTCGGAGGGGGAATTTTGGTTTGTGCCTCTCATATCTAAGGGAAAGGCCAGCGGGCCCTCTAAGAGCCCTCTTCTACATCTTTTTCTGTTTGTGTGGAACTAAATTTTGGGTTAATTTAAGATCTCTATCACGTAGTACTACAGGAGATGGTGCAGTGAAGAGGCAGAAAGAGTGTTAGATGTGGTGTTGATTGACAGGGGAGACTGGACTGCTGGCCCAGATAAAGTGGGAAGGTACACAGGTCCAAGTCTCCGCCAATGGCAGATGAAACCAGACCAAAATTTAGAACCGCCCTCTCTCTGCTCCACTCTATTGCCAGCTCTGCCCTCAAGGAGCATACGTTCCGACATATCTGGCTCTTATCCAAGAAGATCCTTGGCTTGTACTCCTCCATAATCTTGTGATTACCCCAGTATCTAGAGCAGTAATTTGGGGTAATGCCCGTACCCTATGTTGAACTTCCCTAGCGAAAACTAGCTCATGTTATTCACATTGACTCTTCAGCAGCAATAGAGTCCTTTAAGTTTTTAAAGAACTTCACTGAGAAGCTCCTGAAATCTTTACAATGACACTGATAGTCGATGTCTCCTTATACTTATTGTACTTTTGTCACTCAAAACAGCTGAAGAAGATTCTGACGATGACGACATGGATATCGTGGCCTGGTACAGACAGTTTAGGCCTTTAGAAGGTAATCTCTCCTTCTTCCCCCAGGCATGGACTTCATTAGTTGTACACCACCCACTCTCAACCAGCTTCCCCCACCTCTCCAACCTCTGACACAGGAAAGAAACCCCTTCGCTTTCTCCATGGTTTTGGTTTAAAAGTTGCTGTACCTCCCTTCTGATATTCACTTGCAACTTGGAGGGTCCCTTTTTGTTTCAGTAAAGCCATTGGAGATATGATTAGCTGTACAAGTTTCTTAAAACATTGATTCAGCAGAAGCTGCTTCCACATAACAAGGATCTTAATTGTATGACTGAAAGAAAACTTGAGTAATAATTTTGTGGCTGGCTCTTCCTTCTGAAGCAGCCAGTTTGCTCTGAGTTAGAGATCCAAAGGCGCTCACTGGTTTAAAAAGGTTAATTTAAAATCTGTACTGCATAGTACTATGGGAGACGGTACAGTGACGAGGCAGACAGAGTGTTAGATGTAGTGGGGATTTACAGGGAAGATTGGACTTCTGGTCCAAATTGCGTGGGAGGGTTCAGGTTCTGGATCTCCACCAATGGTAGATAACACCGGACCAAAATCAGGAACCGCTATCTCTCGGCTCCAGTATACTTCCAACTCGGCACACAAGGAGCACATGCTCTGAAATATCTGGATTTTGTCCAATAAGATCTTTGGCTTATACTCTTCCATATTCATGTGATTGCCCCAGTATCTAGGACAGCAATTTGTGGTAATGCCCGTACCTGAAATTGAACTCCCATAGAGAAAAATAGCTCAAGTGATTCACATTGACTAATCATCAGCAGTAGAGTCCTTTAAGTTTTAAAAGAACTTCACTGAAATGTTCCTGAAATCTTTACATTGACACGGATAGTCGATATCTGCTTAGATTTACTGTACTTTTTCATTCAAAGTAATCTTTGAAGAGAACGAAGATGAAGAGACTGTCGACCAAAGGCATATGGATTCTCTTGAAGGTAATCAGCCTTTCTTCAAAGCATGTGTCTCATTCTCCCAGGCATGGAAGTCATTTGTTGTCTTCCACAATCCAATCTCAACTAGCTTGCCCCATGTTTCCAACCTCTGAATCAGGAAACCCCTAAGCCTTCTCCTTGGGATTAGTTTAAAACTTGTCATACCTCCATTCTGATATTCAGTTGTCAGTTTGAGGGTCCCTTTCAGTTCCAATAAAGCCATTGGAGGTTTGATTTGCTGTACAAGTTTCCAAAAACATGGATTTGGCAGAATCTGTTTCCACCTTAAATTGAACTCTCCTAGTGGTATTAGAAATCACAACACTCAAAACCAATGGGAGAACATTTCAATCTTCTCAGATATTCCAGGACAGAGAGTGATACAAACTCCCTGTCTGTGCTGCCTTTCTCCCCAATGAGGATTCAAAATCCTCTCGCCTCCACTTTATCCCTAGAATGACAACTCTGTGAGGTGTACACTCAGCTGAGAGGGGGTGGCTGCCCCAAGGTCTCCCAGCAAGTTTCCATGACCATGGACCTGGGTCTCATGTATCTGGCCAGATCCACCAGATGGGTGATCTTGGGCCAGTCACCCACCCTTGGCAGCTCTTCATCCAGCACTCTCATTGTTACGCCCTGCTGGTTTATGATTGGAAAATGGGGTAAAATAACCGAATCTCACTCCAATCTTCCTCTTCAGAAAAGAGGAATGGATTTGAAACCAACTCCGATTTCTTAAAGGAGGGATAGAAATGGGTTCCTGGCTTTTGGACAGGAGGAATTAAGAGAATTCCATTTAAGGATCCTCCTGTGGGTTCATTCCAATGCGGAGTGCTTGAGGCCTGGCTTATAGCCCCCCCCCCCATTCCTATCTCTGCTCCCCTCCCAAGCCGCTGTGCTGATTGAAGGAAAGAATCTTGCTTCCCGTCACCCATGAAGTGACATCTCTCCCACCCTTCTGAATTTCCCCCAGTGCATAATGATCCTCCTTCCTTGGCAACATGGAAGGTGGCCCATGATCCTTCCCCCATTCCCCGCTTAGCCTTCAGTCCAAATGGGGCACTCCCACTCATTCTGTAGTGAGTGGAAGACCTTCTGTACGTGTTTTGAAGATCCCTCCTCTTGAGTAGTGCCACATGTCCTCCTGCATGAGGGTTGCCAAGTCTCAAATGGAAAATCCCTGGAGATTTGGGGCTGGGAATCGAGCAGGGCAGGGTTTGAGAAGGGGAAGGCTCTCTGTGGAGAATAATGCCATAGAGTCCACTCTCCAAATCAGTCCTTGCCTCTAGGGGAACTGCTCTCCATCGCCTAGAGATCAGCTGTAATTCCAGGAGTCTCCAGGTCCCACTGGACGTTGGCAACCCTCTCTTGCAACTCCCAGGAGGAATGATCTCTACGTAATCTTTTTTTCTTCTCAATTCATCTTCTTCCTCCTTTGTTTCCATTTCAGATTAAGATCATCTTCATACCAACAAAAACATCTCTGAATCCCTGATGATTTGCAAGAAACTATACATCTCTAAACATGATAAGAAAACAGTCCCATATCACAAAGTATACCTACTTTTATACTAACATACTTATGTACTAATATTTAGATACTTATATACTTACATACTAACTTACTGACATTCCATACTTTGTGATATGGGACTGTTTATTATCATGTTTAGATGAGGAATCTTTTCCGTATAGTTTCTTGCAAATCATCAGGGATTCAGTGACCATCGATACCAACGAACCTCCCTTCACCGGACCACCCTCCACCATTGGACTACCACGTGGCACATGACCTAGATGCATCATAAGAAACAGTCCCACATCACAAAGTATATATAGTTATAGACTTATACTAATCTACTGATCTACTGACATATGTATTTATATACTAACATAATAACATACTTATATTCCGTATTTTGTGATGTGGGACTGCTTTTTATGATCGCATCCAGGTCATGTGTCTTACTGCAAACAGTTAAAGAGAAGGAAGGGGAGCAAAACAAAATGGCGGGCGGAATTTCTTCTGCCCCAATTATGCCTGAATCAACATTGGCCCCTCAGCTTAAGGAGCTGGAACGCAGCATGATCAGTCACATTGCCTTTATGCTTCAACCTATTAATAACCAACTCATGGAAAGACGAGCAGAATTAAATGAAACGAAGAAAAAAGCAAACGCTGCCCTTGACTCAAGTGATGCAGCTCATGCTGGCATTGAGGACTTTCGAGCTAAAAATGCAATTCTCTAAGAGAGAGTTTTACAACTGGAAATAACTTGCCATCAGAGGAACCTAAAATTTAGAGGGGTAGATGAAGATCTGACAAACGCCCCCCTGAGATCTGACAAACTGACTCTGGAATACTTTATTACAAAACATCAACCTGGAAACTCCAATGGATCTGGACAAGCTTCCTCAGAAGTGGAAAATGCTTCGAGAGCTGTCTCCATGCAAGGGAAGCAAAATCCCAGTGCTCTTTTCCTAAAGAAGTTGTAATGGACCCTGTCCTTTAAGGGAAGAGTGATAAACTCTTCCTACGTTCTTTAATCCCTCAGGGGTTTTGATTGGGGAAGAGAGAGTGATCTCCAAGATTTGCCCACTGTTTTAGTTGTTAAGGTTATTATTGTTACTTTTTGTTAGTTAAATTGTTTACTATTCATTGTTTCTTAATTAGTTATTTAAAAAAGAAAGACAAATATCTAGTCAGGTAAAGGTATAACATTTAGTGTAAATTCATCTTTTAATATGTTAAAATAATAATTAAAAATGAAATTAATAGTTAAATAAAACAAATAAAAACAAAATATTCATTTATATTTTTCTCTTGATAGAAGTTATTTGAAAATTGTTCTGGTAGTTTAATGTTATATATCACTAGAAACATTGCCAGTTGTGTGAACCAATACAACAGGCTCTAGAAAATACCCCACTGAGCCCCTCCCTCCCAAACTCCACTCCCTCCAGGCTCCATTTCCAAAATCTCCAGGAATATACCTACCTGGAGCTGATAACCCTGGATTTAGGAGAAACCCTATTTCCAGGATCAGTCATTCTACATTGAAACCCAGCATTCCAGTCCAAGAACACTTCTGCTGCTGCTACCAGTCCCAGAGTAGTCTATCTGGGCTCAGAGACCTTTTATTGCATTCTGGGCTCCAATTTTCTCCAAAGGGTCTCTGTGTGCCTCTTTTGGAAGCTGTGCCAGTTCTGCCCCACCCCCCAGCTTTAGCGAGGCTGTCCTGGGAACCACCGAGATGCCTGCAGGGAAGGAGGAGGGCTGGGAGGGGCTCTATGAAATTGAGTACTGCTATCCAAGGGGGCGTCTGTCTGGACTCTGAGACCGTTATGGAAAATCCATTCCACATTTTCTTTGCCACCAGTTTTGTGCTGCAATACATTTCAATGGAGCCTATGCATTTAAACTGGCATTGTGGGCGAGCATCTCCTTTTTCGAACCACTGGGATGCCTGGAGTGACAGAGGAGAGCTGGGAGGGGCAGGGCTTCACCGGACTCTCCGCAGGTGAGTGCAGCTGTCCAGAAGTAGGAAGAGGGTTTATTAGGAGTAAGAGACCTTTAAGGAAAATGCAAGTTTTGATACTAAGAACTTTCATTAAGCACAAAGATACACCCATTGTCAAAGCCAACAACCAAAGTGTCACCTATGCTCTCCTCTCTCCTGTTTTTTATTGCCTTTACCTGGTGCCTCTTTTTCTCGGACATCTGCTTTCCCATAATTAGTGCATTTCTTTTCGTTGTGATGATTTTAAAAGGGGAATTGGAGGGGGGGGGACGGAGCTCTTGCACTAAGCGTCTTTCCTCCTCTCTGTCGACACCACGCCCTCCTCTTTCCTGGTTTGTGTCCTGTGTTCTTTCCTGTTCCTTGGAAAGCCAAGCAAGTGGACCTGTTTTTTCCGACAATCTGCTTTTGGCATAATTTTCTTTGTCTGTTTTTTGTGTCTTGGCCAAAACTCTCACTGTGGTTGTAGCTTTTATGGCCACCAAGCCAGGGTCCACCATGAGGAAGTGGGTGGGGAAAAGACTGACCACCTCCATTGTCTTCTTGCTCCACTATCCAAATATGCATTTGTATGGTGTGGCTAGGCACCACTTCTCCATTCCCAGATTTGGACACAAAGTAACTGAAGAGGTCGCAGCAGAATGTCATGAAGGCTCTGTGGTTATGTTCTATATTGTTCTAAGCTATATGGGATTTCTGTCCTCCATAAGCTTCTTTGTGGCTTTCTTTGCCCAGAAGTTGCCAGACCGTTTTAATGAAGCCAAGTTTGTCACCTTCAGCATGCTGGTCTTTTGCAGTGTTTAGCTGTGTTTTGTTCCAACGTACCTGAGCACTAAAGGGAAATCTGTGGTAGTTGTAGAGATTTTCTCTATCTTGGCCTCCAATGCTGGGTTACTGGTTTGTATCTTCATCCCCAAATGCTATATTATACTTCTGAGGCCTGAGCTGAACAGAAGAGAACAAGTAATAACAAGAAAGCATTAAAGTTATTCCCCATGAAACAAATATATTTTTCCTTGCTTCATCTACCTTTGGAAGAATCCAACTTTCTACACATGTATTCCAGTATGTGACCACTCGTTTGATTTTGTAATTAAGAGTTTTATTATGTTGTGAAATACGTGATGCTTTCTTTCATGAACAGACTGTACAGAGATGTTTTTAAACAATAAAGAAGTAAGAAGTAGTTTTAATCAGGGCTCATTTCGAGGGGAACACACAGGAATGCAGTTCCAGCAGTTCCCCAAAGAGGTCACATGTCATGTAGTCCCGCCCACCTGACTTAGCCATTTTGGGCCTGTTTGGGCCTAAATTGGGGCCGAAACGGCCCAGATTGGGCCTCTGACGGGTGGTGAATCACTCTCCCGCTCATCAGCGGCCTGATCCTGACCATTTTGTGCCCCTTTTCAGCCCTTTTGCCATTTTGGGCCCAATTTCGGCCCTGAATGGCCAGGATTAGGTCCAAAACAGCCAGGATAGGTGATGTCAGGGGGTATGGCATATGCAAATCAGTTATACTAATAACACACTTCCGGTGATGGCAAGAGGCATGGCATATGCTAATGAGTTATGCTAATGAGTTATTGTTAATGCGTTCCTCCAGCTCTTTTTCTATGAAATGACCCCTGGTTTTAATCAAGCACAAAATGGAAAACAGGACCCCATGACTAATGCAACTTTAAATATGATTCCTAGGTCTTGAAGACCTTCTGGTTCTGTTTGCTTTTTTCACCAGTGAGATACAGAGAAATGATTTTTTCAGACTGCCAGTTCAAGAGTCCATTGGTCATTAGGGTTGCTTCACTCCTTTCCAAAACTTGCATTTGGTGTTTTGTGGATGCATGTTCTCACACAGCCATCTGAGTTTCCTACCATCCATCCTTTCTGCATTGTTCCTCGGGGCAGCAGGCAGGCGTTTCAGTAGACTACTAGATCTCTCCTAAATCAGATTACTCCATTATAAACAGATGCTGTGTTTCAATAAAATCCTGCCACTTGGTGTTTGCCTCCGTTGTCCTTAGTCATGCTCAAGATGCTGACCAGCTTGAATAAGCAGCAGAGACTTTGCACATGTGCTTGTTTGGAAAAGAGCCATGCTCACATGCTCAGGAAGTATTTGCATGTCCTTGGCATGAGCTAAAGAGATGGAGTGACTGGATCACTATTGCCCTGGCCTCCGTGGGACTTCTCTTCCTCATCAAGGGGAACCCAGGGGCAGGGCGAACAGCCGGTCACCATTTCTGTTGCCAGAATTGTTCAGGAGGGAAGCCTGAAGCCCCTCCCAAGCTGAATAGAGCAATGGAACCCTTGAATGCGAGTTCCCCCATCCAAGTCAGGCTGGGCACCCGATTTATCATACATTTTGTGCATTTTGCCCTCGAAGAATTCAATTCTACATGATGCAATGATAGCTGTTAGCTTATATGCACACACACACACACACAATCATACATACATAGATACAGAGAGAGAGAGAGAGAGAGAGAGAGATGCTAGAAGCTGGAAGGTGCCTTCATTTTTGGTAGCACTGCCGACTTGCAAAAAGTCTTTAGTCTAAAATATTCATATTACTTCATTAAACATTGCAAATAAAATCACTTCAAGACCCTTAAGTAGCATGGTTAAATATTATTTCAGAAGGAAGTCAAGCTGAATTTAAGAAGGGATTGTGCAACATGTGCGCTGCATAAAGGATGTTTTAACAAACTGGGATTTATTTTTAATGCTACCGGTGTTTTATCTTTCATGTATTGTAATTGTTGTGATCTGTTCAGAGCCTCCTTGCAGGGAGAGCAGCCTATAAATTTAATAAATAAATACATTACTTAATCATAAATGTATTTAAAGGAAGCTGAAACGTGGGAGGCAGGGCAAAGATCCAGAGACTTATATATGGCCTTGGAAAGTATGGCAAATAACAGTGGGAAATATATCCGCATAGAAGAAAGCTTGGGAAAGCAGTAGGTCTTCACAAGATCAACATGGCACCCTTTCAGAACAAAATTAAACCACGAGAATCTGCGGGAGAAGAAGAGATCTGCTGGATCGCATTTAAATTGTGGGTTCCTGGCTATCAGACAGGGGCAGACTTGCCAACCTCCAGGTGGTAGCTGGAGACCTCCTGGAACGACAATTAATCTCCAGGCCAAACAGATCAGTTCCCCTGGAGAGAATGGCTAATTTGATGGGCAAACTCTATGGCATTACACCCCACAGAGGCCCCCCTCCTCAAACCCCACCCTCTTCAGGTTTCACTCTCCCCAAATCTCCAGGAATTTCCCAACCTGGACCTGGCAACCCCAGACAGGGGACCAGGTTGCCTCTGCCTACATGAGTCAAATGTGGCATGAGGCTTGATGAGTGGGCTCAGGAGGCTCAGCCAGTCCACGTAGGGGAGCAGACAGGGTTGCCAGGTCCAGGCTGGGAAATTCCTGGAGATTTGGGGGGTGGAGCCTGGAAAGGGTGGGGTTTGGGGAGAGAATGGGCCTCAGTGGGGTATACTGCCATATAATCCACACTCCAAAGCAGCCATTTTCTTCAAAGGAACGGACCTTTGTCACCTGGAGACCACTAGCAATTCCAGGAGATCTCCAGCCACCACCGGAGAGCTGGAAAGACTAGCAGCAGAGGAAGTATCTGGCTGTCCTCTTTTCCCAACTGGCATTGACTGCAGAGATCTATAGAAATTGAAAGCCTCCTGGAGCCTTCCTGACAGCCTTAAGGAGCTACTTGTGGGTCTAGCACAGTTGAAAGGACTCATACAGGGCAGGACGAGGAGAGAATACATTTCGGAAGGCTGTGGAGGGCAGGCTTTGTGGTAGGCCCTCAGGCCTAGGCAGCAGTAGCTGCAAGGGGGAAGCTGCAACTCCCTGGTTGCTGCCTTCAAACCCCGGGACTGGAGCCAGCCTCAGTGGTTTGGCAGAGATTTTTCTCATGTATTTACATTTGGGCTGGTAGTAAATTAATCGGGAGGGCTGCAGCAAGGTTAGATTCAGCCCTTGCTGGCTTCTAGCCTATCTACCCCCACCCCCCATGCAAACTTTTCACTTTATTTAAAGGGAGTTTTTTTGCAACAGTAAAAGCCTAGCTAGAGGCGGCCACAGCAGTCCTCAGGCCTATCCAGGCTTCCCCTCCCCTTTGCTTGCCAGCCTCCAGTTGATATCCGGAGATCTCCTGGAATGATGACTGATTTCCAGGCAAAAGAGATGAGTTTCGCTGGAGAAAATGGCTACTTTGAAGGGTGGACTCTATAGAACTATACCCCACTGAGGCCCCTCCCCTCCCCAAACCCCACCCTCTTCAGGCTCCACCCCTCAGATCTCCAGGAATTTCCCAATCTGGACCTGGCAACCCTACGCTCGACCCCCCCCCCACACACACAATTTCACTTTATTGGGGAGAGCACTTCCAGCAAAACTGCAAAAGCCTAGCTAGAGGCCACTTGCAACCATTCTGAAGAGTAGATTGCTTCATGTTAGTGATACTGGTATAGCAGGGGTTAGGGTTCCATCTCCTAGTTGGAAAATTCCTGGAGATTTGGGGGGGGGTGAAACCTGGAGATGGTCGAGTTTGGGGAGGCGAAGGACCTCAGCATGGTATAATTCCATAGAGTCCACTCCCCCAAGGTAGCCATTTTCTCCAGGTGAACTTACTGTGACCTGGAGATCAGTTGTAATTCCAGGAGATCTCCAGTTACCACCTGGAGGCTGGCAACCCTAGAGAGGTCTACATTCTGCTGAATTTGAGCTGGTCGTGGGGTTTTTTTAGGGGTCTTTTTTAACAGAAACCCTGAAATCCCACATCAAATCACATATCACAGCTTGCCTCCGGATCTGGTCCCCAGAGAAAGCTCAGGGCAATCCCGAGTACTAGAGAAAGGCGGGTGCAACTTAACAGAAGGAGGGGGAAGAGCACGGCCAGAAAGAAAAACTCCATTCCCATGGCTATCCAGGGATGGCCGCCGCTGTGCAAACGGAAATGCTGTAAGGGTAGTAGGCATTTAGCCAGTCGTGGGGCCCCTGGCAAAGATCCTTCAGTATTAATGCCAGTATTAGCTTATCCTCGAAGATAGAAGAGGGGGCAAGTATCATATAATTTCCAATGCAAATAAGTCACTCTCTCTCTTTCCTGCACTTCCAAAATGACTCCAATGCTAATTAAAATAAAAATGAGATGGCACACCCCTGTGCTTTCTCCTGCACTTATGGAGGGAAGCTTCACCGCCTGGATTTCTGCCTCCTCTGACTGCACAGGCCCAGGCAAGGAAGGAGGGAAAGGACAGAGCAGCAGAAGGGAACTTCCAAAGACCAGACGGGTTATGGCTAATCAGCAGGGAACAGCCTGCCTCCTTCACGTGCTCAGAGGAAACGGCTGCCTAGGTTTCTGAAAATGTATGAGGAGGATCCTTGTTGCAATTTAAGGTTGCCATCTCCAGGTTGAGAAATTCCTAGAGATTTGGTGGTGTGGTGGGGGGCGGAGTGAAGCCTGCAGAGGGCAGTTTTGAGGATGGGGGAGGACTTCACCAGGGTCCCATTCCACAAGGTCTATCCTCCAAAGCAGCTGTTTTCTCCAGAGGGCTGTATTTCTGTGGCCTGAAGATCATTCGTAATACTGGAAGAGCTCCATCCACCCCCTGAAGGTTGGCAACCCTTTTGCAACAGGAGCCGAGTCTTTTGCCCCATGGTGACTCCCCTCCCGTGCAGGTCCCAAACAAGAGCAGGTGGGGGGGAAGAAGATAGCAACGTGGAGGGGGCAACTAGAATCCTGCTGAACTTGAGCTGGTCTTGGTTTTCTGGGTTTTTTAAACGGAACCCCCCAAATCGAACATCAAATCACAGATTGCAGCCTGGTCCTCAGTGTCCGGCCTGCTATCCACAGTGACTCCATGTTGTTTTCAAATGCTTCCAAATGTTTTTCTCATGTTGTGGGTTTCCAGTGTTTTCTGTCCACAGGTTCCCAGCGAGTGTTCCCAGCAGTGTTCCCAGGACGGCAGGAGGGCCTTGTCAGGTTGTGATCATATTAGAACCAAGAGACTCCATTTTAAACCTTGTCAGTATATTAAGTGTGCTTTTTGCAGGTGCGAAGCCTGGAGGAGGGAGCGAGAGATTGTTTACATCCGCATGTCGTCTCTGCCTTCCTGACGCCCTTGGGAACTTTCCCTTTCTCAGCAACGGGCCGTTGGTTTTGAGAACCGGGGGGGACCTGGGGCCTGAGGGAATCTGCTTACTGTGTACCTATTCTTTTGCTTGTCGTTTGTAACAATACTTTGGGTCAGCTAAGATCCTTGTATCTTGGAATGTGTACTCCTTGGTTGAAAATCTTCAGTAAAGCCTTTTGAAATCAATGGACTTTTGTCTTATTGCAAGAGGTGGTTGAAGTTGCCACTTTTGGCAAGCCACAGTCTGACAGGCCTTATCTACTCGGCCTGGACATTGACCTTGGAGGATCGGCCCTCTCCTTCCCGGGCTTCAACTGTAGCTGGGCAGTGGGGGGGAAATAGAGGGAGGTTTTGATATGTTGCTGTTTGTAACTAACACGTCATTCTCAACAAAGCTTCATGGTCAGCCAGAAGCTTTCATGCCTTTGGATTAATTATGGACACCTGTACTTTGAATATAATCTTTCAATAAAGAACCTTTTGACTCAAGAAGACCTTGGATTTCTTGCAGCAAGGGGTGGGAGATGAAATCAGAGTAACTTGAATACCATAAACTGACACTCAGACTGAACCGTGAAAATCAGGCATCCACCTCTTCGTGGCACTTCCATGGCACAAAAACGGGGTTCCAAAGCACAGGTCCTCCAGGACCCTCAGGAATTTTACATGAGTTCTACATGTGGCATTTGGGGGTGTTCTGCTCTAAACAACCGAGTATCCGTGAGCATCTTTGTAGACCTGCCTTTTACTGCCCCCCTTTTGATAGATTATTCTAGAGTATTACTGGGGGTGGGCAGATACAGCCCCACCTCCTGGCCTGGACTTGGGGGGAACTTGAGCTCCAGTGGAATCCCTGCACGGAATGCTTGAGGCGAGTCAGAATGGCCTGTTGTGAGATCATCGCGGAGATGTCCCTTGACGGAATCCCTGTGTCCTCTGATGGTCTCTAGCCATGGCGAAGGTAGGAACCCCTGACTGAAGCTCCCGCAAGGACAAGAACATGCTGGGGGGTAGACTGAGTCCCCACAGCCCCAGAAATGGTCTGGAGAGTAAATGGAGGCAGGAAACATGGGGTGGAGTGGAGAGTCGAAAGGAAGGGTCACAAAGCAGGCATCCCGCCTGGGGGACCCCAGCAGCCTCCTTTTCATTAGGGACAGCCACTGCCCAGATCGCTCATCCTGACCCCCCCCCCTTTCCTGGGGTTTTGCCTCAGCCAGAGCATTGCAGCAGGTGGCTCTGCTTCTTTTCATGCTGTGCTGATCCCAGGAAACCCTTTCTTTGGGGAGGGTAAGCAAATGGGCCCCTCTTCCCACCTGGTGGACCCTGCTCACTTTGGGGCTGCTGTGGAGACAACATGGGGCTAAACCTGGCCCTATCCTGGCTCCGGATAAACCTGGCCACATCATTTCCCAGGGTGACTCTCAGAACAAAATGTCGGAATGGGGTGCCCCAGAGTTGCAGGGGAAAGGGGAAAGATTCCGAGATCTGCCTCCACCCCCCCCCCCGAGAAATCTCAGGGCAATCCAGAGTACAAGGAAGAGGCACGTGCATCTTAACAAAGGGGGGGGGGCACATGGTTAGAAAGAAAAAGACCTATTCAGGGATGGATTCTGCTGTGCAAAGGAAAATACTGGAGGTATGGTGGCCATTTGCCAGTAGGGGAGGGTTTGGTAAAGAGTCTTTAAATTGCCTCACCTTTTCCCCAATGGCCGATGGCAATGCTGTAATGCTCTCAAAGCAATGCTGAGACCCTGCTCTGAAATTCCACAGGGAAGGAGACCATCGCTTTGGAGGAGGTTCCTCAAATTGTTATTTTGCTGTACCACGATGAATCGTGTGGAGGAAGGTATGTCTGTTGGCACACACTGGGCTTGCCTCCTGCCACTTGTCATCAGCAGTGAAAATGAGCAGCGATACCATATGTATTTTTTTCTGTTTGTGGCCCAACTTGCTGCTCCAAATGGGCAAACAGCTTCCGGGCTTCCTCACTGGCTGAAATAATTCATTTTTTAGACTTCTAGCATTGGCATGCTTGGCTTGAAGTCCTGTAACCCTGGAATACAGAAACCTGAAACATGTTTCCTGCTACAAAAAACCTCAGCCCCTTTGGATCCACACATGGACCTCCACTGTTATTCTCCTCTCCCTCCTAAGTCCTGTTTTACTCCAACCAATATTGCCTCATGAGCGTTTATGCACTCGTCCCTTTGAATTGCCTTGTCCCAACCGGAAACTACCCAACTCAGGTCAGCTTTCTCTTTGGAATTAGTTGAAAAGTTGCCACACCTCTCTTTTGATCTTCAGTGGTAGCACTGAGGTTCCTTTTTGGTTCCAATGAAGCCGGTCTCTTTTGCACCATTTTTGCAGCCTCAGTTGGGAGGTGGGGGGAGGCCATGCCACGCTTCTGTTCTGTGGAGGCAAAATGTTCTTTGTCCAGACCGAGTGTTACAAACGTGGCTCAGAGCGTCCCCCTCTACCATCCCAAGCTGTCTGCCACTGCAAGGCTGCTGCGGAGACTGAAGGCTGGACTCTTGCCTCCTGTCACACATCGACTGGGGTCTCTCCCACCCCTCTAATTTTTCCCAGTGTGTCATGAGCCTCCTCCCTTTGCACCACTTTGGTGTAGTGGTTAAGAATGACAGTACTCTTCTCTGGTTACGAAGAGGACTCCTCCCCTTGAAGCCAACTGGTTGGCCTTGGGTCAGTCACAGCTCTTCCAGAGCTCTCTCACCTCCACCCCCCTCACAGATTGTTTGTTGTGGCAATAAGAATGACATGCTGTGTAAACTGTTCTGAGAGGGTGTTCAGTTGTCCTGAAGGGCAGTGTATAAATTGAATGTTGTTTCATTATTAAAAACGTGGCACATAGCCCATAGTCTTTCATTCTATTAGCCTTCGGCACCGCTTGTGATGACTCCGTAGTGAGGGGAAGACCCTTGTGTTTGTGATCTGAAGAGCCTTACTCTTGAGTAGTGGCACATGTCCTTCAGCACTAGGGTTGTTTATTTTAGATTAGTTCATTAGATTCCAGTCCGCTTCCCCACAGGTGGTCTCAGAGTGGAGCACAAAACAATAATATGCTTTAAAAATAAAAACCAATGATAGCAATTACATTATGTTAAAAATATCAGTAACAGAGTGCACACAATGCTTCCCTATTCTCTAAATATCAGGGCCTGTGGGGGCAGGGTGGCCATCCATCTAATGAAAACCTAAATCAAGAAGGCACATGCCCCCCCCCACTGGTATTTGGGCCGGGTGCCAGGTTTGCTGAATGCATGAAGGGAGGCAACCGCTTCTTTCCCAAGAATACGAGGATTTGCCTTTGGGGGTGGGGGGAGCCAATGGGCATATATGCCTGCTCTGCCCCCTAGCCACACAGCCTTCTCCGTTGCTTGGCGAAGAGCAAGTGCTGCTCCGGGAATTAGAGCGATGAGAGAAAAGACAATTAGGAAGTTGAAGGGGCTCCCCCTTCAGGCATGGAAGTTTGGTTGCGGCAGGAGTGGTGGTGGCGGAGACTAGGCTCAGTAGGTGGTATGGGTTTGCTACAACTCTCAGCCCCAGCTCCCTGCCACTGTATCTTGGAGGCCATTTTGGAGGAGAGAGGCAGTGATTTTCCGACAGTGGGCGGGGTGGAATTTCCATTTGGGAAATTTTGGTTTGTACCGATCATGCATAAGGGCAGGCCCAGCGGTCACACTGAAAACATGAATGAATGAATGAATGAATGAATGAATGCAAACAGCCCAAGAAAAGGCCAGCCCGTAAGGAGGTTATTTTCTGGCAGTGCGCGGGGGGTAATTTCTGATTGGGGAATTTTGGTTTGTGCTTATCATGGCAAGGCCAGCAGGCCCTCTAAGGAAAACAGCCCACAAAAATGCCAGCCCCTAAGTGGACTGCACCCACTGTATCTTCCTCTGATGAAGAGTAGGATGTCCTGGGCGGGCAGGACATATTGAAGTGACTTGCAGCCTTGGAGAAACAAAGGAGGGTTGCACCTGTTGCTCAGGGCAGGGCAAAGAGAGCGAGGGCAGACAGGAGCACTTCCAAGGCAGCCTTTTAAAGAGAAATACTAAAGCATCTCTCTGCTCTCGAAGGGGGACCTTGTAGTCAAGTGGCTGCTTCTGTTGGGGAAAGAAAGGAAGTGGGAGAAGAACAAGCCCAACCCATGACCCAGGAACTGGCTGACCATGGACCTGTGGCTGTCAAAGAACCTGATGGACCTGTGGAAGTCAAAGAACCTGATGGACCTGTGGAAGTCAAAGAACCTGATGGACCTGTGGCTGTCAAAGAACCTGATGGACCTGTGGAAGTCAAAGAACCTGATGGACCTGTGGAAGTCAAAGAACCTGATGGACCTGTGGCTGTCAAAGAACCTGATGGACCTGTGGAAATCAAAGAACCTGATGGACCTGTGGCTGTCAAAGAACCTGATGGACCTGTGGAAGTCAAAGAAGCTGAAGGAGATGGTAAGCCTACTCAGCCAGAATACACGAGTTTTTGGCTTTGGGGGTGTTGCTGCTTCACTCTTCTCAGTCCCAGCTCCTTGCTGCTGTATCTTGGCAGCCATTTTTGTGGAGTGGGGTGGTTATTTCCTGGCAGTGGGTGGGTTATAATTTCTGTTTGGGGAATTTTGGTTTGTGCCTATCATGGCAAGGCCAGCAGGCCCTCTAAGGGAAAACAGCCCACAAAAACGCCAGCCCCTAAGCGGATTGCACCCACTGGATCTTCCTCTGATGAAGAGGAGGATGTCCTAGACAAGCGGGACATATTGAAGCACCTTGCAGCCTTTTTGCAAGGGGATGTACGTGCTGCTCAGGGCAGGGGAAAGAGAGCGACGACAGTCAGGAGTGCTTCCAAGGCAACCTTTTAAAGCAAAGTACTAAACCGTCTCTCTGCTCTCGGAGGGGGAATTTTGGATTGTGCCTCTCATATCTAAGGGAAAGGCCAGCGGGCCCTCTAAGAGCCCTCTTCTACATCTTTTTCTGTTTGTGTGGAACTAAATTTTGGGTTAATTTAAGATCTCTATCACGTAGTACTACAGGAGATGGTGCAGTGAAGAGGCAGAAAGAGTGTTAGATGTGGTGTTGATTGACAGGGGAGACTGGACTGCTGGCCCAGATAAAGTGGGAAGGTGCACAAGTCAGATGAAACCAGACCAAAATTTAGAACTGCCCTCTCTTTGCTCCACTCTATTTCCAGCTCTGCCCTCAAGGAGCATACGTTCCGACATATCTGGCTCTTATCCAAGAAGATCCTTGGCTTGTACTCCTCCATAATCTTGTGATTACCCCAGTATCTAGAGCAGTAATTTGGGGTAATGCCCGTACCCTATGTTGAACTTCCCTAGCGAAAACTAGCTCATGTTATTCACATTGACTCTTCAGCAGCAATAGAGTCCTTTAGGTTTTTAAAGAACTTCACTGAGAAGCTCCTGAAATCTTTACAATGACACTGATAGTCGATGTCTCCTTATACTTATTGTACTTTTGTCACTCAAAACAGCTGAAGACGATTCTGACGATGACGACGTCGATATCGTGGCCTGGTACAGGCAGTTTAGGCCATTGGAAGGTAATCTCTCCTTCTTCCCCCAGGCATGGACTTCATTAGCTGTACTCCACCCACTCTCAACCAGCTTCCCCCACCTCTCCAACCTCTGACACAGGAAACCCCTTCGCTTTCTCCGTGGTTTTGGTTTAAACGTTGCCGTACCTCCCTTCTGATATTCACTTGCAACTGGGAGGGTCCCTTTTTGTTCCAGTAAAGCCATTGGAGATGTGATTGGCTGTACAAGTTTCTTAAAACATTGATTCAGCAGAAGCTGCTTCCACATAACAAGGATCTTAATTGTATGACTGAAAGAAAACTTGAGTAATAATTTTGTGGCTGGCTCTTCCTGCGGAAGCAGCCAGTTTGCTCTGAGTTAGAGATCCAAAGGCGCTCACTGGTTTAAAAAGGTTAATTTAAAATCTGTACTGCATAGTACTATGGGAGACGGTACAGTGACGAGGCAGACAGAGTGTTAGATGTAGTGGGGATTTACAGGGAAGATTGGACTTCTGGTCCAAATTGCGTGGGAGGGTTCAGGTTCTGGATCTCCACCAATGGTAGATAACACCGGACCAAAATCAGGAACCGCTATCTCTCGGCTCCAGTATACTTCCAACTCGGCCCTCAAGGAGCACATGGTCTGAAATATCTGGATTTTGTCCAATAAGATCTTTGGCTTATACTCTTCCATATTCATGTGATTGCCCCAGTATCTAGGACAGCAATTTGTGGTAATGCCCGTACCTGAAATTGAACTCCCCTAGAGAAAAATAGCTCAAGTGATTCACATTGACTCATCATCAGCAGTAGAGTCCTTTAAGTTTTAAAAGAACTTCACTGAAATGTTCCTGAAATCTTTACATTGACATGGATAGTCGATATCTGCTTAGATTTACTGTACTTTTTCACTCAAAGTAATCTTTGAAGAGAACGAAGATGAAGAGACTGTTGACCAAAGGCATATGGATTCTCTTGAAGGTAATCAGCCTTTCTTCAAAGCATGTGTCTCATTCTCCCAGGCATGGAAGTCATTTGTTGTCCTCCACAACCCAATCTCAACTAGCTTGCCCCATGTTTCCAACCTCTGAATCAGGAAACCCCTAAGCCTTCTCCTTGGGATTAGTTTAAAACTTGTCATACCTCCATTCTGATATTCAGTGGTCAGTTTGAGGGTCCCTTTCAGTTCCAATAAAGCCATTGGAGGTTTGATTTGCTGTACAAGTTTCTAAAAACATGGATTTGGCAGAATCTGTTTCCACCTTAAATTGAACTCTCCTAGTGGTATTAGAAATCACAACACTCAAAACCAATGGGAGAACATTTCAATCTTCTCAGATATTCCAGGACAGAGAGTGATACAAACTCCCTGTCTGTGCTGCCTTTCTCCCCAATGAGGATTCAAAATCCTCTCGCCTCCACTTTATCCCTAGAATGACAACTCTGTGAGGTGTACACTCAGCTGAGAGGGGGTGGCTGCCCCAAGGTCTCCCAGCAAGTTTCCATGACCATGGACCTGGGTCTCATGTATCTGGCCAGATCCACCAGATGGGTGATCTTGGGCCAGTCACCCACCCTTGGCAGCTCTTCATCCAGCACTCTCATTGTTACACCCTGCTGGTTTATGATTGGAAAATGGGGTAAAATAACCGAATCTCACTCCAATCTTCCTCTTCAGAAAAGAGGAATGGATTTGAAACCAACTCCGATTTCTTAAAGGAGGGATAGAAATGGGTTCCTGGCTTTTGGACAGGAGGAATTAATAGAATTCCATTTAAGGATCCTCCTGTGGGTTCATTCCAATGTGGAGTGCTTGAGGCCTGGCTTATAGCCCCCCCCCCCATTCCTATCTCTGCTCCCCTCCCAAGCCGCTGTGCTGATTGAAGGAAAGAATCTTGCTTCCCGTCACCCATGAAGTGACATCTCTCCCACCCTTCTGAATTTCCCCCAGTGCATAATGATCCTCCTTCCTTGGCAACATGGAAGGTGGCCCATGCTCCTTCCCCCATTCCCCGCTTAGCCTTCAGTCCAAATGGGGCACTCCCACTCATTCTGTAGTGAGTGGAAGACCTTCTGTACGTGTTTTGAAGATCCCTCCTCTTGAGTAGTGCCACATGTCCTCCTGCATGAGGGTTGCCAAGTCTCAATTGGAAAATCCCTGGAGATTTGGGGCTGGGAATCGAGCAGGGCAGGGTTTGAGAAGGGGAAGGCTCTCTGTGGAGAATAATGCCATAGAGTCCACTCTCCAAATCAGTCCTTGCCTCTAGGGGAACTGCTCTCCATCGCCTAGAGATCAGCTGTAATTCCAGGAGTCTCCAGGTCCCACTGGACGTTGGCAACCCTCTCTTGCAACTCCCAGGAGGAATGATCTCTACGTAATCTTTTTTTCTTCTCAATTCATCTTCTTCCTCCTTTGTTTCCATTTCAGATTAAGATCATCTTCGTACCAACAAAAACATCTCTGAATCCCTGATGATTTGCAAGAAACTATACATCTCTAAACATGATAAGAAAACAGTCCCATATCACAAAGTATACCTACTTTTATACTAACATACTTATGTACTAATATTTAGATACTTATATACTTACATACTAACTTACTGACATTCCATACTTTGTGATATGGGACTGTTTATTATCATGTTTAGATGAGGAATCTTTTCCGTATAGTTTCTTGCAAATCATCAGGGATTCAGTGACCATCGATACCAACGAACCTCCCTTCACCGGACCACCCTCCACCATTGGACCACCAGGTGGCACATGACCTAGATGCATCATAAGAAACAGTCCCACATCACAAAGTATATATAGTTATAGACTTATACTAATCTACTGATCTACTGACATATGTATTTATATACTAACATAATAACATACTTATATTCCGTATTTTGTGATGTGGGACTGCTTTTTATGATCGCATCCAGGTCATGTGTCTTATTGCAAACAGTTAAAGAGAAGGAAGGGGAGCAACACAAAATGGTGGGCGGAATTTCTTCTGCCCCAATTATGCCTGAATCAACATTGGCCCCTCAGCTTAAGGAGCTGGAACGCAGCATGATCAGTCACATTGCCTTTATGCTTCAACCTATTAATAACCAACTCATGGAAAGACGAGCAGAATTAAATGAAACGAATAAAAAAGCAAACGCTGCCCTTGACTCAAGTGATGCAGCTCATGCTGGCACTGAGGACTTTCGAGCTAAAAATGCAATTCTCTAAGAGAGAGTTTTACAACTGGAAATAACTTGCCATCAGAGGAACCTAAAATTTAGAGGGGTAGATGAAGATCTGACAAACGCCCCCCTGAGATCTGACAAACTGACTCCGGACATACTTTATTACAAAACATCAACCTGGAAACTCCAATGGAGCTAGACAAGCTTCCTCAGAAGTGGAAAATGCTTCGAGAACTGTCTCCATGCAAGGGAAGCAAAATCCCAGTGCTCTTTTCCTAAAGAAGTTGTAATGGACCCTGTCCTTTAAGGGAAGAGTGATAAAATCTTCATACGTTATTTAATCGCTCAGGGGTTTTGATTGGGGAAGAGAGAGTGATCTCCAATGTTTGCTCACTGTTTTAGTTGTTAAGGTTATTATTGGTACTTCTTGTTAGTTAAATTGTTTACTATTCATTGTTTCTTAATTAGTTATTTAAAAAAGAAAGAAAGACAAATATCTAGTCAGGTTAAGGTATAACATTTAGTGTAAATTCATCTTTTAATATGTTAAAATAATAATTAAAAATGAAATTAATAGTTAAATAAAACAAATCAAAACAAAATATTCATTTATATTTTTCTCTTGATAGAAGTTATTTGAAAATTGTATCTGGGCTCAGAGACCTTTATTGCATTCTGGGCTCCAATTTTCTCCAAATGGTCTCTCTGTGTGCCTCTTTTGGAAGCCGTGCCAGGTATGCCCCCACCCCCAGCTTTAGCGAGGCTGTCCTGGGAACCACCGGGATGCCTGCAGGGAGGGCCTCTACGAAATTGAGTGCTGCTGTCCAAGGGGGCGTCTCTTTGGACTCAGAGACCATTATGGAAAATCCATTCCACAATTTCTTTCCCACTGATTGTGTGCTGTAATGCATTTCAATGGAGCCTATGCAAGTAAATTGGCATTCTGGAAACCATGGGGATGGCTGCATGGACAGGGAGAGCTGGGAGGGGCTGGGCTTCACTGGACTGTCCACAGACAGTCAGGCGGCTTCAATCAATTCCCTTAGCAACTGAGGCAGGGACTGCCTGAACTGTGTCTGCACTCTTTCTGTTGCCCTGGACACTCCAATCAAAGCCCAACTTAGCTTGATAGGCAGGTCTTCCTTCCAAGTGTGGAGCTGCAAATTGGTTACATAGGAGCAGACATCAGGGGGGAGGGAGGAGGGGGCTGTTCTGTGGCCATGGGAACTCCAATCTCATCCCTGCAAACCCTGTTAGGCAGTTCTGACTGCCAACCACAGACCTCCTGCTGTTCTCTATGGGACCTCTGGTTATAAAAGGAAGTGTGCTCCAAGCTCTAGCTTTCAGTTTCACAAGGCAGTGGAGTGAGAGAGTGCTGTTGCTAGTCTTTTGGGAAAGAGACAGAGAGAGTGCATTGGAGCTGGGATTTGTTGTGTATGTGGAGGGATAGGGCTCTATCTCCTCTGGTTCCAGGGCTGCTGCCAGGCTCTGGGGGTAAACTCAGTGGGTACCTTGGATGAGGGCTCACACACTGATTATTATTATTACTGGTAACAAAG
Organism: Eublepharis macularius; assembly: GCF_028583425.1. Lineage (NCBI taxonomy): Eukaryota > Metazoa > Chordata > Lepidosauria > Squamata > Eublepharidae > Eublepharis > Eublepharis macularius. Next base: position 72,396,285 of record NC_072801.1, read on the forward strand.
CCCATTGGGAAAAAAATACAATGGGCTCTAGAAAGGGCAGGGAAGGCGGGCCAGGCATTGGCGCCTCCGCCACACTCCAATCTGGTTGAGGGAATGGCACGGTGGCTGGGCCTGACATTGCCACTTCCCCTGCATCCTGATCTGGTCAGGGGGAGGGCAGGGCAGCTGGACCTGGCATTGCCCCCTCCCCAGCACCCCAATCTGGGCTGGGGAATGGCAGCAGTGCCAGCAGATTGCAGTGAGGAAGGGCTGGAAGTTGGGCCCATTTGTCCTGCTGCATCATCGGGCCAAATTGAGCAGCTATGGAGCTCAGGAGTGGTGCCAAGGAGGCAGAAAAAGCCCTGGAGCACTCCTGCGTCCCACAGCTGCCTGATTTGGCCCCCATTTGGGCCGAATCAGGTGGCTGTGGAGCCCAGAAGCACTGCCTGAGAGGGCAAAAAGCACCCCTGAGCTCTCCTGCACTGTACTCCAGGCTGAATCTGGGCCAATTTGGGCAGTTGCGGAGCCTGGTAGCGCTGCTGGGGGGGAGTGGAAAGGGCCCAGGAGCGCTCCTGCGGTCCACAGTGGGTGGAATTGGGCTCACTTTGGGCTGAAATTGTCGTAGAAGTGTGCTGGGTGATCAGGGAGTGCGCCCTGGGAGGTGGGTTCCCCCTTCCCCCCCTCCATCTGCCTGGCCTCTGAGAAGCTGGAGGACAGGAGTACCTGCCCGGCAACTGTATGGCAGATAGATCTGGGCTCTGCAGGTCTAGAGGCCAAGTCTCTTCACTTTGCAAACTCATGGTGAGTAGAGCTGGCCTCCACAGAGACAAAGGCCTGGTCTACTCATCTTGTAAAACCATGGCAAATAGACCTGTTGGTCGTGAGGCCAGGTCTATCAGGCTTAGAATGCTACTAGGAGTAAACCTGGCCGCCAAGATAATGGGGCCAGGTCTACTGGAGCCAGCCCTGGCTAAAAGCAGACTTCTTTTAAACTTTGTACTGCAATGTTTGGGTTGAATTGAAAGGGAGTGTGTGTGGGGGGGAGGCAAGGGACTACTCTGTAATGCATATACAAAGAAATCCCCAGAAGGTTGGATCAGGTCTTCTGGTCCCCAGAAGGTCAGACCAGACTCAACGGGTTGAAATTAAATTAAAAGAGTTTTTGGCTAAAAATTAGGAAGAACTTCCTCACCGTTAGAGCAGTCCCTCAGTGGAACAGGCCTCCTCAGGAGGTGGTAAGCTTTCCTTCTTTGGAGGTTTTTAAGCAGAGCCTAGATGGCCATCTGACAACAATGCTGATTCTGTGAATCTCGTCAGATCATGAGAGGGAGGGCAGGAAAGGTCACATCAGTGCTTAGTTCTCCTTGCCCCTTCTTACATGCCCAGGGTAAGGCTGATCACCATTTTGCAATTTTCTCCAGGCCACTTTTTCAGTGTGTTCAGGTCTCATAGAATTCTATCTGTATCTTCAAGGACGTTTGCTACTCCTCCCAGTTTGATGTCATCTGCTAATTTAATAAGAAATCATTTCACACCCTCATCCAGATCACTTATAAAAATATTTAAAATGACTGGGCCCAGAACTGAGCCCTGATCACCTCCTTCCACAACTACTCTTTGGATAAAATTCTCCTGGGATGTAGTGGGAAGTCCATTGCAGGAGATTATTAATCTACATTTCTCACAGTGTTGATTCCCTGTTACACTCAATGAGATGATAGTAAGTCTGTATTTGAAGAAGGCCTCCTTGAATAAGAATGACCTAGTAAATTACTGCCCAGTTTCTGGTCAAGGTAATTTATTGGCCAGTAGAGGAACAGCTCAGAACTTCTTGATGGAAACGCCTGTTTCCATCAATCCATTGCAGTCTAGCCTCAGACCTGGATTTGGTAGTGAGAAAGCATTGGTGGTGCTGGTTGATGGTCCCCGACTCCCCTTTGAAAAAGACAGGCATGCACTGCTGATATTATCAGATCTCTCAGTGGCATTTGACACTTGCACCTGCTTAGTTTTGGTCAACCACCTGGCCTCATTAAGGGTCAGGGGCAGTGCTTTGGCTTGGTTCTCATTCTTCCAAGAACACTTTTTTAGAGTTTCCATTGTAGAGGACAAAAAGCAGCCTGGTGGGAACTCTCTTGTGGAGTTCCACAGGGATCAGTCCCTCACAAATGATCTTTGGATCACCACTAATCACACAGACCTGAACTCCAGAGACTATCCCCTACAAGAGGACATGTGCTGATGCTGATCCAGTCTCTGGTTCCGGAGGTGAGGCCTCCTATTTCATCTTTCTTCCAGAACCTTCTATTAGTGCATTGAATAAGGGGCTGGGAAAGAAGAGCCCTCTGCATGACCAAATAATCTTTGGATCACCACAAATCACACAGACCCAAACTCCAGAGACTGTCCCCTACAAGAGGATGTGTGCTGGTTCTGATCCAGTCTCTACTTCTGGAGCTGAGGCCTCCTATTTCACCTTTCTCCCAGAATGTGGGTCTAGCACACTTCATAGGACACATACAGGGCAGAACGAGGAGAGAATACATTTCGGAAGGCTGTGGAGGGCAGGCTTTGTGGTAGGCCCTCAGGCCTAGGCAGCAGTAGCTGCAAGGGAGAAGCTGCGACTCCCTGGTTGCTGCCTTCAAACCCCAGGATTGGAGCCAGCCTCAGTGGTTTGGCAGAGATTTTTCTCATGTATTTACATTTGGGGCTGGTAGTAAATTAGTTGGGAGGGCTGCAGCAGGGTTAGATTCAGCCCCTAGCTGAACACTGCCCCCAAAGTCCTCAGGCCCATCCAGGCTTCCCCTCCACCCACCCACCCCACTCCCACACAATTTCACTTTAGTGGGGAGAGTACTTCCAGCGGAAACGCAAAAGCCGACCTAGAGGCCACTTGCAACCATTCTGAAGAGTGGATTGCTTCACGTTAGTGATACTGGTATAGCAAAGGTTAGGGTTGCCATCTCCAAGTTGGAAAATTCCTGGAGATTGGCGGGGGGGGGGGGTGAAACCTGGGGAGGCGAAGGACCTCAGCATGGTGTAATTCCATAGAGTCCACCGCCCCAAAGTAGCCATTTTCTCCAGGTGAACTTACTGTGACCTGGAGATCAGTTGTAATTCCAGGAGATCTCCAGTTACCACCTGGAGGCTGGCAACCCTAGAGAGGTCTACATTCTGCTGAATTTGAGCTGGTCGTGGGTTTTTTTTAGGGGTCTTTTTTAGCAGAATCCCCGAAATCCCACATCAAATCACATATCACAGCTTGCCTCTGGATCTGGTCCCCAGAGAAAGCTCAGGGCAATCCCGAGTACTAGAGAAAGGCGGGTGCATCTTAACAGAAGGAGGGGGAAGAGCACGGCCAGAAAGAAAAACTCCATTCCCATGGCTACCCAGGGATGGCCGCCGCTGTGCAAACGAAAATGCTGTAAGGGTAGTAGGCATTTAGCCAGTCGTGGGGCCCTGGCAAAGATCCTTTAGTATTAATGCCAGCATTAGCTTATCCTCGAAGATAGAAGAGGGGGCAAGTATTATATAATTCCCAATTCAAAAAAGTCGCTCTCTCTATTTCCTGCACTTCCAAAATGACTCCAATGCAAATTAAAATAAAAATGAGATGGCACACCCCTGTGCTTTCTCCTGCACTTATGGAGGGAAGCTTCACCGCCTGGATTTCTGCCTCCTCTGACTGCACAGGCCCAGGCAAGGAAGGAGGGAAAGGACAGAGCAGCAGAAGGGAACTTCCAAAGACCAGACGGGTTATGGCTAATCAGCAGGGAACAGCCTGCCTCCTTCACGTGCTCAGAGGAAACGGCTGCCTAGGTTTCTGAAAATGTATGAGGAGGATCCTTGTTGCAATTTAAGGTTGCCATCTCCAGGTTGAGAAATTCCTAGAGATTTGGTGGTGTGGTGGGGGGCGGAGTGAAGCCTGCAGAGGGCAGTTTTGAGGATGGGGGAGGACTTCACCAGGGTCCCATTCCACAAGGTCTATCCTCCAAAGCAGCTGTTTTCTCCAGAGGGCTGTATTTCTGTGGCCTGAAGATCATTCGTAATACTGGAAGAGCTCCATCCACCCCCTGGAGGTTGGCAACCCTTTTGCAACAGGAGCCGAGTCTTTTGCCCCATGGTGACTCCCCTCCCGTGCAGGTCCCAAACCAAAGCAGGTGGGGGGGAAGAAGATAGCAACGTGGAGGGGGCAACTAGAATCCTGCTGAACTTGAGCTGGTCTTGGTTTTCTGGGTTTTTTAAACGGAACCCCCCAAATCGAACATCAAATCACAGATTGCAGCCTGGTCCTCAGTGTCCGGCCTGCTATCCACAGTGACTCCATGTTGTTTTCAAATGCTTCCAAATGTTTTTCTCATGCTGTGGGTTTCCAGTGTTTTCTGTCCACAGGTTCCCAGCGAGTGTTCCCAGCAGTGTTCCCAGGACGGCAGGAGGGCCTTGTCAGGTTGTGATCATATTAGAACCAAGAGACTCCATTTTAAACCTTGTCAGTATATTAAGTGTGCTTTTTGCAGGTGCGAAGCCTGGAGGAGGGAGCGAGAGATTGTTTACATCTGCATGTCGTCTCTGCCTTCCTGACGCCCTTGGGAACTTTCCCTTTCTCAGCAACGGGCCGTTGGTTTTGAGAACCGGGGGGGACCTGGGGCCTGAGGGAATCTGCTTACTGTGTACCTATTCTTTTGCTTGTCGTTTGTAACAATACTTTGGGTCAGCTAAGATCCTTGTATCTTGGAATGTGTACTCCTTGGTTGAAAATCTTCAGTAAAGCCTTTTGAAATCAATGGACTTTTGTCTTATTGCAAGAGGTTGTTGAAGTTGCCACTTTCGGCAAGCCACAGTCTGACAGGCCTTATCTACTCGGCCTGGACATTGACCTTGGAGGATCGGCCCTCTCCTTCCCGGGCCTCAACTGTAGCTGGGCAGTGGGGGGGGGGGAATAGAGGGAGGTTTTGATATGTTGCTGTTTGTAACTAACACGTCATTCTCAACAAAGCTTCATGGTCAGCCAGAAGCTTTCATGCCTTTGGATTAATTATGGACACCTGTACTTTGAATATAATCTTTCAATAAAGAACCTTTTGACTCAAGAAGACCTTGGACTTCTTGCAGCAAGGGGTGGGAGATGAAATCAGAGTAACTTGAATACCATAAACTGACACGCAGACTGAACCGTGAAAATCAGGCATCCACCTCTTCGTGGCACTTCCATGGCACAAAAACGGGGTTCCAAAGCACAGGTCCTCCAGGACCCTCAGGAATTTTACATGAGTTCTACATGTGGCATTTGGGGGTGTTCTGCTCTAAACAACCGAGTATCCGTGAGCATCTTTGTAGACCTGCCTTTTACTGCCCCTCTTTTGATTGATTATTCTAGAGTATTACTGGGGGTGGGCAGATACAGCACCACCTCCTGGCCTGGACCTGGGGGGAACTTGAGCTCCAGTGGAATCCCTGCACTGAATGCTTGAGGCGAGTCAGAATGGCCTGTTGTGAGATCATCGCGGAGATGTCCCTTGACGGAATCCCTGTGTCCTCTGATGGTCTCTAGCCATGGCGAAGGTAGGAACCCCTGACTGAAGCTCCCGCAAGGACAAGAACATGCTGGGGGGTAGACTGAGTCCCCACAGCCCCAGAAATGTTCTGGAGAGTAAATGGAGGCAGGAAACATGGGGTGGAGTGGAGAGTCGAAAGGAAGGGTCACAAAGCAGGCATCCCGCCTGGGGGACCCCAGCAGCCTCCTTTTCATTAGGGACAGCCACTGCCCAGATCGCTCATCCTGACCCCCCCCCCTTCCTGGGGTTTTGCCTCAGCCAGAGCATTGCAGCAGGTGGCTCTGCCTCTTTTCATGCTGTGCTGATCCCAGGAAACACTTTCACTGGGGAGGGTAAACAATTGGGCCCCTCTTCTCAGCTGGTGGACCCTGCTCACTTTGGTGCTGCTGCGGAGACAACATGGGGCTAAACCTGGCCCTATCCTGGCTCCGGATAAACCTGGCCACATCATTTCCCAGGGTGGCTCTCAGAACAAAATGTTGGCATGGGGTGCCCCAGAGTTGCAGGGGAAAGGGGAAAGATTCCTAGATCTGCTTCCACCCCCCCCCCCCGAGAAATCTCAGGGCAATCCAGAGTACAAGGAAGAGGCAGGTGCATCTTAACAAAAGGGGGGGGTGCGTGGTTAGAAAGAAAGACACCTATTCAGGGATGGATTCTGCTGTGCAAAGGAAAATGCTGGAGGTATGGTGGCCATTTGCCAGTAGGGGAGGCTCTGGTAAAGAGTCTTTAAATTGCCCCACCTTTTCCCCAATGGCCGATGGCAATGCTGTAATGCTCTCAAAGCAATGCTGAGACCCTGCTCTGAAATTCCACAGGGAAAGAGACCATCGCTTTGGAGGAGGTTCCTCAAATTGTTATTTTGCTGTACCACGATGAATCGTGTGGAGGAAGGTATGTCTGTTGGCACACACTGGGCTTGCCTCCTGCCACTTGTCATCAGCAGTGAAAATGAGCAGCGATACCATATGTATTTCTTTCTGTTTGTGGCCCAACTTGCTGCTCCAAATGGGCAAACAGCTTCCGGGCTTCCTCACTGGCTGAAATAATTCATTTTTTAGACTTCTAGCATTGGCATGCTTGGCTTGGAGTCCTGTAACCCTGGAATACAGAAACCTGAAACATGTTTCCTGCTACAAAAAACCTCAGCCCCTTTGGATCCACACATGGACCTCCACTGTTATTCTCCTCTCCCTCCCAAGTTCTGTTTTACTCCAACCAATATTGCCTCATGAGCGTTTATGCACTCGTCCCTTTGAATTGCCTTGTCCCAACCGGAAACTACCCAACTCAGGTCAGCTTTCTCTTTGGAATTAGTTGAAAAGTTGCCACACCTCTCTTTTGATCTTCAGTGGTAGCACTGAGGTTCCTTTTTGGTTCCAATGAAGCCGGTCTCTTTTGCACCTTTTTTGCAGCTTCAGTTGGGAGGTGGGGGGGGGGGGGCATGCCGCGCTCCTGTTCTATGGAGGCAAAATCTTCTTCGTCCAGACCGAGTGTTACAAACGTGGCTCAGAGCGTCCCCCTCTACCATCCCAAGCTGTCTGCCACTGCAAGGCTGCTGTGGAGACTGAAGGCTGGAATCCTGCCTCCTGTCACACATCTACTGGGGTCTCTCCCACCCCTCTACTTTTTCCCAGTGTGTCATGAGCCTCCTCCCTTTGCACCACTTTGGTGTAGTGGTTAAGAATGACAGTCCTCTTCTCTAGTTAGGAAGAGGACTCCTCCCCTTGAAGCCAACTGGTTGGCCTTGGGTCAGTCACAGCTCTTCCAGAGCTCTCTCACCTCCACCCCCCTCACAGATTGTTTGTTGTGGGAATAATAATGACATGCTCTGCAAACTGTTCTGAGAGGGTGTTCAGTTGTCCTGAAGGGCACTGTATGAATTGAATGTTGTTGTTTCATTATTAAAAACGTAGGACATAGCCCATAGACTTTCATTCCATTAGCTTTCGGCACAACTGGTGTGCTTGTGATGACTCCGTAGTGAGGGGAAGACCCTTGTGTTTGTGATCTGAAGAGCCTTACTCTGGAGTAGTGGCACATGTCCTTCAGCACTAGGGTTGTTTATTTTAGATTAGTTCATTAGATTCCAGTCCGCTTCCCCACAGGTGGTCTCAGAGTGGAGCACAAAACAATAATATGCTTTAAAAATAAAAACCAATGATAGCAATTACATTATGTTAAAAATATCAGTAACAGAGTGCACACAATGCTTCCCTATTCTCTAAATATCGGGGCCTGTGGGGGCAGGGTGGCCATCCATCTAATGAAAACCTAAATCAAGAAGGCACATGCCCCCCCCCCCACTGGTATTTGGGCCGGGTGCCAGGTTTGCTGAATGCATGAAGGGAGGCAACCACTTCTTTCCCAAGAATACGAGGATTTGCCTTTGGGGGTGGGGGGAGCCACTGGGCATATATGCCTGCTCTGCCCCCTAGCCACACAGCCTTCTCCGTTGCTTGGCGAAGAGCAAGTGCTGCTCCGGGAATTAGAGCGATGAGAGAAAAGACAATTAGGAAGTTGAAGGGGCTCCCCCTTCAGGCATGGAAGTTTGGTGGCGGCAGGAGTGGTGGTGGCGGAGACTAGGCTCAGTAGGTGGTATGGGTTTGCTACAACTCTCAGCCCCAGCTCCCTGCCACTGTATCTTGGAGGCCATTTTGGAGGAGAGAGGCAGTGATTTTCCGACAGTGGGCGGGGTGGAATTTCCATTTGGGAAATTTTGGTTTGTACCGATCATGCATAAGGGCAGGCCCAGCGGTCACACTGAAAACATGAATGAATGAATGAATGAATGAATGAATGCAAACAGCCCAAGAAAAGGCCAGCCCGTAAGGAGGTTATTTTCTGGCAGTGCGCGGGGGGTAATTTCTGATTGGGGAATTTTGGTTTGTGCTTATCATGGCAAGGCCAGCAGGCCCTCTAAGGAAAACAGCCCACAAAAATGCCAGCCCCTAAGTGGACTGCACCCACTGTATCTTCCTCTGATGAAGAGTAGGATGTCCTGGGCGGGCAGGACATATTGAAGTGACTTGCAGCCTTGGAGAAACAAAGGAGGGTTGCACCTGTTGCTCAGGGCAGGGCAAAGAGAGCGAGGGCAGACAGGAGCACTTCCAAGGCAGCCTTTTAAAGAGAAATACTAAAGCATCTCTCTGCTCTCGAAGGGGGACCTTGTAGTCAAGTGGCTGCTTCTGATGGGGAAAGAAAGGAAGTGAGAGAAGAACAAGCCCAACCCATGACCCAGGAACTGGCTGACGATGGACCTGTGGCTGTCAAAGAACCTGATGGACCTGTGGAAGTCAAAGAACCTGATGGACCTGTGGAAGTCAAAGAACCTGATGGACCTGTGGCTGTCAAAGAACCTGATGGACCTGTGGCTGTCAAAGAACCTGATGGACCTGTGGAAGTCAAAGAACCTGATGGACCTGTGGCTGTCAAAGAACCTGATGGACCTGTGGCTGTCAAAGAACCTGATGGACCTGTGGAAGTCAAAGAACCTGATGGACCTGTGGCTGTCAAAGAACCTGATGGACCTGTGGAAGTCAAAGAAGCTGAAGGAGATGGTAAGCCTACTCAGCCAGAATACACGAGTTTTTGGCTTTGGGGGTGTTGCTACTTCACTCTTCTCAGTCCCAGCTCCTTGCTGCTGTATCTTGGCAGCCATTTTTGTGGAGTGGGGTGGTTATTTCCTGGCAGTGGGTGGGTTATAATTTCTGTTTGGGGAATTTTGGTTTGTGCCTATCATGGCAAGGCCAGCAGGCCCTCTAAGGGAAAACAGCCCACAAAAACGCCAGCCCCTAAGCGGATTGTACCCACTGGATCTTCCTCTGATGAAGAGGAGGATGTCCTAGACAAGCGGGACATATTGAAGCACCTTGCAGCCTTTTTGCAAGGGGATGTACGTGCTGCTCAGGGCAGGGGAAAGAGAGCGACGACAGTCAGGAGTGCTTCCAAGGCAACCTTTTAAAGCAAAGTACTAAACCGTCTCTCTGCTCTCGGAGGGGGAATTTTGGATTGTGCCTCTCATATCTAAGGGAAAGGCCAGCGGGCCCTCTAAGAGCCCTCTTCTACATCTTTTTCTGTTTGTGTGGAACTAAATTTTGGGTTAATTTAAGATCTCTATCACGTAGTACTACAGGAGATGGTGCAGTGAAGAGGCAGAAAGAGTGTTAGATGTGGTGTTGATTGACAGGGGAGACTGGACTGCTGGCCCAGATAAAGTGGGAAGGTACACAAGTCCGAGTCTCCGCCAATGGCAGATGAAACCTGACCAAAATTTAGAACTGCCCTCTCTCTGCTCCACTCTATTTCCAGCTCTGCCCTCAAGGAGCATACGTTCCGACATATCTGGCTCTTATCCAAGAAGATCCTTGGCTTGTACTCCTCCATAATCTTGTGATTACCCCAGTATCTAGAGCAGTAATTTGGGGTAATGCCCGTACCCTATGTTGAACTTCCCTAGCGAAAACTAGCTCATGTTATTCACATTGACTCTTCAGCAGCAATAGAGTCCTTTAGGTTTTTAAAGAACTTCACTGAGAAGCTCCTGAAATCTTTACAATGACACTGATAGTCGATGTCTCCTTATACTTATTGTACTTTTGTCACTCAAAACAGCTGAAGACGATTCTGACGACGATGACGACGTCGATATCGTGGCCTGGTACAGGCAGTTTAGGCTATTGGAAGGTAATCTCTCCTTCTTCCCCCAGGCATGGACTTCATTAGCTGTACTCCACCCACTCTCAACCAGCTTCCCCCACCTCTCCAACCTCTGACACAGGAAACCCCTTCGCTTTCTCCGTGGTTTTGGTTTAAACGTTGCCGTACCTCCCTTCTGATATTCACTTGCAACTGGGAGGGTCCCTTTTTGTTCCAGTAAAGCCATTGGAGATGTGATTGGCTGTACAAGTTTCTTAAAACATTGATTCAGCAGAAGCTGCTTGCACATAACAAGGATCTTAATTGTATGACTGAAAGAAAACTTGAGTAATAATTTTGTGGCTGGCTCTTCCTTCGGAAGCAGCCAGTTTGCCCTGAGTTAGAGATCCAAAGGCGCTCACTGGTTTAAAAAGGTTAATTTAAAATCTGTACTGCATAGTACTATGGGAGACGGTACAGTGACGAGGAAGACAGAGTGTTAGATGTAGTGGGGATTTACAGGGAAGATTGGACTTCTGGTCCAAATTGCGTGGGAGGGTTCAGGTTCTGGATCTCCACCAATGGTAGATAACACCGGACCAAAATCAGGAACCGCTATCTCTCGGCTCCAGTATACTTCCAACTCGGCCCTCAAGGAGCACATGGTCTGAAATATCTGGATTTTGTCCAATAAGATCTTTGGCTTATACTCTTCCATATTCATGTGATTGCCCCAGTATCTAGGACAGCAATTTGTGGTAATGCCCATACCTGAAATTGAACTCCCCTAGAGAAAAATAGCTCAAGTGATTCACATTGACTCATCATCAGCAGTAGAGTCCTTTAAGTTTTAAAAGAACTTCACTGAAATGTTCCTGAAATCTTTACATTGACACGGATAGTCGATATCTGCTTAGATTTACTGTACTTTTTCACTCAAAGTAATCTTTGAAGAGAACGAAGATGAAGAGACCGTCGACCAAAGGCATATGGATCCTCTTGAAGGTAATCAGCCTGTCTTCAAAGCATGTGTCTCATTCTCCCAGGCATGGAAGTCGTTTGTTGTCCTCCTCAACCCACTCTCAACTAGCTTGCCCCATGTTTCCAACCTCTGAATCAAGAAACCCCTAAGCCTTCTCCTTGGGATTAGTTTAAAACTTGTCATACCTCCATTCTGATATTCAGTGGTCAGTTTGAGGGTCCCTTTCAGTTCCAATAAAGCCATTGTAGGTTTGATTTGCTGTACAAGTTTCTAAAAACATGGATTTAGCAGAAGCTGTTTCCACAATACAAGGATCTTTACTCTGTGACTGAAAGTAAATTTATGGTGGGCTCTTCCTGTGTCAGCCATTTTACTGCTTCCATCACACTCTGTCAGAGATCCATAAGAGCTCTCCGGCAGAAAGAAGCTGGAGTCCCCAGATCTAAAGAGTCCTGACTTCTCTGAAATTCTAACTTTTTGCCCCCCGCCCCCGAAGAAGGTACGGCATTACTCTTCCTCTTCTAATACAATGATCAGAACACAAGCAATTTTTCTTCTCACTTAATTTTCTTCCTCCACTGCTACCATGTCTTAGTAATATTGTTACTCTTGTTCACCTTTCTGTGTTTGTGTAGAACAAACATTTGGGTTAAATTAAGATCTGTACTGCATAGTAGAATGGGAGATGGTACAGTGACGAGGCAAGCTGAGTGTTAGATGTAGTGTGGATTTACATGGGAGATTGGACTGCTGACCCAGATAGGGTGAGAGGGTACAGGTTTCCAGGTCTCTGCCAATGACAGGTAACACCTGACCAAAATTAGGAACTGCCATCTCTCTGTTCCATTATACTTCCGAATCTCCCACGTTCTGAAATACCTGAATTTTGCCCAATAACATCTTTGGCTTATACCCTTCCATATTCTTGTGATTGCCCCAGTATCTAGGACAGCAATTTGTGGTAATGCCCGTACCTTAAATTGAACTCTCCTAGTGAAAACTACCTCAAGTTACTAGAAAAGAAGTCTCCTTCTTGAGTTAATGATAAGAATCCCAAGTCCCTGTTCACCCCGGGGGCGGGGAAAACCATTGTTATAAATTTGTGAATAAACTCCATTCAGTGACCTCACATTGTAATCTCCCCATGAATTTTCTCTGTTTGAAGGCAGCCGCATTCAGGTCACCATTGGAAACTCCCTACACCAAACAAGAAATGGACTTAAATTTGGTATTAGAAATCACAACACTCAAAACCAATGGGAGAACATTTCAATCTTCTCAGATATTCCAGGACAGAGTGATACAAACTCCCTGTCTGTGCTGCCTTTCTCCCCAATGAGGATTCAAAATCCTCTCGCCTCCACTTTATCCCTAGAATGACAACTCTGTGAGGTGTACACTCAGCTGAGAGGGGGTGGCTGCCCCAAGGTCTCCCAGCAAGTTTCCATGACCATGGACCTGGGTCTCATGTATCTGGCCAGATCCACCAGATGGGTGATCTTGGGCCAGTCACCCACCCTTGGCAGCTCTTCATCCAGCACTCTCATTGTTACGCCCTGCTGGTTTATGATTGGAAAATGGGGTAAAATAACCGAATCTCACTCCAATCTTCCTCTTCAGAAAAGAGGAATGGATTTGAAACCAACTCCGATTTCTTAAAGGAGGGATAGAAATGGGTTCCTGGCTTTTGGACAGGAGGAATTAAGAGAATTCCATTTAAGGATCCTCCTGTGGGTTCATTCCAATGCGGCCTGGCTTGAGGCCTGGCTTATAGCCCCCCCCCCATTCCTATCTCTGCTCCCCTCCCAAGCCGCTGTGCTGATTGAAGGAAAGAATCTTGCTTCCCGTCACCCATGAAGTGACATCTCTCCCACCCTTCTGAATTTCCCCCAGTGCATAATGATCCTCCTTCCTTGGCAACATGGAAGGTGGCCCATGCTCCTTCCCCCATTCCCCGCTTAGCCTTCAGTCCAAATGGGGCACTCCCACTCATTCTGTAGTGAGTGGAAGACCTTCTGTACGTGTTTTGAAGATCCCTCCTCTTGAGTAGTGCCACATGTCCTCCTGCATGAGGGTTGCCAAGTCTCAATTGGAAAATCCCTGGAGATTTGGGGCTGGGAATCGAGCAGGGCAGGGTTTGAGAAGGGGAAGGCTCTCTGTGGAGAATAATGCCATAGAGTCCACTCTCCAAATCAGTCCTTGCCTCTAGGGGAACTGCTCTCCATCGCCTAGAGATCAGCTGTAATTCCAGGAGTCTCCAGGTCCCACTGGACGTTGGCAACCCTCTCTTGCAACTCCCAGGAGGAATGATCTCTACGTAATCTTTTTTTCTTCTCAATTCATCTTCTTCCTCCTTTGTTTCCATTTCAGATTAAGATCATCTTCATACCAACAAAAACATCTCTGAATCCCTGATGATTTGCAAGAAACTATACATCTCTAAACATGATAAGAAAACAGTCCCATATCACAAAGTATACCTACTTTTATACTAACATACTTATGTACTAATATTTAGATACTTATATACTTACATACTAACTTACTGACATTCCATACTTTGTGATATGGGACTGTTTATTATCATGTTTAGATGAGGAATCTTTTCCGTATAGTTTCTTGCAAATCATCAGGGATTCAGTGACCATCGATACCAACGAACCTCCCTTCACCGGACCACCCTCCACCATTGGACCACCAGGTGGCACATGACCTAGATGCATCATAAGAAACAGTCCCACATCACAAAGTATATATAGTTATAGACTTATACTAATCTACTGATCTACTGACATATGTATTTATATACTAACATAATAACATACTTATATTCCGTATTTTGTGATGTGGGACTGCTTTTTATGATCGCATCCAGGTCATGTGTCTTATTGCAAACAGTTAAAGAGAAGGAAGGGGAGCAACACAAAATGGTGGGCGGAATTTCTTCTACCCCAATTATGCCTGAATCAACATTGGCCCCTCAGCTTAAGGAGCTGGAACGCAGCATGATCAGTCACATTGCCTTTATGCTTCAACCTATTAATAACCAACTCATGGAAATACGAGCAGAATTAAATGAAACGAATAAAAAAGCAAACGCTGCCCTTGACTCAAGTGATGCAGCTCATGCTGGCACTGAGGACTTTCGAGCTAAAAATGCAATTCTCTAAGACAGAGTTTTACAACTGGAAATAACTTGCCATCAGAGGAACCTAAAATTTAGAGGGGTAGATGAAGATCTGACAAACGCCCCCCTGAGATCTGACAAACTGACTCCGGACATACTTTATTACAAAACATCATCCTGGAAACTCCAATGGAGCTAGACAAGCTTCCTCAGAAGTGGAAAATGCTTCGAGAACTGTCTCCATGCAAGGGAAGCAAAATCCCAGTGCTCTTTTCCTAAAGAAGTTGTAATGGACCCTGTCCTTTAAGGGAAGAGTGATAAAATCTTCATACGTTATTTAATCGCTCAGGGGTTTTGATTGGGGAAGAGAGTGATCTCCAATGTTTGCTCACTGTTTTAGTTGTTAAGGTTATTATTGTTACTTCTTGTTAGTTAAATTGTTTACTATTCATTGTTTCTTAATTAGTTATTTAAAAAAGAAAGAAAGACAAATATCTAGTCAGGTTAAGGTATAACATTTAGTGTAAATTCATCTTTTAATATGTTAAAATAATAATTAAAAATGAAATTAATAGTTAAATAAAACAAATCAAAACAAAGTATTCATTCATATTTTTCACTTGATAGAAGTTATTTGAAAATTGTTCTGGTAGTTTAATGTTATATATCACTAGAAACAATGCCAGTTGTGTGAACAAATACAACGGGCTCTAGAAAATGGATTTGGTGGCTCCCTCTTCCTACGTTCAACAGGCTCTAGAAAATACCCCACTGAGCCCCTCCCTCCCAAACTTCACTCCCTCCAGGCTCCATTTCCAAAATCTCCAGGAATATACCTACCTGGAGCTGATAACCCTGGATTTAGGAGAAACCCTATTTCCAGGATCAGTCATTCTACATTGAAACCCAGCATTCCAGTCCAAGAACACTTCTGCTGCTGCTACCAGTCCCAGAGTAGTCTATCTGGGCTCAGAGACCTTTTATTGCATTCTGGGCTCCAATTTTCTCCAAAGGGTCTCTGTGTGCCTCTTTTGGAAGCTGTGCCAGTTCTGCCCCACCCCCCAGCTTTAGCGAGGCTGTCCTGGGAACCACCGAGATGCCTGCAGGGAAGGAGGAGGGCTGGGAGGGGCTCTATGAAATTGAGTACTGCTATCCAAGGGGGCGTCTGTCTGGACTCTGAGACCGTTATGGAAAATCCATTCCACATTTTCTTTGCCACCAGTTTTGTGCTGCAATACATTTCAATGGAGCCTTTGCATTTAAACTGGCATTGTGGGCGAGCATCTCCTTTTTCGAACCACTGGGATGCCTGGAGTGACAGAGGAGAGCTGGGAGGGGCAGGGCTTCACCGGACTCTCCGCAGGTGAGTGCAGCTGTCCAGAAGTAGGAAGAGGGAGACTTCCGGTTTGGGATTCATGGAGGTCTAACGCAGCTCCATTTGCGGAGCTGACCGGATTGCCGTTTTAACCGGCCGGAGGGGTGAAAATAACCCGCGGCCGACTGCTCTCAGGCGGGGAGCAGGCAAAGAACGCTCAAGACCCTAGGGTGAGCTAGATCTCGGACGAGGGGGGGCTCTACACAAGGAGTCTCCCCCCCGATCCTTGAGGTCCCACCTTGCGACGGGTCGGCTATAATCTCTGCGGCAATTTTGGGGCCAACTCGGCTGGCATAAGACCTACATACCCAAGCTTCGATCGGGGAGGGAAGTCGAGAGGAGAATTTAAGATCGAAACAGCGATTACAACCCGAGAAAGTTGAAGAGAAGGTAAAGATCGCTATCTCTTGAAACGGGACAGATTGACAAAAACAGAGAGGAAAGAAAGTAGATTTTTAAACTGCAACAGACTAGTGAAAAGGAGGTGAAGACTCGGCAGGAGTTGTATTTTAAAAGAGACTAAGTTTAAAGAAGTTATTACAAAAATCGGACTATTGTTTTGAATACCTGTGGTCTTGGAGCTGTGGGAAAAAGACACCATCGCGAGACCTGCTGTGGGAAGATGGGAGACAGGAAGTGCGTAATAACAATAGAGTGGCTGGAGGGAAGCGGCCCTTGCCAAGGGACAGGAAGTGGGGAATCGCCATTTTTGAAAGTGGAAGGGTCGTGGCTTCAGCGGAAGAGGAAGTAGGCCATCTTGGATTATAATAACATAGAGAAACCATAGAGAAAAGACGCCCGACATTTTGGATATAAAAAATTAATTTTGGCAAAGATTGGGACATTTGAAAAAAAAAAGGAAAACGTTTAATTATACGCCACGGAGCTGAGGAAGAGAGCAGATTCGTGGGAGCGAGCTAAAGCAAGCCCCACGATGTCGAAAAAAGAGTGGCAATCGGCAATAGAAAATTTGGACAAAAAACTTATAGACATGATGAAAGAACTTAAGGACACGAAATTGGAGCTTATTAAAGAGGTCAAAGAAGTTACACAGACAGTAAAGTCGGAGCTGTCAGAAGTGAAAAAAGGCGTGGAAACGATTAGCAGTGAATTACAAGGAACGAAACAGAGAGTCAAAACAGTAGAAGACGCGATGGAGAATTTAATAGAAACGCAACAAACAGAGATGAGATCGGTAAAGGGGAGGATGTCAGTTGCAGAAACTAAACACATGGAGAAGCAGCTTCGTTTTCGTGGTCTGCCAGAAGTTGAAGGGAAGTCAGCGCAAGAACAGATGACTGAGGTGTTGGCTGAATACCTGGGGAAGGAGGAGGAGGAAATTGTGGCTATCCTAGATGTGGCGTATCGTGTGAACTCGAGAATTGCAACCCAGAGGAAACTACCAAGGGATGTGATCGTGCAGTTTACAACTAGAAATATGAAAGAGAGGATTGTGACAAAACAATTTCAAGACCCATTGGAGATTGATGGCAAGACGATTATCATAATGAAGGAATTGCCCAGATCAGTGTTACTGGACAGGAAAAAATATAGAGTGTTAATTCAGACTTTGAAGGACATGAACATTAGGTACAGATGGGAGTTACCGGAAGGAGTGTCCTTTGAGTTTGGAGGGGCAAAAAAGCGTATCAGATCTGAGCGGGAGATGGAGAGATTTATTAAGGACAATGAAAAAGACTTACCAACAAAACCATGAATATGGAGAGTAAAGTATTATCTTGGAATGTAAATGGACTAAACTCACCGAATAAGAGAAAAAATATTTTTCATTGGCTACTAAAACAAAAATGTGATATTGTTTGTTTGCAGGAGACCCATATTAGAAAACAGGATGTAAAATATTTAAAATCTGGAAAATTGGGCAAAGAATTTGTAGCGGCTTCCAACAAGAAAAAAAGAGGAGTGGTGTTGTATATAAAAGAGGAGCTGCAGCCAAAATTTGTTATGAGAGATGTGGAAGCTAGATTTGTAGCAGTGGAATGTAACTGGAACTTAAAGAGAGTGTTGGTAGTCGGACTTTATGCACCTAACGGTGCAAAGGAAAGCTTCTTTGAGGACTTAAGGAAGCACTTAGACGATCTTGTATATGACCAGATAATTCTTGCTGGAGATTTCAATGGAGTGACAGATTTGGAACTAGACAAAAAGACTACAAAAGCACAAAAGAAAAGAGGATTATTGCCAAAGCTTTTTTTTGAGTTGATTCAACAAGAGACTCTCGAAGACGTATGGAGGAGAGAATATCCTAAAACCAGACAGTTTACTTTTTATTCTGCAAGGCATCTTACATTATCAAGAATTGATATGATCTGGGCCTCAAAGGACTTAGCGTTATGGACTAAGGAGGTAGGAATAATGCCGATGGTAGGCTCAGATCACAACCCAATTATGTGGAAATTCGGAAAAAGGAGAAAAAGGAAAGCCTGGAGAATAAATGAGGACTTGTTACAGGAAAGTGAGAATATGGAAATATTGAGAAGAGAGACTAAGTTTTTTATACAATACAACGTGAATAAAGAAGTACCAACCAATAAAGTTTGGGATGCGTACAAGGCGGTTGTAAGGGGCATACTAATGGACTTAAATGGCAGAGCAAGAAAAAAGAAAGAGGAGAAAAGACAAGAGATTGAGGAGAAAATAAAAGCCAAAGAAGTACAGTTAAAAAAGAGACCAGGGAAAAAGAAAATATACCAGGAAATCAAAATTCTTCAAGAACAGCTAACAGCAATGAGTAATAAAGAATTGGAGTGGAATCTTAAAAGACTGAATCAAAAAGCGTTTGAGGGTGCTAATAAACCTGGGAAATATTTGGCATGGCAATTGAAGAAGAAAAGGGAAAAGAAAATAATAAATAAAATATGTGAAGAAGATAAAACGTACTTGGAGCAGACTACCATTAGTAGAGCCTTCTATAAATTCTATGCTAAGCTGTATAATAAAAAAGAAGTAAACAAAGAATCAATAGCATCATATCTGGAGAAAACCAAACTTCCAGAAATCTCGGAAGCTTGGAGAAGTAAGTTGAACAGTGAAGTAACTGACGAGGAAATAAGCAAGGCAATACAATCTGCAAATCTAGGAAAGGCGCCAGGGCCAGATGGACTTACGGCTAAATTTTATAAGACAATGGCCAATGAACTGGCACCATTCCTAAAAGAGGTGATGAATGGAGTTTTTAGGGATCAAAGGATTCCAGATACTTGGAGTGAAGCGAATATATCATTGATCCCAAAGGAGGGCCAAGACCTGACCAACGTGAAAAATTACAGACCTATATCACTACTTAATAATGACTATAAAATTTTTGCGAAGATATTGGCGGAGAGATTGAAGGGGTGGCTCTCGGAAGTCATAGAGGAGGAACAAGCAGGCTTTTTGCCAGACAGACAAATAAGAGACAACTTAAGGACAGTGATCAATGCTATTGAATACTACGACAAGCGTTGTGACAAAGAGGTTGGTTTCTTCTTTGTAGACGCTGAAAAAGCGTTTGACAATTTAAACTGGGACTTTATGTTTGCCACTATGGAAAAGCTACAACTGGGAGAAAGATTCGTCAGAGCAATCAAGGAAATCTATAGAGACCAGACTGCAGCAATTGTAGTGAATGATGAACTGACCAAGAAATTGACGATTAGTAAAGGAACAAGACAAGGTTGCCCGTTATCTCCATTGTTGTTCATTTTAGTATTGGAGATTCTGATGATACAAATCCGACAAGATGAGGAAATACGAGGAATAAAGATAAAGGACTATTCATATAAGGTCAGAGCATTTGCAGATGACATAATGTTAATTGTAGAAGACCCACTGGAGAACATGCCAAAAGTGATAGACAAGATCAAGGAGTTTGGAGACTTGGCAGGTTTCTTCATTAACAAAAAGAAGTCAAAGATATTATGCAAAAACATGACTAAGCAGAAACAACAATTGTTAATGGAAACAACGGATTGTGAAGTAACTAGTAAGGTGAAATACTTGGGAGTTGAGCTGACTGCAAAAAATATTGATTTGTTCAAGAATAATTATGAAAAATTATGGACTCAGATAGAGAGAGACTTGATCAAATGGAATAGATTGAACCTGTCATGGTTGGGCAGGATTGCAGCAGTTAAGATGAATGTGTTACCAAGAGTAATGTTTTTGTTACAGACAATACCAATCATCAGAGACTCTAAACAATTTGAAAAATGGCAGAGGAAAATATCAGATTTTGTTTGGGCAGGCAAGAAGCCTCGAGTGAAAGTAAAAGTTTTACAAGATGCAAAGGAGAGAGGCGGAATGCAACTGCCCAATCTGAGACTTTACCATGATGCAATCTGCCTAGTTTGGCTAAAAGAGTGGATGACATTAAAGAATAAGAAACTATTAGCCCTAGAGGGATATAAAAAAATTTTTGGATGGCACGCATACCTATGGCATGACAAAGTAAAGGTCAACTCGATGTTCCTGCATCATTTTGTAAGGAGAAGTCTATTTACAATTTGGAAGAAGTATAGAATTTACCTACAAGAAGGAACCCCCTTGTGGGTGGTTCCATATGAGGTGATAGATCCGAGAGCTGTGGATAATGAACAACAATGTTTAACGTACAAAGAAATAACTAAGATTGAAGTATCTAAACTTAGAATAAAGACGCAAGAGGAACTATCACCTAACTATGATTGGTTCCAGTATAGACAGATTAGAGACTTATACAACTCAGACTTTGCAAAAGGGGGCATACGAACAGAGAACTCGGAACTAGAGCAGACCCTTCTTAAAGAAGACAAGAAAAGAATATCCAAGGTATACCAAGTATTGCTGAAATGGTATACTGAGGATGAGATAGTTAAAACACAGATGGTGAAATGGGCTATAAATTTCAATAAAGAAATAACAATGGAGGCATGGGAATACTTGTGGAAAACTACAATGAAGACAACGACATGTATCAATATTAAAGAGAACATTTTCAAAATGATCTATCGTTGGTACATGACACCAAAGAAGATTGCGCTAGGGAACTTGAATACTTCTAATAAATGCTGGAAATGTAAGAAACATGAGGGCTCCCTCTATCATATGTGGTGGTCGTGTGAGGTAGCTAGGCAGTTCTGGGGGGAAATAATAAGAGAAATGAGTGAAATTTTACAGTTTCAAATAAATAAGAACCCAGAACTCCTGCTGCTAAACTTGGGAATGGAGGGAATTCCAGCCCATCATAGGACGTTGATTTTTTATATGACTGCAGCAGCTAGACTTTTGTATGCGCAGAAATGGAAAGTACAAGAAGTACCAACTATTGAAGATTGGATCTACAAATTGCTGTATATGGCTGAAATGGACAAGATGACAAGAAAACTGAGAGACCTGGACTCAGGGCAGTTCAACACAGACTGGGAGAAGCTGAAACAATACCTGGAGAAGAAATGGGAGGTGGGAGGAAAACTGTGGCAGTTTGAGAACTACTGAAATATAATAAAAGTATAAAAGAGAGGGGTGACTTTACCGGGGGAGGAAGAGAAATGTGAATTTATAAGCAGTTAGATTAATTGATTGAGATATATATAGATATGTATAGGTCAACTGATAGAGAATAATTAATGATAAGGTTTAAACATGAGGATTGACTAACTAACAATATTTTCTTTCTTTGACAAGATTTATATGCACCAAACTGAATGTATAGAAGAGTATCTGAGGAGTTATATAGAATTACCATAAAAAGTTGAAATGAGTAATATATAGAGAACAAATCAAATTGTTTGATTTAAATGTGGGAAATTTTTATGGTTTATGATATATAGGTTTATATAGAATTATTCAAAACTGGAAAATGGGATAAATTGTTTATCTAAAGACGTATAGTTTGGGTGTATAATAAGTAAAGGAGTTAAAGATGTACTGCTTAATATAATGGAGAATGTATATCTGTTTTAGACAGAGGAACTTAATAGAAGTAAGGGAAAAGGGACAGAGGGTGGGAAAGCTGTTGGAAGTCAACAAAAGGGGGGGAAAGGGAGGGGGTTAGAAACGAAAAATTAGGGGAAAATTGACTGTAATGTAAAAATAAAAATGTTCTAACCCAATAAAAATTTTTCAAAAAAAAAAAAACAGAAGTAGGAAGAGGGTTTATTAGGAGTAAGAGACCTTTAAGGAAAATGCAAGTTTTGATACTAAGAACTTTCATTAAGCACAAAGATACACCCATTGTCAAAGCCAACAACCAAAGTGTCACCTATGCTCTCCTCTCTCCTGTTTTTTATTGCCTTTACCTGGTGCCTCTTTTTCTCGGACATCTGCTTTCCCATAATTAGTGCATTTCTTTTCGTTGTGATGATTTTAAAAGGGGAATTGGAGGGGGGGGACGGAGCTCTTGCACTAAGCGTCTTTCCTCCTCTCTGTCGACACCACGCCCTCCTCTTTCCTGGTTTGTGTCCTGTGTTCTTTCCTGTTCCTTGGAAAGCCAAGCAAGTGGACCTGTTTTTTCCGACAATCTGCTTTTGGCATAATTTTCTTTGTCTGTTTTTTGTGTCTTGGCCAAAACTCTCACTGTGGTTGTAGCTTTTATGGCCACCAAGCCAGGGTCCACCATGAGGAAGTGGGTGGGGAAAAGACTGACCACCTCCATTGTCTTCTTGCTCCACTATCCAAATATGCATTTGTATGGTGTGGCTAGGCACCACTTCTCCATTCCCAGATTTGGACACAAAGTAACTGAAGAGGTCGCAGCAGAATGTCATGAAGGCTCTGTGGTTATGTTCTATATTGTTCTAAGCTATATGGGATTTCTGTCCTCCATAAGCTTCTTTGTGGCTTTCTTTGCCCAGAAGTTGCCAGACCGTTTTAATGAAGCCAAGTTTGTCACCTTCAGCATGCTGGTCTTTTGCAGTGTTTAGCTGTGTTTTGTTCCAACGTACCTGAGCACTAAAGGGAAATCTGTGGTAGTTGTAGAGATTTTCTCTATCTTGGCCTCCAATGCTGGGTTACTGGTTTGTATCTTCATCCCCAAATGCTATATTATACTTCTGAGGCCTGAGCTGAACAGAAGAGAACAAGTAATAACAAGAAAGCATTAAAGTTATTCCCCATGAAACAAATATATTTTTCCTTGCTTCATCTACCTTTGGAAGAATCCAACTTTCTACACATGTATTCCAGTATGTGACCACTCGTTTGATTTTGTAATTAAGAGTTTTATTATGTTGTGAAATACGTGATGCTTTCTTTCATGAACAGACTGTACAGAGATGTTTTTAAACAATAAAGAAGTAAGAAGTAGTTTTAATCAGGGCTCATTTCGAGGGGAACACACAGGAATGCAGTTCCAGCAGTTCCCCAAAGAGGTCACATGTCATGTAGTCCCGCCCACCTGACTTAGCCATTTTGGGCCTGTTTGGGCCTAAATTGGGGCCGAAACGGCCCAGATTGGGCCTCTGACGGGTGGTGAATCACTCTCCCGCTCATCAGCGGCCTGATCCTGACCATTTTGTGCCCCTTTTCAGCCCTTTTGCCATTTTGGGCCCAATTTCGGCCCTGAATGGCCAGGATTAGGTCCAAAACAGCCAGGATAGGTGATGTCAGGGGGTATGGCATATGCAAATCAGTTATACTAATAACACACTTCCGGTGATGGCAAGAGGCATGGCATATGCTAATGAGTTATGCTAATGAGTTATTGTTAATGCGTTCCTCCAGCTCTTTTTCTATGAAATGACCCCTGGTTTTAATCAAGCACAAAATGGAAAACAGGACCCCATGACTAATGCAACTTTAAATATGATTCCTAGGTCTTGAAGACCTTCTGGTTCTGTTTGCTTTTTTCACCAGTGAGATACAGAGAAATGATTTTTTCAGACTGCCAGTTCAAGAGTCCATTGGTCATTAGGGTTGCTTCACTCCTTTCCAAAACTTGCATTTGGTGTTTTGTGGATGCATGTTCTCACACAGCCATCTGAGTTTCCTACCATCCATCCTTTCTGCATTGTTCCTCGGGGCAGCAGGCAGGCGTTTCAGTAGACTACTAGATCTCTCCTAAATCAGATTACTCCATTATAAACAGATGCTGTGTTTCAATAAAATCCTGCCACTTGGTGTTTGCCTCCGTTGTCCTTAGTCATGCTCAAGATGCTGACCAGCTTGAATAAGCAGCAGAGACTTTGCACATGTGCTTGTTTGGAAAAGAGCCATGCTCACATGCTCAGGAAGTATTTGCATGTCCTTGGCATGAGCTAAAGAGATGGAGTGACTGGATCACTATTGCCCTGGCCTCCGTGGGACTTCTCTTCCTCATCAAGGGGAACCCAGGGGCAGGGCGAACAGCCGGTCACCATTTCTGTTGCCAGAATTGTTCAGGAGGGAAGCTTGAAGCCCCTCCCAAGCTGAATAGAGCAATGGAACCCTTGAATGCGAGTTCCCCCATCCAAGTCAGGCTGGGCACCCGATTTATCATACATTTTGTGCATTTTGCCCTCGAAGAATTCAATTCTACATGATGCAATGATAGCTGTTAGCTTATATGCACACACACACACACACAATCATACATACATAGATACAGAGAGAGAGAGAGAGAGAGATGCTAGAAGCTGGAAGGTGCCTTCATTTTTGGTAGCACTGCCGACTTGCAAAAAGTCTTTAGTCTAAAATATTCATATTACTTCATTAAACATTGCAAATAAAATCACTTCAAGACCCTTAAGTAGCATGGTTAAATATTATTTCAGAAGGAAGTCAAGCTGAATTTAAGAAGGGATTGTGCAACATGTGCGCTGCATAAAGGATGTTTTAACAAACTGGGATTTATTTTTAATGCTACCGGTGTTTTATCTTTCATGTATTGTAATTGTTGTGATCTGTTCAGAGCCTCCTTGCAGGGAGAGCAGCCTATAAATTTAATAAATAAATACATTACTTAATCATAAATGTATTTAAAGGAAGCTGAAACGTGGGAGGCAGGGCAAAGATCCAGAGACTTATATATGGCCTTGGAAAGTATGGCAAATAACAGTGGGAAATATATCCGCATAGAAGAAAGCTTGGGAAAGCAGTAGGTCTTCACAAGATCAACATGGCACCCTTTCAGAACAAAATTAAACCACGAGAATCTGCGGGAGAAGAAGAGATCTGCTGGATCGCATTTAAATTGTGGGTTCCTGGCTATCAGACAGGGGCAGACTTGCCAACCTCCAGGTTGCGAACCTCCAGTTCGGATCAGGCATCTGATGAAGAGAACTTGATTCTCGAAAGCTTATGCTACAATAAAATAAAATTGGTTAGTCTTAAAGGTGCTACTGGACTCTTTTTGATTTTGCTACTACAGACTAACACGGCTAACTCCTCTGGATCTATAACCTCCAGGTGGTAGCTGGAGACCTCCTGGAATTACAATTAATCTCCAGGCCAAACAGATCAGTTCCCCTGGAGAGAATGGCTAATTTGATGGGCAAACTCTATGGCATTACACCCCACAGAGGCCCCCCTCCTCAAACCCCACCCTCTTCAGGTTTCACTCTCCCCAAATCTCCAGGAATTTCCCAACCTGGACCTGGCAACCCCAGACAGGGGACCAGGTTGCCTCTGCCTACATGAGTCAAATGTGGCATGAGGCTTGATGAGTGGGCTCAGGAGGCTCAGCCAGTCCAAGTAGGGGAGCAGACAGGGTTGCCAGGTCCAGGTTGGGAAATTCCTGGAGATTTGGGGGGTGGAGCCTGGAAAGGGTGGGGTTTGGGGAGAGAATGGGCCTCAGTGGGGTATACTGCCATATAATCCACACTCCAAAGCAGCCATTTTCTTCAAAGGAACTGACCTTTGTCACCTGGAGACCACTAGCAATTCCAGGAGATCTCCAGCCACCACCGGAGAGCTGGAAAGACTAGCAGCAGAGGAAGTATCTGGCTGTCCTCTTTTCCCAACTGGCATTGACTGCAGAGATCTATAGAAATTGAAAGCCTTCCTGACAGCCTTAAGGAGCTACTTGTGGGTCTAGCACAGTTGAAAGGACTCATACAGGGCAGGACGAGGAGAGAATACATTTCGGAAGGCTGTGGAGGGCAGGCTTTGTGGTAGGCCCTCAGGCATAGGCAGCAGTAGCTGCAAGGGGGAAGCTGCAACTCCCTGGTTACTGCCTTCAAACCCCTGGATTGGAGCCAGCCTCAGTGGTTTGGCAGAGATTTTTCTCATGTATTTACATTTGGGCTGGTAGTAAATTAATCGGGAGGGCTGCAGCAAGGTTAGATTCAGCCCTTGCTGGCTTCTAGCCTATCTACCCCCACCCCCCATGCAAACTTTTCACTTTATTTAAAGGGAGTTTTTTTGCAACAGTAAAAGCCTAGCTAGAGGCGGCCACAGCAGTCCTCAGGCCTATCCAGGCTTCCCCTCCCCTTTGCTTGCCAGCCTCCAGTTGATATCCGGAGATCTCCTGGAATGATGACTGATTTCCAGGCAAAAGAGATGAGTTTCCCTGGAGAAAATGGCTACTTTGAAGGGTGGACTCTATAGAACTATACCCCACTGAGGCCCCTCCCCTCCCCAAACCCCACCCTCTTCAGGCTCCACCCCTCAGATCTCCAGGAATTTCCCAATCTGGACCTGGCAACCCTACGCTCGACCCCCCCCCCCCACACACACAATTTCACTTTATTGGGGAGAGCACTTCCAGCAAAACTGCAAAAGCCTAGCTAGAGGCCACTTGCAACCATTCTGAAGAGTAGATTGCTTCATGTTAGTGATACTGGTATAGCAGGGGTTAGGGTTGCCATCTCCTAGTTGGGAAATTCCTAGAGATTGGCGGGGGGGGGGTGAAACCTGGAGATGGTCGAGTTTGGGGAGGCGAAGGACCTCAGCATGGTGTAATTCCATAGAGTCCACCGCCCCAAAGTAGCCATTTTCTACAGGTGAACTTACTGTGACCTGGAGATCAGTTGTAATTCCAGGAGATCTCCAGTTACCACCTGGAGGCTGGCAACCCTAGAGAGGTCTACATTCTGCTGAATTTGAGCTGGTCGTGGGTTTTTTTTAGGGGTCTTTTTTAACAGAATCCCCGAAATCCCACATCAAATCACATATCACAGCTTGCCTCTGGATCTGGTCCCCAGAGAAAGCTCAGGGCAATCCCGAGTACTAGAGAAAGGCGGGTGCATCTTAACAGAAGGAGGGGGAAGAGCACGGCCAGAAAGAAAAACTCCATTCCCATGGCTATCCAGGGATGGCCGCCGCTGTGCAAACAGAAATGCTGTAAGGGTAGTAGGCATTTGCCAGTCGTGGGGCCCCTGGCAAAGATCCTTTAGTATTAATGTCAGTATTAGCTTATCGTCGAAGATAGAAGAGGGGGCAAGTATCATATAATTTCCAATGCAAATAAGTCACTCTCTCTCTTTCCTGCACTTCCAAAATGACTCCAGTGCTAATTAAAATAAAAATGAGATGGCACACCCCTGTGCTTTCTCCTGCACTTATGGAGGGAAGCTTCACCGCCTGGATTTCTGCCTCCTCTGACTGCACAGGCCCAGGCAAGGAAGGAGGGAAAGGACAGAGCAGCAGAAGGGAACTTCCAAAGACCAGACGGGTTATGGCTAATCAGCAGGGAACAGCCTGCCTCCTTCACGTGCTCAGAGGAAACGGCTGCCTAGGTTTCTGAAAATGTATGAGGAGGATCCTTGTTGCAATTTAAGGTTGCCATCTCCAGGTTGAGAAATTCCTAGAGATTTGGTGGTGTGGTGGGGGGCGGAGTGAAGCCTGCAGAGGGCAGTTTTGAGGATGGGGGAGGACTTCACCAGGGTCCCATTCCACAAGGTCTATCCTCCAAAGCAGCTGTTTTCTCCAGAGGGCTGTATTTCTGTGGCCTGGAGATCATTCGTAATACTGGAACAGCTCCATCCACCCCCTGGAGGTTGGCAACCCTACTGCAACAGGAGCCGAGTCTTTTGCCCCATGGTGACTCCCCTCCCGTGCAGGTCCCAAACAAGAGCAGGTGGGGGGGAAGAAGATAGCAACGTGGAGGGGGCAACTAGAATCCTGCTGAACTTGAGCTGGTCTTGGTTTTCTGGGTTTTTTAAACGGAACCCCCCAA
This sequence comes from Eublepharis macularius, assembly GCF_028583425.1. Taxonomy (NCBI): domain Eukaryota; kingdom Metazoa; phylum Chordata; class Lepidosauria; order Squamata; family Eublepharidae; genus Eublepharis; species Eublepharis macularius. Next base: position 72,424,011 of record NC_072801.1, read on the forward strand.
ATCGAACATCAAATCACAGATTGCAGCCTGGTCCTCAGTGTCCGGCCTGCTATCCACAGTGACTCCATGTTGTTTTCAAATGCTTCCAAATGTTTTTCTCATGTTGTGGGTTTCCAGTGTTTTCTGTCCACAGGTTCCCAGCGAGTGTTCCCAGCAGTGTTCCCAGGACGGCAGGAGGGCCTTGTCAGGTTGTGATCATATTAGAACCAAGAGACTCCATTTTAAACCTTGTCAGTATATTAAGTGTGCTTTTTGCAGGTGCGAAGCCTGGAGGAGGGAGCGAGAGATTGTTTACATCTGCATGTCGTCTCTGCCTTCCTGACGCCCTTGGGAACTTTCCCTTTCTCAGCAACGGACCGTTGGTTTTGAGAACCGGGGGGGACCTGGGGCCTGAGGGAATCTGCTTACTGTGTACCTATTCTTTTGCTTGTCGTTTGTAACAATACTTTGGGTCAGCTAAGATCCTTGTATCTTGGAATGTGTACTCCTTGGTTGAAAATCTTCAGTAAAGCCTTTTGAAATCAATGGACTTTTGTCTTATTGCAAGAGGTTGTTGAAGTTGCCACTTTTGGCAAGCCACAGTCTGACAGGCCTTATCTACTCGGCCTGGACATTGACCTTGGAGGATCGGCCCTCTCCTTCCCGGGCCTCAACTGTAGCTGGGCAGTGGGGGGGGGGGAATAGAGGGAGGTTTTGATATGTTGCTGTTTGTAACTAACACGTCATTCTCAACAAAGCTTCATGGTCAGCCAGAAGCTTTCATGCCTTTGGATTAATTATGGACACCTGTACTTTGAATATAATCTTTCCATAAAGAACCTTTTGACCCAAGAAGACCTTGGACTTCTTGCAGCAAGGGGTGGGAGATGAAATCAGAGTAACTTGAATACCATAAACTGACACGCAGACTGAACCGTGAAAATCAGGCATCCACCTCTTCGTGGCACTTCCATGGCACAAAAACGGGGTTCCAAAGCACAGGTCCTCCAGGACCCTCAGGGATTTTACATGAGTTCTACATGTGGCATTTGGGGGTGTTCTGCTCTAAACAACCGAGTATCCGTGAGCATCTTTGTAGACCTGCCTTTTACTGCCCCCCTTTTGATAGCTTATTCTAGAGTATTACCGGGGGTGGGCAGATACAGCCCCACCTCCTGGCCTGGACCTGGGGGGAACTTGAGCTCCAGTGGAATCCCTGCACGGAATGCTTGAGGCGAGTCAGAATGGCCTGTTGTGAGATCATCGCGGAGATGTCCCTTGACGGAATCCCTGTGTCCTCTGATGGTCTCTAGCCATGGCGAAGGTAGGAACCCCTGACTGAAGCTCCCGCAAGGACAAGAACATGCTGGGGGGTAGACTGAGTCCCCACAGCCCCAGAAATGGTCTGGAGAGTAAATGGAGGCAGGAAACATGGGGTGGAGTGGAGAGTCGAAAGGAAGGGTCACAAAGCAGGCATCCCGCCTGGGGGACCCCAGCAGCCTCCTTTTCATTAGGGACAGCCACTGCCCAGATCGCTCATCCTGACCCCCCCCCTTCCTGGGGTTTTGCCTCAGCCAGAGCATTGCAGCAGGTGGCTCTGCCTCTTTTCATGCTGTGCTGATCCCAGGAAACCCTTTCTTTGGGGAGGGTAAACAAATGGGCCCCTCTTCCCACCTGGCGGACCCTGCTCACTTTGGGGCTGCTGTGGAGACAACATGGGGCTAAACCTGGCCCTATCCTGGCTCCGGATAAACCTGGCCACATCATTTCCCAGGGTGACTCTCAGAACAAAATGTCGGAATGGGGTGCCCCAGAGTTGCAGGGGAAAGGAGAAAGATTCCTAGATCTGCCTCCACCCCCCCCCCCCGAGAAATCTCAGGGCAATCCAGAGTACAAGGAAGAGGCAGGTGCATCTTAACAAAGGGGGGGGCACATGGTTAGAAAGAAAAAGACCTATTCAGGGATGGATTCTGCTGTGCAAAGGAAAATGCTGGAGGTATGGTGGCCATTTGCCAGTAGGGGAGGGTTTGGTAAAGAGTCTTTAAATTGCCTCACCTTTTCCCCAATGGCCGATGGCAATGCTGTAATGCTCTCAAAGCAATGCTGAGACCCTGCTCTGAAATTCCACAGGGAAGGAGACCATCGCTTTGGAGGAGGTTCCTCAAATTGTTATTTTGCTGTACCACGATGAATCGTGTGGAGGAAGGTATGTCTGTTGGCACACACTGGGCTTGCCTCCTGCCACTTGTCATCAGCAGTGAAAATGAGCAGCGATACCATATGTATTTCTTTCTGTTTGTGGCCCAACTTGCTGCTCCAAATGGGCAAACAGCTTCCGGGCTTCCTCACTGGCTGAAATAATTCATTTTTTAGACTTCTAGCATTGGCATGCTTGGCTTGAAGTCCTGTAACCCTGGAATACAGACACCTGAAACATGTTTCCTGCTACAAAAAACCTCAGCCCCTTTGGATCCACACATGGCCCTCCACTGTTATTCTCCTCTCCCTCCCAAGTTCTGTTTTACTCCAACCAATATTGCCTCATGAGCGTTTATGCACTCGTCCCTTTGAATTGCCTTGTCCCAACCGGAAACTACCCAACTCAGGTCAGCTTTCTCTTTGGGATTAGTTGAAAAGTTGCCACACCTCTCTTTTGATCTTCAGTGGTAGCACTGAGGTTCCTTTTTGGTTCCAATGAAGCCGGTCTCTTTTGCACCTTTTTTGCAGCTTCAGTTGGGAGGTGGGGGGGGGGGGGAATGCCGCGCTCCTGTTCTCTGGAGGCAAAATGTTCTTTGTCCAGACCGAGTGTTACAAACGTGGCTCAGAGCATCCCCCTCTACCATCCCAAGCTGTCTGCCACTGCAAGGCTGCTGCGGAGACTGAAGGCTGGACTCTTGCCTCCTGTCACACATCGACTGGGGTCTCTCCCACCCCTCTAATTTTTCCCAGTGTGTCATGAGCCTCCTCCCTTTGCACCAGTTTGGTGTAATGGTTAAGAATGACAGTACTCTTCTCTAGTTAGGAAGAGGACTCCTCCCCTTGAAGCCAACTGGTTGGCCTTGGGTCAGTCACAGCTCTTCCAGAGCTCTCTCACCTCCACCCCCCTCACAGATTGTTTGTTGTGGAAATAATAATGACATGCTCTGCAAACTGTTCTGAGAGGGTGTTCAGTTGTCCTGAAGGGCACTGTATGAATTGAATGTTGTTGTTTCATTATTAAAAACGTAGGACATAGCCCATAGACTTTCATTCCATTAGCTTTCGGCACAACTGGTGTGCTTGTGATGACTCCGTAGTGAGGGGAAGACCCTTGTGTTTGTGATCTGAAGAGCCTTACTCTTGAGTAGTGGCACATGTCCTTCAGCACTAGGGTTGTTTATTTTAGATTAGTTCATTAGATTCCAGTCCGCTTCCCCACAGGTGGTCTCAGAGTGGAGCACAAAACAATAATATGCTTTAAAAATAAAAACCAATGATAGCAATTACATTATGTTAAAAATATCAGTAACAGAGTGCACACAATGCTTCCCTATTCTCTAAATATCAGGGCCTGTGGGGGCAGGGTGGCCATCCATCTAATGAAAACCTAAATCAAGAAGGCACATGCCCCCCCCCCCACTGGTATTTGGGCCGGGTGCCAGGTTTGCTGAATGCATGAAGGGAGGCAACCGCTTCTTTCCCAAGAATACGAGGATTTGCCTTTGGGGGTGGGGGGAGCCAATGGGCATATATGCCTGTTCTGCCCCCTAGCCACACAGCCTTCTCCGTTGCTTGGCGAAGAGCAAGTGCTGCTCCGGGAATTAGAGCGATGAGAGAAAAGACAATTAGGAAGTTGAATGGGCTCCCCCTTCAGGCATGGAAGTTTGGTTGCGGCAGGAGTGGTGGTGGCGGAGACTAGGCTCACTAGGTGGTATGGGTTTGTTACAACTCTCAGCCCCAGCTCCCTGCCACTGTATCTTGGAGGCCATTTTGGAGGAGAGAGGCAGTGATTTTCCGACAGTGGGCGGGGTGGAATTTCCATTTGGGAAATTTTGGTTTGTACTGATCATGCATAAGGGCAGGCCCAGCGGTCACACTGAAAAAATGAATGAATGAATGAATGAATGAATGAATGAATGAATGAATGAATGAATGAATGAATGAATGAATGCAAACAGCCCAAGAAAAGGCCAGCCCGTAAGGAGGTTATTTTCTGGCAGTGCGCGGGGGGTAATTTCTGATTGGGGAATTTTGGTTTGTGCTTATCATGGCAAGGCCAGCAGGCCCTCTAAGGAAAACAGCCCACAAAAATGCCAGCCCCTAAGTGGACTGCACCCACTGTATCTTCCTCTGATGAAGAGTAGGATGTCCTGGGCGGGCAGGACATATTGAAGTGACTTGCAGCCTTGGAGAAACAAAGGAGGGTTGCACCTGTTGCTCAGGGCAGGGCAAAGAGAGCGAGGGCAGACAGGAGCACTTCCAAGGCAGCCTTTTAAAGAGAAATACTAAAGCATCTCTCTGCTCTCGAAGGGGGACCTTGTAGTCAAGTGGCTGCTTCTGATGGGGAAAGAAAGGAAGTGGGAGAAGAACAAGCCCAACCCATGACCCAGGAACTGGCTGACGATGGACCTGTGGCTGTCAAAGAACCTGATGGACCTGTGGAAGTCAAAGAACCTGATGGACCTGTGGAAGTCAAAGAAACTGATGGACCTGTGGCTGTCAAAGAACCTGATGGACCTGTGGAAGTCAAAGAACCTGATGGACCTGTGGCTGTCAAAGAACCTGATGGACCTGTGGAAGTCAAAGAACCTGATGGACCTGTGGCTGTCAAAGAACCTGATGGACCTGTGGAAGTCAAAGAAGCTGAAGGACCTGTGGAAGTCAAAGAAGCTGAAGGACCTGTGGAAGTCAAAGAAGCTGAAGGAGACGGTAAGCCTACTCAGCCAGAATACACGAGTTCTTGGCTTTGCGGATGTTGCTGCTTCACTCTTCTCAGCCCCAGCTCCTTGCTGCTGTATCTTGGCAGCCATTTTTGTGGAGTGGGGTGGTTATTTCCTGGCAGTGGGTGGGTTGTAATTTCTGTTTGGGGAATTTTGGTTTGTGCCTATCATGGCAAGGCCAGCAGGCCCTCTAAGGGAAAACAGCCCACAAAAACGCCAGCCCCTAAGCGGATTGCACCCACTGGATCTTCCTCTGATGAAGAGGAGGATGTCCTAGACAAGCGGGACATATTGAAGCACCTTGCGGCCTTTTTGCAAGGGGATGTACGTGCTGCTCAGGGCAGGGGAAAGAGAGCGACGACAGTCAGGAGTGCTTCCAAGGCAACCTTTTAAAGCAAAGTACTAAACCGTCTCTCTGCTCTTGGAGGGGGAATTTTGGTTTGTGCCTCTCATATCTAAGGGAAAGGCCAGCGGGCCCTCTAAGAGCCCTCTTCTATATCTTTTTCTGTTTGTGTGGAACTAAATTTTGGGTTAATTTAAGATCTCTATCACGTAGTACTACAGGAGATGGTGCAGTGAAGAGGCAGAAAGAGTGTTAGATGTGGTGTTGATTGACAGGGGAGACTGGACTGCTGGCCCAGATAAAGTGGGAAGGTACACAAGTCCGAGTCTCCGCCAATGGCAGATGAAACCTGACCAAAATTTAGAACTGCCCTCTCTCTGCTCCACTCTATTTCCAGCTCTGCCCTCAAGGAGCATACGTTCCGACATATCTGGCTCTTATCCAAGACGATCCTTGGCTTGTACTCCTCCATAATCTTGTGATTACCCCAGTATCTAGAGCAGTAATTTGGGGTAATGCCCGTACCCTATGTTGAACTTCCCTAGCGAAAACTAGCTCATGTTATTCACATTGACTCTTCAGCAGCAATAGAGTCCTTTAAGTTTTTAAAGAACTTCACTGAGAAGCTCCTGAAATCTTTACAATGACACTGATAGTCGATGTCTCCTTATACTTATTGTACTTTTGTCACTCAAAGCAGCTGAAGACGATGATTCTGACGACGATGACGACGTCGATATCGTGGCCTGGTACAGGCAGTTTAGGCCATTGGAAGGTAATCTCTCCTTCTTCCCCCAGGCATGGACTTCAGTAGTTGTACTCCACCCACTCTCAACCAGCTTCCCCCACCTCTCCAACCTCTGACACAGGAAACCCCTTCGCTTTCTCCATGGTTTTGGTTTAAACGTTGCCGTACCTCCCTTCTGATATTCACTTGCAACTTGGAGGGTCCCTTTTTGTTCCAGTAAAGCCATTGGAGATGTGATTGGCTGTACAAGTTTCTTAAAACATTGATTCAGCAGAAGCTGCTTCCACATAACAAGGATCTTAATTGTATGACTGAAAGAAAACTTGAGTAATAATTTTGTGGCTGGCTCTTCCTTCTGAAGCAGCCAGTTTTCTCTGAGTTAGAGATCCAAAGGCGCTCACTGGTTTAAAAAGGTTAATTTAAAATCTGTACTGCATAGTACTATGGGAGACGGTACAGTGACGAGGCAGACAGAGTGTTAGATGTAGTGGGGATTTACAGGGAAGATTGGACTTCTGGTCCAAATTGCGTGGGAGGGTTCAGGTTCTGGATCTCCACCAATGGTAGATAACACCGGACCAAAATCAGGAACCGCTATCTCTCGGCTCCAGTATACTTCCAACTCGGCCCTCAAGGAGCACATGGTCTGAAATATCTGGATTTTGTCCAATAAGATCTTTGGCTTATACTCTTCCATATTCATGTGATTGCCCCAGTATCTAGGACAGCAATTTGTGGTAATGCCCGTACCTGAAATTGAACTCCCATAGAGAAAAATAGCTCAAGTGATTCACATTGACTCATCATCAGCAGTAGAGTCCTTTAAGTTTTAAAAGAACTTCACTGAAATGTTCCTGAAATCTTTACATTGACACGGATAGTCGATATCTGCTTAGATTTACTGTACTTTTTCACTCAAAGTAATCTTTGAAGAGAACGAAGATGAAGAGCCTGTCGACCAAAGGCATATGGATTCTCTTGAAGGTAATCAGCCTTTCTTCAAAGCATGTGTCTCATTCTCCCAGGCATGGAAGTCATTTGTTGTCCTCCACAACCCAATCTCAACTAGCTTGCCCCATGTTTCCAACCTCTGAATCAAGAAACCCCTAAGCCTTCTCCTTGGGATTAGTTTAAAACTTGTCATACCTCCATTCTGATATTCAGTGGTCAGTTTGAGGGTCCCTTTCAGTTCCAATAAAGCCATTGGAGGTTTGATTTGCTGTACAAGTTTCTAAAAACATGGATTTGGCAGAAGCTGTTTCCACCTTAAATTGAACTCTCCTAGTGAAAACTAGCTCAAGATACTAGAAAAGAAGTCTCCTTCTTGAGTTAATTATAAGAATCCCAAGTCCTGTTCACCCCGGGGGCGGGGGAAACCATTGTTATAAATTTGTGAATAAACTCCATTCAGTGACCTCACATTGTAATCTCCCCATGAATTTTCTCTGTTTGAAGGCAGCCGCATTCAGGTCACCATTGGAAACTCCCTACACCAAACAAGAAATGGACTTAAATTTGGTATTAGAAATCACAACACTCAAAACCAATGGGAGAACATTTCAATCTTCTCAGATATTCCAGGACAGAGAGTGATACAAACTCCCTGTCTGTGCTGCCTTTCTCCCCAATGAGGATTCAAAATCCTCTCGCCTCCACTTTATCCCTAGAATGACAACTCTGTGAGGTGTACACTCAGCTGAGAGGGGGTGGCTGCCCCAAGGTCTCCCAGCAAGTTTCCATGACCATGGACCTGGGTCTCATGTATCTGGCCAAATCCTCCAGATGGGTGATCTTGGGCCAGTCACCCACCCTTGGCAGCTCTTCATCCAGCACTCTCATTGTTACGCCCTGCTGGTTTATGATTGGAAAATGGGGTAAAATAACCGAATCTCACTCCAATCTTCCTCTTCAGAAAAGAGGAATGGATTTGAAACCAACTCCGATTTCTTAAAGGAGGGATAGAAATGGGTTCCTGGCTTTTGGACAGGAGGAATTAAGAGAATTCCATTTAAGGATCCTCCTGTGGGTTCATTCCAATGCGGAGTGCTTGAGGCCTGGCTTATAGCCCCCCCCCCCCCCATTCCTATCTCTGCTCCCCTCCCAAGCCGCTGTGCTGATTGAAGGAAAGAATCTTGCTTCCCGTCACCCATGAAGTGACATCTCTCCCACCCTTCTGAATTTCCCCCAGTGCATAATGATCCTCCTTCCTTGGCAACATGGAAGGTGGCCCATGCTCCTTCCCCCATTCCCCGCTTAGCCTTCAGTCCAAATGGGGCACTCCCACTCATTCTGTAGTGAGTGGAAGACCTTCTGTACGTGTTTTGAAGATCCCTCCTCTTGAGTAGTGCCACATGTCCTCCTGCATGAGGGTTGCCAAGTCTCAATTGGAAAATCCCTGGAGATTTGGGGCTGGGAATCGAGCAGGGCAGGGTTTGAGAAGGGGAAGGCTCTCTGTGGAGAATAATGCCATAGAGTCCACTCTCCAAATCAGTCCTTGCCTCTAGGGGAACTGCTCTCCATCGCCTAGAGATCAGCTGTAATTCCAGGAGTCTCCAGGTCCCACTGGACGTTGGCAACCCTCTCTTGCAACTCCCAGGAGGAATGATCTCTACGTAATCTTTTTTTCTTCTCAATTCATCTTCTTCCTCCTTTGTTTCCATTTCAGATTAAGATCATCTTCGTACCAACAAAAACATCTCTGAATCCCTGATGATTTGCAAGAAACTATACATCTCTAAACATGATAAGAAAACAGTCCCATATCACAAAGTATACCTACTTTTATACTAACATACTTATGTACTAATATTTAGATACTTATGTACTTACATACTAACTTACTGACATTCCATACTTTGTGATATGGGACTGTTTATTATCATGTTTAGATGAGGAATTTTTTCCGTATAGTTTCTTGCAAATCATCAGGGATTCAGTGACCATCGATACCAACGAACCTCCCTTCACCGGACCACCCTCCACCATTGGACCACCAGGTGGCACATGGCCTAGATGCATTATAAGAAACAGTCCCACATCACAAAGTATATATAGTTATAGACTTATACTAATCTACTGATCTACTGACATATGTATTTATATACTAACATAATAACATACTTATATTCCGTATTTTGTGATGTGGGACTGCTTTTTATGATCGCATCCAGGTCATGTGTCTTATTGCAAACAGTTAAAGAGAAGGGGAGCAAAACAAAATGGCGGGCGGAATTTCTTCTGCCCCAATTATGCCTGAATCCACATTGGCCCCTCAGCTTAAGGAGCTGGAACACAGCATGATCAGTCACATTGCCTTTATGCTTCAACCTATTAATAACCAACTCATGGAAAGACGAGCAGAATTAAATGAAACGAAGAAAAAAGCAAACGCTGCCCTTGACTCAAGTGATGCAGCTCATGCTGGCATTGAGGACTTTCGAGCTAAAAATGCAATTCTCTAAGAGAGAGTTTTACAACTGGAAATAACTTGCCATCAGAGGAACCTAAAATTTAGAGGGGTAGATGAAGATCTGACAAACGCCCCCCTGAGATCTGACCAACTGACTCTGGAATAATTTATTACAAAACATCAACCTGGAAACTCCAATGGATCTGGACAAGCTTCCTCAGAAGTGGAAAATGCTTCGAGAGCTGTCTCCATGCAAGGGAAGCAAAATCCCAGTGCTCTTTTCCTAAAGAAGTTGTAATGGACCCTGTCCTTTAAGGGAAGAGTGATAAACTCTTCCTACGTTCTTTAATCCCTCAGGGGTTTTGATTGGGGAAGAGAGAGTGATCTCCAAGATTTGCCCACTGTTTTAGTTGTTAAGGTTATTATTGTTACTTTTTGTTAGTTAAATTGTTTACTATTCATTGTTTCTTAATTAGTTATTTAAAAAAGAAAGACAAATATCTAGTCAGGTTAAGGTATAACATTTAGTGTAAATTCATCTTTTAATATGTTAAAATAATAATTAAAAATGAAATTAATAGTTAAATAAAACAAATCAAAACAAAATATTCATTTATATTTTTCTCTTGATAGAAGTTATTTGAAAATTGTTCTGGTAGTTTAATGTTATATATCACTAGAAACAATGCCAGTTGTGTGAACCAATACAACAGGCTCTAGAAAATACCCCACTGAGCCCCTCCCTCCCAAACTCCACTCCCTCCAGGCTCCATTTCCAAAATCTCCAGGAATATACCTACCTGGAGCTGATAACCCTGGATTTAGGAGAAACCCTATTTCCAGGATCAGTCATTCTACATTGAAACCCAGCATTCCAGTCCAAGAACACTTCTGCTGCTGCTACCAGTCCCAGAGTAGTCTATCTGGGCTCAGAGACCTTTTATTGCATTCTGGGCTCCAATTTTCTCCAAAGGGTCTCTGTGTGCCTCTTTTGGAAGCTGTGCCAGTTCTGCCCCACCCCCCAGCTTTAGCGAGGCTGTCCTGGGAACCACCGAGATGCCTGCAGGGAAGGAGGAGGGCTGGGAGGGGCTCTATGAAATTGAGTACTGCTATCCAAGGGGGCGTCTGTCTGGACTCTGAGACCGTTATGGAAAATCCATTCCACATTTTCTTTGCCACCAGTTTTGTGCTGCAATACATTTCAATGGAGCCTATGCATTTAAACTGGCATTGTGGCCGAGCATCTCCTTTTTCGAACCACTGGGATGCCTGGAGTGACAGAGGAGAGCTGGGAGGGGCAGGGCTTCACCGGACTCTCCGCAGGTGAGTGCAGCTGTCCAGAAGTAGGAAGAGGGTTTATTAGGAGTAAGAGACCTTTAAGGAAAATGCAAGTTTTGATACTAAGAACTTTCATTAAGCACAAAGATACACCCATTGTCAAAGCCAACAACCAAAGTGTCACCTATGCTCTCCTCTCTCCTGTTTTTTATTGCCTTTACCTGGTGCCTCTTTTTCTCGGACATCTGCTTTCCCATAATTAGTGCATTTCTTTTCGTTGTGATGATTTTAAAAGGGGAATTGGAGGGGGGGGACGGAGCTCTTGCACTAAGCGTCTTTCCTCCTCTCTGTCGACACCACGCCCTCCTCTTTCCTGGTTTGTGTCCTGTGTTCTTTCCTGTTCCTTGGAAAGCCAAGCAAGTGGACCTGTTTTTTCCGACAATCTGCTTTTGGCATAATTTTCTTTGTCTGTTTTTTGTGTCTTGGCCAAAACTCTCACTGTGGTTGTAGCTTTTATGGCCACCAAGCCAGGGTCCACCATGAGGAAGTGGGTGGGGAAAAGACTGACCACCTCCATTGTCTTCTTGCTCCACTATCCAAATATGCATTTGTATGGTGTGGCTAGGCACCACTTCTCCATTCCCAGATTTGGACACAAAGTAACTGAAGAGGTCGCAGCAGAATGTCATGAAGGCTCTGTGGTTATGTTCTATATTGTTCTAAGCTATATGGGATTTCTGTCCTCCATAAGCTTCTTTGTGGCTTTCTTTGCCCAGAAGTTGCCAGACCGTTTTAATGAAGCCAAGTTTGTCACCTTCAGCATGCTGGTCTTTTGCAGTGTTTAGCTGTGTTTTGTTCCAACGTACCTGAGCACTAAAGGGAAATCTGTGGTAGTTGTAGAGATTTTCTCTATCTTGGCCTCCAATGCTGGGTTACTGGTTTGTATCTTCATCCCCAAATGCTATATTATACTTCTGAGGCCTGAGCTGAACAGAAGAGAACAAGTAATAACAAGAAAGCATTAAAGTTATTCCCCATGAAACAAATATATTTTTCCTTGCTTCATCTACCTTTGGAAGAATCCAACTTTCTACACATGTATTCCAGTATGTGACCACTCGTTTGATTTTGTAATTAAGAGTTTTATTATGTTGTGAAATACGTGATGCTTTCTTTCATGAACAGACTGTACAGAGATGTTTTTAAACAATAAAGAAGTAAGAAGTAGTTTTAATCAGGGCTCATTTCGAGGGGAACACACAGGAATGCAGTTCCAGCAGTTCCCCAAAGAGGTCACATGTCATGTAGTCCCGCCCACCTGACTTAGCCATTTTGGGCCTGTTTGGGCCTAAATTGGGGCCGAAACGGCCCAGATTGGGCCTCTGACGGGTGGTGAATCACTCTCCCGCTCATCAGCGGCCTGATCCTGACCATTTTGTGCCCCTTTTCAGCCCTTTTGCCATTTTGGGCCCAATTTCGGCCCTGAATGGCCAGGATTAGGTCCAAAACAGCCAGGATAGGTGATGTCAGGGGGTATGGCATATGCAAATCAGTTATACTAATAACACACTTCCGGTGATGGCAAGAGGCATGGCATATGCTAATGAGTTATGCTAATGAGTTATTGTTAATGCGTTCCTCCAGCTCTTTTTCTATGAAATGACCCCTGGTTTTAATCAAGCACAAAATGGAAAACAGGACCCCATGACTAATGCAACTTTAAATATGATTCCTAGGTCTTGAAGACCTTCTGGTTCTGTTTGCTTTTTTCACCAGTGAGATACAGAGAAATGATTTTTTTCAGACTGCCAGTTCAAGAGTCCATTGGTCATTAGGGTTGCTTCACTCCTTTCCAAAACTTGCATTTGGTGTTTTGTGGATGCATGTTCTCACACAGCCATCTGAGTTTCCTACCATCCATCCTTTCTGCATTGTTCCTCGGGGCAGCAGGCAGGCGTTTCAGTAGACTACTAGATCTCTCCTAAATCAGATTACTCCATTATAAACAGATGCTGTGTTTCAATAAAATCCTGCCACTTGGTGTTTGCCTCCGTTGTCCTTAGTCATGCTCAAGATGCTGACCAGCTTGAATAAGCAGCAGAGACTTTGCACATGTGCTTGTTTGGAAAAGAGCCATGCTCACATGCTCAGGAAGTATTTGCATGTCCTTGGCATGAGCTAAAGAGATGGAGTGACTGGATCACTATTGCCCTGGCCTCCGTGGGACTTCTCTTCCTCATCAAGGGGAACCCAGGGGCAGGGCGAACAGCCGGTCACCATTTCTGTTGCCAGAATTGTTCAGGAGGGAAGCCTGAAGCCCCTCCCAAGCTGAATAGAGCAATGGAACCCTTGAATGCGAGTTCCCCCATCCAAGTCAGGCTGGGCACCCGATTTATCATACATTTTGTGCATTTTGCCCTCGAAGAATTCAATTCTACATGATGCAATGATAGCTGTTAGCTTATATGCACACACACACACACACAATCATACATACATAGATACAGAGAGAGAGAGAGAGAGAGAGAGAGATGCTAGAAGCTGGAAGGTGCCTTCATTTTTGGTAGCACTGCCGACTTGCAAAAAGTCTTTAGTCTAAAATATTCGTATTACTTCATTAAACATTGCAAATAAAATCACTTCAAGACCCTTAAGTAGCATGGTTAAATATTATTTCAGAAGGAAGTCAAGCTGAATTTAAGAAGGGATTGTGCAACATGTGCGCTGCATAAAGGATGTTTTAACAAACTGTGATTTATTTTTAATGCTACCGGTGTTTTATCTTTCATGTATTGTAATTGTTGTGATCTGTTCAGAGCCTCCTTGCAGGGAGAGCAGCCTATAAATTTAATAAATAAGTACATTACTTAATCATAAATGTATTTAAAGGAAGCTGAAACGTGGGAGGCAGGGCAAAGATCCAGAGACTTATATATGGCCTTGGAAAGTATGGCAAATAACAGTGGGAAATATATCCGCATAGAAGAAAGCTTGGGAAAGCAGTAGGTCTTCACAAGATCAACATGGCACCCTTTCAGAACAAAATTAAACCACGAGAATCTGCGGGAGAAGAAGAGATCTGCTGGATCGCATTTAAATTGTGGGTTCCTGGCTATCAGACAGGGGCAGACTTGCCAACCTCCAGGTGGTAGCTGGAGACCTCCTGGAATTACAATTAATCTCCAGGCCAAAGAGATCAGTTCCCCTGGAGAGAATGGCTAATTTGATGGGCAAACTCTATGGCATTACACCCCACAGAGGCCCCCCTCCTCAAACCCCACCCTCTTCAGGTTTCACTCTCCCCAAATCTCCAGGAATTTCCCAACCTGGACCTGGCAACCCCAGACAGGGGACCAGGTTGCCTCTGCCTACATGAGTCAAATGTGGCATGAGGCTTGATGAGTGGGCTCAGGAGGCTCAGCCAGTCCACGTAGGGGAGCAGACAGGGTCGCCAGGTCCAGGTTGGGAAATTCCTGGAGATTTTGGGGGTGGAGCCTGGAAAGGGTGGGGTTTGGGGAGAGAATGGGCCTCAGTGGGGTATACTGCCATATAATCCACACTCCAAAGCAGCCATTTTCTTCAAAGGGACTGACCTTTGTCACCTGGAGACCACTAGCAATTCCAGGAGATCTCCAGCCACCACCGGAGAGCTGGAAAGACTAGCAGCAGAGGAAGTATCTGGCTGTCCTCTTTTCCCAACTGGCATTGACTGCAGAGATCTATAGAAATTGAAAGCCTCCTGGAGCCTTCCTGACAGCCTTAAGGAGCTACTTGTGGGTCTAGCACAGTTGAAAGGACTCATACAGGGCAGGACGAGGAGAGAATACATTTCGGAAGGCTGTGGAGGGCAGGCTTTGTGGTAGGCCCTCAGGCCTAGGCAGCAGTAGCTGCAAGGGGGAAGCTGCGACTCCCTGGTTGCTGCCTTCAAACCCCGGGACTGGAGCCAGCCTCAGTGGTTTGGCAGAGATTTTTCTCATGTATTTACATTTGGGCTGGTAGTAAATTAATCGGGAGGGCTGCAGCAAGGTTAGATTCAGCCCTTGCTGGCTTCTAGCCTATCTACCCCCACCCCCGAAGCAAACTTTTCACTTTATTTAAAGGGAGTTTTTTTGCAACAGTAAAAGCCTAGCTAGAGGCGGCCACAGCAGTCCTCAGGCCTATCCAGGCTTCCCCTCCCCTTTGCTTGCCAGCCTCCAGTTGATATCCGGAGATCTCCTGGAATGATGACTGATTTCCAGGCAAAAGAGATGAGTTTCCCTGGAGAAAATGGCTACTTTGAAGGGTGGACTCTATAGAACTATACCCCACTGAGGCCCCTCCCCTCCCCAAACCCCACCCTCTTCAGGCTCCACCCCACAGATCTCCAGGAATTTCCCAATCTGGACCTGGCAACCCTACGCTCGACCCCCCCCCCCACACACACACAATTTCACTTTATTGGGGAGAGCACTTCCAGCAAAACTGCAAAAGCCTAGCTAGAGGCCACTTGCAACCATTCTGAAGAGTAGATTGCTTCATGTTAGTGATACTGGTATAGCAGGGGTTAGGGTTGCCATCTCCTAGTTGGGAAATTCCTAGAGATTGGCGGGGGGGGGTGAAACCTGGAGATGGTCGAGTTTGGGGAGGCGAAGGACCTCAGCATGGTATAATTCCATAGAGTCCACTCCCCCAAGGTAGCCATTTTCTCCAGGTGAACTTACTGTGACCTGGAGATCAGTTGTAATTCCAGGAGATCTCCAGTTACCACCTGGAGGCTGGCAACCCTAGAGAGGTCTACATTCTGCTGAATTTGAGCTGGTCGTGGGGTTTTTTTAGGGGTCTTTTTTAACAGAATCCCCGAAATCCCACATCAAATCACATATCACAGCTTGCTTCCGGATCTGGTCCCCAGAGAAAGCTCAGGGCAATCCCGAGTACTAGAGAAAGGCGGGTGCATCTTAACAGAAGGAGGGGGAAGAGCACGGCCAGAAAGAAAAACTCCATTCCCATGGCTATCCAGGGATGGCCGCCGCTGTGCAAACGGAAATGCTGTAAGGGTAGTAGGCATTTAGCCAGTCGTGGGGCCCCTGGCAAAGATCCTTTAGTATTAATGCCAGTATTAGCTTATCCTCGAAGATAGAAGAGGGGGCAAGTATCATATAATTTCCAATGCAAATAAGTCACTCTCTCTCTTTCCTGCACTTCCAAAATGACTCCAGTGCTAATTAAAATAAAAATGAGATGGCACACCCCTGTGCTTTCTCCTGCACTTATGGAGGGAAGCTTCACCGCCTGGATTTCTGCCTCCTCTGACTGCACAGGCCCAGGCAAGGAAGGAGGGAAAGGACAGAGCAGCAGAAGGGAACTTCCAAAGACCAGACGGGTTATGGCTAATCAGCAGGGAACAGCCTGCCTCCTTCACGTGCTCAGAGGAAACGGCTGCCTAGGTTTCTGAAAATGTATGAGGAGGATCCTTGTTGCAATTTAAGGTTGCCATCTCCAGGTTGAGAAATTCCTAGAGATTTGGTGGTGTGGTGGGGGGCGGAGTGAAGCCTGCAGAGGGCAGTTTTGAGGATGGGGGAGGACTTCACCAGGGTCCCATTCCACAAGGTCTATCCTCCAAAGCAGCTGTTTTCTCCAGAGGGCTGTATTTCTGTGGCCTGGAGATCTTTTGTAATACTGGAACAGCTCCATCCACCCCCTGGAGGTTGGCAACCCTATTGCAACAGGAGCCGAGTCTTTTGCCCCATGGTGACTCCCCTCCCGTGCAGGTCCCAAACAAGAGCAGGTGGGGGGGAAGAAGATAGCAACGTGGAGGGGGCAACTAGAATCCTGCTGAACTTGAGCTGGTCTTGGTTTTCTGGGTTTTTTAAACAGAACCCCCCAAATCGAACATCAAATCACAGATTGCAGCCTGGTCCTCAGTGTCCGGCCTGCTATCCACAGTGACTCCATGTTGTTTTCAAATGCTTCCAAATGTTTTTCTCATGCTGTGGGTTTCCAGTGTTTTCTGTCCACAGGTTCCCAGCGAGTGTTCCCAGCAGTGTTCCCAGGACGGCAGGAGGGCCTTGTCAGGTTGTGATCACATTAGAACCAAGAGACTCCATTTTAAACCTTGTCAGTATATTAAGTGTGCTTTTTGCAGGTGCGAAGCCTGGAGGAGGGAGCGAGAGATTGTTTACATCTGCATGTCGTCTCTGCCTTCCTGACGTCCTTGGGAACTTTCCCTTTCTCAGCAACGGGCCGTTGGTTTTGAGAACCGGGGGGGGACCTGGGGCCTGAGGGAATCTGCTTACTGTGTACCTATTCTTTTGCTTGTCGTTTGTAACAATACTTTGGGTCAGCTAAGATCCTTGTATCTTGGAATGTGTACTCCTTGGTTGAAAATCTTCAGTAAAGCCTTTTGAAATCAATGGACTTTTGTCTTATTGCAAGAGGTGGTTGAAGTTGCCACTTTCGGCAAGCCACAGTCTGACAGGCCTTATCTACTCGGCCTGGACATTGACCTTGGAGGATCGGCCCTCTCCTTCCCGGGCTTCAACTGTAGCTGGGCAGTGGGGGGGAAATAGAGGGAGGTTTTGATATGTTGCTGTTTGTAACTAACACGCCATTCTCAACAAAGCTTCATGGTCAGCCAGAAGCTTTCATGCCTTTGGATTAATTATGGACACCTGTACTTTGAATATAATCTTTCCATAAAGAACCTTTTGACCCAAGAAGACCTTGGACTTCTTGCAGCAAGGGGTGGGAGATGAAATCAGAGTAACTTGAATACCATAAACTGACACGCAGACTGAACCGTGAAAATCAGGCATCCACCTCTTCGTGGCACTTCCATGGCACAAAAACGGGGTTCCAAAGCACAGGTCCTCCAGGACCCTCAGGGATTTTACATGAGTTCTACATGTGGCATTTGGGGGTGTTCTGCTCTAAACAACCGAGTATCCGTGAGCATCTTTGTAGACCTGCCTTTTACTGCCCCCCTTTTGATAGCTTATTCTAGAGTATTACTGGGGGTGGGCAGATACAGCCCCACCTCCTGGCCTGGACCTGGGGGGAACTTGAGCTCCAGTGGAATCCCTGCACGGAATGCTTGAGGTGAGTCAGAATGGCCTGTTGTGAGATCATCGCGGAGATGTCCCTTGACGGAATCCCTGTGTCCTCTGATGGTCTCTAGCCATGGCGAAGGTAGGAACCCCTGACTGAAGCTCCCGCAAGGACAAGAACATGCTGGGGGGTAGACTGAGTCCCCACAGCCCCAGAAATGATCTGGAGAGTAAATGGAGGCAGGAAACATGGGGTGGAGTGGAGAGTCGAAAGGAAGGGTCACAGAGCAGGCATCCCGCCTGGGGGACCCCAGCAGCCTCCTTTTCATTAGGGACAGCTACTGCCCAGATCGCTCATCCTGACCCCCCCCCCCTTCCTGGGGTTTTGCCTCAGCCAGAGCATTGCAGCAGGTGGCTCTGCCTCTTTTCATGCTGTGCTGATCCCAGGAAACACTTTCACTGGGGAGGGTAAGCAATTGGGCCCCTCTTCTCAGCTGGTGGACCCTGCTCGCTTTGGGGCTGCTGTGGAGACAACATGGGGCTAAACCTGGCCCTATCCTGGCTCCGGATAAACCTGGCCACATCATTTCCCAGGGTGGCTCTCAGAACAAAATGTTGGCATGGGGTGCCCCAGAGTTGCAGGGGAAAGGGGAAAGATTCTGAGATCTGCCTCCACCCCCCCACCCCGAGAAATCTCAGGGCAATCCAGAGTACAAGGAAGAGGCAGGTGCATCTTAACAAAAGGGGGGGGGGTGCATGGTTGGAAAGAAAGACACCTATTCAGGGACGGATTCTGCTGTGCAAAGGAAAATGCTGGAGGTATGGTGGCCATTTGCCAGTAGGGGAGGCTCTGGTAAAGAGTCTTTAAATTGCCCCATCTTTTCCCCAATGGCCGATGGCAATGCTGTAATGCTCTCAAAGCAATGCTGAGACACTGCTCTGAAATTCCACAGGGAAGGAGACCATCGCTTTGGAGGAGGTTCCTCAAATTGTTATTTTGCTGTACCACGATGAATCGTGTGGAGGAAGGTATGTCTGTTGGCACACACTGGGCTTGCCTCCTGCCACTTGTCATCAGCAGTGAAAATGAGCAGCGATACCATATGTATTTCTTTCTGTTTGTGGCCCAACTTGCTGCTCCAAATGGGCAAACAGCTTCCGGGCTTCCTCACTGGCTGAAATAATTCATTTTTTAGACTTCTAGCATTGGCATGCTTGGCTTGGAGTCCTGTAACCCTGGAATACAGAAACCTGAAACATGTTTCCTGCTACAAAAAACCTCAGCCCCTTTGGATCCACACATGGACCTCCACTGTTATTCTCCTCTCCCTCCCAAGTTCTGTTTTACTCCAACCAATATTGCCTCATGAGTGTTTATGCACTCGTCCCTTTGAATTGCCTTGTCCCAACCGGAAACTACCCAACTCAGGTCAGCTTTCTCTTTGGAATTAGTTGAAAAGTTGCCACACACCCCTTTTGATCTTCAGTGGTAGCACTGAGGTTCCTTTTTGGTTCCAATGAAGCCGGTCTCTTTTGCACCTTTTTTGCAGCCTCAGTTGGGAGGTGGGGGGGGGGGGGCATGCCGCGCTCCTGTTCTATGGAGGCAAAATGTTCTTCGTCCAGACCGAGTGTTACAAACGTGGCTCAGAGCATCCCCCTCTACCATCCCAAGCTGTCTGCCACTGCAAGGCTGCTGCGGAGACTGAAGGCTGGAATCTTGCCTCCTGTCACACATCTACTGGGGTCTCTCCCACCCCTCTAATTTTTCCCAGTGTGTCATGAGCCTCCTCCCTTTGCACCAGTTTGGTGTAATGGTTAAGAATGACAGTACTCTTCTCTAGTTAGGAAGAGGACTCCTCCCCTTGAAGCCAACTGGTTGGCCTTGGGTCAGTCACAGCTCTTCCAGAGCTCTCTCACCTCCACCCCCCTCACAGATTGTTTGTTGTGGGAATAATAATGACATGCTCTGCAAACTGTTCTGAGAGGGTGTTCAGTTGTCCTGAAGGGCACTGTATGAATTGAATGTTGTTGTTTCATTATTAAAAACGTAGGACATAGCCCATAGACTTTCATTCCATTAGCCTTTGGCACAACTGGTGTGCTTGTGATGACTCCGTAGTGAGGGGAAGACCCTTGTGTTTGTGATCTGAAGAGCCTTACTCTTGAGTAGTGGCACATGGCCTTCAGCACTAGGGTTGTTTATTTTAGATTAGTTCATTAGATTCCAGTCCGCTTCCCCACAGGTGGTCTCAGAGTGGAGCACAAAACAATAATATGCTTTAAAAATAAAAACCAATGATAGCAATTACATTATGTTAAAAATATCAGTAACAGAGTGCACACAATGATTCCCTATTCTCTAAATATCAGGGCCTGTGGGGGCAGGGTGGCCATCCATCTAATGAAAACCTAAATCAAGAAGGCACATGCCCCCCCCCACTGGCATTTGGGCCGGGTGCCAGGTTTGCTGAATGCATGAAGGGAGGCAGCCCAAGAATACGAGGATTTGCCTTTGGGGGTGGGGGGAGCCAATGGGCATATATGCCTGCTCTGCCCCCTAGCCACACAGCCTTCTCCGTTGCTTGGCGAAGAGCAAGTGCTGCTCCGGGAATTAGAGCGATGAGAGAAAAGACAATTAGGAAGTTGAAGGGGCTCCCCCTTCAGGCATGGAAGTTTGGTTGCGGCAGGAGTGGTGGTGGCGGAGACTAGGCTCAGTAGGTGGTATGGGTTTGCTACCACTCTCAGCCCCAGCTCCCTGCCACTGTATCTTGGAGGCCATTTTGGAGGAGAGAGGCAGTGATTTTCCGACAGTGGGCGGGGTGGAATTTCCATTTGGGAAATTTTGGTTTGTACCGATCATGCATAAGGGCAGGCCCAGCGGTCACACTGAAAACATGAATGAATGAATGAATGAATGAATGAATGAATGAATGAATGAATGAATGAATGCAAACAGCCCAAGAAAAGGCCAGCCCGTAAGGAGGTTATTTTCTGGCAGTGCGCGGGGGGTAATTTCTGATTGGGGAATTTTTGTTTGTGGTTATCATGGCAAGGCCAGCAGGCCCTCTAAGGGAAAACAGCCCACAAAAATGCCAGCCCCTAAGTGGACTGCACCCACTGTATCATCCTCTGATGAAGAGTAGGATGTCCTGGGCGGGCAGGACATATTGAAGTGACTTGCAGCCTTGGAGAAACAAAGGAGGGTTGCACCTGTTGCTCAGGGCAGGGCAAAGAGAGCGAGGGCAGACAGGAGCACTTCCGAGGCAGCCTTTTAAAGAGAAATACTAAAGCATCTCTCTGCTCTTGAAGGGGGACCTTGTAGTCAAGTGGCTGCTTCTGATGGGGAAAGAAAGGAAGTGGGAGAAGAACAAGCCCAACCCATGACCCAGGAACTGGCTGACGATGGACCTGTGGCTGTCAAAGAACCTGATGGACCTGTGGAAGTCAAAGAACCTGATGGACCTGTGGCTGTCAAAGAACCTGATGGACCTGTGGAAGTCAAAGAACCTGATGGACCTGTGGAAGTCAAAGAACCTGATGGACCTGTGGCTGTCAAAGAACCTGATGGACCTGTGGAAATCAAAGAACCTGATGGACCTGTGGCTGTCAAAGAACCTGATGGACCTGTGGCTGTCAAAGAACCTGATGGACCTGTGGCTGTCAAAGAACCTGACGGACCTGTGGAAGTCAAAGAAGCTGAAGGACCTGTGGAAGTCAAAGAAGCTGAAGGAGACGGTAAGCCTACTCAGCCAGAATACACGAGTTTTTGGCTTTGGGGGTGTTGCTACTTCACTCTTCTCAGTCCCAGCTCCTTGCTGCTGTATCTTGGCAGCCATTTTTGTGGAATGGGGTGGTTATTTCCTGGCAGTGGGTGGGTTATAATTTCTGTTTGGGGAATTTTGGTTTGTGCCTATCATGGCAAGGCCAGCAGGCCCTCTAAGGGAAAACAGCCCACAAAAACGCCAGCCCCTAAGCGGATTACACCCACTGGATCTTCCTCTGATGAAGAGGAGGATGTCCTAGACAAGCGGGACATATTGAAGCACCTTGCGGCCTTTTTGCAAGGGGATGTACGTGCTGCTCAGGGCAGGGGAAAGAGAGCGACGACAGTCAGGAGTGCTTCCAAGGCAACCTTTTAAAGCAAAGTACTAAACCGTCTCTCTGCTCTCGGAGGGGGAATTTTGGTTTGTGCCTCTCATATCTAAGGGAAAGGCCAGCGGGCCCTCTAAGAGCCCTCTTCTACATCTTTTTCTGTTTGTGTGGAACTAAATTTTGGGTTAATTTAAGATCTCTATCACGTAGTACTACAGGAGATGGTGCAGTGAAGAGGCAGAAAGAGTGTTAGATGTGGTGTTGATTGACAGGGGAGACTGGACTGCTGGCCCAGATAAAGTGGGAAGGTACACAAGTCCGAGTCTCCGCCAATGGCAGATGAAACCAGACCAAAATTTAGAACCGCCCTCTCTCTGCTCCACTCTATTTCCAGCTCTGCCCTCAAGGAGCATACGTTCCGACATATCTGGCTCTTATCCAAGAAGATCCTTGGCTTGTACTCCTCCATAATCTTGTGATTACCCCAGTATCTAGAGCAGTAATTTGGGGTAATGCCCGTACCCTATGTTGAACTTCCCTAGCGAAAACTAGCTCATGTTATTCACATTGACTCTTCAGCAGCAATAGAGTCCTTTAGGTTTTTAAAGAACTTCACTGAGAAGCTCCTGAAATCTTTACAATGACACTGATAGTCGATGTCTCCTTATACTTATTGTACTTTTGTCACTCAAAACAGCTGAAGAAGATTCTGACGATGACGACATGGATATCGTGGCCTGGTACAGGCAGTTTAGACCTTTAGAAGGTAATCTCTCTCTCTTCCCCCAGGCATGGACTTCATTAGCTGTACACCACCCACTCTCAACCAGCTTCCCCCACCTCTCCAACCTCTGACACAGGAAACCCCTTCGCTTTCTCCATGGTTTTGGTTTAAACGTTGCCGTACCTCCCTTCTGATATTCACTTGCAACTTGGAGGGTCCCTTTTTGTTCCAGTAAAGCCATTGGAGATGTGATTGGCTGTACAAGTTTCTTAAAACATTGATTCAGCAGAAGCTGCTTCCACATAACAAGGATCTTAATTGTATGACTGAAAGAAAACTTGAGTAATAATTTTGTGGCTGGCTCTTCCTTCTGAAGCAGCCATTTTGCTCTGAGTTAGAGATCCAAAGGCGCTCACTGGTTTAACAAGGTTAATTTAAAATCTGTACTGCATAGTACTATGGGAGACGGTACAGTGACGAGGCAGACAGTGTTAGATGTAGTGGGGATTTACAGGGAAGATTGGACTTCTGGTCCAAATTGCGTGGGAGGGTTCCGGTTCTGGATCTCCACCAATGGTAGATAACACCGGACCAAAATCAGGAACCGCTATCTCTCGGCTCCAGTATACTTCCAACTCGGCCCTCAAGGAGCACATGCTCTGAAATATCTGGATTTTGTCCAATAAGATCTTTGGCTTATACTCTTCCATATTCATGTGATTGCCCCAGTATCTAGGACAGCAATTTGTGGTAATGCCCGTACCTGAAATTGAACTCCCATAGAGAAAAATAGCTCAAGTGATTCACATTGACTCATCATTAGCAGTAGAGTCCTTTAAGTTTTAAAAGAACTTCACTGAAATGTTCCTGAAATCTTTACATTGACACGGATAGTCAATATCTGCTTAGATTTACTGTACTTTTTCACTCAAAGTAATCTTTGAAGAGAACGAAGATGAAGAGACTGTCGACCAAAGGCATATGGATTCTCTTGAAGGTAATCAGCCTTTCTTCAAAGCATGTGTCTCATTCTCCCAGGCATGGAAGTCATTTGTTGTCCTCCACAACCCAATCTCAACTAGCTTGCCCCATGTTTCCAACCTCTGAATCAGGAAACCCCTAAGCCTTCTCCTTGGGATTAGTTTAAAACTTGTCATACCTCCATTCTGATATTCAGTGGTCAGTTTGAGGGTCCCTTTCAGTTCCAATAAAGCCATTGGAGGTTTGATTTGCTGTACAAGTTTCTAAAAACATGGATTTGGCAGAATCTGTTTCCACCTTAAATTGAACTCTCCTAGTGGTATTAGAAATCACAACACTCAAAACCAATGGGAGAACATTTCAATCTTCTCAGATATTCCAGGACAGAGAGTGATACAAACTCCCTGTCTGTGCTGCCTTTCTCCCCAATGCGGATTCAAAATCCTCTCGCCTCCACTTTATCCCTAGAATGACAACTCTGTGAGGTGTACACTTAGCTGAGAGGGGGTGGCTGCCCCAAGGTCTCCCAGCAAGTTTCCATGACCATGGACCTGGGTCTCATGTATCTGGCCAGATCCTCCAGATGGGTGATCTTGGGCCAGCCACCCACCCTTGGCAGCTCTTCATCCAGCACTCTCATTGTTACGCCCTGCTGGTTTATGATTGGAAAATGGGTAAAATAACCGAATCTCACTCCAATCTTCCTCTTCAGAAAAGAGGAATGGATTTGAAACCAACTCCGATTTCTTAAAGGAGGGATAGAAATGGGTTCCTGGCTTTTGGACAGGAGGAATTAAGAGAATTCCATTTAAGGATCCTCCTGTGGGTTCATTCCAATGTGGAGTGCTTGAGGCCTGGCTTATAGCCCCCCCCCATTCCTATCTCTGCTCCCCTCCCAAGCCGCTGTGCTGATTGAAGGAAAGAATCTTGCTTCCCGTCACCCATGAAGTGACATCTCTCCCACCCTTCTGAATTTCCCCCAGTGCATAATGATCCTCCTTCCTTGGCAACATGGAAGGTGGCCCATGCTCCTTCCCCCATTCCCCGCTTAGCCTTCAGTCCAAATGGGGCACTCCCACTCATTCTGTAGTGAGTGGAAGACCTTCTGTACGTGTTTTGAAGATCCCTCCTCTTGAGTAGTGCCACATGTCCTCCTGCATGAGGGTTGCCAAGTCTCAATTGGAAAATCCCTGGAGATTTGGGGCTGGGAATCGAGCAGGGCAGGGTTTGAGAAGGGGAAGGCTCTCTGTGGAGAATAATGCCATAGAGTCCACTCTCCAAATCAGTCTTTGCCTCTAGGGAAACTGCTCTCCATCGCCTAGAGATCAGCTGTAATTCCAGGAGTCTCCAGGTCCCACTGGACGTTGGCAACCCTCTCTTGCAACTCCCAGGAGGAATGATCTCTACGTAATCTTTTTTTCTTCTCAATTCATCTTCTTCCTCTTTTGTTTCCATTTCAGATTAAGATCATCTTCATACCAACAAAAACATCTCTGAATCCCTGATGATTTGCAAGAAACTATACATCTCTAAACATGATAAGAAAACAGTCCCATATCACAAAGTATACCTACTTTTATACTAACATACTTATGTACTAATATTTAGATACTTATATACTTACATACTAACTTACTGACATTCCATACTTTGTGATATGGGACTGTTTATTATCATGTTTAGATGAGGAATCTTTTCCGTATAGTTTCTTGCAAATCATCAGGGATTCATTGACCATCGATACCAACGAACCTCCCTTCACCGGACCACCCTCCACCATTGGACCACCAGGTGGCACATGACCTAGATGCATCATAAGAAACAGTCCCACATCACAAAGTATATATAGTTATAGACTTATACTAATCTACTGATCTACTGACATATGTATTTATATACTAACATAATAACATACTTATATTCCGTATTTTGTGATGTGGGACTGCTTTTTATGATCGCATCCAGGTCATGTGTCTTATTGCAAACAGTTAAAGAGAAGGAAGGGGAGCAACACAAAATGGTGGGCGGAATTTCTTCTACCCCAATTATGCCTGAATCAACATTGGCCCCTCAGCTTAAGGAGCTGGAACGCAGCATGATCAGTCACATTGCCTTTATGCTTCAACCTATTAATAACCAACTCATGGAAAGACGAGCAGAATTAAATGAAACGAAGAAAAAAGCAAACGCTGCCCTTGACTCAAGTGATGCAGCTCATGCTGGCACTGAGGACTTTCGAGCTAAAAATGCAATTCTCTAAGAGAGAGTTTTACAACTGGAAATAATTTGCCATCAGAGGAACCTAAAATTTAGAGGGGTAGATTAAGATCTGACAAACGCCCCCCTGAGATCTGACAAACTGACTCCGGACATACTTTATTACAAAACATCAACCTGGAAACTCCAATGGAGCTAGACAAGCTTCCTCAGAAGTGGAAAATGCTTCGAGAACTGTCTCCATGCAAGGGAAGCAAAATCCCAGTGCTCTTTTCCTAAAGAAGTTGTAATGGACCCTGTCCTTTAAGGGAAGAGTGATAAAATCTTCATACGTTATTTAATCGCTCAGGGGTTTTGATTGGGGAAGAGAGAGTGATCTCCAATGTTTGCTCACTGTTTTAGTTGTTAAGGTTATTATTGTTACTTCTTGTTAGTTAAATTGTTTACTATTCATTGTTTTTTAATTAGTTATTTAAAAAAGAAAGAAAGACAAATATCCAGTCAGGTTAAGGTATAACATTTAGTGTAAATTCATCTTTTAATATGTTAAAATAATAATTAAAAATGAAATTAATAGTTAAATAAAACAAATCAAAACAAAGTATTCATTTATATTTTTCTCTTGATAGAAGTTATTTAAAAATTGTATCTGGGCTCAGAGACCTTTATTGCATTCTGGGCTCCAATTTTCTCCAAATGGTCTCTCTGTGTGCCTCTTTTGGAAGCCGTGCCAGGTATGCCCCCACCCCCAGCTTTAGCGAGGCTGTCCTGGGAACCACCGGGATGCCTGCAGGGAGGGCCTCTACGAAATTGAGTGCTGCTGTCCAAGGGGGCGTCTCTTTGGACTTAGAGACCATTATGGAAAATCCATTCCACAATTTCTTTCCCACTGATTGTGTGCTGTAATGCATTTCAATGGAGCCTATGCAAGTAAATTGGCATTCTGGAAACCATGGGGATGGCTGCATGGACAGGGAGAGCTGGGAGGGGCTGGGCTTCACTGGACTGTCCACAGACAGTCAGGCGGCTTCAATCAATTCCCTTAGCAACTGAGGCAGGGACTGCTTGAACTCTGTCTGCACTCTTTCTGTTGCCCTGGACACTCCAATCAAAGCCCAACTTAGTTTGATAGGCAGGTCTTCCTTCCAAGTGTGGATCTGCAAATTGGTTACATAGGAGCAGACATCAGGGGGGAGGGAGAGGGGGGTGTTCTGTGGCCATGGGAACTCCAATCTCATCCCTGCAAACCCTGTTAGGCAGTTCTGACTGCCAACCACAGACCTCCTGCTGTTCTCTATGGGACCTCTGGTTATAAAAGGAAGTGTGCTCCAAGCTCTAGCTTTCAGTTTCACAAGACAGTGGAGTGAGAGAGTGCTGTTGCTAGTCTTTTGGGAAAGAGACAGAGAGAGTGCATTGGAGCTGGGATTTGTTGTGTATGTGGAGGGATAGGGCTCTATCTCCTCTGGTTCCAGGGCTGCTGCCAGGCTCTGGGGCTAAACTCAGTGGGTACCTCGGATGAGGGCTCACACACTGATTATTATTATTACTGGTAACAAAGCCCATTGGGAAAAAAATACAATGGGCTCTAGAAAGGGCAGGGAAGGTGGGCCAGGCATTGGCGCCTCCGCCACACTCCAATCTGGTTGAGGGAATGGCACGGTGGCTGGGCCTGACATTGCCACTTCCCCTGCATCCTGATCTGGTCAGGGGGAGGGCAGGGCAGCTGGACCTGGCATTGCCCCCTCCCCAGCACCCCAATCTGGGCTGGGGAATGGCAGCAGTGCCAGCAGATTGCAGTGAGGAAGGGCTGGAAGTTGGGCCCATTTGTCCTGCTGCATCATCGGGCCAAATTGAGCAGCTATGGAGCTCAGGAGTGGTGCCAAGGAGGCAGAAAACGCCCTGGAGCACTCCTGCGTCCCACAGCTGCCTGATTTGGCCCCCATTTGGGCCGAATCAGGTGGCTGTGGAGCCCAGAAGCACTGCCTGAGAGGGCAAAAAGCACCCCTGAGCTCTCCTGCACTGTACTCCAGGCTGAATCTGGGCCAATTTGGGCAGTTGCGGAGCCTGGTAGCGCTGCTGGGGGGCAGTGGAAAGGGCCCGGGAGCGCTCCTGCGGTCCACAGTGGGTGGAATTGGGCTCACTTTGGGCTGAAATTGTCGTAGGAGTGTGCTGGGTGATCAGGGAGTGTGCCCTGGGAGGTGGGTTCCCCCTTCCCCCCCTCTCCATCTGCCTGGCCTCTGAGAAGCTGGAGGACAGGAGTACCTGCCCGGCAACTGTATGGCAGATAGATCTGGGCTCTGCAGGTCTAGAGGCCAAGTCTCTTCACTTTGCAAACTCATGGTGAGTAGAGCTGGCCTCCACAGAGACAAAGGCCTGGTCTACTCATCTTGTAAAACCATGGCAAATAGACCTGTTGGTCGTGAGGCCAGGTCTATCAGGCTTAGAATGCTACTAGGAGTAAACCTGGCCGCCAAGATAATGGGGCCAGGTCTACTGGAGCCAGCCCTGGCTAAAAGCAGACTTCTTATAAACTTTGTACTGCAATGTTTGGGTTGAATTGAAAGGGAGTGTGTGTGGGGGGGAGGCAAGGGACTACTCTGTAATGCATATACAAAGAAATCCCCAGAAGGTTGGATCAGGTCTTCTGGTCCCCAGAAGGTCAGACCAGACTCAACGGGTTGAAATTAAATTAAAAGAGTTTTTGGCTAAAAATTAGGAAGAACTTCCTCACCGTTAGAGCAGTCCCTCAGTGGAACAGGCCTCCTCAGGAGGTGGTAAGCTTTCCTTCTTTGGAGGTTTTTAAGCAGAGCCTAGATGGCCATCTGACAACAATGCTGATTCTGTGGATCTCGTCAGATCATGAGAGGGAGGGCAGGAAAGGTCACATCAGTGCTTAGTTCTCGTTGCCCCTTCTTACATGCCCAGGGTAAGGCTGATCACCATTTTGCAATTTTCTCCAGGCCACTTTTTCAGTGTGTTCAGGTCTCATAGAATTCTATCTGTATCTTCAAGGATGTTTGCTACTCCTCCCAGTTTGATGTCATCTGCTAATTTAATAAGAAATCATTTCACACCCTCATCCAGATCATTTATTTAAAATGACTGGGCCCAGAACTGAGCCCTGATCACCTCCTTCCACAACTACTCTTTGGATAAAATTCTCCTGGGATGTAGTGGGAAGTCCACTGCAGGAGATTATTAATCTACATTTCTCACAGTGTTGATTCCCTGTTACACTCAATGAGATGATAGTAAGTCTGTATTTGAAGAAGGCCTCCTTGAATAAGAATGACCTAGTAAATTACTGCCCAGTTTCTGGTCAAGGTAATTTATTGGCCAGTAGAGGAACAGCTCAGAACTTCTTGATGGAAACGCCTGTATTGGATCCATTGCAGTCTAGCCTCAGGCCTGGATTTGGTAGTGAGAAAGCATTGGTGGTGCTGGTTGATGGTCCCCGACTCCCCTTTGAAAAAGACAGGCATGCACTGCTGATATTATCAGATCTCTCAGGGCCAAGCTACACATGACGAATGACACTTGAACGGCAAGTGGATTGAGTGGAGGGCAAGTGAACAGGGAGAAATACACTTGCTGTTCAAGTGTCATTCGTCATGTGTAGCTTGGCCCTGTGTTTCTCCCTGTTCACTTGGGCTCCACTCAATCCACTTGCCGTTCAAGTGTCATTCGTCATGTGTAGCTTGGCCCTCAGTGGCATTTGACACTTGCACCTGCTTAGTTTTGGTCAACCACCTGGCCTCATTAAGGGTCAGGGGCAGTGCTTTGGCTTGGTTCTCATTCTTCCAAGAACACTTTTTTAGAGTTTCCATTGTAGAGGACAAAAAGCAGCCTGGTGGGAACTCTCTTGTGGAGTTCCACAGGGATCAGTCCCTCACAAATGATCTTTGGATCACCACTAATCACACAGACCTGAACTCCAGAGACTATCCCCTACAAGAGGACTTGTGCTGATGCTGATCCAGTCTCTGGTTCCGGAGGTGAGGCCTCCTATTTCATCTTTCTTCCAGAACCTTCTATTAGTGCATTGAATAAGGGGCTGGGA
Organism: Eublepharis macularius; assembly: GCF_028583425.1. Classification (NCBI taxonomy): domain Eukaryota; kingdom Metazoa; phylum Chordata; class Lepidosauria; order Squamata; family Eublepharidae; genus Eublepharis; species Eublepharis macularius. Next base: position 72,453,786 of record NC_072801.1, read on the forward strand.
AACAGAAGAGCCCTCTGCACGACTAAATAATCTTTGGATCACCACAAATCACACAGACCCAAAGTCCAGAGACTGTCCCCTACAAGAGGACATGTGCTGGTTCTGATCCAGTCTCTACTTCTGGAGCTGAGGCCTCCTATTTCACCTTTCTCCCAGAATGTGGGTCTAGCACACTTCATAGGACACATACAGGGCAGAACGAGGAGAGAATACATTTCGGAAGGCTGTGGAGGGCAGGCTTTGTGGTAGGCCCTCAGGCCTAGGCAGCAGTAGCTGCAAGGGAGAAGCTGCGACTCCCTGGTTGCTGCCTTCAAACCCCAGGATTGGAGCCAGCCTCAGTGGTTTGGCAGAGATTTTTCTCATGTATTTACATTTGGGGCTGGTAGTAAATTAGTTGGGAGGGCTGCAGCAGGGTTAGATTCAGCCCCTAGCTGAACACTGCCCCCAAAGTCCTCAGGCCCATCCAGGCTTCCCCTCCACCCACCCACCCCACTCCCACACAATTTCACTTTAGTGGGGAGAGTACTTCCAGCGGAAACGCAAAAGCCGACCTAGAGGCCACTTGCAACCATTCTGAAGAGTGGATTGCTTCACGTTAGTGATACTGGTATAGCAAAGGTTAGGGTTGCCATCTCCAAGTTGGAAAATTCCTGGAGATTGGCGGGGGGGGGTGAAACCTGGGGAGGCGAAGGACCTCAGCATGGTGTAATTCCATAGAGTCCACCGCCCCAAAGTAGCCATTTTCTACAGGTGAACTTACTGTGACCTGGAGATCAGTTGTAATTCCAGGAGATCTCCAGTTACCACCTGGAGGCTGGCAACCCTAGAGAGGTCTACATTCTGCTGAATTTGAGCTGGTCGTGGGTTTTTTTTAGGGGTCTTTTTTAGCAGAATCCCCGAAATCCCACATCAAATCACATATCACAGCTTGCCTCTGGATCTGGTCCCCAGAGAAAGCTCAGGGCAATCCCGAGTACTAGAGAAAGGCGGGTGCATCTTAACAGAAGGAGGGGGAAGAGCACGGCCAGAAAGAAAAACTCCATTCCCATGGCTACCCAGGGATGGCCGCCGCTGTGCAAACGAAAATGCTGTAAGGGTAGTAGGCATTTAGCCAGTCGTGGGGCTCTGGCAAAGATCCTTTAGTATTAATGTCAGTATTAGCTTATCCTCGAAGATAGAAGAGGGGGCAAGTATTATATAATTCCCAATTCAAAAAAGTCGCTCTCTCTATTTCCTGCACTTCCAAAATGACTCCAATGCAAATTAAAATAAAAATGAGATGGCACACCCCTGTGCTTTCTCCTGCACTTATGGAGGGAAGCTTCACCGCCTGGATTTCTGCCTCCTCTGACTGCACAGGCCCAGGCAAGGAAGGAGGGAAAGGACAGAGCAGCAGAAGGGAACTTCCAAAGACCAGACGGGTTATGGCTAATCAGCAGGGAACAGCCTGCCTCCTTCACGTGCTCAGAGGAAACGGCTGCCTAGGTTTCTGAAAATGTATGAGGAGGATCCTTGTTGCAATTTAAGGTTGCCATCTCCAGGTTGAGAAATTCCTAGAGATTTGGTGGTGTGGTGGGGGGCGGAGTGAAGCCTGCAGAGGGCAGTTTTGAGGATGGGGGAGGACTTCACCAGGGTCCCATTCCACAAGGTCTATCCTCCAAAGCAGCTGTTTTCTCCAGAGGGCTGTATTTCTGTGGCCTGAAGATCATTCGTAATACTGGAAGAGCTCCATCCACCCCCTGGAGGTTGGCAACCCTTTTGCAACAGGAGCCGAGTCTTTTGCCCCATGGTGACTCCCCTCACGTGCAGGTCCCAAACCAAAGCAGGTGGGGGGGAAGAAGATAGCAACGTGGAGGGGGCAACTAGAATCCTGCTGAACTTGAGCTGGTCTTGGTTTTCTGGGTTTTTTAAACGGAACCCCCCAAATCGAACATCAAATCACAGATTGCAGCCTGGTCCTCAGTGTCCGGCCTGCTATCCACAGTGACTCCATGTTGTTTTCAAATGCTTCCAAATGTTTTTCTCATGCTGTGGGTTTCCAGTGTTTTCTGTCCACAGGTTCCCAGCGAGTGTTCCCAGCAGTGTTCCCAGGACGGCAGGAGGGCCTTGTCAGGTTGTGATCATATTAGAACCAAGAGACTCCATTTTAAACCTTGTCAGTATAGTAAGTGTGCTTTTTGCAGGTGCGAAGCCTGGAGGAGGGAGCAAGAGATTGTTTACATCTGCATGTCGTCTCTGCCTTCCTGACGCCCTTGGGAACTTTCCCTTTCTCAGCAACGGGCCGTTGGTTTTGAGAACCGGGGGGGACCTGGGGCCTGAGGGAATCTGCTTACTGTGTACCTATTCTTTTGCTTGTCGTTTGTAACAATACTTTGGGTCAGCTAAGATCCTTGTATCTTGGAATGTGTACTCCTTGGTTGAAAATCTTCAGTAAAGCCTTTTGAAATCAATGGACTTTTGTCTTATTGCAAGAGGTGGTTGAAGTTGCCACTTTCGGCAAGCCACAGTCTGACAGGCCTTATCTACTCGGCCTGGACATTGACCTTGGAGGATCGGCCCTCTCCTTCCCGGGCCTCAACTGTAGCTGGGCAGTGGGGGGGGGGGGGGATAGAGGGAGGTTTTGATATGTTGCTGTTTGTAACTAACACGTCATTCTCAACAAAGCTTCATGGTCAGCCAGAAGCTTTCATGCCTTTGGATTAATTATGGACACCTGTACTTTGAATATAATCTTTCCATAAAGAACCTTTTGACTCAAGAAGACCTTGGACTTCTTGCAGCAAGGGGTGGGAGATGAAATCAGAGTAACTTGAATACCATAAACTGACACGCAGACTGAACCGTGAAAATCAGGCATCCACCTCTTCGTGGCACTTCCATGGCACAAAAACGGGGTTCCAAAGCACAGGTCCTCCAGGACCCTCAGGGATTTTACATGAGTTCTACATGTGGCATTTGGGGGTGTTCTGCTCTAAACAACCGAGTATCCGTGAGCATCTTTGTAGACCTGCCTTTTACTGCCCCCCTTTTGATAAATTATTCTAGAGTATTACTGGGGGTGGGCAGATACAGCCCCACCTCCTGGCCTGGACCTGGGGGGAACTTGAGCTCCAGTGGAATCCCTGCACGGAATGCTTGAGGCGAGTCAGAATGGCCTGTTGTGAGATCATCGCGGAGATGTCCCTTGACGGAATCCCTGTGTCCTCTGATGGTCTCTAGCCATGGCGAAGGTAGGAACCCCTGACTGAAGCTCCCGCAAGGACAAGAACATGCTGGGGGGTAGACTGAGTCCCCACAGCCCCAGAAATGGTCTGGAGAGTAAATGGAGGCAGGAAACATGGGGTGGAGTGGAGAGTCGAAAGGAAGGGTCACAAAGCAGGCATCCCGCCTGGGGGACCCCAGCAGCCTCCTTTTCATTAGGGACAGCCACTGCCCAGATCGCTCATCCTGACCCCCCCCCCTTCCTGGGGTTTTGCCTCAGCCAGAGCATTGCAGCAGGTGGCTCTGCCTCTTTTCATGCTGTGCTGATCCCAGGAAACACTTTCACTGGGGAGGGTAAGCAATTGGGCCCCTCTTCTCAGCTGGTGGACCCTGCTCACTTTGGGGCTGCTGCGGAGACAACATGGGGCTAAACCTGGCCCCATCTTGGCTCCGGATAAACCTGGCCACATCATTTCTCAGGGTGGCTCAGAGAACAAAATGTTGGGATGGGGTGCCCCAGAGTTGCAGGGGAAAGGGGAAAGATTCCGAGATCTGCCTCCACCCCCCCCCCCGAGAAATCTCAGGGCAATCCAGAGTACAAGGAAGAGGCAGGTGCATCTTAACAAAAGAGGGGGTGCATGGTTGGAAAGAAAGACACCTATTCAGGGACGGATTCTGCTGTGCAAAGGAAAATGCTGGAGGTATGGTGGCCATTTGCCAGTAGGGGAGGCTCTGGTAAAGAGTCTTTAAATTGCCTCACCTTTTCCCCAATGGCCGATGGCAATGCTGTAATGCTCTCAAAGCAATGCTGAGACCCTGCTCTGAAATTCCACAGGGAAGGAGACCATCGCTTTGGAGGAGGTTCCTCAAATTGTTATTTTGCTGTACCACGATGAATCGTGTGGAGGAAGGTATGTCTGTTGGCACACACTGGGCTTGCCTCCTGCCACTTGTCATCAGCAGTGAAAATGAGCAGCGATACCATATGTATTTCTTTCTGTTTGTGGCCCAACTTGCTGCTCCAAATGGGCAAACAGCTTCCGGGCTTCCTCACTGGCTGAAATAATTCATTTTTTAGACTTCTAGCATTGGCATGCTTGGCTTGAAGTCCTGTAACCCTGGAATACAGAAACCTAAAACATGTTTCCTGCTACAAAAAACCTCAGCCCCTTTGGATCCACACATGGCCCTCCACTGCTATTCTCCTCTCCCTCCTAAGTCCTGTTTTACTCCAACCAATATTGCCTCATGAGCGTTTATGCACTCGTCCCTTTGAATTGCCTTGTCCCAACTGGAAACTACCCAACTCAGGTCAGGTTTCTCTTTGGAATTAGTTGAAAAGTTGCCACACACCCCTTTTGATCTTCAGTGGTAGCACTGAGGTTCCTTTTTGGTTCCAATGAAGCCGGTCTCTTTTGCACCTTTTTTGCAGCTTCAGTTGGGAGGTGGGGGGGGGGGCATGCCGCGCTCCTGTTCTATGGAGGCAAAATGTTCTTCGTCCAGACCGAGTGTTACCAACGTGGCTCAGAGCGTCCCCCTCTACCATCCCAAGCTGACTGCCACTGCAAGGCTGCTGCGGAGACTGAAGGCTGGAATCTTGCCTCCTGTCACACCTCTATGGGGTCTCTCCCACCCCTCTAATTTTTCCCTGTGTGTCATGAGCCTCCTCCCTTTGCAACACTTTGGTGTAGTGGTTAAGACGGACAGTACTCTTCTCTGGTTAGGAAGAGGACTCCTCCCATTGAAGCCAGCTGGTTGGCCTTGGGTCAGTCACAGCTCTTCCAGAGCTCTCTTACCTCCACCCCCCTCACAGATTGTTTGTTGTGGGAATAATAATGACATGCTCTGCAAACTGTTCTGAGAGGGTGTTCAGTTGTCCTGAAGGGCACTGTATGAATTGAATGTTGTTGTTTCATTATTAAAAACGTAGGACATAGCCCATAGACTTTCATTCCATTAGCTTTCGGCACAACTGGTGTGCTTGTGATGACTCCGTAGTGAGGGGAAGACCCTTGTGTTTGTGATCTGAAGAGCCTTACTCTTGAGTAGTGGCACATGTCCTTCAGCACTAGGGTTGTTTATTTTAGTTTAGTTCATTAGATTCCAGTCCGCTTCCCCACAGGTGGTCTCAGAGTGGAGCACAAAACAATAATATGCTTTAAAAATAAAAACCAATGATAGCAATTACATTATGTTAAAAATATCAGTAACAGAGTGCACACAATGCTTCCCTATTCTCTAAATATCAGGGCCTGTGGGGGCAGGGTGGCCATCCATCTAATGAAAACCTAAATCAAGAAGGCACATGCCCCCCCCACTGGTATTTGGGCCGGGTGCCAGGTTTGCTGAATGCATGAAGGGAGGCAACCGCTTCTTTCCCAAGAATACGAGGATTTGCCTTTGGGGGTGGGGGGAGCCAATGGGCATATATGCCTGCTCTGCCCCCTAGCCACACAGCCTTCTCCGTTGCTTGGCGAAGAGCAAGTGCTGCTCCGGGAATTAGAGCGATGAGAGAAAAGACAATTAGGAAGTTGAAGGGGCTCCCCCTTCAGGCATGGAAGTTTGGTTGCGGCAGGAGTGGTGGTGGCGGAGACTAGGCTCAGTAGGTGGTATGGGTTTGCTACCACTCTCAGCCCCAGCTCCCTGCCACTGTATCTTGGAGGCCATTTTGGAGGAGAGAGGCAGTGATTTTCCGACAGTGGGCGGCGTGGAATTTCCATTTAGGAAATTTTGGGTTGTACTGATCATGCATAAGGGCAGGCCTAGCGGTCACACTGAAAACATGAATGAATGAATGAATGAATGAATGAATGAATGAATGAATGAATGAATGAATGAATGAATGAATGAATGAATGAATGAATGCAAACAGCCCAAGAAAAGGCCAGCCCGTAAGGAGGTTATTTTCTGGCAGTGCGCGGGGGGTAATTTCTGATTGGGGAATTTTGGTTTGTGCTTATCATGGCAAGGCCAGCAGGCCCTCTAAGGAAAACAGCCCACAAAAATGCCAGCCCCTAAGTGGACTGCACCCACTGTATCTTCCTCTGATGAAGAGTAGGATGTCCTGGGCGGGCAGGACATATTGAAGTGACTTGCAGCCTTGGAGAAACAAAGGAGGGTTGCACCTGTTGCTCAGGGCAGGGCAAAGAGAGCGAGGGCAGACAGGAGCACTTCCAAGGCAGCCTTTTAAAGAGAAATACTAAAGCATCTCTCTGCTCTCGAAGGGGGACCTTGTAGTCAAGTGGCTGCTTCTGTTGGGGAAAGAAAGGAAGTGGGAGAAGAACAAGCCCAACCCATGACCCAGGAACTGGCTGACGATGGACCTGTGGCTGTCAAAGAACCTGATGGACCTGTGGAAGTCAAAGAACCTGATGGACCTGTGGAAGTCAAAGAACCTGATGGACCTGTGGCTGTCAAAGAACCTGATGGACCTGTGGAAGTCAAAGAACCTGATGGACCTGTGGAAGTCAAAGAACCTGATGGACCTGTGGCTGTCAAAGAACCTGATGGACCTGTGGCTGTCAAAGAACCTGATGGACCTGTGGAAGTCAAAGAAGCTGAAGGAGACGGTAAGCCTACTCAGCCAGAATACACGAGTTCTTGGCTTTGGGGGTGTTGCTGCTTCACTCTTCTCAGCCCCAGCTCCTTGCTGCTGTATCTTGGCAGCCATTTTTGTGGAGTGGGGTGGTTATTTCCTGGCAGTGGGTGGGTTATAATTTCTGTTTGGGGAATTTTGGTTTGTGCCTATCATGGCAAGGCCAGCAGGCCCTCTAAGGGAAAACAGCCCACAAAAACGCCAGCCCCTAAGCGGATTGCACCCACTGGATCTTCCTCTGATGAAGAGGAGGATGTCCTAGACAAGCGGGACATATTGAAGCACCTTGCAGCCTTTTTGCAAGGGGATGTACGTGCTGCTCAGGGCAGGGGAAAGAGAGCGACGACAGTCAGGAGTGCTTCCAAGGCAACCTTTTAAAGCAAAGTACTAAACCGTCTCTCTGCTCTCGGAGGGGGAATTTTGGATTGTGCCTCTCATATCTAAGGGAAAGGCCAGCGGGCCCTCTAAGAGCCCTCTTCTACATCTTTTTCTGTTTGTGTGGAACTAAATTTTGGGTTAATTTAAGATCTCTATCACGTAGTACTACAGGAGATGGTGCAGTGAAGAGGCAGAAAGAGTGTTAGATGTGGTGTTGATTGACAGGGGAGACTGGACTGCTGGCCCAGATAAAGTGGGAAGGTGCACAAGTCCGAGTCTCCGCCAATGTCAGATGAAACCAGACCAAAATTTAGAACTGCCCTCTCTTTGCTCCACTCTATTTCCAGCTCTGCCCTCAAGGAGCATACGTTCCGACATATCTGGCTCTTATCCAAGACGATCCTTGGCTTGTACTCCTCCATAATCTTGTGATTACCCCAGTATCTAGAGCAGTAATTTGGGGTAATGCCCGTACCCTATGTTGAACTTCCCTAGCGAAAACTAGCTCATGTTATTCACATTGACTCTTCAGCAGCAATAGAGTCCTTTAGGTTTTTAAAGAACTTCACTGAGAAGCTCCTGAAATCTTTACAATGACACTGATAGTCGATGTCTCCTTATACTTATTGTACTTTTGTCACTCAAAACAGCTGAAGACGATTCTGACGATGACGACGTCGATATCGTGGCCTGGTACAGGCAGTTTAGGCCATTGGAAGGTAATCTCTCCTTCTTCCCCCAGGCATGGACTTCATTAGCTGTACTCCACCCACTCTCAACCAGCTTCCCCCACCTCTCCAACCTCTGACACAGGAAACCCCTTCGCTTTCTCCGTGGTTTTGGTTTAAACGTTGCCGTACCTCCCTTCTGATATTCACTTGCAACTGGGAGGGTCCCTTTTTGTTCCAGTAAAGCCATTGGAGATGTGATTGGCTGTACAAGTTTCTTAAAAGCTGCTTCCACATAACAAGGATCTTAATTGTATGACTGAAAGAAAACTTGAGTAATAATTTTGTGGCTGGCTCTTCCTTCGGAAGCAGCCAGTTTGCTCTGAGTTAGAGATCCAAAGGCGCTCACTGGTTTAAAAAGGTTAATTTAAAATCTGTACTGCATAGTACTATGGGAGACGGTACAGTGACGAGGCAGACAGAGTGTTAGATGTAGTGGGGATTTACAGGGAAGATTGGACTTCTGGTCCAAATTGCGTGGGAGGGTTCAGGTTCTGGATCTCCACCAATGGTAGATAACACCGGACCAAAATCAGGAACCGCTATCTCTCGGCTCCAGTATACTTCCAACTCGGCCCTCAAGGAGCACATGGTCTGAAATATCTGGATTTTGTCCAATAAGATCTTTGGCTTATACTCTTCCATATTCATGTGATTGCCCCAGTATCTAGGACAGCAATTTGTGGTAATGCCCGTACCTGAAATTGAAATCCCATAGAGAAAAATAGCTCAAGTGATTCACATTGACTCATCATCAGCAGTAGAGTCCTTTAAGTTTTAAAAGAAGTTCACTGAAATGTTCCTGAAATCTTTACATTGACATGGATAGTCGATATCTGCTTAGATTTACTGTACTTTTTCACGCAAAGTAATCTTTGAAGAGAACGAAGATGAAGAGACTGTTGACCAAAGGCATATGGATTCTCTTGAAGGTAATCAGCCTTTCTTCAAAGCATGTGTCTCATTCTCCCAGGCATGGAAGTCATTTGTTGTCCTCCACAACCCAATCTCAACTAGCTTGCCCCATGTTTCCAACCTCTGAATCAGGAAACCCCTAAGCCTTCTCCTTGGGATTAGTTTAAAACTTGTCATACCTCCATTCTGATATTCAGTGGTCAGTTTGAGGGTCCCTTTCAGTTCCAATAAAGCCATTGGAGGTTTGATTTGCTGTACAAGTTTCTAAAAACATGGATTTGGCAGAATCTGTTTCCACCTTAAATTGAACTCTCCTAGTGGTATTAGAAATCACAACACTCAAAACCAATGGGAGAACATTTCAATCTTCTCAGATATTCCAGGACAGAGAGTGATACAAACTCCCTGTCTGTGCTGCCTTTCTCCCCAATGAGGATTCAAAATCCTCTCGCCTCCACTTTATCCCTAGAATGACAACTCTGTGAGGTGTACACTCAGCTGAGAGGGGGTGGCTGCCCCAAGGTCTCCCAGCAAGTTTCCATGACCATGGACCTGGGTCTCATGTATCACCAGATGGGTGATCTTGGGCTAGTCACCCACCCTTGGCAGCTCTTCATCCAGCACTCTCATTGTTACGCCCTGCTGGTTTATGATTGGAAAATGGGGTAAAATAACCGAATCTCACTCCAATCTTCCTCTTCAGAAAAGAGGAATGGATTTGAAACCAACTCCGATTTCTTAAAGGAGGGATAGAAATGGATTCCTGGCTTTTGGACAGGAGGAATTAAGAGAATTCCATTTAAGGATCCTCCTGTGGGTTCATTCCAATGTGGAGTGCTTGAGGCCTGGCTTATAGCCCCCCCCCATTCCTATCTCTGCTCCCCTCCCAAGCCGCTGTGCTGATTGAAGGAAAGAATCTTGCTTCCCGTCACCCATGAAGTGACATCTCTCCCACCCTTCTGAATTTCCCCCAGTGCATAATGATCCTCCTTCCTTGGCAACATGGAAGGTGGCCCATGCTCCTTCCCCCATTCCCCGCTTAGCCTTCAGTCCAAATGGGGCACTCCCACTCATTCTGTAGTGAGTGGAAGACCTTCTGTATGTGTTTTGAAGATCCCTCCTCTTGAGTAGTGCCACATGTCCTCCTGCATGAGGGTTGCCAAGTCTCAATTGGAAAATCCCTGGAGATTTGGGGCTGGGAATCGAGCAGGGCAGGGTTTGAGAAGGGGAAGGCTCTCTGTGGAGAATAATGCCATAGAGTCCACTCTCCAAATCAGTCCTTGCCTCTAGGGGAACTGCTCTCCATCGCCTAGAGATCAGCTGTAATTCCAGGAGTCTCCAGGTCCCACTGGACGTTGGCAACCCTCTCTTGCAACTCCCAGGAGGAATGATCTCTACGTAATCTTTTTTTCTTCTCAATTCATCTTCTTCCTCCTTTGTTTCCATTTCAGATTAAGATCATCTTCGTACCAACAAAAACATCTCTGAATCCCTGATGATTTGCAAGAAACTATACATCTCTAAACATGATAAGAAAACAGTCCCATATCACAAAGTATACCTACTTTTATACTAACATACTTATGTACTAATATTTAGATACTTATATACTTACATACTAACTTACTGACATTCCATACTTTGTGATATGGGACTGTTTATTATCATGTTTAGATGAGGAATCTTTTCCGTATAGTTTCTTGCAAATCATCAGGGATTCAGTGACCATCGATACCAACGAACCTCCCTTCACCGGACCACCCTCCACCATTGGACCACCAGGTGGCACATGACCTAGATGCATCATAAGAAACAGTCCCACATCACAAAGTATATATAGTTATAGACTTATACTAATCTACTGATCTACTGACATATGTATTTATATACTAACATAATAACATACTAATATTCCGTATTTTGTGATGTGGGACTGCTTTTTATGATCGCATCCAGGTCATGTGTCTTATTGCAAACAGTTAAAGAGAAGGAAGGGGAGCAACACAAAATGGTGGGCGGAATTTCTTCTGCCCCAATTATGCCTGAATCAACATTGGCCCCTCAGCTTAAGGAGCTGGAACGCAGCATGATCAGTCACATTGCCTTTATGCTTCAACCTATTAATAACCAACTCATGGAAAGACGTGCAGAATTAAATGAAACGAATAAAAAAGCAAACGCTGCCCTTGACTCAAGTGATGCAGCTCATGCTGGCACTGAGGACTTTCGAGCTAAAAATGCAATTCTCTAAGAGAGAGTTTTACAACTGGAAATAGCTTGCCATCAGAGGAACCTAAAATTTAGAGGGGTAGATGAAGATCTGACAAATGCCCCCCTGAGATCTGACAAACTGACTCCGGACATACTTTATTACAAAACATCAACCTGGAAACTCCAATGGAGCTAGACAAGCTTCCTCAGAAGTGGAAAATGCTTCGAGAACTGTCTCCATGCAAGGGAAGCAAAATCCCAGTGCTCTTTTCCTAAAGAAGTTGTAATGGACCCTGTCCTTTAAGGGAAGAGTGATAAAATCTTCATACGTTATTTAATCGCTCAGGGGTTTTGATTGGGGAAGAGAGAGTGATCTCCAATGTTTGCTCACTGTTTTAGTTGTTATTATTGTTACTTCTTGTTAGTTAAATTGTTTACTATTCATTGTTTCTTAATTAGTTATTTAAAAAAGAAAGAAAGACAAATATCTAGTCAGGTTAAGGTATAACATATAGTGTAAATTCATCTTTTAATATGTTAAAATAATAATTAAAAATGAAATTAATAGTTAAATAAAACAAATCAAAACAAAATATTCATTTATATTTTTCTCTTGATAGAAGTTATTTGAAAATTGTATCTGGGCTCAGAGACCTTTATTGCATTCTGGGCTCCAATTTTCTCCAAATGGTCTCTCTGTGTGCCTCTTTTGGAAGCCGTGCCAGGTATGCCCCCACCCCCAGCTTTAGCGAGGCTGTCCTGGGAACCACCGGGATGCCTGCAGGGAGGGCCTCTACGAAATTGAGTGCTGCTGTCCAAGGGGGCGTCTCTTTGGACTCAGAGACCATTATGGAAAATCCATTCCACAATTTCTTTCCCACTGATTGTGTGCTGTAATGCATTTCAATGGAGCCTATGCAAGTAAATTGGCATTCTGGAAACCATGGGGATGGCTGCATGGACAGGGAGAGCTGGGAGGGGCTGGGCTTCACTGGACTGTCCACAGACAGTCAGGCGGCTTCAATCAATTCCCTTAGCAACTGAGGCAGGGACTGCCTGAACTGTGTCTGCACTCTTTCTGTTGCCCTGGACACTCCAATCAAAGCCCAACTTAGCTTGATAGGCAGGTCTTCCTTCCAAGTGTGGAGCTGCAAATTGGTTACATAGGAGCAGACATCAGGGGGGAGGGAGGAGGGGGCTGTTCTGTGGCCATGGGAACTCCAATCTCATCCCTGCAAACCCTGTTAGGCAGTTCTGACTGCCAACCACAGACCTCCTGCTGTTCTCTATGGGACCTCTGGTTATAAAAGGAAGTGTGCTCCAAGCTCTAGCTTTCAGTTTCACAAGGCAGTGGAGTGAGAGAGTGCTGTTGCTAGTCTTTTGGGAAAGAGACAGAGAGAGTGCATTGGAGCTGGGATTTGTTGTGTATGTGGAGGGATAGGGCTCTATCTCCTCTGGTTCCAGGGCTGCTGCCAGGCTCTGGGGGTAAACTCAGTGGGTACCTCGGATGAGGGCTCACACACTGATTATTATTATTACTGGTAACAAAGCCCATTGGGAAAAAAATACAATGGGCTCTAGAAAGGGCAGGGAAGGCGGGCCAGGCATTGGCGCCTCCGCCACACTCCAATCTGGTTGAGGGAATGGCACGGTGGCTGGGCCTGACATTGCCACTTCCCCTGCATCCTGATCTGGTCAGGGGGAGGGCAGGGCAGCTGGACCTGGCATTGCCCCCTCCCCAGCACCCCAATCTGGGCTGGGGAATGGCAGCAGTGCCAGCAGATTGCAGTGAGGAAGGGCTGGAAGTTGGGCCCATTTGTCCTGCTGCATCATCGGGCCAAATTGAGCAGCTATGGAGCTCAGGAGTGGTGCCAAGGAGGCAGAAAAAGCCCTGGAGCACTCCTGCGTCCCACAGCTGCCTGATTTGGCCCCCATTTGGGCCGAATCAGGTGGCTGTGGAGCCCAGAAGCACTGCCTGAGAGGGCAAAAAGCACCCCTGAGCTCTCCTGCACTGTACTCCAGGCTGAATCTGGGCCAATTTGGGCAGTTGCGGAGCCTGGTAGCGCTGCTGGGGGGCAGTGGAAAGGGCCCGGGAGCGCTCCTGCGGTCCACAGTGGGTGGAATTGGGCTCACTTTGGGCTGAAATTGTCGTAGAAGTGTGCTGGGTGATCAGGGAGTGCGCCCTGGGAGGTGGGTTCCCCCTTCCCCCCCTCCATCTGCCTGGCCTCTGAGAAGCTGGAGGACAGGAGTACCTGCCCGGCAACTGTATGGCAGATAAATCTGGGCTCTGCAGGTCTAGAGGCCAAGTCTCTTCACTTTGCAAACTCATGGTGAGTAGAGCTGGCCTCCACAGAGACAAAGGCCTGGTCTACTCATCTTGTAAAACCATGGCAAATAGACCTGTTGGTCGTGAGGCCAGGTCTATCAGGCTTAGAATGCTACTAGGAGTAAACCTGGCCACCAAGATAATGGGGCCAGGTCTACTGGAGCCAGCCCTGGCTAAAAGCAGACTTCTTATAAACTTTGTACTGCAATGTTTGGGTTGAATTGAAAGGGAGTGTGTGTGGGGGGGAGGCAAGGGACTACTCTGTAATGCATATACAAAGAAATCCCCAGAAGGTTGGATCAGGTCTTCTGGTCCCCAGAAGGTCAGACCAGACTCAACGGGTTGAAATTAAATTAAAAGAGTTTTTGGCTAAAAATTAGGAAGAACTTCCTCACCGTTAGAGCAGTCCCTCAGTGGAACAGGCCTCCTCAGGAGGTGGTAAGCTTTCCTTCTTTGGAGGTTTTTAAGCAGAGCCTAGATGGCCATCTGACAACAATGCTGATTCTGTGGATCTCGTCAGATCATGAGAGGGAGGGCAGGAAAGGTCACATCAGTGCTTAGTTCTCGTTGCCCCTTCTTACATGCCCAGGGTAAGGCTGATCACCATTTTGCAATTTTCTCCAGGCCACTTTTTCAGTGTGTTCAGGTCTCATAGAATTCTATCTGTATCTTCAAGGACGTTTGCTACTCCTCCCAGTTTGATGTCATCTGCTAATTTAATAAGAAATCATTTCACACCCTCATCCAGATCACTTATAAAAATATTTAAAATGACTGGGCCCAGAACTGAGCCCTGATCACCTCCTTCCACAACTACTCTTTGGATAAAATTCTCCTGGGATGTAGTGGGAAGTCCACTGCAGGAGATTATTAATCTACATTTCTCACAGTGTTGATTCCCTGTTACACTCAATGAGATGATAGTAAGTCTGTATTTGAAGAAGGCCTCCTTGAATAAGAATGACCTAGTAAATTACTGCCCAGTTTCTGGTCAAGGTAATTTATTGGCCAGTAGAGGAACAGCTCAGAACTTCTTGATGGAAACGCCTGTATTGGATCCATTGCAGTCTAGCCTCAGGCCTGGATTTGGTAGTGAGAAAGCATTGGTGGTGCTGGTTGATGGTCCCCGACTCTCCTTTGAAAAAGACAGGCATGCACTGCTGCTATTATCAGATCTCTCAGGGCCAAGCTACACATGACGAATGACACTTGAACGGCAAGTGGATTGAGTGGAGGGCAAGTGAACAGGGAGAAATACACTTGCTGTTCAAGTGTCATTCGTCATGTGTAGCTTGGCCCTGTGTTTCTCCCTGTTCACTTGGGCTCCACTCAATCCACTTGCCGTTCAAGTGTCATTCGTCATGTGTAGCTTGGCCCTCAGTGGCATTTGACACTTGCACCTGCTTAGTTTTGGTCAACCACCTGGCCTCATCAAGGGTCAGGGGCAGTGCTTTGGCTTGGTTCTCATTCTTCCAAGAACACTTTTTTAGAGTTTCCATTGTAGAGGACAAAAAGCAGCCTGGTGGGAACTCTCTTGTGGAGTTCCACAGGGATCAGTCCCTCACAAATGATCTTTGGATCACCACTAATTACACAGACCTGAACTCCAGAGACTATCCCCTACAAGAGGACATGTGCTGATGCTGATCCAGTCTCTGGTTCCGGAGGTGAGGCCTCCTATTTCATCTTTCTTCCAGAACCTTCTATTAGTGCATTGAATAAGGGGCTGGGAAAGAAGAGCCCTCTGCATGACCAAATAATCTTTGGATCACCACAAATCACACAGACCCAAACTCCAGAGACTGTCCCCTACAAGAGGATGTGTGCTGGTTCTGATCCAGTCTCTACTTCTGGAGCTGAGGCCTCCTATTTCACCTTTCTCCCAGAATGTGGGTCTAGCACACTTCATAGGACACATACAGGGCAGAACGAGGAGAGAATACATTTCGGAAGGCTGTGGAGGGCAGGCTTTGTGGTAGGCCCTCAGGCCTAGGCAGCAGTAGCTGCAAGGGAGAAGCTGCGACTCCCTGGTTGCTGCCTTCAAACCCCAGGATTGGAGCCAGCCTCAGTGGTTTGGCAGAGATTTTTCTCATGTATTTACATTTGGGGCTGGTAGTAAATTAGTTGGGAGGGCTGCAGCAGGGTTAGATTCAGCCCCTAGCTGAACACTGCCCCCAAAGTCCTCAGGCCCATCCAGGCTTCCCCTCCACCCACCCACCCCACTCCCACACAATTTCACTTTAGTGGGGAGAGTACTTCCAGCGGAAACGCAAAAGCCGACCTAGAGGCCACTTGCAACCATTCTGAAGAGTGGATTGCTTCACGTTAGTGATACTGGTATAGCAAAGGTTAGGGTTGCCATCTCCAAGTTGGAAAATTCCTGGAGATTGGCGGGGGGGGGGGGTGAAACCTGGGGAGGCGAAGGACCTCAGCATGGTGTAATTCCATAGAGTCCACCGCCCCAAAGTAGCCATTTTCTACAGGTGAACTTACTGTGACCTGGAGATCAGTTGTAATTCCAGGAGATCTCCAGTTACCACCTGGAGGCTGGCAACCCTAGAGAGGTCTACATTCTGCTGAATTTGAGCTGGTCGTGGGTTTTTTTTAGGGGTCTTTTTTAGCAGAATCCCCAAAATCCCACATCAAATCACATATCACAGCTTGCCTCTGGATCTGGTCCCCAGAGAAAGCTCAGGGCAATCCCGAGTACTAGAGAAAGGCGGGTGCATCTTAACAGAAGGAGGGGGAAGAGCACGGCCAGAAAGAAAAACTCCATTCCCATGGCTACCCAGGGATGGCCGCCGCTGTGCAAACGAAAATGCTGTAAGGGTAGTAGGCATTTAGCCAGTCGTGGGGCCCTGGCAAAGATCCTTTAGTATTAATGTCAGTATTAGCTTATCCTCGAAGATAGAAGAGGGGGCAAGTATTATATAATTCCCAATTCAAAAAAGTCGCTCTCTCTATTTCCTGCACTTCCAAAATGACTCCAATGCAAATTAAAATAAAAATGAGATGGCACACCCCTGTGCTTTCTCCTGCACTTATGGAGGGAAGCTTCACCGCCTGGATTTCTGCCTCCTCTGACTGCACAGGCCCAGGCAAGGAAGGAGGGAAAGGACAGAGCAGCAGAAGGGAACTTCCAAAGACCAGACGGGTTATGGCTAATCAGCAGGGAACAGCCTGCCTCCTTCACGTGCTCAGAGGAAACGGCTGCCTAGGTTTCTGAAAATGTATGAGGAGGATCCTTGTTGCAATTTAAGGTTGCCATCTCCAGGTTGAGAAATTCCTAGAGATTTGGTGGTGTGGTGGGGGGCGGAGTGAAGCCTGCAGAGGGCAGTTTTGAGGATGGGGGAGGACTTCACCAGGGTCCCATTCCACAAGGTCTATCCTCCAAAGCAGCTGTTTTCTCCAGAGGGCTGTATTTCTGTGGCCTGAAGATCATTCGTAATACTGGAAGAGCTCCATCCACCCCCTGGAGGTTGGCAACCCTTTTGCAACAGGAGCCGAGTCTTTTGCCCCATGGTGACTCCCCTCCCGTGCAGGTCCCAAACCAAAGCAGGTGGGGGGGAAGAAGATAGCAACGTGGAGGGGGCAACTAGAATCCTGCTGAACTTGAGCTGGTCTTGGTTTTCTGGGTTTTTTAAACGGAACCCCCCAAATCGAACATCAAATCACAGATTGCAGCCTGGTCCTCAGTGTCCGGCCTGCTATCCACAGTGACTCCATGTTGTTTTCAAATGCTTCCAAATGTTTTTCTCATGCTGTGGGTTTCCAGTGTTTTCTGTCCACAGGTTCCCAGCGAGTGTTCCCAGCAGTGTTCCCAGGACGGCAGGAGGGCCTTGTCAGGTTGTGATCATATTAGAACCAAGAGACTCCATTTTAAACCTTGTCAGTATATTAAGTGTGCTTTTTGCAGGTGCGAAGCCTGGAGGAGGGAGCGAGAGATTGTTTACATCTGCATGTCGTCTCTGCCTTCCTGACGCCCTTGGGAACTTTCCCTTTCTCAGCAACGGGCCGTTGGTTTTGAGAACCGGGGGGGACCTGGGGCCTGAGGGAATCTGCTTACTGTGTACCTATTCTTTTGCTTGTCGTTTGTAACAATACTTTGGGTCAGCTAAGATCCTTGTATCTTGGAATGTGTACTCCTTGGTTGAAAATCTTCAGTAAAGCCTTTTGAAATCAATGGACTTTTGTCTTATTGCAAGAGGTTGTTGAAGTTGCCACTTTCGGCAAGCCACAGTCTGACAGGCCTTATCTACTCGGCCTGGACATTGACCTTGGAGGATCGGCCCTCTCCTTCCCGGGCCTCAACTGTAGCTGGGCAGTGGGGGGGGGGGAATAGAGGGAGGTTTTGATATGTTGCTGTTTGTAACTAACACGTCATTCTCAACAAAGCTTCATGGTCAGCCAGAAGCTTTCATGCCTTTGGATTAATTATGGACACCTGTACTTTGAATATAATCTTTCAATAAAGAACCTTTTGACTCAAGAAGACCTTGGACTTCTTGCAGCAAGGGGTGGGAGATGAAATCAGAGTAACTTGAATACCATAAACTGACACGCAGACTGAACCGTGAAAATCAGGCATCCACCTCTTCGTGGCACTTCCATGGCACAAAAACGGGGTTCCAAAGCACAGGTCCTCCAGGACCCTCAGGAATTTTACATGAGTTCTACATGTGGCATTTGGGGGTGTTCTGCTCTAAACAACCGAGTATCCGTGAGCATCTTTGTAGACCTGCCTTTTACTGCCCCTCTTTTGATTGATTATTCTAGAGTATTACTGGGGGTGGGCAGATACAGCCCCACCTCCTGGCCTGGACCTGGGGGGAACTTGAGCTCCAGTGGAATCCCTGCACTGAATGCTTGAGGCGAGTCAGAATGGCCTGTTGTGAGATCATCGCGGAGATGTCCCTTGACGGAATCCCTGTGTCCTCTGATGGTCTCTAGCCATGGCGAAGGTAGGAACCCCTGACTGAAGCTCCCGCAAGGACAAGAACATGCTGGGGGGTAGACTGAGTCCCCACAGCCCCAGAAATGTTCTGGAGAGTAAATGGAGGCAGGAAACATGGGGTGGAGTGGAGAGTCGAAAGGAAGGGTCACAAAGCAGGCATCCCGCCTGGGGGACCCCAGCAGCCTCCTTTTCATTAGGGACAGCCACTGCCCAGATCGCTCATCCTGACCCCCCCCCTTTCCTGGGGTTTTGCCTCAGCCAGAGCATTGCAGCAGGTGGCTCTGCCTCTTTTCATGCTGTGCTGATCCCAGGAAACACTTTCACTGGGGAGGGTAAACAATTGGGCCCCTCTTCTCAGCTGGTGGACCCTGCTCACTTTGGGGCTGCTGCGGAGACAACATGGGGCTAAACCTGGCCCTATCCTGGCTCCGGATAAACCTGGCCACATCATTTCCCAGGGTGGCTCTCAGAACAAAATGTTGGCATGGGGTGCCCCAGAGTTGCAGGGGAAAGGGGAAAGATTCCTAGATCTGCTTCCACCCCCCCCCCCGAGAAATCTCAGGGCAATCCAGAGTACAAGGAAGAGGCAGGTGCATCTTAACAAAAGGGGGGGGTGCGTGGTTAGAAAGAAAGACACCTATTCAGGGATGGATTCTGCTGTGCAAAGGAAAATGCTGGAGGTATGGTGGCCATTTGCCAGTAGGGGAGGCTCTGGTAAAGAGTCTTTAAATTGCCCCATCTTTTCCCCAATGGCCGATGGCAATGCTGTAATGCTCTCAAAGCAATGCTGAGACCCTGCTCTGAAATTCCACAGGGAAGGAGACCATCGCTTTGGAGGAGGTTCCTCAAATTGTTATTTTGCTGTACCACGATGAATCGTGTGGAGGAAGGTATGTCTGTTGGCACACACTGGGCTTGCCTCCTGCCACTTGTCATCAGCAGTGAAAATGAGCAGCGATACCATATGTATTTCTTTCTGTTTGTGGCCCAACTTGCTGCTCCAAATGGGCAAACAGCTTCCGGGCTTCCTCACTGGCTGAAATAATTCATTTTTTAGACTTCTAGCATTGGCATGCTTGGCTTGGAGTCCTGTAACCCTGGAATACAGAAACCTGAAACATGTTTCCTGCTACAAAAAACCTCAGCCCCTTTGGATCCACACATGGACCTCCACTGTTATTCTCCTCTCCCTCCCAAGTTCTGTTTTACTCCAACCAATATTGCCTCATGAGCATTTATGCACTCGTCCCTTTGAATTGCCTTGTCCCAACCGGAAACTACCCAACTCAGGTCAGCTTTCTCTTTGGAATTAGTTGAAAAGTTGCCACACCTCTCTTTTGATCTTCAGTGGTAGCACTGAGGTTCCTTTTTGGTTCCAATGAAGCCGGTCTCTTTTGCACCTTTTTTGCAGCTTCAGTTGGGAGGTGGGGGGGGGGGCATGCCGCGCTCCTGTTCTATGGAGACAAAATCTTCTTCGTCCAGACCGAGTGTTACAAACGTGGCTCAGAGCGTCCCCCTCTACCATCCCAAGCTGTCTGCCACTGCAAGGCTGCTGTGGAGACTGAAGGCTGGAATCCTGCCTCCTGTCACACATCTACTGGGGTCTCTCCCACCCCTCTACTTTTTCCCAGTGTGTCATGAGCCTCCTCCCTTTGCACCACTTTGGTGTAGTGGTTAAGAATGACAGTCCTCTTCTCTAGTTAGGAAGAGGACTCCTCCCCTTGAAGCCAACTGGTTGGCCTTGGGTCAGTCACAGCTCTTCCAGAGCTCTCTCACCTCCACCCCCCTCACAGATTGTTTGTTGTGGGAATAATAATGACATGCTCTGCAAACTGTTCTGAGAGGGTGTTCAGTTGTCCTGAAGGGCACTGTATGAATTGAATGTTGTTGTTTCATTATTAAAAACGTAGGACATAGCCCATAGACTTTCATTCCATTAGCTTTCGGCACAACTGGTGTGCTTGTGATGACTCCGTAGTGAGGGGAAGACCCTTGTGTTTGTGATCTGAAGAGCCTTACTCTGGAGTAGTGGCACATGTCCTTCAGCACTAGGGTTGTTTATTTTAGATTAGTTCATTAGATTCCAGTCCGCTTCCCCACAGGTGGTCTCAGAGTGGAGCACAAAACAATAATATGCTTTAAAAATAAAAACCAATGATAGCAATTACATTATGTTAAAAATATCAGTAACAGAGTGCACACAATGCTTCCCTATTCTCTAAATATCGGGGCCTGTGGGGGCAGGGTGGCCATCCATCTAATGAAAACCTAAATCAAGAAGGCACATGCCCCCCCCACTGGTATTTGGGCCGGGTGCCAGGTTTGCTGAATGCATGAAGGGAGGCAACCACTTCTTTCCCAAGAATACGAGGATTTGCCTTTGGGGGTGGGGGGAGCCACTGGGCATATATGCCTGCTCTGCCCCCTAGCCACACAGCCTTCTCCGTTGCTTGGCGAAGAGCAAGTGCTGCTCCGGGAATTAGAGCGATGAGAGAAAAGACAATTAGGAAGTTGAAGGGGCTCCCCCTTCAGGCATGGAAGTTTGGTGGCGGCAGGAGTGGTGGTGGCGGAGACTAGGCTCAGTAGGTGGTATGGGTTTGCTACAACTCTCAGCCCCAGCTCCCTGCCACTGTATCTTGGAGGCCATTTTGGAGGAGAGAGGCAGTGATTTTCCGACAGTGGGCGGGGTGGAATTTCCATTTGGGAAATTTTGGTTTGTACCGATCATGCATAAGGGCAGGCCCAGCGGTCACACTGAAAACATGAATGAATGAATGAATGAATGAATGAATGAATGAATGAATGAATGAATGAATGAATGCAAACAGCCCAAGAAAAGGCCAGCCCGTAAGGAGGTTATTTTCTGGCAGTGCGCGGGGGGTAATTTCTGATTGGGGAATTTTGGTTTGTGCTTATCATGGCAAGGCCAGCAGGCCCTCTAAGGAAAACAGCCCACAAAAATACCAGCCCCTAAGTGGACTGCACCCACTGTATCTTCCTCTGATGAAGAGTAGGATGTCCTGGGCGGGCAGGACATATTGAAGTGACTTGCAGCCTTGGAGAAACAAAGGAGGGTTGCACCTGTTGCTCAGGGCAGGGCAAAGAGAGCGAGGGCAGACAGGAGCACTTCCAAGGCAGCCTTTTAAAGAGAAATACTAAAGCATCTCTCTGCTCTCGAAGGGGGACCTTGTAGTCAAGTGGCTGCTTCTGATGGGGAAAGAAAGGAAGTGAGAGAAGAACAAGCCCAACCCATGACCCAGGAACTGGCTGACGATGGACCTGTGGCTGTCAAAGAACCTGATGGACCTGTGGAAGTCAAAGAACCTGATGGACCTGTGGAAGTCAAAGAACCTGATGGACCTGTGGCTGTCAAAGAACCTGATGGACCTGTGGCTGTCAAAGAACCTGATGGACCTGTGGAAGTCAAAGAACCTGATGGACCTGTGGCTGTCAAAGAACCTGATGGACCTGTGGCTGTCAAAGAACCTGATGGACCTGTGGAAGTCAAAGAACCTGATGGACCTGTGGCTGTCAAAGAACCTGATGGACCTGTGGAAGTCAAAGAAGCTGAAGGAGATGGTAAGCCTACTCAGCCAGAATACACGAGTTTTTGGCTTTGGGGGTGTTGCTACTTCACTCTTCTCAGTCCCAGCTCCTTGCTGCTGTATCTTGGCAGCCATTTTTGTGGAGTGGGGTGGTTATTTCCTGGCAGTGGGTGGGTTATAATTTCTGTTTGGGGAATTTTGGTTTGTGCCTATCATGGCAAGGCCAGCAGGCCCTCTAAGGGAAAACAGCCCACAAAAACGCCAGCCCCTAAGCGGATTGCACCCACTGGATCTTCCTCTGATGAAGAGGAGGATGTCCTAGACAAGCGGGACATATTGAAGCACCTTGCAGCCTTTTTGCAAGGGGATGTACGTGCTGCTCAGGGCAGGGGAAAGAGAGCGACGACAGTCAGGAGTGCTTCCAAGGCAACCTTTTAAAGCAAAGTACTAAACCGTCTCTCTGCTCTCGGAGGGGGAATTTTGGATTGTGCCTCTCATATCTAAGGGAAAGGCCAGCGGGCCCTCTAAGAGCCCTCTTCTACATCTTTTTCTGTTTGTGTGGAACTAAATTTTGGGTTAATTTAAGATCTCTATCACGTAGTACTACAGGAGATGGTGCAGTGAAGAGGCAGAAAGAGTGTTAGATGTGGTGTTGATTGACAGGGGAGACTGGACTGCTGGCCCAGATAAAGTGGGAAGGTACACAAGTCCGAGTCTCCGCCAATGGCAGATGAAACCTGACCAAAATTTAGAACTGCCCTCTCTCTGCTCCACTCTATTTCCAGCTCTGCCCTCAAGGAGCATACGTTCCGACATATCTGGCTCTTATCCAAGAAGATCCTTGGCTTGTACTCCTCCATAATCTTGTGATTACCCCAGTATCTAGAGCAGTAATTTGGGGTAATGCCCGTACCCTATGTTGAACTTCCCTAGCGAAAACTAGCTCATGTTATTCACATTGACTCTTCAGCAGCAATAGAGTCCTTTAGGTTTTTAAAGAACTTCACTGAGAAGCTCCTGAAATCTTTACAATGACACTGATAGTCGATGTCTCCTTATACTTATTGTACTTTTGTCACTCAAAACAGCTGAAGACGATTCTGACGACGATGACGACGTCGATATCGTGGCCTGGTACAGGCAGTTTAGGCTATTGGAAGGTAATCTCTCCTTCTTCCCCCAGGCATGGACTTCATTAGCTGTACTCCACCCACTCTCAACCAGCTTCCCCCACCTCTCCAACCTCTGACACAGGAAACCCCTTCGCTTTCTCCGTGGTTTTGGTTTAAACGTTGCCGTACCTCCCTTCTGATATTCACTTGCAACTGGGAGGGTCCCTTTTTGTTCCAGTAAAGCCATTGGAGATGTGATTGGCTGTACAAGTTTCTTAAAACATTGATTCAGCAGAAGCTGCTTGCACATAACAAGGATCTTAATTGTATGACTGAAAGAAAACTTGAGTAATAATTTTGTGGCTGGCTCTTCCTTCGGAAGCAGCCAGTTTGCCCTGAGTTAGAGATCCAAAGGCGCTCACTGGTTTAAAAAGGTTAATTTAAAATCTGTACTGCATAGTACTATGGGAGACGGTACAGTGACGAGGCAGACAGAGTGTTAGATGTAGTGGGGATTTACAGGGAAGATTGGACTTCTGGTCCAAATTGCGTGGGAGGGTTCAGGTTCTGGATCTCCACCAATGGTAGATAACACCGGACCAAAATCAGGAACCGCTATCTCTCGGCTCCAGTATACTTCCAACTCGGCCCTCAAGGAGCACATGGTCTGAAATATCTGGATTTTGTCCAATAAGATCTTTGGCTTATACTCTTCCATATTCATGTGATTGCCCCAGTATCTAGGACAGCAATTTGTGGTAATGCCCATACCTGAAATTGAACTCCCCTAGAGAAAAATAGCTCAAGTGATTCACATTGACTCATCATCAGCAGTAGAGTCCTTTAAGTTTTAAAAGAACTTCACTGAAATGTTCCTGAAATCTTTACATTGACACGGATAGTCGATATCTGCTTAGATTTACTGTACTTTTTCACTCAAAGTAATCTTTGAAGAGAACGAAGATGAAGAGACCGTCGACCAAAGGCATATGGATCCTCTTGAAGGTAATCAGCCTGTCTTCAAAGCATGTGTCTCATTCTCCCAGGCATGGAAGTCGTTTGTTGTCCTCCTCAACCCACTCTCAACTAGCTTGCCCCATGTTTCCAACCTCTGAATCAAGAAACCCCTAAGCCTTCTCCTTGGGATTAGTTTAAAACTTGTCATACCTCCATTCTGATATTCAGTGGTCAGTTTGAGGGTCCCTTTCAGTTCCAATAAAGCCATTGTAGGTTTGATTTGCTGTACAAGTTTCTAAAAACATGGATTTAGCAGAAGCTGTTTCCACAATACAAGGATCTTTACTCTGTGACTGAAAGTAAATTTATGGTGGGCTCTTCCTGTGTCAGCCATTTTACTGCTTCCATCACACTCTGTCAGAGATCCATAAGAGGTCTCCGGCAGAAAGAAGCTGGAGTCCCCAGATCTAAAGAGTCCTGACTTCTCTGAAATTCTAACTTTTTGCCCCCCGCCCCCGAAGAAGGTACGGCATTACTCTTCCTCTTCTAATACAATGATCAGAACACAAGCAATTTTTCTTCTCACTTAATTTTCTTCCTCCACTGCTACCATGTCTTAGTAATATTGTTACTCTTGTTCACCTTTCTGTGTTTGTGTAGAACAAACATTTGGGTTAAATTAAGATCTGTACTGCATAGTAGAATGGGAGATGGTACAGTGACGAGGCAAGCTGAGTGTTAGATGTAGTGTGGATTTACATGGGAGATTGGACTGCTGACCCAGATAGGGTGAGAGGGTACAGGTTTCCAGGTCTCTGCCAATGACAGGTAACACCTGACCAAAATTAGGAACTGCCATCTCTCTGTTCCATTATACTTCCGAATCTCCCACGTTCTGAAATACCTGAATTTTGCCCAATAACATCTTTGGCTTATACCCTTCCATATTCTTGTGATTGCCCCAGTATCTAGGACAGCAATTTGTGGTAATGCCCGTACCTTAAATTGAACTCTCCTAGTGAAAACTACCTCAAGTTACTAGAAAAGAAGTCTCCTTCTTGAGTTAATGATAAGAATCCCAAGTCCCTGTTCACCCCGGGGGCGGGGAAAACCATTGTTATAAATTTGTGAATAAACTCCATTCAGTGACCTCACATTGTAATCTCCCCATGAATTTTCTCTGTTTGAAGGCAGCCGCATTCAGGTCACCATTGGAAACTCCCTACACCAAACAAGAAATGGACTTAAATTTGGTATTAGAAATCACAACACTCAAAACCAATGGGAGAACATTTCAATCTTCTCAGATATTCCAGGACAGAGTGATACAAACTCCCTGTCTGTGCTGCCTTTCTCCCCAATGAGGATTCAAAATCCTCTCGCCTCCACTTTATCCCTAGAATGACAACTCTGTGAGGTGTACACTCAGCTGAGAGGGGGTGGCTGCCCCAAGGTCTCCCAGCAAGTTTCCATGACCATGGACCTGGGTCTCATGTATCTGGCCAGATCCACCAGATGGGTGATCTTGGGCCAGTCACCCACCCTTGGCAGCTCTTCATCCAGCACTCTCATTGTTACGCCCTGCTGGTTTATGATTGGAAAATGGGGTAAAATAACCGAATCTCACTCCAATCTTCCTCTTCAGAAAAGAGGAATGGATTTGAAACCAACTCCGATTTCTTAAAGGAGGGATAGAAATGGGTTCCTGGCTTTTGGACAGGAGGAATTAAGAGAATTCCATTTAAGGATCCTCCTGTGGGTTCATTCCAATGCGGAGTGCTTGAGGCCTGGCTTATAGCCCCCCCCCCATTCCTATCTCTGCTCCCCTCCCAAGCCGCTGTGCTGATTGAAGGAAAGAATCTTGCTTCCCGTCACCCATGAAGTGACATCTCTCCCACCCTTCTGAATTTCCCCCAGTGCATAATGATCCTCCTTCCTTGGCAACATGGAAGGTGGCCCATGCTCCTTCCCCCATTCCCCGCTTAGCCTTCAGTCCAAATGGGGCACTCCCACTCATTCTGTAGTGAGTGGAAGACCTTCTGTACGTGTTTTGAAGATCCCTCCTCTTGAGTAGTGCCACATGTCCTCCTGCATGAGGGTTGCCAAGTCTCAATTGGAAAATCCCTGGAGATTTGGGGCTGGGAATCGAGCAGGGCAGGGTTTGAGAAGGGGAAGGCTCTCTGTGGAGAATAATGCCATAGAGTCCACTCTCCAAATCAGTCCTTGCCTCTAGGGGAACTGCTCTCCATCGCCTAGAGATCAGCTGTAATTCCAGGAGTCTCCAGGTCCCACTGGACGTTGGCAACCCTCTCTTGCAACTCCCAGGAGGAATGATCTCTACGTAATCTTTTTTTCTTCTCAATTCATCTTCTTCCTCCTTTGTTTCCATTTCAGATTAAGATCATCTTCATACCAACAAAAACATCTCTGAATCCCTGATGATTTGCAAGAAACTATACATCTCTAAACATGATAAGAAAACAGTCCCATATCACAAAGTATACCTACTTTTATACTAACATACTTATGTACTAATATTTAGATACTTATATACTTACATACTAACTTACTGACATTCCATACTTTGTGATATGGGACTGTTTATTATCATGTTTAGATGAGGAATCTTTTCCGTATAGTTTCTTGCAAATCATCAGGGATTCAGTGACCATCGATACCAACGAACCTCCCTTCACCAGACCACCCTCCACCATTGGACCACCAGGTGGCACATGACCTAGATGCATCATAAGAAACAGTCCCACATCACAAAGTATATATAGTTATAGACTTATACTAATCTACTGATCTACTGACATATGTATTTATATACTAACATAATAACATACTTATATTCCGTATTTTGTGATGTGGGACTGCTTTTTATGATCGCATCCAGGTCATGTGTCTTATTGCAAACAGTTAAAGAGAAGGAAGGGGAGCAACACAAAATGGTGGGCGGAATTTCTTCTACCCCAATTATGCCTGAATCAACATTGGCCCCTCAGCTTAAGGAGCTGGAACGCAGCATGATCAGTCACATTGCCTTTATGCTTCAACCTATTAATAACCAACTCATGGAAATACGAGCAGAATTAAATGAAACGAATAAAAAAGCAAACGCTGCCCTTGACTCAAGTGATGCAGCTCATGCTGGCACTGAGGACTTTCGAGCTAAAAATGCAATTCTCTAAGACAGAGTTTTACAACTGGAAATAACTTGCCATCAGAGGAACCTAAAATTTAGAGGGGTAGATGAAGATCTGACAAACGCCCCCCTGAGATCTGACAAACTGACTCCGGACATACTTTATTACAAAACATCATCCTGGAAACTCCAATGGAGCTAGACAAGCTTCCTCAGAAGTGGAAAATGCTTCGAGAACTGTCTCCATGCAAGGGAAGCAAAATCCCAGTGCTCTTTTCCTAAAGAAGTTGTAATGGACCCTGTCCTTTAAGGGAAGAGTGATAAAATCTTCATACGTTATTTAATCGCTCAGGGGTTTTGATTGGGGAAGAGAGAGTGATCTCCAATGTTTGCTCACTGTTTTAGTTGTTAAGGTTATTATTGTTACTTCTTGTTAGTTAAATTGTTTACTATTCATTGTTTCTTAATTAGTTATTTAAAAAAGAAAGAAAGACAAATATCTAGTCAGGTTAAGGTATAACATTTAGTGTAAATTCATCTTTTAATATGTTAAAATAATAATTAAAAATGAAATTAATAGTTAAATAAAACAAATCAAAACAAAGTATTCATTCATATTTTTCTCTTGATAGAAGTTATTTGAAAATTGTTCTGGTAGTTTAATGTTATATATCACTAGAAACAATGCCAGTTGTGTGAACAAATACAACGGGCTCTAGAAAATGGATTTGGTGGCTCCCTCTTCCTACGTTCAACAGGCTCTAGAAAATACCCCACTGAGCCCCTCCCTCCCAAACTCCACTCCCTCCAGGCTCCATTTCCAAAATCTCCAGGAATATACCTACCTGGAGCTGATAACCCTGGATTTAGGAGAAACCCTATTTCCAGGATCAGTCATTCTACATTGAAACCCAGCATTCCAGTCCAAGAACACTTCTGCTGCTGCTACCAGTCCCAGAGTAGTCTATCTGGGCTCAGAGACCTTTTATTGCATTCTGGGCTCCAATTTTCTCCAAAGGGTCTCTGTGTGCCTCTTTTGGAAGCTGTGCCAGTTCTGCCCCACCCCCCAGCTTTAGCGAGGCTGTCCTGGGAACCACCGAGATGCCTGCAGGGAAGGAGGAGGGCTGGGAGGGGCTCTATGAAATTGAGTACTGCTATCCAAGGGGGCGTCTGTCTGGACTCTGAGACCGTTATGGAAAATCCATTCCACATTTTCTTTGCCACCAGTTTTGTGCTGCAATACATTTCAATGGAGCCTTTGCATTTAAACTGGCATTGTGGGCGAGCATCTCCTTTTTCGAACCACTGGGATGCCTGGAGTGACAGAGGAGAGCTGGGAGGGGCAGGGCTTCACCGGACTCTCCGCAGGTGAGTGCAGCTGTCCAGAAGTAGGAAGAGGGTTTATTAGGAGTAAGAGACCTTTAAGGAAAATGCAAGTTTTGATACTAAGAACTTTCATTAAGCACAAAGATACACCCATTGTCAAAGCCAACAACCAAAGTGTCACCTATGCTCTCCTCTCTCCTGTTTTTTATTGCCTTTACCTGGTGCCTCTTTTTCTCGGACATCTGCTTTCCCATAATTAGTGCATTTCTTTTCGTTGTGATGATTTTAAAAGGGGAATTGGAGGGGGGGGGGACGGAGCTCTTGCACTAAGCGTCTTTCCTCCTCTCTGTCGACACCACGCCCTCCTCTTTCCTGGTTTGTGTCCTGTGTTCTTTCCTGTTCCTTGGAAAGCCAAGCAAGTGGACCTGTTTTTTCCGACAATCTGCTTTTGGCATAATTTTCTTTGTCTGTTTTTTGTGTCTTGGCCAAAACTCTCACTGTGGTTGTAGCTTTTATGGCCACCAAGCCAGGGTCCACCATGAGGAAGTGGGTGGGGAAAAGACTGACCACCTCCATTGTCTTCTTGCTCCACTATCCAAATATGCATTTGTATGGTGTGGCTAGGCACCACTTCTCCATTCCCAGATTTGGACACAAAGTAACTGAAGAGGTCGCAGCAGAATGTCATGAAGGCTCTGTGGTTATGTTCTATATTGTTCTAAGCTATATGGGATTTCTGTCCTCCATAAGCTTCTTTGTGGCTTTCTTTGCCCAGAAGTTGCCAGACCGTTTTAATGAAGCCAAGTTTGTCACCTTCAGCATGCTGGTCTTTTGCAGTGTTTAGCTGTGTTTTGTTCCAACGTACCTGAGCACTAAAGGGAAATCTGTGGTAGTTGTAGAGATTTTCTCTATCTTGGCCTCCAATGCTGGGTTACTGGTTTGTATCTTCATCCCCAAATGCTATATTATACTTCTGAGGCCTGAGCTGAACAGAAGAGAACAAGTAATAACAAGAAAGCATTAAAGTTATTCCCCATGAAACAAATATATTTTTCCTTGCTTCATCTACCTTTGGAAGAATCCAACTTTCTACACATGTATTCCAGTATGTGACCACTCGTTTGATTTTGTAATTAAGAGTTTTATTATGTTGTGAAATACGTGATGCTTTCTTTCATGAACAGACTGTACAGAGATGTTTTTAAACAATAAAGAAGTAAGAAGTAGTTTTAATCAGGGCTCATTTCGAGGGGAACACACAGGAATGCAGTTCCAGCAGTTCCCCAAAGAGGTCACATGTCATGTAGTCCCGCCCACCTGACTTAGCCATTTTGGGCCTGTTTGGGCCTAAATTGGGGCCGAAACGGCCCAGATTGGGCCTCTGACGGGTGGTGAATCACTCTCCCGTTCATCAGCGGCCTGATCCTGACCATTTTGTGCCCCTTTTCAGCCCTTTTGCCATTTTGGGCCCAATTTCGGCCCTGAATGGCCAGGATTAGGTCCAAAACAGCCAGGATAGGTGATGTCAGGGGGTATGGCATATGCAAATCAGTTATACTAATAACACACTTCCGGTGATGGCAAGAGGCATGGCATATGCTAATGAGTTATGCTAATGAGTTATTGTTAATGCGTTCCTCCAGCTCTTTTTCTATGAAATGACCCCTGGTTTTAATCAAGCACAAAATGGAAAACAGGACCCCATGACTAATGCAACTTTAAATATGATTCCTAGGTCTTGAAGACCTTCTGGTTCTGTTTGCTTTTTTCACCAGTGAGATACAGAGAAATGATTTTTTTCAGACTGCCAGTTCAAGAGTCCATTGGTCATTAGGGTTGCTTCACTCCTTTCCAAAACTTGCATTTGGTGTTTTGTGGATGCATGTTCTCACACAGCCATCTGAGTTTCCTACCATCCATCCTTTCTGCATTGTTCCTCGGGGCAGCAGGCAAGCGTTTCAGTAGACTACTAGATCTCTCCTAAATCAGATTACTCCATTATAAACAGATGCTGTGTTTCAATAAAATCCTGCCACTTGGTGTTTGCCTCCGTTGTCCTTAGTCATGCTCAAGATGCTGACCAGCTTGAATAAGCAGCAGAGACTTTGCACATGTGCTTGTTTGGAAAAGAGCCATGCTCACATGCTCAGGAAGTATTTGCATGTCCTTGGCATGAGCTAAAGAGATGGAGTGACTGGATCACTATTGCCCTGGCCTCCGTGGGACTTCTCTTCCTCATCAAGGGGAACCCAGGGGCAGGGCAAACAGCCGGTCACCATTTCTGTTGCCAGAATTGTTCAGGAGGGAAGCCTGAAGCCCCTCCCAAGCTGAATAGAGCAATGGAACCCTTGAATGCGAGTTCCCCCATCCAAGTCAGGCTGGGCACCCGATTTATCATACATTTTGTGCATTTTGCCCTCGAAGAATTCAATTCTACATGATGCAATGATAGCTGTTAGCTTATATGCACACACACACACACACAATCATACATACATAGATACAGAGAGAGAGAGAGAGAGAGAGAGAGATGCTAGAAGCTGGAAGGTGCCTTCATTTTTGGTAGCACTGCCGACTTGCAAAAAGTCTTTAGTCTAAAATATTCGTATTACTTCATTAAACATTGCAAATAAAATCACTTCAAGACCCTTAAGTAGCATGGTTAAATATTATTTCAGAAGGAAGTCAAGCTGAATTTAAGAAGGGATTGTGCAACATGTGCGCTGCATAAAGGATGTTTTAACAAACTGTGATTTATTTTTAATGCTACCGGTGTTTTATCTTTCATGTATTGTAATTGTTGTGATCTGTTCAGAGCCTCCTTGCAGGGAGAGCAGCCTATAAATTTAATAAATAAGTACATTACTTAATCATAAATGTATTTAAAGGAAGCTGAAACGTGGGAGGCAGGGCAAAGATCCAGAGACTTATATATGGCCTTGGAAAGTATGGCAAATAACAGTGGGAAATATATCCGCATAGAAGAAAGCTTGGGAAAGCAGTAGGTCTTCACAAGATCAACATGGCACCCTTTCAGAACAAAATTAAACCACGAGAATCTGCGGGAGAAGAAGAGATCTGCTGGATCGCATTTAAATTGTGGGTTCCTGGCTATCAGACAGGGGCAGACTTGCCAACCTCCAGGTGGTAGCTGGAGACCTCCTGGAATTACAATTAATCTCCAGGCCAAAGAGATCAGTTCCCCTGGAGAGAATGGCTAATTTGATGGGCAAACTCTATGGCATTACACCCCACAGAGGCCCCCCTCCTCAAACCCCACCCTCTTCAGGTTTCACTCTCCCCAAATCTCCAGGAATTTCCCAACCTGGACCTGGCAACCCCAGACAGGGGACCAGGTTGCCTCTGCCTACATGAGTCAAATGTGGCATGAGGCTTGATGAGTGGGCTCAGGAGGCTCAGCCAGTCCACGTAGGGGAGCAGACAGGGTCGCCAGGTCCAGGTTGGGAAATTCCTGGAGATTTTGGGGGTGGAGCCTGGAAAGGGTGGGGTTTGGGGAGAGAATGGGCCTCAGTGGGGTATACTGCCATATAATCCACACTCCAAAGCAGCCATTTTCTTCAAAGGGACTGACCTTTGTCACCTGGAGACCACTAGCAATTCCAGGAGATCTCCAGCCACCACCGGAGAGCTGGAAAGACTAGCAGCAGAGGAAGTATCTGGCTGTCCTCTTTTCCCAACTGGCATTGACTGCAGAGATCTATAGAAATTGAAAGCCTCCTGGAGCCTTCCTGACAGCCTTAAGGAGCTACTTGTGGGTCTAGCACAGTTGAAAGGACTCATACAGGGCAGGACGAGGAGAGAATACATTTCGGAAGGCTGTGGAGGGCAGGCTTTGTGGTAGGCCCTCAGGCCTAGGCAGCAGTAGCTGCAAGGGGGAAGCTGCGACTCCCTGGTTGCTGCCTTCAAACCCCGGGACTGGAGCCAGCCTCAGTGGTTTGGCAGAGATTTTTCTCATGTATTTACATTTGGGCTGGTAGTAAATTAATCGGGAGGGCTGCAGCAAGGTTAGATTCAGCCCTTGCTGGCTTCTAGCCTATCTACCCCCACCCCCGAAGCAAACTTTTCACTTTATTTAAAGGGAGTTTTTTTGCAACAGTAAAAGCCTAGCTAGAGGCGGCCACAGCAGTCCTCAGGCCTATCCAGGCTTCCCCTCCCCTTTGCTTGCCAGCCTCCAGTTGATATCCGGAGATCTCCTGGAATGATGACTGATTTCCAGGCAAAAGAGATGAGTTTCCCTGGAGAAAATGGCTACTTTGAAGGGTGGACTCTATAGAACTATACCCCACTGAGGCCCCTCCCCTCCCCAAACCCCACCCTCTTCAGGCTCCACCCCACAGATCTCCAGGAATTTCCCAATCTGGACCTGGCAACCCTACGCTCGACCCCCCCCCCCACACACACAATTTCACTTTATTGGGGAGAGCACTTCCAGCAAAACTGCAAAAGCCTAGCTAGAGGCCACTTGCAACCATTCTGAAGAGTAGATTGCTTCATGTTAGTGATACTGGTATAGCAGGGGTTAGGGTTGCCATCTCCTAGTTGGGAAATTCCTAGAGATTGGCGGGGGGGGGTGAAACCTGGAGATGGTCGAGTTTGGGGAGGCGAAGGACCTCAGCATGGTATAATTCCATAGAGTCCACTCCCCCAAGGTAGCCATTTTCTCCAGGTGAACTTACTGTGACCTGGAGATCAGTTGTAATTCCAGGAGATCTCCAGTTACCACCTGGAGGCTGGCAACCCTAGAGAGGTCTACATTCTGCTGAATTTGAGCTGGTCGTGGGGTTTTTTTAGGGGTCTTTTTTAACAGAATCCCCGAAATCCCACATCAAATCACATATCACAGCTTGCTTCCGGATCTGGTCCCCAGAGAAAGCTCAGGGCAATCCCGAGTACTAGAGAAAGGCGGGTGCATCTTAACAGAAGGAGGGGGAAGAGCACGGCCAGAAAGAAAAACTCCATTCCCATGGCTATCCAGGGATGGCCGCCGCTGTGCAAACGGAAATGCTGTAAGGGTAGTAGGCATTTAGCCAGTCGTGGGGCCCCTGGCAAAGATCCTTTAGTATTAATGCCAGTATTAGCTTATCCTCGAAGATAGAAGAGGGGGCAAGTATCATATAATTTCCAATGCAAATAAGTCACTCTCTCTCTTTCCTGCACTTCCAAAATGACTCCAGTGCTAATTAAAATAAAAATGAGATGGCACACCCCTGTGCTTTCTCCTGCACTTATGGAGGGAAGCTTCACCGCCTGGATTTCTGCCTCCTCTGACTGCACAGGCCCAGGCAAGGAAGGAGGGAAAGGACAGAGCAGCAGAAGGGAACTTCCAAAGACCAGACGGGTTATGGCTAATCAGCAGGGAACAGCCTGCCTCCTTCACGTGCTCAGAGGAAACGGCTGCCTAGGTTTCTGAAAATGTATGAGGAGGATCCTTGTTGCAATTTAAGGTTGCCATCTCCAGGTTGAGAAATTCCTAGAGATTTGGTGGTGTGGTGGGGGGCGGAGTGAAGCCTGCAGAGGGCAGTTTTGAGGATGGGGGAGGACTTCACCAGGGTCCCATTCCACAAGGTCTATCCTCCAAAGCAGCTGTTTTCTCCAGAGGGCTGTATTTCTGTGGCCTGGAGATCTTTTGTAATACTGGAACAGCTCCATCCACCCCCTGGAGGTTGGCAACCCTATTGCAACAGGAGCCGAGTCTTTTGCCCCATGGTGACTCCCCTCCCGTGCAGGTCCCAAACAAGAGCAGGTGGGGGGGAAGAAGATAGCAACGTGGAGGGGGCAACTAGAATCCTGCTGAACTTGAGCTGGTCTTGGTTTTCTGGGTTTTTTAAACAGAACCCCCCAAATCGAACATCAAATCACAGATTGCAGCCTGGTCCTCAGTGTCCGGCCTGCTATCCACAGTGACTCCATGTTGTTTTCAAATGCTTCCAAATGTTTTTCTCATGCTGTGGGTTTCCAGTGTTTTCTGTCCACAGGTTCCCAGCGAGTGTTCCCAGCAGTGTTCCCAGGACGGCAGGAGGGCCTTGTCAGGTTGTGATCACATTAGAACCAAGAGACTCCATTTTAAACCTTGTCAGTATATTAAGTGTGCTTTTTGCAGGTGCGAAGCCTGGAGGAGGGAGCGAGAGATTGTTTACATCTGCATGTCGTCTCTGCCTTCCTGACGTCCTTGGGAACTTTCCCTTTCTCAGCAACGGGCCGTTGGTTTTGAGAACCGGGGGGGGACCTGGGGCCTGAGGGAATCTGCTTACTGTGTACCTATTCTTTTGCTTGTCGTTTGTAACAATACTTTGGGTCAGCTAAGATCCTTGTATCTTGGAATGTGTACTCCTTGGTTGAAAATCTTCAGTAAAGCCTTTTGAAATCAATGGACTTTTGTCTTATTGCAAGAGGTTGTTGAAGTTGCCACTTTCGGCAAGCCACAGTCTGACAGGCCTTATCTACTCGGCCTGGACATTGACCTTGGAGGATCGGCCCTCTCCTTCCCGGGCTTCAACTGTAGCTGGGCAGTGGGGGGGAAATAGAGGGAGGTTTTGATATGTTGCTGTTTGTAACTAACACGCCATTCTCAACAAAGCTTCATGGTCAGCCAGAAGCTTTCATGCCTTTGGATTAATTATGGACACCTGGACTTTGAATATAATCTTTCCATAAAGAACCTTTTGACCCAAGAAGACCTTGGACTTCTTGCAGCAAGGGGTGGGAGATGAAATCAGAGTAACTTGAATACCATAAACTGACACGCAGACTGAACCGTGAAAATCAGGCATCCACCTCTTCGTGGCACTTCCATGGCACAAAAACGGGGTTCCAAAGCACAGGTCCTCCAGGACCCTCAGGGATTTTACATGAGTTCTACATGTGGCATTTGGGGGTGTTCTGCTCTAAACAACCGAGTATCCGTGAGCATCTTTGTAGACCTGCCTTTTACTGCCCCCCTTTTGATAGCTTATTCTAGAGTATTACTGGGGGTGGGCAGATACAGCCCCACCTCCTGGCCTGGACCTGGGGGGAACTTGAGCTCCAGTGGAATCCCTGCACGGAATGCTTGAGGTGAGTCAGAATGGCCTGTTGTGAGATCATCGCGGAGATGTCCCTTGACGGAATCCCTGTGTCCTCTGATGGTCTCTAGCCATGGCGAAGGTAGGAACCCCTGACTGAAGCTCCCGCAAGGACAAGAACATGCTGGGGGGTAGACTGAGTCCCCACAGCCCCAGAAATGATCTGGAGAGTAAATGGAGGCAGGAAACATGGGGTGGAGTGGAGAGTCGAAAGGAAGGGTCACAGAGCAGGCATCCCGCCTGGGGGACCCCAGCAGCCTCCTTTTCATTAGGGACAGCTACTGCCCAGATCGCTCATCCTGACCCCCCCCCCCTTCCTGGGGTTTTGCCTCAGCCAGAGCATTGCAGCAGGTGGCTCTGCCTCTTTTCATGCTGTGCTGATCCCAGGAAACACTTTCACTGGGGAGGGTAAGCAATTGGGCCCCTCTTCTCAGCTGGTGGACCCTGCTCGCTTTGGGGCTGCTGTGGAGACAACATGGGGCTAAACCTGGCCCTATCCTGGCTCCGGATAAACCTGGCCACATCATTTCCCAGGGTGGCTCTCAGAACAAAATGTTGGCATGGGGTGCCCCAGAGTTGCAGGGGAAAGGGGAAAGATTCTGAGATCTGCCTCCACCCCCCCACCCCGAGAAATCTCAGGGCAATCCAGAGTACAAGGAAGAGGCAGGTGCATCTTAACAAAAGGGGGGGGGTGCATGGTTGGAAAGAAAGACACCTATTCAGGGACGGATTCTGCTGTGCAAAGGAAAATGCTGGAGGTATGGTGGCCATTTGCCAGTAGGGGAGGCTCTGGTAAAGAGTCTTTAAATTGCCCCATCTTTTCCCCAATGGCCGATGGCAATGCTGTAATGCTCTCAAAGCAATGCTGAGACCCTGCTCTGAAATTCCACAGGGAAGGAGACCATCGCTTTGGAGGAGGTTCCTCAAATTGTTATTTTGCTGTACCACGATGAATCGTGTGGAGGAAGGTATGTCTGTTGGCACACACTGGGCTTGCCTCCTGCCACTTGTCATCAGCAGTGAAAATGAGCAGCGATACCATATGTATTTCTTTCTGTTTGTGGCCCAACTTGCTGCTCCAAATGGGCAAACAGCTTCCGGGCTTCCTCACTGGCTGAAATAATTCATTTTTTAGACTTCTAGCATTGGCATGCTTGGCTTGGAGTCCTGTAACCCTGGAATACAGAAACCTGAAACATGTTTCCTGCTACAAAAAACCTCAGCCCCTTTGGATCCACACATGGACCTCCACTGTTATTCTCCTCTCCCTCCCAAGTTCTGTTTTACTCCAACCAATATTGCCTCATGAGTGTTTATGCACTCGTCCCTTTGAATTGCCTTGTCCCAACCGGAAACTACCCAACTCAGGTCAGCTTTCTCTTTGGAATTAGTTGAAAAGTTGCCACACACCCCTTTTGATCTTCAGTGGTAGCACTGAGGTTCCTTTTTGGTTCCAATGAAGCCGGTCTCTTTTGCACCTTTTTTGCAGCCTCAGTTGGGAGGTGGGGGGGGGCATGCCGCGCTCCTGTTCTATGGAGGCAAAATGTTCTTCGTCCAGACCGAGTGTTACAAACGTGGCTCAGAGCATCCCCCTCTACCATCCCAAGCTGTCTGCCACTGCAAGGCTGCTGCGGAGACTGAAGGCTGGAATCTTGCCTCCTGTCACACATCTACTGGGGTCTCTCCCACCCCTCTAATTTTTCCCAGTGTGTCATGAGCCTCCTCCCTTTGCACCAGTTTGGTGTAATGGTTAAGAATGACAGTACTCTTCTCTAGTTAGGAAGAGGACTCCTCCCCTTGAAGCCAACTGGTTGGCCTTGGGTCAGTCACAGCTCTTCCAGAGCTCTCTCACCTCCACCCCCCTCACAGATTGTTTGTTGTGGGAATAATAATGACATGCTCTGCAAACTGTTCTGAGAGGGTGTTCAGTTGTCCTGAAGGGCACTGTATGAATTGAATGTTGTTGTTTCATTATTAAAAACGTAGGACATAGCCCATAGACTTTCATTCCATTAGCCTTTGGCACAACTGGTGTGCTTGTGATGACTCCGTAGTGAGGGGAAGACCCTTGTGTTTGTGATCTGAAGAGCCTTACTCTTGAGTAGTGGCACATGGCCTTCAGCACTAGGGTTGTTTATTTTAGATTAGTTCATTAGATTCCAGTCCGCTTCCCCACAGGTGGTCTCAGAGTGGAGCACAAAACAATAATATGCTTTAAAAATAAAAACCAATGATAGCAATTACATTATGTTAAAAATATCAGTAACAGAGTGCACACAATGATTCCCTATTCTCTAAATATCAGGGCCTGTGGGGGCAGGGTGGCCATCCATCTAATGAAAACCTAAATCAAGAAGGCACATGCCCCCCCCCACTGGCATTTGGGCCGGGTGCCAGGTTTGCTGAATGCATGAAGGGAGGCAGCCCAAGAATACGAGGATTTGCCTTTGGGGGTGGGGGGAGCCAATGGGCATATATGCCTGCTCTGCCCCCTAGCCACACAGCCTTCTCCGTTGCTTGGCGAAGAGCAAGTGCTGCTCCGGGAATTAGAGCGATGAGAGAAAAGACAATTAGGAAGTTGAAGGGGCTCCCCCTTCAGGCATGGAAGTTTGGTTGCGGCAGGAGTGGTGGTGGCGGAGACTAGGCTCAGTAGGTGGTATGGGTTTGCTACCACTCTCAGCCCCAGCTCCCTGCCACTGTATCTTGGAGGCCATTTTGGAGGAGAGAGGCAGTGATTTTCCGACAGTGGGCGGGGTGGAATTTCCATTTGGGAAATTTTGGTTTGTACCGATCATGCATAAGGGCAGGCCCAGCGGTCACACTGAAAACATGAATGAATGAATGAATGAATGAATGAATGAATGAATGAATGAATGAATGAATGAATGAATGAATGAATGCAAACAGCCCAAGAAAAGGCCAGCCCGTAAGGAGGTTATTTTCTGGCAGTGCGCGGGGGGTAATTTCTGATTGGGGAATTTTTGTTTGTGGTTATCATGGCAAGGCCAGCAGGCCCTCTAAGGGAAAACAGCCCACAAAAATGCCAGCCCCTAAGTGGACTGCACCCACTGTATCTTCCTCTGATGAAGAGTAGGATGTCCTGGGCGGGCAGGACATATTGAAGTGACTTGCAGCCTTGGAGAAACAAAGGAGGGTTGCACCTGTTGCTCAGGGCAGGGCAAAGAGAGCGAGGGCAGACAGGAGCACTTCCAAGGCAGCCTTTTAAAGAGAAATACTAAAGCATCTCTCTGCTCTTGAAGGGGGACCTTGTAGTCAAGTGGCTGCTTCTGATGGGGAAAGAAAGGAAGTGGGAGAAGAACAAGCCCAACCCATGACCCAGGAACTGGCTGACGATGGACCTGTGGCTGTCAAAGAACCTGATGGACCTGTGGAAGTCAAAGAACCTGATGGACCTGTGGCTGTCAAAGAACCTGATGGACCTGTGGAAGTCAAAGAACCTGATGGACCTGTGGAAGTCAAAGAACCTGATGGACCCGTGGCTGTCAAAGAACCTGATGGACCTGTGGAAATCAAAGAACCTGATGGACCTGTGGCTGTCAAAGAACCTGATGGACCTGTGGCTGTCAAAGAACCTGATGGACCTGTGGCTGTCAAAGAACCTGACGGACCTGTGGAAGTCAAAGAAGCTGAAGGACCTGTGGAAGTCAAAGAAGCTGAAGGAGACGGTAAGCCTACTCAGCCAGAATACACGAGTTTTTGGCTTTGGGGGTGTTGCTACTTCACTCTTCTCAGTCCCAGCTCCTTGCTGCTGTATCTTGGCAGCCATTTTTGTGGAATGGGGTGGTTATTTCCTGGCAGTGGGTGGGTTATAATTTCTGTTTGGGGAATTTTGGTTTGTGCCTATCATGGCAAGGCCAGCAGGCCCTCTAAGGGAAAACAGCCCACAAAAACGCCAGCCCCTAAGCGGATTACACCCACTGGATCTTCCTCTGATGAAGAGGAGGATGTCCTAGACAAGCGGGACATATTGAAGCACCTTGCGGCCTTTTTGCAAGGGGATGTACGTGCTGCTCAGGGCAGGGGAAAGAGAGCGACGACAGTCAGGAGTGCTTCCAAGGCAACCTTTTAAAGCAAAGTACTAAACCGTCTCTCTGCTCTCGGAGGGGGAATTTTGGTTTGTGCCTCTCATATCTAAGGGAAAGGCCAGCGGGCCCTCTAAGAGCCCTCTTCTACATCTTTTTCTGTTTGTGTGGAACTAAATTTTGGGTTAATTTAAGATCTCTATCACGTAGTACTACAGGAGATGGTGCAGTGAAGAGGCAGAAAGAGTGTTAGATGTGGTGTTGATTGACAGGGGAGACTGGACTGCTGGCCCAGATAAAGTGGGAAGGTACACAAGTCCGAGTCTCCGCCAATGGCAGATGAAACCAGACCAAAATTTAGAACCGCCCTCTCTCTGCTCCACTCTATTTCCAGCTCTGCCCTCAAGGAGCATACGTTCCGACATATCTGGCTCTTATCCAAGAAGATCCTTGGCTTGTACTCCTCCATAATCTTGTGATTACCCCAGTATCTAGAGCAGTAATTTGGGGTAATGCCCGTACCCTATGTTGAACTTCCCTAGCGAAAACTAGCTCATGTTATTCACATTGACTCTTCAGCAGCAATAGAGTCCTTTAGGTTTTTAAAGAACTTCACTGAGAAGCTCCTGAAATCTTTACAATGACACTGATAGTCGATGTCTCCTTATACTTATTGTACTTTTGTCACTCAAAACAGCTGAAGAAGATTCTGACGATGACGACATGGATATCGTGGCCTGGTACAGGCAGTTTAGACCTTTAGAAGGTAATCTCTCTCTCTTCCCCCAGGCATGGACTTCATTAGCTGTACACCACCCACTCTCAACCAGCTTCCCCCACCTCTCCAACCTCTGACACAGGAAACCCCTTCGCTTTCTCCATGGTTTTGGTTTAAACGTTGCCGTACCTCCCTTCTGATATTCACTTGCAACTTGGAGGGTCCCTTTTTGTTCCAGTAAAGCCATTGGAGATGTGATTGGCTGTACAAGTTTCTTAAAACATTGATTCAGCAGAAGCTGCTTCCACATAACAAGGATCTTAATTGTATGACTGAAAGAAAACTTGAGTAATAATTTTGTGGCTGGCTCTTCCTTCTGAAGCAGCCATTTTGCTCTGAGTTAGAGATCCAAAGGCGCTCACTGGTTTAACAAGGTTAATTTAAAATCTGTACTGCATAGTACTATGGGAGACGGTACAGTGACGAGGCAGACAGTGTTAGATGTAGTGGGGATTTACAGGGAAGATTGGACTTCTGGTCCAAATTGCGTGGGAGGGTTCCGGTTCTGGATCTCCACCAATGGTAGATAACACCGGACCAAAATCAGGAACCGCTATCTCTCGGCTCCAGTATACTTCCAACTCGGCCCTCAAGGAGCACATGCTCTGAAATATCTGGATTTTGTCCAATAAGATCTTTGGCTTATACTCTTCCATATTCATGTGATTGCCCCAGTATCTAGGACAGCAATTTGTGGTAATGCCCGTACCTGAAATTGAACTCCCATAGAGAAAAATAGCTCAAGTGATTCACATTGACTCATCATTAGCAGTAGAGTCCTTTAAGTTTTAAAAGAACTTCACTGAAATGTTCCTGAAATCTTTACATTGACACGGATAGTCAATATCTGCTTAGATTTACTGTACTTTTTCACTCAAAGTAATCTTTGAAGAGAACGAAGATGAAGAGACTGTCGACCAAAGGCATATGGATTCTCTTGAAGGTAATCAGCCTTTCTTCAAAGCATGTGTCTCATTCTCCCAGGCATGGAAGTCATTTGTTGTCCTCCACAACCCAATCTCAACTAGCTTGCCCCATGTTTCCAACCTCTGAATCAGGAAACCCCTAAGCCTTCTCCTTGGGATTAGTTTAAAACTTGTCATACCTCCATTCTGATATTCAGTGGTCAGTTTGAGGGTCCCTTTCAGTTCCAATAAAGCCATTGGAGGTTTGATTTGCTGTACAAGTTTCTAAAAACATGGATTTGGCAGAATCTGTTTCCACCTTAAATTGAACTCTCCTAGTGGTATTAGAAATCACAACACTCAAAACCAATGGGAGAACATTTCAATCTTCTCAGATATTCCAGGACAGAGAGTGATACAAACTCCCTGTCTGTGCTGCCTTTCTCCCCAATGAGGATTCAAAATCCTCTCGCCTCCACTTTATCCCTAGAATGACAACTCTGTGAGGTGTACACTCAGCTGAGAGGGGGTGGCTGCCCCAAGGTCTCCCAGCAAGTTTCCATGACCATGGACCTGGGTCTCATGTATCACCAGATGGGTGATCTTGGGCCAGTCACCCACCCTTGGCAGCTCTTCATCCAGCACTCTCATTGTTACGCCCTGCTGGTTTATGATTGGAAAATGGGGTAAAATAACCGAATCTCACTCCAATCTTCCTCTTCAGAAAAGAGGAATGGATTTGAAACCAACTCCGATTTCTTAAAGGAGGGATAGAAATGGATTCCTGGCTTTTGGACAGGAGGAATTAAGAGAATTCCATTTAAGGATCCTCCTGTGGGTTCATTCCAATGTGGAGTGCTTGAGGCCTGGCTTATACCCCCCCCCCATCCCTATCTCTGCTCCCCTCCCAAGCCGCTGTGCTGATTGAAGGAAAGAATCTTGCTTCCCGTCACCCATGAAGTGACATCTCTCCCACCCTTCTGAATTTCCCCCAGTGCTCCTTCCTTGGCAACATGGAAGGTGGCCCATGCTCCTTCCCCCATTCCCCGCTTAGCCTTCAGTCCAAATGGGGCACTCCCACTCATTCTGTAGTGAGTGGAAGACCTTCTGTATGTGTTTTGAAGATCCCTCCTCTTGAGTAGTGCCACATGTCCTCCTGCATGAGGGTTGCCAAGTCTCAATTGGAAAATCCCTGGAGATTTGGGGCTGGGAATCGAGCAGGGCAGGGTTTGAGAAGGGGAAGGCTCTCTGTGGAGAATAATGCCATAGAGTCCACTCTCCAAATCAGTCCTTGCCTCTAGGGGAACTGCTCTCCATCGCCTAGAGATCAGCTGTAATTCCAGGAGTCTCCAGGTCCCACTGGACGTTGGCAACCCTCTCTTGCAACTCCCAGGAGGAATGATCTCTACGTAATCTTTTTTTCTTCTCAATTCATCTTCTTCCTCCTTTGTTTCCATTTCAGATTAAGATCATCTTCGTACCAACAAAAACATCTCTGAATCCCTGATGATTTGCAAGAAACTATACATCTCTAAACATGATAAGAAAACAGTCCCATATCACAAAGTATACCTACTTTTATACTAACATACTTATGTACTAATATTTAGATACTTATATACTTACATACTAACTTACTGACATTCCATACTTTGTGATATGGGACTGTTTATT
Source organism: Eublepharis macularius (assembly GCF_028583425.1). NCBI lineage: Eukaryota > Metazoa > Chordata > Lepidosauria > Squamata > Eublepharidae > Eublepharis > Eublepharis macularius. Next base: position 72,496,664 of record NC_072801.1, read on the forward strand.
ATCATGTTTAGATGAGGAATCTTTTCCGTATAGTTTCTTGCAAATCATCAGGGATTCAGTGACCATCGATACCAACGAACCTCCCTTCACCGGACCACCCTCCACCATTGGACCACCAGGTGGCACATGACCTAGATGCATCATAAGAAACAGTCCCACATCACAAAGTATATATAGTTATAGACTTATACTAATCTACTGATCTACTGACATATGTATTTATATACTAACATAATAACATACTAATATTCCGTATTTTGTGATGTGGGACTGCTTTTTATGATCGCATCCAGGTCATGTGTCTTATTGCAAACAGTTAAAGAGAAGGAAGGGGAGCAACACAAAATGGTGGGCGGAATTTCTTCTGCCCCAATTATGCCTGAATCAACATTGGCCCCTCAGCTTAAGGAGCTGGAACGCAGCATGATCAGTCACCTTGCCTTTATGCTTCAACCTATTAATAACCAACTCATGGAAAGACGTGCAGAATTAAATGAAACGAATAAAAAAGCAAACGCTGCCCTTGACTCAAGTGATGCAGCTCATGCTGGCACTGAGGACTTTCGAGCTAAAAATGCAATTCTCTAAGAGAGAGTTTTACAACTGGAAATAACTTGCCATCAGAGGAACCTAAAATTTAGAGGGGTAGATGAAGATCTGACAAATGCCCCCCTGAGATCTGACAAACTGACTCCGGACATACTTTATTACAAAACATCAACCTGGAAACTCCAATGGAGCTAGACAAGCTTCCTCAGAAGTGGAAAATGCTTCGAGAACTGTCTCCATGCAAGGGAAGCAAAATCCCAGTGCTCTTTTCCTAAAGAAGTTGTAATGGACCCTGTCCTTTAAGGGAAGAGTGATAAAATCTTCATACGTTATTTAATCGCTCAGGGGTTTTGATTGGGGAAGAGAGAGTGATCTCCAATGTTTGCTCACTGTTTTAGTTGTTAAGGTTATTATTGTTACTTCTTGTTAGTTAAATTGTTTACTATTCATTGTTTCTTAATTAGTTATTTAAAAAAGAAAGAAAGACAAATATCTAGTCAGGTTAAGGTATAACATTTAGTGTAAATTCATCTTTTAATATGTTAAAATAATAATTAAAAATGAAATTAATAGTTAAATAAAACAAATCAAAACAAAATATTCATTTATATTTTTCTCTTGATAGAAGTTATTTGAAAATTGTATCTGGGCTCAGAGACCTTTATTGCATTCTGGGCTCCAATTTTCTCCAAATGGTCTCTCTGTGTGCCTCTTTTGGAAGCCGTGCCAGGTATGCCCCCACCCCCAGCTTTAGCGAGGCTGTCCTGGGAACCACCGGGATGCCTGCAGGGAGGGCCTCTACGAAATTGAGTGCTGCTGTCCAAGGGGGCGTCTCTTTGGACTCAGAGACCATTATGGAAAATCCATTCCACAATTTCTTTCCCACTGATTGTGTGCTGTAATGCATTTCAATGGAGCCTATGCAAGTAAATTGGCATTCTGGAAACCATGGGGATGGCTGCATGGACAGGGAGAGCTGGGAGGGGCTGGGCTTCACTGGACTGTCCACAGACAGTCAGGCGGCTTCAATCAATTCCCTTAGCAACTGAGGCAGGGACTGCCTGAACTGTGTCTGCACTCTTTCTGTTGCCCTGGACACTCCAATCAAAGCCCAACTTAGCTTGATAGGCAGGTCTTCCTTCCAAGTGTGGAGCTGCAAATTGGTTACATAGGAGCAGACATCAGGGGGGAGGGAGGAGGGGGCTGTTCTGTGGCCATGGGAACTCCAATCTCATCCCTGCAAACCCTGTTAGGCAGTTCTGACTGCCAACCACAGACCTCCTGCTGTTCTCTATGGGACCTCTGGTTATAAAAGGAAGTGTGCTCCAAGCTCTAGCTTTCAGTTTCACAAGGCAGTGGAGTGAGAGAGTGCTGTTGCTAGTCTTTTGGGAAAGAGACAGAGAGAGTGCATTGGAGCTGGGATTTGTTGTGTATGTGGAGGGATAGGGCTCTATCTCCTCTGGTTCCAGGGCTGCTGCCAGGCTCTGGGGGTAAACTCAGTGGGTACCTCGGATGAGGGCTCACACACTGATTATTATTATTACTGGTAACAAAGCCCATTGGGAAAAAAATACAATGGGCTCTAGAAAGGGCAGGGAAGGCGGGCCAGGCATTGGCGCCTCCGCCACACTCCAATCTGGTTGAGGGAATGGCACGGTGGCTGGGCCTGACATTGCCACTTCCCCTGCATCCTGATCTGGTCAGGGGGAGGGCAGGGCAGCTGGACCTGGCATTGCCCCCTCCCCAGCACCCCAATCTGGGCTGGGGAATGGCAGCAGTGCCAGCAGATTGCAGTGAGGAAGGGCTGGAAGTTGGGCCCATTTGTCCTGCTGCATCATCGGGCCAAATTGAGCAGCTATGGAGCTCAGGAGTGGTGCCAAGGAGGCAGAAAAAGCCCTGGAGCACTCCTGCGTCCCACAGCTGCCTGATTTGGCCCCCATTTGGGCCGAATCAGGTGGCTGTGGAGCCCAGAAGCACTGCCTGAGAGGGCAAAAAGCACCCCTGAGCTCTCCTGCACTGTACTCCAGGCTGAATCTGGGCCAATTTGGGCAGTTGCGGAGCCTGGTAGCGCTGCTGGGGGGCAGTGGAAAGGGCCCGGGAGCGCTCCTGCGGTCCACAGTGGGTGGAATTGGGCTCACTTTGGGCTGAAATTGTCGTAGAAGTGTGCTGGGTGATCAGGGAGTGCGCCCTGGGAGGTGGGTTCCCCCTTCCCCCCCCTCCATCTGCCTGGCCTCTGAGAAGCTGGAGGACAGGAGTACCTGCCCGGCAACTGTATGGCAGATAGATCTGGGCTCTGCAGGTCTAGAGGCCAAGTCTCTTCACTTTGCAAACTCATGGTGAGTAGAGCTGGCCTCCACAGAGACAAAGGCCTGGTCTACTCATCTTGTAAAACCATGGCAAATAGACCTGTTGGTCGTGAGGCCAGGTCTATCAGGCTTAGAATGCTACTAGGAGTAAACCTGGCCGCCAAGATAATGGGGCCAGGTCTACTGGAGCCAGCCCTGGCTAAAAGCAGACTTCTTATAAACTTTGTACTGCAATGTTTGGGTTGAATTGAAAGGGAGTGTGTGTGGGGGGGAGGCAAGGGACTACTCTGTAATGCATATACAAAGAAATCCCCAGAAGGTTGGATCAGGTCTTCTGGTCCCCAGAAGGTCAGACCAGACTCAACGGGTTGAAATTAAATTAAAAGAGTTTTTGGCTAAAAATTAGGAAGAACTTCCTCACCGTTAGAGCAGTCCCTCAGTGGAACAGGCCTCCTCAGGAGGTGGTAAGCTTTCCTTCTTTGGAGGTTTTTAAGCAGAGCCTAGATGGCCATCTGACAACAATGCTGATTCTGTGGATCTCGTCAGATCATGAGAGGGAGGGCAGGAAAGGTCACATCAGTGCTTAGTTCTCGTTGCCCCTTCTTACATGCCCAGGGTAAGGCTGATCACCATTTTGCAATTTTCTCCAGGCCACTTTTTCAGTGTGTTCAGGTCTCATAGAATTCTATCTGTATCTTCAAGGACGTTTGCTACTCCTCCCAGTTTGATGTCATCTGCTAATTTAATAAGAAATCATTTCACACCCTCATCCAGATCACTTATTTAAAATGACTGGGCCCAGAACTGAGCCCTGATCACCTCCTTCCACAACTACTCTTTGGATAAAATTCTCCTGGGATGTAGTGGGAAGTCCACTGCAGGAGATTATTAATCTACATTTCTCACAGTGTTGATTCCCTGTTACACTCAATGAGATGATAGTAAGTCTGTATTTGAAGAAGGCCTCCTTGAATAAGAATGACCTAGTAAATTACTGCCCAGTTTCTGGTCAAGGTAATTTATTGGCCAGTAGAGGAACAGCTCAGAACTTCTTGATGGAAACGCCTGTTTCCATCAATCCATTGCAGTCTAGCCTCAGACCTGGATTTGGTAGTGAGAAAGCATTGGTGGTGCTGGTTGATGGTCCCCGACTCTCCTTTGAAAAAGACAGGCATGCACTGCTGCTATTATCAGATCTCTCAGGGCCAAGCTACACATGACGAATGACACTTGAACGGCAAGTGGATTGAGTGGAGGGCAAGTGAACAGGGAGAAATACACTTGCTGTTCAAGTGTCATTCGTCATGTGTAGCTTGGCCCTGTGTTTCTCCCTGTTCACTTGGGCTCCACTCAATCCACTTGCCGTTCAAGTGTCATTCGTCATGTGTAGCTTGGCCCTCAGTGGCATTTGACACTTGCACCTGCTTAGTTTTGGTCAACCACCTGGCCTCATCAAGGGTCAGGGGCAGTGCTTTGGCTTGGTTCTCATTCTTCCAAGAACACTTTTTTAGAGTTTCCATTGTAGAGGACAAAAAGCAGCCTGGTGGGAACTCTCTTGTGGAGTTCCACAGGGATCAGTCCCTCACAAATGATCTTTGGATCACCACTAATTACACAGACCTGAACTCCAGAGACTATCCCCTACAAGAGGACATGTGCTGATGCTGATCCAGTCTCTGGTTCCGGAGGTGAGGCCTCCTATTTCATCTTTCTTCCAGAACCTTCTATTAGTGCATTAAATAACGGGCTGGGAAACAGAAGAGCCCTCTGCACGACCAAATAATCTTTGGATCACCACAAATCACACAGACCCAAAGTCCAGAGACTGTCCCCTACAAGAGGACGTGTTCTGGTTCTGATCCAGTCTCTACTTCTGGAGCTGAGGCCTCCTATTTCACCTTTCTCCCAGAATGTGGGTCTAGCACACTTCATAGGACACATACAGGGCAGAACGAGGAGAGAATACATTTCGGAAGGCTGTGGAGGGCAGGCTTTGTGGTAGGCCCTCAGGCCTAGGCAGCAGTAGCTGCAAGGGAGAAGCTGCGACTCCCTGGTTGCTGCCTTCAAACCCCAGGATTGGAGCCAGCCTCAGTGGTTTGGCAGAGATTTTTCTCATGTATTTACATTTGGGGCTGGTAGTAAATTAGTTGGGAGGGCTGCAGCAGGGTTAGATTCAGCCCCTAGCTGGACACTGCCCCCAAAGTCCTCAGGCCCATCCAGGCTTCCCCTCCACCCACCCACCCCACTCCCGCACAATTTCACTTTAGTGGGGAGAGTACTTCCAGCGGAAACGCAAAAGCCGACCTAGAGGCCACTTGCAACCATTCTGAAGAGTGGATTGCTTCACGTTAGTGATACTGGTATAGCAAAGGTTAGGGTTGCCATCTCCAAATTGGAAAATTCCTGGAGATTGGCGGGGGGGGGGGTGAAACCTGGGGAGGCGAAGGACCTCATCATGGAGTAATTCCATAGAGTCCACTCCCCCAAGGTAGCCATTTTCTACAGGTGAACTTACTGTGACCTGGAGATCAGTTGTAATTCCAGGAGATCTCCAGTTACCACGTGGAGGCTGGCAACCCTAGAGAGGTCTACATTCTGCTGAATCTGAGCTGGTTGTGGGGTTTTTTTAGGGATCTTTTTTAACAGAATCCCCGAAATCCCACATCAAATCACATATCACAGCTTGCTTCCGGATCTGGTCCCCAGAGAAAGCTCAGGGCAATCCCGAGTACTAGAGAAAGGCGGGTGCATCTTAACAGAAGGAGGGGGAAGAGCACGGCCAGAAAGAAAAACTCCATTCCCATGGCTATCCAGGGATGGCCGCCGCTGTGCAAACGGAAATGCTGTAAGGGTAGTAGGCATTTAGCCAGTCGTGGGGCCCCTGGCAAAGATCCTTTAGTATTAATGCCAGTATTAGCTTATCCTCGAAGATAGAAGAGGGGGCAAGTATCATATAATTTCCAATGCAAATAAGTCACTCTCTCTCTTTCCTGCACTTCCAAAATGACTCCAATGCTAATTAAAATAAAAATGAGATGGCACACCCCTGTGCTTTCTCCTGCACTTATGGAGGGAAGCTTCACCGCCTGGATTTCTGCCTCCTCTGACTGCACAGGCCCAGGCAAGGAAGGAGGGAAAGGACAGAGCAGCAGAAGGGAACTTCCAAAGACCAGACGGGTTATGGCTAATCAGCAGGGAACAGCCTGCCTCCTTCACGTGCTCAGAGGAAACGGCTGCCTAGGTTTCTGAAAATGTATGAGGAGGATCCTTGTTGCAATTTAAGGTTGCCATCTCCAGGTTGAGAAATTCCTAGAGATTTGGTGGTGTGGTGGGGGGCGGAGTGAAGCCTGCAGAGGGCAGTTTTGAGGATGGGGGAGGACTTCACCAGGGTCCCATTCCACAAGGTCTATCCTCCAAAGCAGCTGTTTTCTCCAGAGGGCTGTATTTCTGTGGCCTGGAGATCTTTTGTAATACTGGAAGAGCTCCATCCACCCCCTGGAGGTTGGCAACCCTTTTGCAACAGGAGCCGAGTCTTTTGCCCCATGGTGACTCCCCTCCCGTGCAGGTCCCAAACAAGAGCAGGTGGGGGGGAAGAAGATAGCAACGTGGAGGGGGCAACTAGAATCCTGCTGAACTTGAGCTGGTCTTGGTTTTCTGGGTTTTTTAAACGGAACCCCCCAAATCGAACATCAAATCACAGATTGTAGCCTGGTCCTCAGTGTCCGGCCTGCTATCCACAGTGACTCCATGTTGTTTTCAAATGCTTCCAAATGTTTTTCTCATGTTGTGGGTTTCCAGTGTTTTCTGTCCACAGGTTCCCAGCGAGTGTTCCCAGCAGTGTTCCCAGGACGGCAGGAGGGCCTTGTCAGGTTGTGATCATATTAGAACCAAGAGACTCCATTTTAAACCTTGTCAGTATATTAAGTGTGCTTTTTGCAGGTGCGAAGCCTGGAGGAGGGAGCGAGAGATTGTTTACATCTGCATGTCGTCTATGCCTTCCTGACGTCCTTGGGAACTTTCCCTTTCTCAGCAACGGGCCGTTGGTTTTGAGAACCGGGGGGGACCTGGGGCCTGAGGGAATCTGCTTACTGTGTACCTATTCTTTTGCTTGTCGTTTGTAACAATACTTTGGGTCAGCTAAGATCCTTGTATCTTGGAATGTGTACTCCTTGGTTGAAAATCTTCAGTAAAGCCTTTTGAAATCAATGGACTTTTGTCTTATTGCAAGAGGTGGTTGAAGTTGCCACTTTTGGCAAGCCACAGTCTGACAGGCCTTATCTACTCGGTCTGGACATTGACCTTGGAGGATCGGCCCTCTCCTTCCCGGGCCTCAACCGTAGCTGGGCAGTGGGGGGGGAATAGAGGGAGGTTTTGATATGTTGCTGTTTGTAACTAACACGTCATTCTCAACAAACCTTCATGGTCAGCCAGAAGCTTTCATGCCTTTGGATTAATTATGGACACCTGTACTTTGAATATAATCTTTCCATAAAGAACCTTTTGACCCAAGAAGACCTTGGACTTCTTGCAGCAAGGGGTGGGAGATGAAATCAGAGTAACTTGAATACCATAAACTGACACGCAGACTGAACCATGAAAATCAGGCATCCACCTCTTCGTGGCACTTCCATGGCACAAAAACGGGGTTCCAAAGCACAGGTCCTCCAGGACCCTCAGGGATTTTACATGAGTTCTACATGTGGCATTTGGGGGTGTTCTGCTCTAAACAACCGAGTATCCTTGAGCATCTTTGTAGACCTGCCTTTTACTGCCCCCCTTTTGATTGATTATTCTAGAGTATTACTGGGGGTGGGCAGATACAGCACCACCTCCTGGCCTGGACCTGGGGGGAACTTGAGCTCCAGTGGAATCCCTGCACGGAATGCTTGAGGCGAGTCAGAATGGCCTGTTGTGAGATCATCGCGGAGATGTCCCTTGACGGAATCCCTGTGTCCTCTGATGGTCTCTAGCCATGGCGAAGGTAGGAACCCCTGACTGAAGCTCCCGCAAGGACAAGAACATGCTGGGGGGTAGACTGAGTCCCCACAGCCCCAGAAATGGTCTGGAGAGTAAATGGAGGCAGGAAACATGGGGTGGAGTGGAGAGTCGAAAGGAAGGGTCACAAAGCAGGCATCCCGCCTGGGGGACCCCAGCAGCCTCCTTTTCATTAGGGACAGCCACTGCCCAGATCGCTCATCCTGACCCCCCCCCCCTTCCTGGGGTTTTGCCTCAGCCAGAGCATTGCAGCAGGTGGCTCTGCCTCTTTTCATGCTGTGCTGATCCCAGGAAACACTTTCACTGGGGAGGGTAAGCAATTGGGCCCCTCTTCTCAGCTGGTGGACCCTGCTCACTTTGGGGCTGCTGTGGAGACAACATGGGGCTAAACCTGGCCCCATCTTGGCTCCGGATAAACCTGGCCACATCATTTCTCAGGGTGGCTCAGAGAACAAAATGTTGGGATGGGGTGCCCCAGAGTTGCAGGGGAAAGGGGAAAGATTCCGAGATCTGCCTCCACCCCCCCACCCCGAGAAATCTCAGGGCAATCCAGAGTACAAGGAAGAGGCAGGTGCATCTTAACAAAAGGGGGGGGGGTGCATGGTTGGAAAGAAAGACACCTATTCAGGGACGGATTCTGCTGTGCAAAGGAAAATGCTGGAGGTATGGTGGCCATTTGCCAGTAGGGGAGGCTCTGGTAAAGAGTCTTTAAATTGCCCCATCTTTTCCCCAATGGCCGATGGCAATGCTGTAATGCTCTCAAAGCAATGCTGAGACCCTGCTCTGAACTTCCACAGGGAAAGAGACCATCGCTTTGGAGGAGGTTCCTCAAATTGTTATTTTGCTGTACCACGATGAATCGTGTGGAGGAAGGTATGTCTGTTGGCACACACTGGGCTTGCCTCCTGCCACTTGTCATCAGCAGTGAAAATGAGCAGCGATACCATATGTATTTCTTTCTGTTTGTGGCCCAACTTGCTGCTCCAAATGGGCAAAAAGCTTCCGGGCTTCCTCACTGGCTGAAATAATTCATTTTTTAGACTTCTAGCATTGGCATGCTTGGCTTGGAGTCCTGTAACCCTGGAATACAGAAACCTGAAACATGTTTCCTGCTACAAAAAACCACAGCCCCTTTGGATCCACACATGGACCTCCACTGTTATTCTCCTCTCCCTCCCAAGTTCTGTTTTACTCCAACCAATATTGCCTCATGAGTGTTTATGCACTCGTCCCTTTGAATTGCCTTGTCCCAACCGGAAACTACCCAACTCAGGTCAGCTTTCTCTTTGGAATTAGTTGAAAAGTTGCCACACCTCTCTTTTGATCTTCAGTGGTAGCACTGAGGTTCCTTTTTGGTTCCAATGAAGCCGGTCTCTTTTGCACCTTTTTTGCAGCTTCAGTTGGGAGGTGGGGGGGGGGGGAATGCCGCGCTCCTGTTCTGTGGAGGCAAAATGTTCTTAGTCCAGACCGAGTGTTACAAACGTGGCTCAGAGCATCCCCCTCTACCATCCCAAGCTGTCTGCCACTGCAAGGCTGCTGCGGAGACTGAAGGCTGGACTCTTGCCTCCTGTCACACATCGACTGGGGTCTCTCCCACCCCTCTAATTTTTCCCAGTGTGTCATGAGCCTCCTCCCTTTGCACCAGTTTGGTGTAATGGTTAAGAATGACAGTACTCTTCTCTAGTTAGGAAGAGGACTCCTCCCCTTGAAGCCAACTGGTTGGCCTTGGGTCAGTCACAGCTCTTCCAGAGCTCTCTCACCTCCACCCCCCTCACAGATTGTTTGTTGTGGAAATAATAATGACATGCTCTGCAAACTGTTCTGAGAGGGTGTTCAGTTGTCCTGAAGGGCACTGTATGAATTGAATGTTGTTGTTTCATTATTAAAAACGTAGGACATAGCCCATAGACTTTCATTCCATTAGCTTTCGGCACAACTGGTGTGCTTGTGATGACTCCGTAGTGAGGGGAAGACCCTTGTGTTTGTGATCTGAAGAGCCTTACTCTTGAGTAGTGGCACATGTCCTTCAGCACTAGGGTTGTTTATTTTAGATTAGTTCATTAGATTCCAGTCCGCTTCCCCACAGGTGGTCTCAGAGTGGAGCACAAAACAATAATATGCTTTAAAAATAAAAACCAATGATAGCAATTACATTATGTTAAAAATATCAGTAACAGAGTGCACACAATGCTTCCCTATTCTCTAAATATCAGGGCCTGTGGGGGCAGGGTGGCCATCCATCTAATGAAAACCTAAATCAAGAAGGCACATGCCCCCCCCCACTGGTATTTGGGCCGGGTGCCAGGTTTGCTGAATGCATGAAGGGAGGCAACCGCTTCTTTCCCAAGAATACGAGGATTTGCCTTTGGGGGTGGGGGGAGCCAATGGGCATATATGCCTGTTCTGCCCCCTAGCCACACAGCCTTCTCCGTTGCTTGGCGAAGAGCAAGTGCTGCTCCGGGAATTAGAGCGATGAGAGAAAAGACAATTAGGAAGTTGAAGGGGCTCCCCCTTCAGGCATGGAAGTTTGGTTGCGGCAGGAGTGGTGGTGGCGGAGACTAGGCTCACTAGGTGGTATGGGTTTGTTACAACTCTCAGCCCCAGCTCCCTGCCACTGTATCTTGGAGGCCATTTTGGAGGAGAGAGGCAGTGATTTTCCGACAGTGGGCGGGGTGGAATTTCCATTTGGGAAATTTTGGTTTGTACTGATCATGCATAAGGGCAGGCCCAGCGGTCACACTGAAAAAATGAATGAATGAATGAATGAATGAATGAATGAATGAATGAATGAATGAATGAATGAATGAATGAATGAATGAATGAATGCAAACAGCCCAAGAAAAGGCCAGCCCGTAAGGAGGTTATTTTCTGGCAGTGCGCGGGGGGTAATTTCTGATTGGGGAATTTTGGTTTGTGCTTATCATGGCAAGGCCAGCAGGCCCTCTAAGGAAAACAGCCCACAAAAATGCCAGCCCCTAAGTGGACTGCACCCACTGTATCTTCCTCTGATGAAGAGTAGGATGTCCTGGGCGGGCAGGACATATTGAAGTGACTTGCAGCCTTGGAGAAACAAAGGAGGGTTGCACCTGTTGCTCAGGGCAGGGCAAAGAGAGCGAGGGCAGACAGGAGCACTTCCAAGGCAGCCTTTTAAAGAGAAATACTAAAGCATCTCTCTGCTCTCGAAGGGGGACCTTGTAGTCAAGTGGCTGCTTCTGATGGGGAAAGAAAGGAAGTGGGAGAAGAACAAGCCCAACCCATGACCCAGGAACTGGCTGACGATGGACCTGTGGCTGTCAAAGAACCTGATGGACCTGTGGAAGTCAAAGAACCTGATGGACCTGTGGAAGTCAAAGAAACTGATGGACCTGTGGCTGTCAAAGAACCTGATGGACCTGTGGAAGTCAAAGAACCTGATGGACCTGTGGCTGTCAAAGAACCTGATGGACCTGTGGAAGTCAAAGAACCTGATGGACCTGTGGAAGTCAAAGAACCTGATGGACCTGTGGCTGTCAAAGAACCTGATGGACCTGTGGAAGTCAAAGAACCTGATGGACCTGTGGAAGTCAAAGAACCTGATGGACCTGTGGCTGTCAAAGAACCTGATGGACCTGTGGAAATCAAAGAACCTGATGGACCTGTGGCTGTCAAAGAAGCTGAAGGACCTGTGGAAGTCAAAGAAGCTGAAGGAGATGGTAAGCCTACTCAGCCAGAATACACGAGTTTTTGGCTTTGGGGGTGTTGCTGCTTCACTCTTCTCAGTCCCAGCTCCTTGCTGCTGTATCTTGGCAGCCATTTTTGTGGAGTGGGGTGGTTATTTCCTGGCAGTGGGTGGGTTATAATTTCTGTTTGGGGAATTTTGGTTTGTGCCTATCATGGCAAGGCCAGCAGGCCCTCTAAGGGAAAACAGCCCACAAAAACGCCAGCCCCTAAGCGGATTGCACCCACTGGATCTTCCTCTGATGAAGAGGAGGATGTCCTAGACAAGCGGGACATATTGAAGCACCTTGCAGCCTTTTTGCAAGGGGATGTACGTGCTGCTCAGGGCAGGGGAAAGAGAGCGACGACAGTCAGGAGTGCTTCCAAGGCAACCTTTTAAAGCAAAGTACTAAACCGTCTCTCTGCTCTTGGAGGGGGAATTTTGGTTTGTGCCTCTCATATCTAAGGGAAAGGCCAGCGGGCCCTCTAAGAGCCCTCTTCTACATCTTTTTCTGTTTGTGTGGAACTAAATTTTGGGTTAATTTAAGATCTCTATCACGTAGTACTACAGGAGATGGTGCAGTGAAGAGGCAGAAAGAGTGTTAGATGTGGTGTTGATTGACAGGGGAGACTGGACTGCTGGCCCAGATAAAGTGGGAAGGTACACAGGTCCAAGTCTCCGCCAATGGCAGATGAAACCAGACCAAAATTTAGAACCGCCCTCTCTCTGCTCCACTCTATTGCCAGCTCTGCCCTCAAGGAGCATACGTTCCGACATATCTGGCTCTTATCCAAGAAGATCCTTGGCTTGTACTCCTCCATAATCTTGTGATTACCCCAGTATCTAGAGCAGTAATTTGGGGTAATGCCCGTACCCTATGTTGAACTTCCCTAGCGAAAACTAGCTCATGTTATTCACATTGACTCTTCAGCAGCAATAGAGTCCTTTAAGTTTTTAAAGAACTTCACTGAGAAGCTCCTGAAATCTTTACAATGACACTGATAGTCGATGTCTCCTTATACTTATTGTACTTTTGTCACTCAAAACAGCTGAAGAAGATTCTGACGATGACGACATGGATATCGTGGCCTGGTACAGACAGTTTAGGCCTTTAGAAGGTAATCTCTCCTTCTTCCCCCAGGCATGGACTTCATTAGTTGTACACCACCCACTCTCAACCAGCTTCCCCCACCTCTCCAACCTCTGACACAGGAAAGAAACCCCTTCGCTTTCTCCATGGTTTTGGTTTAAAAGTTGCTGTACCTCCCTTCTGATATTCACTTGCAACTTGGAGGGTCCCTTTTTGTTTCAGTAAAGCCATTGGAGATATGATTAGCTGTACAAGTTTCTTAAAACATTGATTCAGCAGAAGCTGCTTCCACATAACAAGGATCTTAATTGTATGACTGAAAGAAAACTTGAGTAATAATTTTGTGGCTGGCTCTTCCTTCTGAAGCAGCCAGTTTGCTCTGAGTTAGAGATCCAAAGGCGCTCACTGGTTTAAAAAGGTTAATTTAAAATCTGTACTGCATAGTACTATGGGAGACGGTACAGTGACGAGGCAGACAGAGTGTTAGATGTAGTGGGGATTTACAGGGAAGATTGGACTTCTGGTCCAAATTGCGTGGGAGGGTTCAGGTTCTGGATCTCCACCAATGGTAGATAACACCGGACCAAAATCAGGAACCGCTATCTCTCGGATCCAGTATACTTCCAACTCGGCACACAAGGAGCACATGCTCTGAAATATCTGGATTTTGTCCAATAAGATCTTTGGCTTATACTCTTCCATATTCATGTGATTGCCCCAGTATCTAGGACAGCAATTTGTGGTAATGCCCGTACCTGAAATTGAACTCCCATAGAGAAAAATAGCTCAAGTGATTCACATTGACTCATCATCAGCAGTAGAGTCCTTTAAGTTTTAAAAGAACTTCACTGAAATGTTCCTGAAATCTTTACATTGACACAGATAGTCGATATCTGCTTAGATTTACTGTACTTTTTCATTCAAAGTAATCTTTGAAGAGAACGAAGATGAAGAGACTGTCGACCAAAGGCATATGGATTCTCTTGAAGGTAATCAGCCTTTCTTCAAAGCATGTGTCTCATTCTCCCAGGCATGGAAGTCATTTGTTGTCTTCCACAATCCAATCTCAACTAGCTTGCCCCATGTTTCCAACCTCTGAATCAGGAAACCCCTAAGCCTTCTCCTTGGGATTAGTTTAAAACTTGTCATACCTCCATTCTGATATTCAGTTGTCAGTTTGAGGGTCCCTTTCAGTTCCAATAAAGCCATTGGAGGTTTGATTTGCTGTACAAGTTTCCAAAAACATGGATTTGGCAGAATCTGTTTCCACCTTAAATTGAACTCTCCTAGTGGTATTAGAAATCACAACACTCAAAACCAATGGGAGAACATTTCAATCTTCTCAGATATTCCAGGACAGAGAGTGATACAAACTCCCTGTCTGTGCTGCCTTTCTCCCCAATGAGGATTCAAAATCCTCTCGCCTCCACTTTATCCCTAGAATGACAACTCTGTGAGGTGTACACTCAGCTGAGAGGGGGTGGCTGCCCCAAGGTCTCCCAGCAAGTTTCCATGACCATGGACCTGGGTCTCATGTATCTGGCCAGATCCACCAGATGGGTGATCTTGGGCCAGTCACCCACCCTTGGCAGCTCTTCATCCAGCACTCTCATTGTTACGCCCTGCTGGTTTATGATTGGAAAATGGGGTAAAATAACCGAATCTCACTCCAATCTTCCTCTTCAGAAAAGAGGAATGGATTTGAAACCAACTCCGATTTCTTAAAGGAGGGATAGAAATGGGTTCCTGGCTTTTGGACAGGAGGAATTAAGAGAATTCCATTTAAGGATCCTCCTGTGGGTTCATTCCAATGCGGAGTGCTTGAGGCCTGGCTTATAGCCCCCCCCCATTCCTATCTCTGCTCCCCTCCCAAGCCGCTGTGCTGATTGAAGGAAAGAATCTTGCTTCCCGTCACCCATGAAGTGACATCTCTCCCACCCTTCTGAATTTCCCCCAGTGCATAATGATCCTCCTTCCTTGGCAACATGGAAGGTGGCCCATGATCCTTCCCCCATTCCCCGCTTAGCCTTCAGTCCAAATGGGGCACTCCCACTCATTCTGTAGTGAGTGGAAGACCTTCTGTACGTGTTTTGAAGATCCCTCCTCTTGAGTAGTGCCACATGTCCTCCTGCATGAGGGTTGCCAAGTCTCAAATGGAAAATCCCTGGAGATTTGGGGCTGGGAATCGAGCAGGGCAGGGTTTGAGAAGGGGAAGGCTCTCTGTGGAGAATAATGCCATAGAGTCCACTCTCCAAATCAGTCCTTGCCTCTAGGGGAACTGCTCTCCATCGCCTAGAGATCAGCTGTAATTCCAGGAGTCTCCAGGTCCCACTGGACGTTGGCAGCCCTCTCTTGCAACTCCCAGGAGGAATGATCTCTACGTAATCTTTTTTTCTTCTCAATTCATCTTCTTCCTCCTTTGTTTCCATTTCAGATTAAGATCATCTTCATACCAACAAAAACATCTCTGAATCCCTGATGATTTGCAAGAAACTATACATCTCTAAACATGATAAGAAAACAGTCCCATATCACAAAGTATACCTACTTTTATACTAACATACTTATGTACTAATATTTAGATACTTATATACTTACATACTAACTTACTGACATTCCATACTTTGTGATATGGGACTGTTTATTATCATGTTTAGATGAGGAATCTTTTCCGTATAGTTTCTTGCAAATCATCAGGGATTCAGTGACCATCGATACCAACGAACCTCCCTTCACCGGACCACCCTCCACCATTGGACTACCACGTGGCACATGACCTAGATGCATCATAAGAAACAGTCCCACATCACAAAGTATATATAGTTATAGACTTATACTAATCTACTGATCTACTGACATATGTATTTATATACTAACATAATAACATACTTATATTCCGTATTTTGTGATGTGGGACTGCTTTTTATGATCGCATCCAGGTCATGTGTCTTACTGCAAACAGTTAAAGAGAAGGAAGGGGAGCAAAACAAAATGGCGGGCGGAATTTCTTCTGCCCCAATTATGCCTGAATCAACATTGGCCCCTCAGCTTAAGGAGCTGGAACGCAGCATGATCAGTCACCTTGCCTTTATGCTTCAACCTATTAATAACCAACTCATGGAAAGACGAGCAGAATTAAATGAAACGAAGAAAAAAGCAAACGCTGCCCTTGACTCAAGTGATGCAGCTCATGCTGGCATTGAGGACTTTCGAGCTAAAAATGCAATTCTCTAAGAGAGAGTTTTACAACTGGAAATAACTTGCCATCAGAGGAACCTAAAATTTAGAGGGGTAGATGAAGATCTGACAAACGCCCCCCTGAGATCTGACAAACTGACTCTGGAATACTTTATTACAAAACATCAACCTGGAAACTCCAATGGATCTGGACAAGCTTCCTCGGAAGTGGAAAATGCTTCGAGAGCTGTCTCCATGCAAGGGAAGCAAAATCCCAGTGCTCTTTTCCTAAAGAAGTTGTAATGGACCCTGTCCTTTAAGGGAAGAGTGATAAACTCTTCCTACGTTCTTTAATCCCTCAGGGGTTTTGATTGGGGAAGAGAGAGTGATCTCCAAGATTTGCCCACTGTTTTAGTTGTTAAGGTTATTATTGTTACTTTTTGTTAGTTAAATTGTTTACTATTCATTGTTTCTTAATTAGTTATTTAAAAAAGAAAGACAAATATCTAGTCAGGTAAAGGTATAACATTTAGTGTAAATTCATCTTTTAATATGTTAAAATAATAATTAAAAATGAAATTAATAGTTAAATAAAACAAATAAAAACAAAATATTCATTTATATTTTTCTCTTGATAGAAGTTATTTGAAAATTGTTCTGGTAGTTTAATGTTATATATCACTAGAAACATTGCCAGTTGTGTGAACCAATACAACAGGCTCTAGAAAATACCCCACTGAGCCCCTCCCTCCCAAACTCCACTCCCTCCAGGCTCCATTTCCAAAATCTCCAGGAATATACCTACCTGGAGCTGATAACCCTGGATTTAGGAGAAACCCTATTTCCAGGATCAGTCATTCTACATTGAAACCCAGCATTCCAGTCCAAGAACACTTCTGCTGCTGCTACCAGTCCCAGAGTAGTCTATCTGGGCTCAGAGACCTTTTATTGCATTCTGGGCTCCAATTTTCTCCAAAGGGTCTCTGTGTGCCTCTTTTGGAAGCTGTGCCAGTTCTGCCCCAGCCCCCAGCTTTAGCGAGGCTGTCCTGGGAACCACCGAGATGCCTGCAGGGAAGGAGGAGGGCTGGGAGGGGCTCTATGAAATTGAGTACTGCTATCCAAGGGGGCGTCTGTCTGGACTCTGAGACCGTTATGGAAAATCCATTCCACATTTTCTTTGCCACCAGTTTTGTGCTGCAATACATTTCAATGGAGCCTATGCATTTAAACTGGCATTGTGGCCGAGCATCTCCTTTTTCGAACCACTGGGATGCCTGGAGTGACAGAGGAGAGCTGGGAGGGGCAGGGCTTCACCGGACTCTCCGCAGGTGAGTGCAGCTGTCCAGAAGTAGGAAGAGGGTTTATTAGGAGTAAGAGACCTTTAAGGAAAATGCAAGTTTTGATACTAAGAACTTTCATTAAGCACAAAGATACACCCATTGTCAAAGCCAACAACCAAAGTGTCACCTATGCTCTCCTCTCTCCTGTTTTTTATTGCCTTTACCTGGTGCCTCTTTTTCTCGGACATCTGCTTTCCCATAATTAGTGCATTTCTTTTCGTTGTGATGATTTTAAAAGGGGAATTGGAGGGGGGGGGGGACGGAGCTCTTGCACTAAGCGTCTTTCCTCCTCTCCGTCGACACCACGCCCTCCTCTTTCCTGGTTTGTGTCCTGTGTTCTTTCCTGTTCCTTGGAAAGCCAAGCAAGTGGACCTGTTTTTTCCGACAATCTGCTTTTGGCATAATTTTCTTTGTCTGTTTTTTGTGTCTTGGCCAAAACTCTCACTGTGGTTGTAGCTTTTATGGCCACCAAGCCAGGGTCCACCATGAGGAAGTGGGTGGGGAAAAGACTGACCACCTCCATTGTCTTTTCTTGCTCCATTATCCAAATATGCATTTGTATGGTGTGGCTAGGCACCACTTCTCCATTCCCAGATTTGGACACAAAGTAACTGAAGAGGTCGCAGCAGAATGTCATGAAGGCTCTGTGGTTATGTTCTATATTGTTCTAAGCTATATGGGATTTCTGTCCTCCATAAGCTTCATTGTGGCTTTCTTTGCCCAGAAGTTGCCAGACCGTTTTAATGAAGCCAAGTTTGTCACCTTCAGCATGCTGGTCTTTTGCAGTGTTTAGCTGTGTTTTGTTCCAACGTACCTGAGCACTAAAGGGAAATCTGTGGTAGTTGTAGAGATTTTCTCTATCTTGGCCTCCAATGCTGGGTTACTGGTTTGTATCTTCATCCCCAAATGCTATATTATACTTCTGAGGCCTGAGCTGAACAGAAGAGAACAAGTAATAACAAGAAAGCATTAAAGTTATTCCCCATGAAACAAATATATTTTTCCTTGCTTCATCTACCTTTGGAAGAATCCAACTTTCTACACATGTATTCCAGTATGTGACCACTCGTTTGATTTTGTAATTAAGAGTTTTATTATGTTGTGAAATACGTGATGCTTTCTTTCATGAACAGACTGTACAGAGATGTTTTTAAACAATAAAGAAGTAAGAAGTAGTTTTAATCAGGGCTCATTTCGAGGGGAACACACAGGAATGCAGTTCCAGCAGTTCCCCAAAGAGGTCACATGTCATGTAGTCCCGCCCACCTGACTTAGCCATTTTGGGCCTGTTTGGGCCTAAATTGGGGCCGAAACGGCCCAGATTGGGCCTCTGACGGGTGGTGAATCACTCTCCCGCTCATCAGCGGCCTGATCCTGACCATTTTGTGCCCCTTTTCAGCCCTTTTGCCATTTTGGGCCCAATTTCGGCCCTGAATGGCCAGGATTAGGTCCAAAACAGCCAGGATAGGTGATGTCAGGGGGTATGGCATATGCAAATCAGTTATACTAATAACACACTTCCGGTGATGGCAAGAGGCATGGCATATGCTAATGAGTTATGCTAATGAGTTATTGTTAATGCGTTCCTCCAGCTCTTTTTCTATGAAATGACCCCTGGTTTTAATCAAGCACAAAATGGAAAACAGGACCCCATGACTAATGCAACTTTAAATATGATTCCTAGGTCTTGAAGACCTTCTGGTTCTGTTTGCTTTTTTCACCAGTGAGATACAGAGAAATGATTTTTTTCAGACTGCCAGTTCAAGAGTCCATTGGTCATTAGGGTTGCTTCACTCCTTTCCAAAACTTGCATTTGGTGTTTTGTGGATGCATGTTCTCACACAGCCATCTGAGTTTCCTACCATCCATCCTTTCTGCATTGTTCCTCGGGGCAGCAGGCAGGCGTTTCAGTAGACTACTAGATCTCTCCTAAATCAGATTACTCCATTATAAACAGATGCTGTGTTTCAATAAAATCCTGCCACTTGGTGTTTGCCTCCGTTGTCCTTAGTCATGCTCAAGATGCTGACCAGCTTGAATAAGCAGCAGAGACTTTGCACATGTGCTTGTTTGGAAAAGAGCCATGCTCACATGCTCAGGAAGTATTTGCAGGTCCTTGGCATGAGCTAAAGAGATGGAGTGACTGGATCACTATTGCCCTGGCCTCCGTGGGACTTCTCTTCCTCATCAAGGGGAACCCAGGGGCAGGGCGAACAGCCGGTCACCATTTCTGTTGCCAGAATTGTTCAGGAGGGAAGCCTGAAGCCCCTCCCAAGCTGAATAGAGCAATGGAACCCTTGAATGCGAGTTCCCCCATCCAAGTCAGGCTGGGCACCCGATTTATCATACATTTTGTGCATTTTGCCCTCGAAGAATTCAATTCTACATGATGCAATGATAGCTGTTAGCTTATATGCACACACACACACACACACAATCATACATACATAGATACAGAGAGAGAGAGAGAGAGAGAGAGAGATGCTAGAAGCTGGAAGGTGCCTTCATTTTTGGTAGCACTGCCGACTTGCAAAAAGTCTTTAGTCTAAAATATTCGTATTACTTCATTAAACATTGCAAATAAAATCACTTCAAGACCCTTAAGTAGCATGGTTAAATATTATTTCAGAAGGAAGTCAAGCTGAATTTAAGAAGGGATTGTGCAACATGTGCGCTGCATAAAGGATGTTTTAACAAACTGGGATTTATTTTTAATGCTACCGGTGTTTTATCTTTCATGTATTGTAATTGTTGTGATCTGTTCAGAGCCTCCTTGCAGGGAGAGCAGCCTATAAATTTAATAAATAAATACATTACTTAATCATAAATGTATTTAAAGGAAGCTGAAACGTGGGAGGCAGGGCAAAGATCCAGAGACTTATATATGGCCTTGGAAAGTATGGCAAATAACAGTGGGAAATATATCCGCATAGAAGAAAGCTTGGGAAAGCAGTAGGTCTTCACAAGATCAACATGGCACCCTTTCAGAACAAAATTAAACCACGAGAATCTGCGGGAGAAGAAGAGATCTGCTGGATCGCATTTAAATTGTGGGTTCCTGGCTATCAGACAGGGGCAGACTTGCCAACCTCCAGGTTGCGAACCTCCAGTTCGGATCAGGCATCTGATGAAGAGAACTTGATTCTCGAAAGCTTATGCTACAATAAAATAAAATTGGTTAGTCTTAAAGGTGCTACTGGACTCTTTTTGATTTTGCTACTACAGACTAACACGGCTAACTCCTCTGGATCTATAACCTCCAGGTGGTAGCTGGAGACCTCCTGGAATTACAATTAATCTCCAGGCCAAACAGATCAGTTCCCCTGGAGAGAATGGCTAATTTGATGGGCAAACTCTATGGCATTACACCCCACAGAGGCCCCCCTCCTCAAACCCCACCCTCTTCAGGTTTCACTCTCCCCAAATCTCCAGGAATTTCCCAACCTGGACCTGGCAACCCCAGACAGGGGACCAGGTTGCCTCTGCCTACATGAGTCAAATGTGGCATGAGGCTTGATGAGTGGGCTCAGGAGGCTCAGCCAGTCCAAGTAGGGGAGCAGACAGGGTTGCCAGGTCCAGGTTGGGAAATTCCTGGAGATTTGGGGGGTGGAGCCTGGAAAGGGTGGGGTTTGGGGAGAGAATGGGCCTCAGTGGGGTATACTGCCATATAATCCACACTCCAAAGCAGCCATTTTCTTCAAAGGAACTGACCTTTGTCACCTGGAGACCACCAGCAATTCCAGGAGATCTCCAGCCACCACCGGAGAGCTGGAAAGACTAGCAGCAGAGGAAGTATCTGGCTGTCCTCTTTTCCCAACTGGCATTGACTGCAGAGATCTATAGAAATTGAAAGCCTTCCTGACAGCCTTAAGGAGCTACTTGTGGGTCTAGCACAGTTGAAAGGACTCATACAGGGCAGGACGAGGAGAGAATACATTTCGGAAGGCTGTGGAGGGCAGGCTTTGTGGTAGGCCCTCAGGCATAGGCAGCAGTAGCTGCAAGGGGGAAGCTGCAACTCCCTGGTTACTGCCTTCAAACCCCTGGATTGGAGCCAGCCTCAGTGGTTTGGCAGAGATTTTTCTCATGTATTTACATTTGGGGCTGGTAGTAAATTAATCGGGAGGGCTGCAGCAAGGTTAGATTCAGCCCTTGCTGGCTTCTAGCCTATCTACCCCCACCCCCCATGCAAACTTTTCACTTTATTTAAAGGGAGTTTTTTTGCAACAGTAAAAGCCTAGCTAGAGGCAGCCACAGCAGTCCTCAGGCCTATCCAGGCTTCCCCTCCCCTTTGCTTGCCAGCCTCCAGTTGATATCCGGAGATCTCCTGGAATGATGACTGATTTCCAGGCAAAAGAGATGAGTTTCCCTGGAGAAAATGGCTACTTTGAAGGGTGGACTCTATAGAACTATACCCCACTGAGGCCCCTCCCCTCCCCAAACCCCACCCTCTTCAGGCTCCACCCCTCAGATCTCCAGGAATTTCCCAATCTGGACCTGGCAACCCTACGCTCGACCCCCCCCCCCACACACACAATTTCACTTTATTGGGGAGAGCACTTCCAGCAAAACTGCAAAAGCCTAGCTAGAGGCCACTTGCAACCATTCTGAAGAGTAGATTGCTTCATGTTAGTGATACTGGTATAGCAGGGGTTAGGGTTGCCATCTCCTAGTTGGGAAATTCCTAGAGATTGGCGGGGGGGGGGTGAAACCTGGAGATGGTCGAGTTTGGGGAGGCGAAGGACCTCAGCATGGTGTAATTCCATAGAGTCCACCGCCCCAAAGTAGCCATTTTCTACAGGTGAACTTACTGTGACCTGGAGATCAGTTGTAATTCCAGGAGATCTCCAGTTACCACCTGGAGGCTGGCAACCCTAGAGAGGTCTACATTCTGCTGAATTTGAGCTGGTCGTGGGTTTTTTTTAGGGGTCTTTTTTAACAGAATCCCCGAAATCCCACATCAAATCACATATCACAGCTTGCCTCTGGATCTGGTCCCCAGAGAAAGCTCAGGGCAATCCCGAGTACTAGAGAAAGGCGGGTGCATCTTAACAGAAGGAGGGGGAAGAGCACGGCCAGAAAGAAAAACTCCATTCCCATGGCTATCCAGGGATGGCCGCCGCTGTGCAAACGGAAATGCTGTAAGGGTAGTAGGCATTTGCCAGTCGTGGGGCCCCTGGCAAAGATCCTTTAGTATTAATGTCAGTATTAGCTTATCGTCGAAGATAGAAGAGGGGGCAAGTATCATATAATTTCCAATGCAAATAAGTCACTCTCTCTCTTTCCTGCACTTCCAAAATGACTCCAGTGCTAATTAAAATAAAAATGAGATGGCACACCCCTGTGCTTTCTCCTGCACTTATGGAGGGAAGCTTCACCGCCTGGATTTCTGCCTCCTCTGACTGCACAGGCCCAGGCAAGGAAGGAGGGAAAGGACAGAGCAGCAGAAGGGAACTTCCAAAGACCAGACGGGTTATGGCTAATCAGCAGGGAACAGCCTGCCTCCTTCACGTGCTCAGAGGAAACGGCTGCCTAGGTTTCTGAAAATGTATGAGGAGGATCCTTGTTGCAATTTAAGGTTGCCATCTCCAGGTTGAGAAATTCCTAGAGATTTGGTGGTGTGGTGGGGGGCGGAGTGAAGCCTGCAGAGGGCAGTTTTGAGGATGGGGGAGGACTTCACCAGGGTCCCATTCCACAAGGTCTATCCTCCAAAGCAGCTGTTTTCTCCAGAGGGCTGTATTTCTGTGGCCTGGAGATCATTCGTAATACTGGAACAGCTCCATCCACCCCCTGGAGGTTGGCAACCCTACTGCAACAGGAGCCGAGTCTTTTGCCCCATGGTGACTCCCCTCCCGTGCAGGTCCCAAACAAGAGCAGGTGGGGGGGAAGAAGATAGCAACGTGGAGGGGGCAACTAGAATCCTGCTGAACTTGAGCTGGTCTTGGTTTTCTGGGTTTTTTAAACGGAACCCCCCAAATCGAACATCAAATCACAGATTGCAGCCTGGTCCTCAGTGTCCGGCCTGCTATCCACAGTGACTCCATGTTGTTTTCAAATGCTTCCAAATGTTTTTCTCATGTTGTGGGTTTCCAGTGTTTTCTGTCCACAGGTTCCCAGCGAGTGTTCCCAGCAGTGTTCCCAGGACGGCAGGAGGGCCTTGTCAGGTTGTGATCATATTAGAACCAAGAGACTCCATTTTAAACCTTGTCAGTATATTAAGTGTGCTTTTTGCAGGTGCGAAGCCTGGAGGAGGGAGCGAGAGATTGTTTACATCTGCATGTCGTCTCTTCCTTCCTGACGCCCTTGGGAACTTTCCCTTTCTCAGCAACGGGCCGTTGGTTTTGAGAACCGGGGGGGACCTGGGGCCTGAGGGAATCTGCTTACTGTGTACCTATTCTTTTGCTTGTCGTTTGTAACAATACTTTGGGTCAGCTAAGATCCTTGTATCTTGGAATGTGTACTCCTTGGTTGAAAATCTTCAGTAAAGCCTTTTGAAATCAATGGACTTTTGTCTTATTGCAAGAGGTTGTTGAAGTTGCCACTTTTGGCAAGCCACAGTCTGACAGGCCTTATCTACTCGGCCTGGACATTGACCTTGGAGGATCGGCCCTCTCCTTCCCGGGCCTCAACTGTAGCTGGGCAGTGGGGGGGGGGGAATAGAGGGAGGTTTTGATATGTTGCTGTTTGTAACTAACACGTCATTCTCAACAAAGCTTCATGGTCAGCCAGAAGCTTTCATGCCTTTGGATTAATTATGGACACCTGTACTTTGAATATAATCTTTCCATAAAGAACCTTTTGACCCAAGAAGACCTTGGACTTCTTGCAGCAAGAGGTGGGAGATGAAATCAGAGTAACTTGAATACCATAAACTGACACGCAGACTGAACCGTGAAAATCAGGCATCCACCTCTTCGTGGCACTTCCATGGCACAAAAACGGGGTTCCAAAGCACAGGTCCTCCAGGACCCTCAGGGATTTTACATGAGTTCTACATGTGGCATTTGGGGGTGTTCTGCTCTAAACAACCGAGTATCCGTGAGCATCTTTGTAGACCTGCCTTTTACTGCCCCCCTTTTGATAGCTTATTCTAGAGTATTACCGGGGGTGGGCAGATACAGCCCCACCTCCTGGCCTGGACCTGGGGGGAACTTGAGCTCCAGTGGAATCCCTGCACGGAATGCTTGAGGCGAGTCAGAATGGCCTGTTGTGAGATCATCGCGGAGATGTCCCTTGACGGAATCCCTGTGTCCTCTGATGGTCTCTAGCCATGGCGAAGGTAGGAACCCCTGACTGAAGCTCCCGCAAGGACAAGAACATGCTGGGGGGTAGACTGAGTCCCCACAGCCCCAGAAATGGTCTGGAGAGTAAATGGAGGCAGGAAACATGGGGTGGAGTGGAGAGTCGAAAGGAAGGGTCACAAAGCAGGCATCCCGCCTGGGGGACCCCAGCAGCCTCCTTTTCATTAGGGACAGCCACTGCCCAGATCGCTCATCCTGACCCCCCCCCTTCCTGGGGTTTTGCCTCAGCCAGAGCATTGCAGCAGGTGGCTCTGCCTCTTTTCATGCTGTGCTGATCCCAGGAAACCCTTTCTTTGGGGAGGGTAAGCAAATGGGCCCCTCTTCCCACCTGGCGGACCCTGCTCACTTTGGGGCTGCTGTGGAGACAACATGGGGCTAAACCTGGCCCTATCCTGGCTCCGGATAAACCTGGCCACATCATTTCCCAGGGTGACTCTCAGAACAAAATGTCGGAATGGGGTGCCCCAGAGTTGCAGGGGAAAGGAGAAAGATTCCTAGATCTGCCTCCACCCCCCCCCCGAGAAATCTCAGGGCAATCCAGAGTACAAGGAAGAGGCAGGTGCATCTTAACAAAGGGGGGGGCACATGGTTAGAAAGAAAAAGACCTATTCAGGGATGGATTCTGCTGTGCAAAGGAAAATGCTGGAGGTATGGTGGCCATTTGCCAGTAGGGGAGGGTTTGGTAAAGAGTCTTTAAATTGCCTCACCTTTTCCCCAATGGCCGATGGCAATGCTGTAATGCTCTCAAAGCAATGCTGAGACCCTGCTCTGAAATTCCACAGGGAAGGAGACCATCGCTTTGGAGGAGGTTCCTCAAATTGTTATTTTGCTGTACCACGATGAATCGTGTGGAGGAAGGTATGTCTGTTGGCACACACTGGGCTTGCCTCCTGCCACTTGTCATCAGCAGTGAAAATGAGCAGCGATACCATATGTATTTCTTTCTGTTTGTGGCCCAACTTGCTGCTCCAAATGGGCAAACAGCTTCCGGGCTTCCTCACTGGCTGAAATAATTCATTTTTTAGACTTCTAGCATTGGCATGCTTGGCTTGAAGTCCTGTAACCCTGGAATACAGACACCTGAAACATGTTTCCTGCTACAAAAAACCTCAGCCCCTTTGGATCCACACATGGCCCTCCACTGTTATTCTCCTCTCCCTCCCAAGTTCTGTTTTACTCCAACCAATATTGCCTCATGAGCGTTTATGCACTCGTCCCTTTGAATTGCCTTGTCCCAACCGGAAACTACCCAACTCAGGTCAGCTTTCTCTTTGGGATTAGTTGAAAAGTTGCCACACCTCTCTTTTGATCTTCAGTGGTAGCACTGAGGTTCCTTTTTGGTTCCAATGAAGCCGGTCTCTTTTGCACCTTTTTTGCAGCTTCAGTTGGGAGGTGGGGGGGGGGGAATGCCGCGCTCCTGTTCTCTGGAGGCAAAATGTTCTTTGTCCAGACCGAGTGTTACAAACGTGGCTCAGAGCATCCCCCTCTACCATCCCAAGCTGTCTGCCACTGCAAGGCTGCTGCGGAGACTGAAGGCTGGACTCTTGCCTCCTGTCACACATCGACTGGGGTCTCTCCCACCCCTCTAATTTTTCCCAGTGTGTCATGAGCCTCCTCCCTTTGCACCAGTTTGGTGTAATGGTTAAGAATGACAGTACTCTTCTCTAGTTAGGAAGAGGACTCCTCCCCTTGAAGCCAACTGGTTGGCCTTGGGTCAGTCACAGCTCTTCCAGAGCTCTCTCACCTCCACCCCCCTCACAGATTGTTTGTTGTGGAAATAATAATGACATGCTCTGCAAACTGTTCTGAGAGGGTGTTCAGTTGTCCTGAAGGGCACTGTATGAATTGAATGTTGTTGTTTCATTATTAAAAACGTAGGACATAGCCCATAGACTTTCATTCCATTAGCTTTCGGCACAACTGGTGTGCTTGTGATGACTCCGTAGTGAGGGGAAGACCCTTGTGTTTGTGATCTGAAGAGCCTTCCTCTTGAGTAGTGGCACATGTCCTTCAGCACTAGGGTTGTTTATTTTAGATTAGTTCATTAGATTCCAGTCCGCTTCCCCACAGGTGGTCTCAGAGTGGAGCACAAAACAATAATATGCTTTAAAGATAAAAACCAATGATAGCAATTACATTATGTTAAAAATATCAGTAACAGAGTGCACACAATGCTTCCCTATTCTCTAAATATCAGGGCCTGTGGGGGCAGGGTGGCCATCCATCTAATGAAAACCTAAATCAAGAAGGCACATGCCCCCCCCCACTGGTATTTGGGCCGGGTGCCAGGTTTGCTGAATGCATGAAGGGAGGCAACCGCTTCTTTCCCAAGAATACGAGGATTTGCCTTTGGGGGTGGGGGGAGCCAATGGGCATATATGCCTGTTCTGCCCCCTAGCCACACAGCCTTCTCCGTTGCTTGGCGAAGAGCAAGTGCTGCTCCGGGAATTAGAGCGATGAGAGAAAAGACAATTAGGAAGTTGAATGGGCTCCCCCTTCAGGCATGGAAGTTTGGTTGCGGCAGGAGTGGTGGTGGCGGAGACTAGGCTCACTAGGTGGTATGGGTTTGTTACAACTCTCAGCCCCAGCTCCCTGCCACTGTATCTTGGAGGCCATTTTGGAGGAGAGAGGCAGTGATTTTCCGACAGTGGGCGGGGTGGAATTTCCATTTGGGAAATTTTGGTTTGTACTGATCATGCATAAGGGCAGGCCCAGCGGTCACACTGAAAAAATGAATGAATGAATGAATGAATGAATGAATGAATGAATGAATGAATGAATGAATGAATGAATGAATGAATGAATGAATGAATGAATGAATGAATGAATGAATGAATGCAAACAGCCCAAGAAAAGGCCAGCCCGTAAGGAGGTTATTTTCTGGCAGTGCGCGGGGGGTAATTTCTGATTGGGGAATTTTGGTTTGTGCTTATCATGGCAAGGCCAGCAGGCCCTCTAAGGAAAACAGCCCACAAAAATGCCAGCCCCTAAGTGGACTGCACCCACTGTATCTTCCTCTGATGAAGAGTAGGATGTCCTGGGCGGGCAGGACATATTGAAGTGACTTGCAGCCTTGGAGAAACAAAGGAGGGTTGCACCTGTTGCTCAGGGCAGGGCAAAGAGAGCGAGGGCAGACAGGAGCACTTCCAAGGCAGCCTTTTAAAGAGAAATACTAAAGCATCTCTCTGCTCTCGAAGGGGGACCTTGTAGTCAAGTGGCTGCTTCTGATGGGGAAAGAAAGGAAGTGGGAGAAGAACAAGCCCAACCCATGACCCAGGAACTGGCTGACGATGGACCTGTGGCTGTCAAAGAACCTGATGGACCTGTGGAAGTCAAAGAACCTGATGGACCTGTGGAAGTCAAAGAAACTGATGGACCTGTGGCTGTCAAAGAACCTGATGGACCTGTGGAAGTCAAAGAACCTGATGGACCTGTGGCTGTCAAAGAACCTGATGGACCTGTGGAAGTCAAAGAACCTGATGGACCTGTGGCTGTCAAAGAACCTGATGGACCTGTGGAAGTCAAAGAAGCTGAAGGACCTGTGGAAGTCAAAGAAGCTGAAGGACCTGTGGAAGTCAAAGAAGCTGAAGGAGACGGTAAGCCTACTCAGCCAGAATACACGAGTTCTTGGCTTTGCGGATGTTGCTGCTTCACTCTTCTCAGCCCCAGCTCCTTGCTGCTGTATCTTGGCAGCCATTTTTGTGGAGTGGGGTGGTTATTTCCTGGCAGTGGGTGGGTTGTAATTTCTGTTTGGGGAATTTTGGTTTGTGCCTATCATGGCAAGGCCAGCAGGCCCTCTAAGGGAAAACAGCCCACAAAAACGCCAGCCCCTAAGCGGATTGCACCCACTGGATCTTCCTCTGATGAAGAGGAGGATGTCCTAGACAAGCGGGACATATTGAAGCACCTTGCGGCCTTTTTGCAAGGGGATGTACGTGCTGCTCAGGGCAGGGGAAAGAGAGCGACGACAGTCAGGAGTGCTTCCAAGGCAACCTTTTAAAGCAAAGTACTAAACCGTCTCTCTGCTCTTGGAGGGGGAATTTTGGTTTGTGCCTCTCATATCTAAGGGAAAGGCCAGCGGGCCCTCTAAGAGCCCTCTTCTATATCTTTTTCTGTTTGTGTGGAACTAAATTTTGGGTTAATTTAAGATCTCTATCACGTAGTACTACAGGAGATGGTGCAGTGAAGAGGCAGAAAGAGTGTTAGATGTGGTGTTGATTGACAGGGGAGACTGGACTGCTGGCCCAGATAAAGTGGGAAGGTACACAAGTCCGAGTCTCCGCCAATGGCAGATGAAACCTGACCAAAATTTAGAACTGCCCTCTCTCTGCTCCACTCTATTTGCAGCTCTGCCCTCAAGGAGCATACGTTCCGACATATCTGGCTCTTATCCAAGACGATCCTTGGCTTGTACTCCTCCATAATCTTGTGATTACCCCAGTATCTAGAGCAGTAATTTGGGGTAATGCCCGTACCCTATGTTGAACTTCCCTAGCGAAAACTAGCTCATGTTATTCACATTGACTCTTCAGCAGCAATAGAGTCCTTTAAGTTTTTAAAGAACTTCACTGAGAAGCTCCTGAAATCTTTACAATGACACTGATAGTCGATGTCTCCTTATACTTATTGTACTTTTGTCACTCAAAGCAGCTGAAGACGATGATTCTGACGACGATGACGACGTCGATATCGTGGCCTGGTACAGGCAGTTTAGGCCATTGGAAGGTAATCTCTCCTTCTTCCCCCAGGCATGGACTTCAGTAGTTGTACTCCACCCACTCTCAACCAGCTTCCCCCACCTCTCCAACCTCTGACACAGGAAACCCCTTCGCTTTCTCCATGGTTTTGGTTTAAACGTTGCCGTACCTCCCTTCTGATATTCACTTGCAACTTGGAGGGTCCCTTTTTGTTCCAGTAAAGCCATTGGAGATGTGATTGGCTGTACAAGTTTCTTAAAACATTGATTCAGCAGAAGCTGCTTCCACATAACAAGGATCTTAATTGTATGACTGAAAGAAAACTTGAGTAATAATTTTGTGGCTGGCTCTTCCTTCTGAAGCAGCCAGTTTTCTCTGAGTTAGAGATCCAAAGGCGCTCACTGGTTTAAAAAGGTTAATTTAAAATCTGTACTGCATAGTACTATGGGAGACGGTACAGTGACGAGGCAGACAGAGTGTTAGATGTAGTGGGGATTTACAGGGAAGATTGGACTTCTGGTCCAAATTGCGTGGGAGGGTTCAGGTTCTGGATCTCCACCAATGGTAGATAACACCGGACCAAAATCAGGAACCGCTATCTCTCGGCTCCAGTATACTTCCAACTCGGCCCTCAAGGAGCACATGGTCTGAAATATCTGGATTTTGTCCAATAAGATCTTTGGCTTATACTCTTCCATATTCATGTGATTGCCCCAGTATCTAGGACAGCAATTTGTGGTAATGCCCGTACCTGAAATTGAACTCCCATAGAGAAAAATAGCTCAAGTGATTCACATTGACTCATCATCAGCAGTAGAGTCCTTTAAGTTTTAAAAGAACTTCACTGAAATGTTCCTGAAATCTTTACATTGACACGGATAGTCGATATCTGCTTAGATTTACTGTACTTTTTCACTCAAAGTAATCTTTGAAGAGAACGAAGATGAAGAGCCTGTCGACCAAAGGCATATGGATTCTCTTGAAGGTAATCAGCCTTTCTTCAAAGCATGTGTCTCATTCTCCCAGGCATGGAAGTCATTTGTTGTCCTCCACAACCCAATCTCAACTAGCTTGCCCCATGTTTCCAACCTCTGAATCAAGAAACCCCTAAGCCTTCTCCTTGGGATTAGTTTAAAACTTGTCATACCTCCATTCTGATATTCAGTGGTCAGTTTGAGGGTCCCTTTCAGTTCCAATAAAGCCATTGGAGGTTTGATTTGCTGTACAAGTTTCTAAAAACATGGATTTGGCAGAAGCTGTTTCCACCTTAAATTGAACTCTCCTAGTAAAAACTAGCTCAAGATACTAGAAAAGAAGTCTCCTTCTTGAGTTAATTATAAGAATCCCAAGTCCTGTTCACCCCGGGGGCGGGGGAAACCATTGTTATAAATTTGTGAATAAACTCCATTCAGTGACCTCACATTGTAATCTCCCCATGAATTTTCTCTGTTTGAAGGCAGCCGCATTCAGGTCACCATTGGAAACTCCCTACACCAAACAAGAAATGGACTTAAATTTGGTATTAGAAATCACAACACTCAAAACCAATGGGAGAACATTTCAATCTTCTCAGATATTCCAGGACAGAGAGTGATACAAACTCCCTGTCTGTGCTGCCTTTCTCCCCAATGAGGATTCAAAATCCTCTCGCCTCCACTTTATCCCTAGAATGACAACTCTGTGAGGTGTACACTCAGCTGAGAGGGGGTGGCTGCCCCAAGGTCTCCCAGCAAGTTTCCATGACCATGGACCTGGGTCTCATGTATCTGGCCAAATCCTCCAGATGGGTGATCTTGGGCCAGTCACCCACCCTTGGCAGCTCTTCATCCAGCACTCTCATTGTTACGCCCTGCTGGTTTATGATTGGAAAATGGGGTAAAATAACCGAATCTCACTCCAATCTTCCTCTTCAGAAAAGAGGAATGGATTTGAAACCAACTCCGATTTCTTAAAGGAGGGATAGAAATGGGTTCCTGGCTTTTGGACAGGAGGAATTAAGAGAATTCCATTTAAGGATCCTCCTGTGGGTTCATTCCAATGCGGAGTGCTTGAGGCCTGGCTTATAGCCCCCCCCCATTCCTATCTCTGCTCCCCTCCCAAGCCGCTGTGCTGATTGAAGGAAAGAATCTTGCTTCCCGTCACCCATGAAGTGACATCTCTCCCACCCTTCTGAATTTCCCCCAGTGCATAATGATCCTCCTTCCTTGGCAACATGGAAGGTGGCCCATGCTCCTTCCCCCATTCCCCGCTTAGCCTTCAGTCCAAATGGGGCACTCCCACTCATTCTGTAGTGAGTGGAAGACCTTCTGTACGTGTTTTGAAGATCCCTCCTCTTGAGTAGTGCCACATGTCCTCCTGCATGAGGGTTGCCAAGTCTCAATTGGAAAATCCCTGGAGATTTGGGGCTGGGAATCGAGCAGGGCAGGGTTTGAGAAGGGGAAGGCTCTCTGTGGAGAATAATGCCATAGAGTCCACTCTCCAAATCAGTCCTTGCCTCTAGGGGAACTGCTCTCCATCGCCTAGAGATCAGCTGTAATTCCAGGAGTCTCCAGGTCCCACTGGACGTTGGCAACCCTCTCTTGCAACTCCCAGGAGGAATGATCTCTACGTAATCTTTTTTTCTTCTCAATTCATCTTCTTCCTCCTTTGTTTCCATTTCAGATTAAGATCATCTTCGTACCAACAAAAACATCTCTGAATCCCTGATGATTTGCAAGAAACTATACATCTCTAAACATGATAAGAAAACAGTCCCATATCACAAAGTATACCTACTTTTATACTAACATACTTATGTACTAATATTTAGATACTTATGTACTTACATACTAACTTACTGACATTCCATACTTTGTGATATGGGACTGTTTATTATCATGTTTAGATGAGGAATTTTTTCCGTATAGTTTCTTGCAAATCATCAGGGATTCAGTGACCATCGATACCAACGAACCTCCCTTCACCGGACCACCCTCCACCATTGGACCACCAGGTGGCACATGGCCTAGATGCATTATAAGAAACAGTCCCACATCACAAAGTATATATAGTTATAGACTTATACTAATCTACTGATCTACTGACATATGTATTTATATACTAACATAATAACATACTTATATTCCGTATTTTGTGATGTGGGACTGCTTTTTATGATCGCATCCAGGTCATGTGTCTTATTGCAAACAGTTAAAGAGAAGGGGAGCAAAACAAAATGGCGGGCGGAATTTCTTCTGCCCCAATTATGCCTGAATCCACATTGGCCCCTCAGCTTAAGGAGCTGGAACACAGCATGATCAGTCACATTGCCTTTATGCTTCAACCTATTAATAACCAACTCATGGAAAGACGAGCAGAATTAAATGAAACGAAGAAAAAAGCAAACGCTGCCCTTGACTCAAGTGATGCAGCTCATGCTGGCATTGAGGACTTTCGAGCTAAAAATGCAATTCTCTAAGAGAGAGTTTTACAACTGGAAATAACTTGCCATCAGAGGAACCTAAAATTTAGAGGGGTAGATGAAGATCTGACAAACGCCCCCCTGAGATCTGACCAACTGACTCTGGAATAATTTATTACAAAACATCAACCTGGAAACTCCAATGGATCTGGACAAGCTTCCTCAGAAGTGGAAAATGCTTCGAGAGCTGTCTCCATGCAAGGGAAGCAAAATCCCAGTGCTCTTTTCCTAAAGAAGTTGTAATGGACCCTGTCCTTTAAGGGAAGAGTGATAAACTCTTCCTACGTTCTTTAATCCCTCAGGGGTTTTGATTGGGGAAGAGAGAGTGATCTCCAAGATTTGCCCACTGTTTTAGTTGTTAAGGTTATTATTGTTACTTTTTGTTAGTTAAATTGTTTACTATTCATTGTTTCTTAATTAGTTATTTAAAAAAGAAAGACAAATATCTAGTCAGGTTAAGGTATAACATTTAGTGTAAATTCATCTTTTAATATGTTAAAATAATAATTAAAAATGAAATTAATAGTTAAATAAAACAAATCAAAACAAAATATTCATTTATATTTTTCTCTTGATAGAAGTTATTTGAAAATTGTTCTGGTAGTTTAATGTTATATATCACTAGAAACAATGCCAGTTGTGTGAACCAATACAACAGGCTCTAGAAAATACCCCACTGAGCCCCTCCCTCCCAAACTCCACTCCCTCCAGGCTCCATTTCCAAAATCTCCAGGAATATACCTACCTGGAGCTGATAACCCTGGATTTAGGAGAAACCCTATTTCCAGGATCAGTCATTCTACATTGAAACCCAGCATTCCAGTCCAAGAACACTTCTGCTGCTGCTACCAGTCCCAGAGTAGTCTATCTGGGCTCAGAGACCTTTTATTGCATTCTGGGCTCCAATTTTCTCCAAAGGGTCTCTGTGTGCCTCTTTTGGAAGCTGTGCCAGTTCTGCCCCACCCCCCAGCTTTAGCGAGGCTGTCCTGGGAACCACCGAGATGCCTGCAGGGAAGGAGGAGGGCTGGGAGGGGCTCTATGAAATTGAGTACTGCTATCCAAGGGGGCGTCTGTCTGGACTCTGAGACCGTTATGGAAAATCCATTCCACATTTTCTTTGCCACCAGTTTTGTGCTGCAATACATTTCAATGGAGCCTATGCATTTAAACTGGCATTGTGGCCGAGCATCTCCTTTTTCGAACCACTGGGATGCCTGGAGTGACAGAGGAGAGCTGGGAGGGGCAGGGCTTCACCGGACTCTCCGCAGGTGAGTGCAGCTGTCCAGAAGTAGGAAGAGGGTTTATTAGGAGTAAGAGACCTTTAAGGAAAATGCAAGTTTTGATACTAAGAACTTTCATTAAGCACAAAGATACACCCATTGTCAAAGCCAACAACCAAAGTGTCACCTATGCTCTCCTCTCTCCTGTTTTTTATTGCCTTTACCTGGTGCCTCTTTTTCTCGGACATCTGCTTTCCCATAATTAGTGCATTTCTTTTCGTTGTGATGATTTTAAAAGGGGAATTGGAGGGGGGGGGACGGAGCTCTTGCACTAAGCGTCTTTCCTCCTCTCTGTCGACACCACGCCCTCCTCTTTCCTGGTTTGTGTCCTGTGTTCTTTCCTGTTCCTTGGAAAGCCAAGCAAGTGGACCTGTTTTTTCCGACAATCTGCTTTTGGCATAATTTTCTTTGTCTGTTTTTTGTGTCTTGGCCAAAACTCTCACTGTGGTTGTAGCTTTTATGGCCACCAAGCCAGGGTCCACCATGAGGAAGTGGGTGGGGAAAAGACTGACCACCTCCATTGTCTTCTTGCTCCACTATCCAAATATGCATTTGTATGGTGTGGCTAGGCACCACTTCTCCATTCCCAGATTTGGACACAAAGTAACTGAAGAGGTCGCAGCAGAATGTCATGAAGGCTCTGTGGTTATGTTCTATATTGTTCTAAGCTATATGGGATTTCTGTCCTCCATAAGCTTCTTTGTGGCTTTCTTTGCCCAGAAGTTGCCAGACCGTTTTAATGAAGCCAAGTTTGTCACCTTCAGCATGCTGGTCTTTTGCAGTGTTTAGCTGTGTTTTGTTCCAACGTACCTGAGCACTAAAGGGAAATCTGTGGTAGTTGTAGAGATTTTCTCTATCTTGGCCTCCAATGCTGGGTTACTGGTTTGTATCTTCATCCCCAAATGCTATATTATACTTCTGAGGCCTGAGCTGAACAGAAGAGAACAAGTAATAACAAGAAAGCATTAAAGTTATTCCCCATGAAACAAATATATTTTTCCTTGCTTCATCTACCTTTGGAAGAATCCAACTTTCTACACATGTATTCCAGTATGTGACCACTCGTTTGATTTTGTAATTAAGAGTTTTATTATGTTGTGAAATACGTGATGCTTTCTTTCATGAACAGACTGTACAGAGATGTTTTTAAACAATAAAGAAGTAAGAAGTAGTTTTAATCAGGGCTCATTTCGAGGGGAACACACAGGAATGCAGTTCCAGCAGTTCCCCAAAGAGGTCACATGTCATGTAGTCCCGCCCACCTGACTTAGCCATTTTGGGCCTGTTTGGGCCTAAATTGGGGCCGAAACGGCCCAGATTGGGCCTCTGACGGGTGGTGAATCACTCTCCCGCTCATCAGCGGCCTGATCCTGACCATTTTGTGCCCCTTTTCAGCCCTTTTGCCATTTTGGGCCCAATTTCGGCCCTGAATGGCCAGGATTAGGTCCAAAACAGCCAGGATAGGTGATGTCAGGGGGTATGGCATATGCAAATCAGTTATACTAATAACACACTTCCGGTGATGGCAAGAGGCATGGCATATGCTAATGAGTTATGCTAATGAGTTATTGTTAATGCGTCCCTCCAGCTCTTTTTCTATGAAATGACCCCTGGTTTTAATCAAGCACAAAATGGAAAACAGGACCCCATGACTAATGCAACTTTAAATATGATTCCTAGGTCTTGAAGACCTTCTGGTTCTGTTTGCTTTTTTCACCAGTGAGATACAGGGAAATGATTTTTTTCAGACTGCCAGTTCAAGAGTCCATTGGTCATTAGGGTTGCTTCACTCCTTTCCAAAACTTGCATTTGGTGTTTTGTGGATGCATGTTCTCACACAGCCATCTGAGTTTCCTACCATCCATCCTTTCTGCATTGTTCCTCGGGGCAGCAGGCAGGCGTTTCAGTAGACTACTAGATCTCTCCTAAATCAGATTACTCCATTATAAACAGATGCTGTGTTTCAATAAAATCCTGCCACTTGGTGTTTGCCTCCGTTGTCCTTAGTCATGCTCAAGATGCTGACCAGCTTGAATAAGCAGCAGAGACTTTGCACATGTGCTTGTTTGGAAAAGAGCCATGCTCACATGCTCAGGAAGTATTTGCAGGTCCTTGGCATGAGCTAAAGAGATGGAGTGACTGGATCACTATTGCCCTGGCCTCCGTGGGACTTCTCTTCCTCATCAAGGGGAACCCAGGGGCAGGGCGAACAGCCGGTCACCATTTCTGTTGCCAGAATTGTTCAGGAGGGAAGCCTGAAGCCCCTCCCAAGCTGAATAGAGCAATGGAACCCTTGAATGCGAGTTCCCCCATCCAAGTCAGGCTGGGCACCCGATTTATCATACATTTTGTGCATTTTGCCCTCGAAGAATTCAATTCTACATGATGCAATGATAGCTGTTAGCTTATATGCACACACACACACACACAATCATACATACATAGATACAGAGAGAGAGAGAG